>NC_079189.1:447721582-448336940 GCF_029499605.1 Hyla sarda
ACACCCGCAGCAGGCGCCCTGATTCGTCGGCCGGTAATCCGGCCGACGAATCAGGGCGATCGTGAGGTGGCACCAGTGCCACCTCACCCCTGCAGGCTCTGGCTGTTCGGGGCCGTCTCTGACGGCCCCGATCAGCCAGTAATTCCGGGTCACCGGGTCACTGGAGACCCGATTGACCCGGAATCGCCGCAGATCGCTGGACTGAATTGTCCAGCGATCTGCGGCCATCGCCGACATGGGGGGGCATAATGACCCCCCTGGGCGATATGCCGCGATGCCTGCTGAACGATTTCAGCAGGCATCGGGCACCGGCTCCCCTCCGGCTAGCGGCAGGGGGCCGGGAAAGGACAGGACGTACTCCTACGTCCTCGGTCCTTAAGGACTCGGAAATGGGGGCGTAGGAGTACGTCCATTGTCCTTAAGGGGTTAAAGGGTAACTCTCATCAAATAAACTTTTGATATATTTTAGATTAATTAATGTTGAATAACTTTCCAATAGCATGTTAATGAAAAATATGCTTCTTTCTATTGTATTTTTCCCGATCAGTCCTGTCAGCAAGCATTTCTGGCTCATGCTGGAGTCCTAAACACTCAGAGCTGCCAGCCTGCTTTGTTCACACCCAAACAGGCTGTGAACAAAGCAGGCTGGCATCTCTGAGTGTTCTCCTTTGTGAACAAAGCAGACTGGCAGCTCGTAGTGTTTAGGACTCCAGCATGAGTCTGAAATGCTTTCTGCCAGGACTGGAAGGGAGACCCCTAGTGGTCATTTCTTCAAAATGGAAAATTAAATAGAAAGAAGCATATTTTTTAATAACATGCAATTGTAAAGTTATTCTGCATACATTAATCTATAATATATCAAAAGTTTTTTTGATGAGAGGTACCCTTTAACTTTAAAGGGGGTTTCTTATTTTCTAAATATTTCAAAATAAAATGTTATGAAAATGGATACAACATTGTAATTTTAGCTATTTTCGACATTTTGAAGGTTTTTATTTCCTACGAAGAATGGAAAATGGTCCCATTCTTAATACTGCTCCTTAATAAGGTTAGGTTCTGATCCAGAACAGAGAGCAGAAACAGAGAGCATTGGGCACACCTAAGGGTTAGCCTATTTTGGGAAAACAAAAACTATTGCAGCTTTGTCATTCCGTGCTACTGCACATACTTAGTTGAACAGAGCATAGCAACAGCACTTTATGAATGGGGGCACTGTTTCGGTTCCACAACAAAGGGTGTATAATAAAGGAGAAATAGAGAGAATTACAATAAGTAATACAAAGATCTGGTCTCTGAAATAGTAAGCAGTAAGTAATCTTTACAATATCTTGCTGATGCTTGTCTTGATCTTCATCAGGTTTGTTTCTTCATTTTCTTATTGTTGCTTCAGATCCCCTTATGTTGAGTTTACATATTCAATATATTGAAAAGAATCTTTAACAGACATATATTATAGCCCCCCTATAATATATTTATGTTAAAGATCATTTTCAATATATTGAATATGTAAACTCAACATAAGAGGATTCTATTAACTTGGATAGATTATACTAATACATTATATTAACATATTTTTTTTATTGAAAATGATTATATTTTGTAAATTAAAAAAAGAAAATGTACACCACACTTAAAATGTTTTATTTGTTTAATTATGGATTAGAGAGACAGAACCAGAGCATGCTTAAATATGCCATATAAGGGATTGCATTAAAAGGATCACAGAGCTATTTTTACTGTAAACTTCTAAATAGCAACATTTTCAACCTCACGTACGTTGCACGCCCCGTCACTGTTCAACCACTCTGACAACCATAGATGGCTTTGGTTGACCGTACATTTGTGATTAAAGTATTAGGTGTTAGAATGAACACATTTTTAAGACCATATGGTGTTTCTGATGTTCTAAAAAGTCCTTTGTAGAAACACAGTTTAACTTCTAGCTTGTTTCTGATTGGAGAAGGCTACAATTCGATCAATTGCCTTACCCTTGAGAATATCCATCTGCGGATTTGAAATGCTCTGTTTTACATCCCTTTCAGGTGGCCATACCTTGGGGAAGCAGTCAGTGAGAAGGCACATTGCCTACAGGGAGTTTAATTTAAGCCAAGCAGCTAGCGTTTTCACAGGTCCATTAAGTGAGTGCTAATAAAACGGCATTTCCTAAGTGCACAAGATGATAAAGAATAACTATTAGAAACCACATATAAATATCACTTACAGATGATGGTCAGGTGATAAATTGATAAGAGGTTACATATAAATTACTAACTACATATTATGTTGTAAATCCTATAACTAAACCCGTATACTATTTTTTTGGTTTATTGACTCTATTGTTCAAAATGTCTTTAACATTTTTAAAACCAATTAATAGCACATGTATAACAATTTAGAATTCTATGCCAGTACCACAACAATTACACTATTAACTTGATTTGCATTGAACCTTTAAAATAAGAGGTTATGAGAAAATCATATATAATCATACGATTATATATTTATTTTACATTTTATGGGCATTCAACAATATCCTGTGTTACATAGTTAAATAGTTTAAGAGGTTGAAAAAGATAAGAGTTCACTAAATAATAATAACTCTTTATTTGTATATTGCACAGAGGTTCCACAGTCTTGTACACTCAAATTTGTCCCTATCCCCATTGGGGCTCACAATCTAAACCTTTTAGTTTAGTTTTAAAGTGTGGGAGGAAACCAGAGTACCCAAAGGAAACTCACGCAAACATGGAGAGCACATATTGATGTTGTCCTTGGACCTCTGCACTGCAAGGCAATAGTGCTACCACTGAGCCACTGTGCAACTTACATCCCTATTGTGTCCCTACTGTGTCGACCCAAAAAAATCCCTATAAGGCTGATGCCAATTGCCCTATAGCAGGGGGAAATATTCCTTACTGACTCCAATATAAGAATAAATCCCAAGATCAATGTTTTGTCCTTATAAATCAAGCATCCATAACCTGTAATGTTATAATCTGCAGACATTCAGGCCCCTTATGAACTCTTTTATTTAGCCCACCATGACCACTTCCACAGGCAGAGAGTTCTATAGTCTCACTGCTCTTACAGTTAAAGGGGTATTCCAGGCCAAAACTTTTTTTTATATATCAACTGGCTCCGGAAAGTTAAACAGATTTGTAAATTACTTCTATTAAAAAATCGTAATCCTTCCAATAGTTATTAGCTTCTGAAGTTGAGTTGTTGTTTTCTGTCTAGCTGCTCTCTGATGACTCACGTCCCAGGAGCTGTGCAGTTTCTATGGGGATATTCTCCCATCATGCACAGCTTCCGGGACGTGACATCATCATTGAGCAGTTAGACAGAAAACTTCAGAAGCTAATAACTATTGGAAGGATTAAGATTTTTTAATAGAAGTCATTTAGAAATTTGTTTAACTTTCCGGAGCCAGTTGATATATATATATATATATATATATATATATATATATATATATATATATATATATATATAAAAAGGGTTTGCCTGGAATACCCCTTTAACCCCTTAAGGACTCAGCCCATTTTGGCCTTAAGGACAATTTAATTTTTACGTTTAAATTTTTTCCTCCTCGCCTTCTAAAAATCATAACTCTTTTATATTTTCATCCACAGACTAGTATGAGGGCTTGCTTTTTGCGCGACCAGTTTTCCTTTGTAATGACATCACTCATTATATCATAAAATGTATGGCGCAACCAAAAAAACACTATTTTTGTGGGGAAATTAAAACGAAAAACGCAATTTTGCAAATTTTGGAAGGTTTAGTTTTCACGCCGTACAATTTATGGTAAAAATGACATGTTTTCTTTATTCTGAGGGTCAATACGATTAAAATGATACCCATTATTACATACTTTTATATTATTGTTGCGCTTAAAAAAAATCACAAACTTTTTAACCAAATTAGTATGTTTATAATCCCTTTATTTTGATGACCTATAACTTTTTTATTTTTCCGTATAAGCGGCGGTATGGGGGCTCATTTTTTTGCGCCATGATCTGTACTATTTTTTGATACCACATTTGCATATAAAAAAACTTTTAATACATTTTTTATAATTTTTTTTTTAATAAAATGTATTAAAAAAGTAGGAATTTTGGATTTTTTTTTTTCGTTCACGCCGTTAACCGTACGGGATCATTAACATTTTATTTTAATAGTTCGGATATTTACGCACGCAGCGATACCAAATATGTCTATAAAAAATTTTTTTTACACTTTTTGGGGGTAAAATAGGAAAAAACGGACGTTTCACTTTTTTATTGGGGGAGGGGATTTTTCACTTTTTTTACTTTTACATTTTTTTACATTTTTTTTTACACTTGAATAGTCCCCATAGGGGACTATTCATAGCAATACCATGATTGCTAATACTGATCTGTTCTATGTATAGGAGATAGAACAGATCAGTGTTATCGGTCATCTCCTGCTCTGGTCTGCTCGATCACAGACCAGAGCAGGAGACGCCGGGAGCCGCACGGAGGAAGGAGAGGGGACCTCCGTGCGGCGTTATGAATGATCGGATCCCCGCAGCAGCGCTGCGGGCGATCCGATCATTCATTCAAATCGCGCACTGCCGCAGATGCCGGGATCTGTATTGATCCCGGCACCTGAGGGGTTAATGGCGGGCGCCCGCGAGATCGCGGGCGTCCGCCATTGCCGGCGGGTCCCTGGCTGCGATCAGCAGCCGGGATCAGCCGCGCATGACACGGGCATCGCTCCGATGCCCGCGGTTATGCTTAGGACTTAAATGTACGTCCTGGTGCGTTAAGTACCACCGCACCAGGACGTACATTTACGTCCTGCGTCCTTAAGGGGTTAAGAACCCCTGTCTTTGCTGGTGTAGAAACCTTTCTTTTCTATGGATGTAGAGAATGTCCCTTTAATATAGATGCAGTCCTGGGTATAAATAGATCACTGGAGAGATCTCTGTACTGCCCCCTGACACACTTATACATAGTTATTAGGTTGCCCTAAGCCATCTCTTTTCTAAACTAAATAACCCAGCTCTATTATATTTTCTTGTACACTGGGGCCCAGTACTGTACACAGTATTACATGTGTGGTCTGTAATTTGTACAGTGGTAGAATTATTTGTGGTATCTATCTATGCCCATTTTGATTTAATCCATGTTTTTTTTTTTTTTTTGCATTTTATTTGGCAGCAGTTGCCTAACATTGTTTGCTACAGATAAATTGACTAAGTCCTTTTCCATGTCAAATAAAGAATAAGGCGGCATTCGCACCATGATTTTGCAATACAGTTCCCGTATCAGGTTTTTGATGAAAAACTGATTCCTCAAAACCGTACTAAACTGCATCAATACGTGTGTACAAATTTTAACCAATATACGGTTTGAAAAATTATGTCCGGTTGCATTCGTTTTTTAAGAAAAAAATTGCATACGTTTTTAACTTTTTACTCCATTATAAATAAAGTTTCACTTGTTTGATTAAAATTTTTGGCGTGCACTGCGCATGTCGAAAGTCAAAACCGTATGGTGCACATCGGATGGAACCGTACACACATACGGATCTCTACGGTTCCATTGACTCCCAAGTAAAAAAAAAAATGTATATGCTTTCAATACAGTCGGACCAAAAACCAGAGTAGGCTACAGTTTTGGGTATGGGAAAAAAACTGACAAAACCATACAAGAAGCAAAATGGATGCAACTGGATGCATCGTTTGGCATATGGCTTGCAATGGAGAGTCAATGCATACGGTTTTAAAATACGGTTCCATACGGTTTTTAAAATTTCAAATTGAAAACGCATACAGGAACTGTATTGCAAAAACATGGTGTGAATGCCCCCTAACAGGGTACAAACATAGTGGCAACTTTTATCTGCAAAACTTGTTTTAACAAATGCCACTTACAAATGGGATCATCCAATGGATTATGAGGAAATCAACTGACTAAACTAGACTTATTGATTTCATATTTTGTGTTGGTCTTTTTCTCAGGAACAAAGTATCCTCCTTTATACATGGATACAATTGTCTTTATTTTATATTTGTATGTATAGTGCTTTCAAAGTTTTTTTTTAAAAGGTTATGTTTTAAGGTTATTTGTGTACTAATGAAAAAAAATTGAAGCCACACATAACACCTATTTACGGTTACTTGCTAAGAGCAATCCATTAATTGTTACCAACAACAGGGAATTTTATCCTCAAAGTTTTATAGCTGTTGCCAACAGTAAAGTATTTAGTCTCAATTGCTTTTACACCACCAATAAATTCTGCATTCTTTTTTTTTTTTTAAATAACGTTTTTATTATCAATAAGTATCATATACAACAATGACAACAGGGCAGTAGAAGAAATATCTCGCCAGTATGAACAGGTACTTACAACATTGTAAATCACAACGCATAGTCACAGGTGGCAACATCGTCCCACGGCATCTGAAATGAGCTCCCACATTAAGTGCAATCAAACTGAAACTACACAGTTCAGAGGTAATAGACCGTCATGAGAAATAGTCTCTATCTAAGTGAGTAATGACCTCCGATGTCCAACGGAACTAGCTGTAGTGACACCTGCTCGTAGCCGTGGGACAAACATATAAGTGGAACAGGGGCTAGCGTGAGGCAAACCTGAAACTAAGAAGGTGGCGGGGGTTTGGAGGAGGAGTGGGAGGCAGAGGGAGAAAGAGGAAGGGAGGGAAGAGGAGAGGGAAGGGAGGGAAGAAAGAAGGGAAGTACAAGGGACATGGGGAAGGAGAAGAGGAAGAATAAGAGAGGGCAAGCAGGTCAAAGAGCGAACCAAGTGAGTGGGAGGTAGAAAGGAGGGAGGGAAGTGTAAAGAGATTTTTAGCATTTGCATTAGTCCATGTCCCCATTGGAGCTCACATTCTAATTTACCTAGCTCAGCCACACAAACTAGGGCTAGATTTATAGTAAGCAACATGATGTATCAATATGATTTTTGAGTGTGTGAGGATAGATACCCTTAAATAGTTTTGGAGCATTTAAAAACCCCATAAAAATGTACTTGGTCAGATCTGAATCTAGTCTCAATGTGCTAAACACAACCACCCCAGCCATGCACCTTTATAAAACAATCCTCATGGATGGTTCTTATAAAATAACGAAACTTTTCTCCCATTTGCCACTCTGATCGTATATTTTCATGACATGCCTATGAAGGGTTAGCTCAGCAGGGTGGATGCAGAATGTGGATGTGGGTGAAATTGAAAGCATTTCAAGTGATATCAAATATTTGTTAAATGAAAAATAAATGTTATATACTAAAACTAAGGGCAAACGCTGAACAATTTTCATATACTTGGATTCATCATGTTTAACCCACGCTCCAAATCTCTTTACATGCTGAGATCTCTC
Source organism: Hyla sarda (assembly GCF_029499605.1). Lineage (NCBI taxonomy): Eukaryota > Metazoa > Chordata > Amphibia > Anura > Hylidae > Hyla > Hyla sarda. The sequence continues at coordinate 447,728,953 of NC_079189.1, forward strand.
AATATGTAGAAAAAGGCCTTCAATTCCTTTCCAGTCCCAATGACAGATGTCACAGGCTAGCCAGGAGTCTGTGTGGAAAATAACTCTGAATGCATATCATTATTTAAAGGCAGGCTAAAGTCAATAAAACAAAATGAAAAAAAAACACCTACAATTTTTCTCAGTCTACAGGAATGTAGAATATTTCAAAGAACGCATGTCAAGTTACTCCTGCTCCCTTCCATTGTTTGCCTGATATGTGGCTGAAAGTGGTGGGACTTGTAATATATTTGCTTTTCTCCTAGCAGATAGAACAGGGGTGAGGGTTTTGGATCCAGTGAGTTGCTTTACTACAAGAGAGAAGGAAAGGATATGCAAAGTGGCTTATCTGTCTTATCACAGAAAAAAATGCTTATATATGTTACTCATTAGGTCATGCAGATACTTTACAAGTCTTTTTATGTGTCTAGCATCTGTATTTTGCTCATAAATCTCTCTTTTCTGCTGCTCACTCATTCACCTATTTGCCCATTTGAAGTTAGTGTTCACTCCAACTTGGAAACTGACTGACAATGTATGGCATTTCCCTCTTTCCAGAAGGAAAGACTACCTATCTGTAAACAGCTGTTTTGGGGTTTTACAGCTCATGAGTACTAAGCAGCGTACTGGCTGGCTAGTGAGAGGCCTGTTCTTGTGGGAAAAAGAGGTAATGTTTCTCCTTAAGGATACCGTCATAGAGATGGAAAACTATATACCATTGATGCATTACTGCTTTGCATATCCTTTTTTACCAGAATTCCCAGTGGAGCATAAATGTCCTGCAAGTCTCCACATGTCTTTCTGATGCCCTCCTCAAGGAGAAAAATTACTATTTTTGTCCCACGATGACGGGCTTTTTACTAGCCAGCACTCTAATCTGTACTCATGAGGGGCAAAACCCCAAAACAGCTGTCTGCAGATGGGTATTCTAACCTTCTGGAGAGATCTCTAGCTTGGCATACATTCCCAGTTAGTTTCCAGGACTCCTAGTTAGAGTGAAACACTCACTTTAAGGAAAAGCCATGCTGGCAAAGAGGTGTGAGAGCTTTGCATATGCTTTCTTCCCATAATTTCCATTGGGAATTACTACTGCCACATGTGAAATTGTCATATGTGAAATTGTTGAAGAAATTGCTGACCTAATAGAACAAATATTGAAGAAAGCGTGATCTATTTCTCACAGTTTTATAGTGAAATGACACAGAATATCCTTAACCCCTTAAGGACCCGGGTTTTTTCCGTTTGTGCATCTTAGTTTTTTCCTCCTTACCTTTAAAAAACCATAACTCTTTAAATTTTGCACCTAATAATCCATATGATGGCTTTTTTTTTGCGCCACCAATTCTACTTTGTAATGCTGTCAGTCATTTTACCCAAAAATATACAGCAAAACGGAAAAAAAAATCATTGTGAGACAAAATAAAAAAATAAAAAAATGCCATTTTGTAACTTTTGGTTGCTTTCATTTCTACGCCGTAAATTTTTCGGTAAAAATTACACTTTATATTTATTTTGTAGGTCCACACGATTGAAATGATATCCTACTTATATAGGTGTTTGATTTTGTCGTACTTCTGGAAAAAATCATAACTACATGCAGGAAAATTTATACGCTTTAATCTTCTGACCCCTAAAACTTTTTTATTTTTCCGCGTATGGGGCGATATGAGGGCTCATTTTTTGCGACATGATCTGAAGTTTTTAGCAGCACCATTTTTGTATTGATAAGACTTAATGATTATTCATTTCTACATGATATAAAAAGTGACAAAAAAAACACTATTTTGTACTTTGGAATATTTTTGCACGTACGCCATTGACCGTGCAATTAAATTAACGATATATTTTTATAATCCGGACACCATTTACAGTTTTTTTTTTAAATGGTAAAAGTGGGGTTATTCAAACTTTTATTAGGGAAGGGGTTAAATGATCTTTATTCGCTTTTTTTCACTTTTTTTTTTTTTTGCAATGTTATAGCTCCCATAGGGGGCTATAACACTGCACACACTGATCTTTTACATTGATCAATGGATTCTCATAGGAAACCGTTGATCAGTGATTCTGCCGCTTGACTGCTCATGCCTGGATCTCAGCAGTAATTGGGTGATCAGACACCAGGACTCAAAGGTAAGCGACCCTCCTGCTGTCTTACAGCTGTTTGGGATGCCGCGATTTTGCCACGGACATCCCGAACAGCCCACTGAGCTAACCGGCAGCCATTCACTTTAGAAGCGGCATTCAGTGCCATGCGCTATTAGCCATGGGTCCTGGCCGCTGTTAGAGGCCGGGCCCGACCCGCTATGACGCGGGGCCACGGCGTGGCCCCACGTTATAGAACGGGAGCAGACTCAGGACGTACATTTACGTCATGGGTCCTTAAGAGGTTAAAGGGGTACTCCATCCCTAGATTTCTGATTGCACAGGGTCCTGCTGCTGGGACCCCCAGGATCCCTGTGCCTTTCCCCGGGACCCCCCTCCATTCATGTCTATGAGAGGGGAGAGTGGCAGCTGGTGGCCAGAGTCGTGAGGTCACACCACGCCTCCCGTGTGGCGTGACCTCACGACCCCGGCCACCAAAACCCAGTGTTCTGAAAATAACTTTCAGAGCACCAGGTGCTGCACGGAGATTACAGGGAGTCCCAGTGGCGGTACCTCTGTGATCAGACATCTTATCCCCTATCCTTTGGATAGTGGATAAGATATCTAGGTGCAGAATACCCCTTTAATGAAGAATATGAAACTAAGAAAATAATTACTGAGATTGTTACACATGTTCTTTGTTTCATTTAATGTTTCTTTAAAGATTTAAAGGGGTTGTCCATGATTAGAAAAATAGTGCAACTCTTGTCCATAGGTCATGTATAGTACTGCAACTCCATCCCACTTGAATGGAGCCGAGCTGCAATGCCAAATACAACCTATGGACAGAAGTAGTGCTGTTTTTTGCAAGAAAGAAGCAGCTTTTTTCAATGTTGACAAATCCTTTAAAGGGGTACTCTGGCCCTAAGACCACCTGTCTCAGCTGCACGAAGCAATGATCGCTCCATGTTTGAAGACTCATGACCCTGGTGCCGGAACATTGTGATGTCATGACTCTGCCCCCTTGGGATGTATCCCTTTAAACAAATCCCATTGCTGATGGAGTTTGTCACATTACATTTCAAAGATTCATACATACACCCTATTCCAAATTATTATGCAAATTATATTTTTCTCATTTACCTAAATAAGTGATGGAAATAACAGTCAGCATAATTCTCATGTTATCACCTATTAAGAGTACAATTCTATTTTTAATGAACAAACCTCCTAAGGATAACAGTATTTTTTTTAAACATAAATGCACTGTCCCAAATTATTGCGCACAATAAGTTTCAAAACACTTTATAGGTTGTAAAGAACTGAAAATTGCCATTTGTTGTGTTTGCAGCATATTTACTGATATCAAAAGCTACTTCAATCAAACTTTTAACATTTTAAACAATTTAACGTTACATTTTAACATAGGAACTCTTATTTGATAGCAGCTTCAAAAGTCTTTCATCCATTGAACTTGTGAGTTTTTGGACAGTTTCTGTTTGAATTTGTTTGCAAGATGTCAGAATAGCCTCCCAGAGCTGCTGTTTGGATGTAAACTTCTCCCACCCTCATAGATCTTTTGCTTGAGGATGGTCTAAAGGTTCTTAATAGGATTAAGATCAGGGGAGGATAGTGGCCCCACCATGACTTTCTCTCTTTTTATCCCCATAGCAGCCATTGATGCAGAGGTATTCTTTGTAGCATGAGATGGTGCATTGTCAGGCATAAAGATGATTTTATTACAGAAAGCACAGTTCTTCCTTCTGTACCAGGGAAGAAATTGGTCAGTCAGAAACTCTACATACCGTATTTTTCTCTGTATAAGACACATTTTTTCTTCCCCAAAACTGGGGGGGAAAAGTTGGTGCGTCTTATATGGCGAATACACACCTATCGCGGCGGTCCCTGCGGCCATCAATGGCCGGACCTGCGGTTAATACAGGACATCACCGATCGCGGTTATGCCCTGTATTAACCGTTCAAACGCGGCAATCAAAGCTGACCGCCGCGTCTGAAGCGAAAGTGACAATAACCCAGCTGCTCAGTCGGGCTGTTCGGGACCGCGGCGTCCCGAACAGCTTACAGAACACCGGGAGGGACCTTAATTGCCTCCTTCGTGTCTGCTCTGTGCCAGGATCCCCTGCATGCGGCACTCTCCTTCGACGTCATCACGTCATCGCGCACGCCATCCCGTCATCCAATAGGAGCGGCGTGCATAGCGACGTGATGACGGCAATTGAGAGCGTGGATCCCGGGGAAGAAGACGTCCAGAGCATCGGGGACACCCCGGGGACACGGCGACAGCGATGGAGCGACATCCAGGGCAGCACTGATGGGTCCGGAGCGGCTGGGACACGTGAGTATTACCTCCTATCCAGTGGTCTTCAACCTGCGGACCTCCAGATGTTGCAAAATTACAACTCCCAGCCGTTGGCCATGCTGGGAATTGTAGTTTTGCAACATCTGGAGGTCCGCAGGTTGAAGATCACTGTTGGGTTCAGTATCTTTTTTTTTCTAGATTTTGCACCTTTAAAATTGGGTGCATCTTATATGCCGGTGCGTCCTATAGGGCGAAAAATATGGTACTTTGCAGAGGTTATCTTTACACCTTGGGGGACCCTGAAGTGGCTGACCAGCTTTCTTCCCATAATTCCGGCCCAAAACATGACTACACCACTGCATTGCTGACGTTGCAGCCTTGTTGGGACAGGGTGGCTGCCCACCAACCATCCTTTACTCCATCCATCTGGACCATCCAGGGTTGCACGCCACTCATCAGTGAACAGGACTGTTTGAAAGTTAGTCTTTATGTATTTTTCTGCCCAATGCAGCCGTTTCTGCTTGTGAGCATTGGTTAGTGATGGCCCAATAGAAGGATTATGCACAGTTGCAAGAACCTGAAGGACTCTACACTTTGATGTATGTGGGACTCCAGAGTAGTGTTGAGCGGCATAGGCCATATTCGAATTTGCGAATATTCGCGAATATATGGACGAATATTCGTCATATATTCGCGAATATTCGCATATTCGTTATATTCTCGTTTTATTTTCGCGTATGCAAAAATACGCGCATGCGAAAATTTGCATATGTGCATATTTCGCACGCCAGTCTCACACAGTAGTATTACAGCCTTCTTTACACCACACAAGCTGGAAGCAGAGAGGGGTGATCACTGTGATGTGTACTGTGAAGAAAAAAAAAAAAAACGAATATTCGTAATTACGAATATATAGCGCTATATTCGCGAAATTCGCGAATTTGCGAATATGCGATATTCGCGAATAATATTCGAATTGCGAATATTCGCGAGCAACACTACTCCAGAGGCACCAGCAGCTTCAAATATCTGTTTGCTGCTATGTAATGGTATTTTAGCAGCTGCTCTCTTGATCCGATGCATGGCTCTCGCAGAAATCTTCCTCAATGTGCCTTTATCTGCACAAACGGTCCGTGCTCTGATTCAGCCACAAATCTCTAAATCGCTAAAGTTTTCATGAAATATCTAATGCTTTCATACCTCGTCCAAGGCATTGAACTATTTCACTCTTTTCAGCAGCAGAGAGATCCTTTTTCTTCCCCATATTGCTTGAATATGGTGCTCTGCTTCATAATGTGGAACACCCACCTTTAGTAGTTTTTCCTTAAATTGGGCTCACCTGGCAATCTAATTATCACAGGTGTCCGAGATTGTTTTCAGTGATCAAAAGAGCCCTGAGACACAATGCCATTCATGAGTTAAACTGAAAAACAAAATATTTAATCTTTGTGACACTTAAATATAATTTGCATAATAATTTGGAACAGGGTGTATAAATCTGGGGTCACATGATATAGCACAGGCTTATAAGCACCATGCAGCACAACAGATTCCTAATACAACACTGTGCATATAGATGTAATATTTATTAAAGAGAAATTATGAAAAAAAAAAGCTATAGTTAAGATTGCAGTCATATGTTCCAAAAGTATTTGGTCAGTTTTAGTACAAAGTATTGAAAGCATTGTAGAAAACAGATGAAAACTCAGTTGGAAATATCTATTTTTATATACCTCTTCAGTCATGATGGCCAGGAATACTGTATTTCATTGTTTAGGAAGTCCTACAGTTTGCAAGATGGACAGATGATCTGTCAGCTCTTGAATAAAAGTCTAAGGAATAAAAAATAAAAAAAATAAAGGAATTTTTCAGTTCAACAATACTTGATTGTTGATTGACAATATTTGCAATTATGGGATCATAGCCATGTGTAGTGGTCCTCAAATACTGTAGCAAACACTTATGTTTCTATTTTTACTAATCTTATTTATAACCTCTTCAAATAAAAATGCTACTAGATTTTCTTTAAGCCTTTCAGAACCCAAATATTTCTTTTTATTTCATCCATTTTTCGGACATGGCTTGTCTGGAACATTTGTTGGCCACATAAGTGGCATTTTACCTCTTACATTTGTTTATTGCATAAACATACTTTCTGTACCATTCTTTAAAGTTAAAATGTTATATATATATATATATATATATATATATATATATATATATATATATATACAAAATATACGAAACCTACTGTATAGTTGAACATCAGGCAGCTGCTGTCAGGCTATCCATAAGTCTTCATGGAGTACAAAAAAGGATCAGCGCTTAATCCCTGTTGACTCCCATCTTTACCTTCATCACAGACATAATGCTTTGGCTTTAGCCATAAGGTACATGTGCAAAAAGGCCATTGCAGTCCAGTGAGGTTTAGATAAAAACAGGAAAACTTTATTCAGACAGACAATCAACACATGAGGGAAAAGGGATTTCTCTACAGTGTGAACACACCAAAGCGGCCACGATTAAGGTTGCATGTCGTGGTTGAAATGCGTTGGTCTGTTCACACTATAAACCTGGCCAATCTACACCTCACTGGACTTCGATTTTCATTGTACAACTATCTATAAGTTTGCCATAGTGACTAAATATACTTCTACAATGCACTCAATGCTCTGCCTTAAAAGGGGAATCTCCCCATTTGATTTACCTCTTTATTGACATATTATCATTAACTGCTGTCCAGACAGGATTGCCCATACAGGATGTGAACTTTGATGTTCTCCATTCAAGCTTAAACATGACTTTGATTGACAGACACAGTCCTGACTGTATAGGCACTGTCACGATGCCGGCTGGCAGGTAGTGGATCCTCTGTGCCAGAGAGGGATTGGCGTGGACCGTGCTAGAGGATCGGTTCTAAGTCACTACTGGTTTTCACCAGAGCCCGCCGCAAAGCGGGATGGTCTTGCTGCGGCGGTAGTGACCAGGTCGTATCCCCTAGCAACGGCTCAACCTCTCTGGCTGCTGAAGATAGGCGCGGTACAAGGGAGTAGACAGAAGCAAGGTCGGACGTAGCAGAAGGTCGGGGCAGGCAGCAAGGATCGTAGTCAGGGGCAACGGCAGAAGGTCTGGAATCACAGGCAAGGAACACACAAGGAACGCTTTCACTGGCACTAGGGCAACAAGATCCGGCGAGGGAGTGAAGGGGAAGTGAGGTGATATAGGGAAGTGCACAGGTGTAAACACTAATTGGAACCACTGCACCAATCAGCGGTGCAGTGGCCCTTTAAATCGCAAAGACCCGGCGCGCGCGCGCCCTAGGGAGCGGGGCCGCGCGCGCCGGGACAGAACTGACGGGGAGCGAGTAAGGTACGGGAGCCGGGGTGCGCATCGCGAGCGGGCGCTACCCGCATCGCGAATCGCATCCCGGCCGGAGGTGGTAACGCAGCGCCCCGGGTCCGTGGAACCGACCGGGGCGCTGCAGTGAGGGAAGTGTAGCGAGCGCTCCGGGGAGGAGCGGGGACCCGGAGCGCTCGGCGTAACAGTACCCCCCCCCTTGGGTCTCCCCCTCTTCTTGGGGCCTGAGAACCTGAGGATCAGACTTTTGTCCAGGATATTGTCCTCAGGTTCCCAGGACCTCTCTTCTGGACCACAACCCTCCCAATCCACTAAAAAAAAAGTTCTTCCCCTGACCTTTTTAGAGGCCAAAATCTCTTTGACAGAGAAGATGTCCGAGGAGCCGGAAACAGGAGTGGGAGGAACAGATTTAGGAGAAAAACGGTTGAGGATGAGAGGTTTAAGAAGAGAGACGTGAAAGGCATTAGGGATACGAAGAGAAGGAGGAAGAAGAAGTTTGTAAGAGACAGGATTAATTTGACACAAAACTTTAAAAGGACCAAGATAGCGTGGTCCCAACTTATAGCTCGGGACACGGAAACGGACATATTTAGCGGAGAGCCATACCTTGTCTCCAGGGGAAAAAATGGGAGGAGCTCTTCTTTTCTTATCTGCGAATCTCTTCATGCGAGAAGAAGCCTGTAAGAGAGAATTTTGGGTCTCTTTCCATATGGTGGAAAGATCACGAGAAATTTCATCCACAGCGGGCAGACCAGAGGGCAAGGGGGTAGGGAGGGGGGGAAGAGGGTGACGGCCGTACACCACGAAAAACGGAGATTTGGAGGAAGATTCAGAGATTCTGAAATTATACGAGAATTCGGCCCAAGGTAGAAGATCTGCCCAGTCATCCTGGCGGGAGGAAACAAAATGTCGTAAATAGTCACCCAAGATCTGGTTAATTCTCTCTACTTGTCCATTGGATTGAGGATGGTATGCAGAAGAAAAATTTAATTTAATCTTGAGTTGTTTACAGAGAGCCCTCCAGAATTTAGACACAAATTGGACGCCTCTATCCGAGACGATCTGTGTAGGCAACCCGTGAAGACGAAAAATGTGTACAAAAAATTGTTTAGCCAACTGAGGCGCTGAAGGAAGACCAGGAAGAGGGATGAAATGTGCCATTTTGGAGAATCGATCAACGACCACCCAAATAACAGTGTTGCCATGGGATGGGGGTAAGTCAGTAATAAAATCCATACCAATCAGAGACCAAGGTTGTTCGGGGACAGGTAGAGGATGAAGAAAACCAGCGGGCTTCTGGCGAGGAGTCTTATCCCGGGCACAGATAGTGCAGGCTCGCACAAAGTCCACCACATCAGTCTCTAGAGTCGGCCACCAATAGAAGCGAGAGATGAGTTGCACAGATTTCTTGATGCCCGCATGACCTGCGAGATGGGAGGAGTGACCCCATTTGAGGATCCCAAGGCGTTGGCGTGGAGAAACAAAGGTCTTTCCTGGAGGAGTTTGCCTGATGGAGGCTGGAGAAGTGGAAATCAGGCAGTCAGGAGGAATGATGTGTTGAGGAGAGAGTTCAATTTCAGAGGCATCTGAGGAACGAGAGAGAGCATCGGCCCTAATGTTTTTATCAGCAGGCCGAAAGTGAATTTCAAAATTAAATCGGGCAAAGAACAGAGACCACCTGGCCTGACGAGGATTCAGCCGTTGGGCAGACTGGAGGTAGGAGAGGTTCTTGTGATCGGTGTAAATAATAACTGGAAATCTTGATCCCTCCAGCAGATGCCTCCATTCCTCAAGTGCTAATTTAATGGCTAGAAGCTCTCGATCCCCGATGGAGTAGTTCCTCTCCGCCGGAGAGAAGGTCCTGGAAAAAAAACCACAAGTAACAGCATGCCCGGAAGAGTTTTTTTGTAGAAGGACAGCTCCAGCTCCCACTGAGGAGGCATCAACCTCCAATAGGAAGGGTTTAGATGGGTCAGGTCTGGAGAGCACGGGAGCCGAAGAAAAGGCAGACTTGAGTCGTTTAAAGGCGTCTTCCGCTTGAGGAGGCCAAGACTTGGGATCGGCATTTTTTTTTGTTAAAGCCACAATAGGAGCCACAATGGTAGAAAAATGTGGAATAAATTGCCTGTAATAATTGGCGAACCCCAAAAAACGTTGGATGGCACGGAGTCCGGAGGGGCGTGGCCAATCTAAGACGGCAGAGAGTTTATCTGGGTCCATTTGTAGTCCCTGGCCAGAGACCAAGTATCCTAGAAAAGGAAGAGATTGGCATTCAAACAGACATTTCTCTATTTTGGCATAGAGTTGATTATCACGAAGTCTCTGAAGAACCATACGGACATGCTGGCGGTGTTCTTCAAGATTGGCAGAAAAAATCAGGATATCGTCCAGATATACAACAACACAGGAGTATAGTAGATCACGAAAAATTTCATTAACAAAGTCTTGGAAGACGGCAGGGGCGTTGCATAGACCAAAGGGCATGACCAGATACTCAAAGTGTCCATCTCTGGTGTTAAATGCCGTTTTCCATTCATCCCCCTCTCTGATGCGGATGAGATTATAAGCACCTCTTAAGTCCAGTTTGGTAAAAATATGGGCACCTTGGAGACGATCAAAGAGTTCAGAGATGAGGGGTAGGGGGTAGCGGTTCTTAACCGTGATTTTATTAAGACCGCGGTAGTCAATGCAAGGACGTAGAGAGCCATCTTTTTTGGACACAAAGAAAAATCCGGCTCCGGCAGGAGAGGAGGATTTACGGATAAAGCCCTTTTTTAAATTTTCTTGGACGTATTCAGACATGGCAAGAGTCTCTGGGACGGACAGAGGATAGATTCTGCCCCGGGGTGGAGTAGTGCCCGGGAGGAGGTCAATGGGACAATCATAAGGCCTGTGAGGAGGTAGAGTCTCAGCTTGTTTTTTGCAAAAAACGTCCGCAAAGTCCATATAGGCCTTAGGGAGACCGGTTACATGAGGAAGCACAGGGACACGGCAAGGTTTACTGGGAGCCGGTTTTAAGCAGTCCTTGGAACAAGAGGGCCCCCAACTCTTGATCTCCCCAGTGGACCAATCCAGGATTGGGGAATGGAGTTGAAGCCAGGGAAGTCCAAGAAGGATTTCAGAAGTGCAAATGGGGAGGACCAACAGTTCAATCCTCTCGTGATGAGATCCGATGCACATTAGAAGGGGCTCCGTGCGGAAACGTATAGTACAGTCCAATCTTTCATTGTTTACACAATTGATGTAGAGGGGTCTGGCGAGACTGGTCACCGGGATGTTGAACCTGTTGACGAGAGAGGCTAAGATGAAATTTCCTGCAGATCCAGAGTCCAAGAAGGCCACAGCAGAGAAGGAGAAGGCAGAGGCAGACATCCGCACAGGCACAGTAAGACGTGGAGAAGCAGAGTAGACATCAAGGACTGTCTCACCTTTGTGCGGAGTCAGCGGACGTCTTTCCAGGCGGGGAGGACGGATAGGACAATCCTTCAGGAAGTGTTCGGTACTAGCACAGTACAGGCAGAGATTCTCCATGCGGCGTCGTGTCCTCTCTTGGGGTGTCAGGCGAGACCGGTCGACCTGCATAGCCTCCACGGCGGGAGGCACAGGAACAGATTGCAGGGGACCAGAGGAGAGAGGAGCCGGGGAGAAGAAACGCCTCGTGCGAACAGAGTCCATATCCTGGCGGAGCTCCTGACGCCGTTCGGAAAAACGCATGTCAATGCGAGTGGCAAGATGGATGAGTTCATGTAGGTTAGCAGGGATTTCTCGTGCGGCCAGAACATCTTTAATGTTGCTGGATAGGCCTTTTTTAAAGGTCGCGCAGAGTGCCTCATTATTCCAGGATAATTCTGAAGCAAGGGTACGGAACTGTACGGCATACTCGCCAACGGAAGAATTACCCTGGACCAGGTTCAACAGGGCAGTCTCAGCAGAAGAGGCTCGGGCAGGTTCCTCAAAGACACTTCGAATTTCCGAGAAGAAGGAGTGTACAGAGGCAGTGACGGGGTCATTGCGGTCCCAGAGCGGTGTGGCCCAAGCCAGGGCTTTTCCAGACAGCAGGCTGACTACGAAAGCCACCTTAGACCTTTCAGTGGGGAACTGGTCCGACATCATCTCCAAGTGTAATGAACATTGGGAAAGAAAGCCACGGCAAAACTTAGAGTCCCCATCAAATTTATCCGGCAAGGATAGTCGTATTCCAGAAGCGGCCACTCGCTGCGGAGGAGGTACAGGAGCTGGCGGAGGAGATGATTGCTGGAGCTGTGGTAGTAACTGTTGTAGCATAACAGTCAGTTGAGACAGCTGTTGGCCTTGTTGCGCAATCTGTTGTGACTGCTGGGCGACCACCGTGGTGAGGTCAGCGACAACTGGCAGAGGAACTTCAGCGGGATCCATGGCCGGATCTACTGTCACGATGCCGGCTGGCAGGTAGTGGATCCTCTGTGCCAGAGAGGGATTGGCGTGGACCGTGCTAGAGGATCGGTTCTAAGTCACTACTGGTTTTCACCAGAGCCCGCCGCAAAGCGGGATGGTCTTGCTGCGGCGGTAGTGACCAGGTCGTATCCCCTAGCAACGGCTCAACCTCTCTGGCTGCTGAAGATAGGCGCGGTACAAGGGAGTAGACAGAAGCAAGGTCGGACGTAGCAGAAGGTCGGGGCAGGCAGCAAGGATCGTAGTCAGGGGCAACGGCAGAAGGTCTGGAATCACAGGCAAGGAACACACAAGGAACGCTTTCACTGGCACTAGGGCAACAAGATCCGGCGAGGGAGTGAAGGGGAAGTGAGGTGATATAGGGAAGTGCACAGGTGTAAACACTAATTGGAACCACTGCACCAATCAGCGGTGCAGTGGCCCTTTAAATCGCAAAGACCCGGCGCGCGCGCGCCCTAGGGAGCGGGGCCGCGCGCGCCGGGACAGAACTGACGGGGAGCGAGTAAGGTACGGGAGCCGGGGTGCGCATCGCGAGCGGGCGCTACCCGCATCGCGAATCGCATCCCGGCCGGAGGTGGTAACGCAGCGCCCCGGGTCCGTGGAACCGACCGGGGCGCTGCAGTGAGGGAAGTGTAGCGAGCGCTCCGGGGAGGAGCGGGGACCCGGAGCGCTCGGCGTAACAGGCACAGCTACTGTGCCAAGTAATAAAAGTGCTGCATGATGCAATGAGGAGACTTATTCTCTTTAGTACTGTTCAACAACAGCTTAAGATCCATATTCAGGACTGAGAAAACCTCCATGAATCAATGTGTGACTAGGAAGACTTAAAAGGGCTATTAAGGCCCCATTCTCTATGTGCCTCGTCCGGTGGCATTTACCTCTGGGGCTATAGAAAAAGAATTGGAGAGAAACTGATTGTAGAACTGATGTCATTCATTTCTCAAGTTGGACACCAGGTGGTGAAACACGCCACATGGGCACCAGACAAGGGAACATATCCTGCTGCATTCCCCTGTCCAGCATGCAAAATTAAGGAAAGCCAGAACCTTAACAACTGATGCCAACTGATGTGATCCACTTTTATCATCAGTTGCGGCAAGATTAGGGTGGGTTCACTGAGCGGGGCAGTGGACATATGTGAACCCAGCCTTTGCCAGTAAAAAATTGATCACCTAATTCCTGGCATGCCCATCAATCAGCTGCGTACTTTAACTTGTCCTTGTCTTACCTTAGTATTTGTATTGGTGGTGCATGGTACTACAGAACTCTTCCATTCAGGAGGAGATGAACAGATTTGTACTTTTTTTATCTAGTACAATGTCTGCTCATTTTGCGCTTCGTATTCTAGTGGGTGATCTTACTCAGCGATTGACATTCGGGTTTAAGTGTGAACACAGAGAAAGCTGTCAATCCTTGGGACTTCATGGGACTTTAGATTCTTCATATAACTCATAGTATACAACAGTATACATAACATGGTACCATGTTAGCCAGAAAAATTCTTGTAAAAGTAAATATTTTTATTACTAATTTTAAGAGTGATACCTTTACTGGCTAAGAAACCAATGAGAAAGTATAAGATGGTGCTGAATTTTGCATTATAAAGGAACCATATAATGGATGAATATACTGTATATAAGCAGCCAGATACATAGATGAACTTCCACTGGCTCTGATCAAGTTACAGAATATGTTATGGTAAACCAAAAAGACCAGAGTATGTTAGGAGTGATAACCAAAAATTGTAAGCTCGAAATGTTCCTTTCTTGCCAGAGGAAGGGGTCTTTTAAATTTTGAAAGATTGCATATATATTTTTGGGTTAGCCCATAAAGATACCACTCCTGGTCCTTCTTGACACAAAAGTATTTACCACCACATCTACTGTAACTTTATCAGACCCTGCGGAAGTTCACCTATGTATTTTAGCCAATCTGGCTGCTCATATACTGTATATTCATTCATTATTTTATTTCTTTAGAATGCATGACTTAGCAACATCTTCTACTAGCTCATTGGCTTTTTCTTCCTTTCTTCTAGTTCTTTTCATCAGTCAATGTGATTGGCCAAAGTTCACACTGAAGCCCCAGTCTGTAGATGCATTATGAGCTACACATCTTAGACCTGTTAGAATTGAGTAAAATTACCTATAAACAGTTCAGGTAGTAATCGGCAAGCAACCTAATTTACACATTTTCTCCCATGAGAATAATTTGTAATACATTTATTATAACTCAGAAGACAAAGTGCAACAGGGGTGTTGTTAAGGTCCTAAAACATGCTAAGCATGGGCCCACTATATTACCTTTTGCTCATCAGACCCACAATCGGGCTGTACTTGCGGCTGTATAATGCTAGCGTGAGTCTAACCTTATACCGACTTATTTTGCTAGCGTGAGTATAACCTTATACCGACTTGGCTCACAATTGAACACAGCCATTTTAAGGGTGTATTCACATTTGACTCCACAGACAAATCCACCATAAGACTCCATATTCTGCATGGATGAATATCTGCTGCAGACATGTATGACATGCAAACTTTGTGGTTGATTTATTTGTGGCATAAAATTGCAGCATAGGTGAATCCACCCTTAAAATTACAGTATAATTTTACGAGACAAATTACAAGAGACAAACACATTTTTGTGTCCGCATTACAGACGCAAGTATTAGCCTGACTGCAGATCTGATGAGCAAAGTGCAATGCAGAAGCTCCCACTGTGCATTGTAGAAAAATAATGTACACACATGCAAATGGACAAACAGTTCACTCTTCTGAGGCCTATGGCACTGAGCTGTAAATGGCATGGTGCAGATAGACGATACAATGTGGATTTTGCTGCAGATTTTAAACTGTAGATTTTAATGCAGACTATGTTAATCAAATGAAAAATATCTATGTGTTGAAATGTTAGCAATGGCAGATTTTTCTGTGGATCTTCAGTGTTTCCCCAGCAGTCTTGGCAACACTGTGGATTTATTAACACACACACACAAAAAAAAAAAAAACAGTGCATATATGGATTAAATAATGGATAAAAAAAAACAACATACATCTTAAAGGAGAAAGAAAGTAGAAAGAACTTACTGCTGAAACAATACAGACAGAGAGTTAGGGATGCCAAAGTGGGACAGACTAAAGGTGAGGGCCCACACTAGTGACCAAAATACCAAGTAGTAGGGCAAAGTTGCTTATGTGATACCTCAAAAAATGTACATAAGTAGTAAGTAGTGCTAGCAGCCATTGCTGCTCAACATGTAAACATACCATCACCCATAAAAATAATGGAACCAAGTTAAAAAAACACAATTGTATTACCAAGTGGTAGAGTGGTAATTTGGTGAGCTGTCACACCCAACGTTTCGCACAGAATGGCTTCTTCTTCTTGTGCCCAGGGACTGGCCTCTCCCCTTGCTAGCTACAACTGCACAGAGAAATGTGAAACTCAGTATTGGGCAAAAGGTTCTGAGCAGAGACCTTTTTAACCAGGGCACTGGTCCCGAATTTTACTGCCTAACAACACCCTTGGTGTGCAATAATCTTTCGAGGGTACCTATAGCTTTAAAAAATGAATTTTTGAGTCACAGGGGACCAGGTGCTAAGACCCCCACTGTTCACTGTAACAAACTGGTAGCAGCAGTCAGATGAGCACCATGCCCATTTATCATCGGGAGAGCAGTGCAAGCTGCATACAGATTTACAGTAAGCCTAATGCATGCACCGCTATCCAAACAGAGACAAACAGACAGAGCTTAGCTGAGTGCTGCTGCATTTTATTTTAGCCATTGTGGGGGTCTCAGCACCTGCTGATCAAAACTTCTAATATGTTGCAGAATGAAAACAATGAGTAAAAATAAAACTGTAGAAACTGGTTTTACCATAATTATTAACCATTTCATGTTTGTCAAAAAGTGGATAAGGCAATAAGGATGAGAAAAACAAGTAAAACAAGTAAAATCTTCTCAATCCATATAAAATGATAAAACATGGTCCTGCATCTGAATAGTCAGATTTATATAATAGGCTTTCTAAAATAAAATTTGTCTTTGGATGATTCTTTAAGTATTCTAAGATACTTTCCCACCCACATAAATGTCAAGTGTGCTTTCATGTGTGCTTGGAGAGATCTAAAAAGAAGATAAAGAGAAGTGGTAAAATTTTATTTGCATTGGTATAGTTCAGGAGAGACAAGCGATAGACTGTAAACTTTCAGTTGTATTCTTCACATTTGTAATAATGAGGCCATATGTCTAAGAGATGTGAAAGGTCAACACACGCATATACATGCTGACAATAGGAAATATTGCTAGTGTGCCTAATATGCATTTTGAAAGTCATGCAATGAATAAAAAAAAATATGTATATATATATATATATATATATATATATATATATATATATATATATACACACACAATATCTCACATAATGAGTCCACCCCTCATATTTTTGTAAATATTTCATTATATCTTTTTATGTGACAACACTAAAGAAATGACAGTCAGCTACAAGGTGAATTAGTGATTGCACAGCCTGTATAACAGTGTTTATGTTGTGTCCCCTCAAAATAACTCAACACATGCCCATTAATGTCTAATCCTTGGCAACAAAAGTGAGTACACCCCTAAGTGAAAATTTCCAAATTGGGCCTTAAGTGTCACTATTTTGTGTGGCCACCTTTATTTTCCAGCACTGCCATAAGAGGGTTATCCAGGCGCTGGCAGGGGTTTTCAAAAGTATGCCCTATTGTGATGTATATAACAACACTAACATTTACTTATCTCCAGTGCTCCCTTTGTGCCTCTGGTGTCCTGCTCCAGTTCCTCACTGTGATTCACTCTCTGAGCTGCAGAGTAACTGCATTGTCGAGTCCGGGGCGCAGTGTGTCATATTGCCTGTTAGCGAATCACTGGCCGAGGTAGGATGTCACTGCACCCAGTGATTCTCTGAGCCAGCAGTGTGACACACTGGGCCCAAGTGCTTCCTGGGCCCGACAGATACTCTACAGCTCAGAAAGAGGATCACTGTGATATCATAAGATATAATAAAATATAGAAAAAAAAAATATGAGGGGTGTACTCACTTATTGGAAATACTAAATAGATAGATAGATTAGTAAAAGAGCAGCACAAGTTCCAAGCAAAAAGTAAACAGGTACACCCAGACCTTCCAGCCTTGGTCAGTAGCTGCTACCTAAATACAGCAACTGAAATCTCTCCACAGCACTCCAGCGTAGTGAACATAGAGTTGTTTATTCCATAGAACAAGTGTCTTTACAAAAGAACATTTCCACAGGCTCACCCAGCTTGAGAAAGACTGGGTAAACCAGTGGAAATGTTGCTTTGTAAGGACACTTGTTCTATGGAGTCTGGAGGAGTGGCAACATGTGTTCTGATGTGACAAATCAAGCTTCTCTATGTGACAGCCTGATGTCTGATTCTGGATTTGACATGGATCAATGGAACTTACTCTGGTTGGGTGACAGTTACTAGTGAGGTACCACAGGGGTCAGTACTGCGTCCACCTTTTTAATGTTTATTAATTACCTTATAGAGGGATTACAGAGTAGACTTTCTATATTTGCAGATGACACCAAACTGGGTAAGGTGATGACCACAGAGGAAGATAACTTAATATTAAAGAGAAATTTGTGGAAGCGGTAGACTTGGGCACAGACATGGCAAATTAAATTTAACATGGATAAATGTAAGGTTATGCATTTAAAAACATAAAAACTAAATTTACAATTATGTGCTAAATAATAAGACATTAAGTAAAACTACTACTGAAAAGGACTTGGGGGTACTAGTGGACAGTAAACTCCACTTTAGTGATCAGTGCCAGGCAGTGGCTGCCAAGGCAAACAAACTCTTGGGATGTATCAAGAGAGGCATAGAGGCTCATGACAGGGACATAGTTTTGCCTCTGTATAAATCATTAGTCAGACCACATATGGAGTATTGTGTCCAATTTTGTGCACCTGTATATAAGAAGGAAATGGCTGAACTAGAGACATAATGTTGTGATGTCTGATTCCATAGGGGGGCCTGGATGTTTTTTGGAAAAATATAATATTACAGGTTATAAATACTATATTTATGTGGATAGAACATTGATCCAGGGATTTATTCTTATTGCCATATTGGGATCGGGAAGGAATTTTTCCTATGTCATGGGGCAATTGGTATTAGCCTCATGAGGGTTTTTGCCTTTCTTTAGGATCAAAATAGTAGGGTTCTAGGTTGGACTCGATGGACTCATGTCTTTTTTTTTTAACCTTACAAACTATGTAACTGTACAGTTTGTGAAGGAGGGGCATTCCAAACCAGACACATAGCCTTTTAATATGCAGATACTTCCTTTTCTCTAGAGATCACTTTTTAGTAGTTATCTTATAATCATTACAGAATGACAGTAATGAAAAGAAACTCTGTTATTAAAATAGGAAATAGATAATGCAGAATCACTCAATTGACAATAGGTTATGGTTACAGCCCACCTTCTCCCCTGCCCTGCACACTGACCTCTGCACAGGTTACAAAGCATTAAATAGAACACTCCCCCATAAAGTCATTGTCAGACTACTGATTTAATGTGTCCATTTTGCTGTTGTAAAGCATACTTCAGAATATTGTTAATAGATCCAGGTACAGTGCCAATAAACTGTGCAAGAACCCTTTTGAAATGACAGATACCCTCCTTTCAGGACACTTAGTTTGACACAATGGTGTGAATTGTTGTTTGTATTAACCATTTGTGTCTTTTATATAAAACTTTGAACACTGTTATGTGATGTTAAACACTGTGCATTGTACATTTAAATGTTGCGTTTACAATGCGTCCAGAAAGTTTGACTTATTTGTTGCACCTTTGACAGTGATTACAGCCACTAATTTTTTAGGTATGATGCCACAAGGTTTGACTGGATTTGGGGATGTCCTGCCATTCTTTTCTGCAGATCCTTTTAAACCAATATTTGCAATAAATAATTATTTGGCAGTATCCACTGTTCCTGAAATGAAGGATAACATTAATTTTCACAAAACGTTTTCTTAAGTAAACATTGATAATGATTTATCATTAAAAAAACAGGCATTTGTTAGTTAAGTAAAGAAATTCACTAATGTGGTACTCTGCAGAAGTGGTCATGAGTCATAAAAAAATTATAAGTCATAAAAAAAAACTAAAAGCAAGCTTTTAGTAATTAAAAAAAATAACCAGAGCAATGAATATAGGGAACAGGGAAGATAGGCAAAATGTCAAACTCATCTTATTGATTTATTTGATTGGGTGACTGAAATACTAAATAGCAGAGGTGCAGTAGACATCGCTTATCTAGATTTTAGTAAGGCTTTTGACACTGTGCCACATAGAAAACTTTTCAATAAACTGCAGTCTTTGAACTTGGACTCCATATTGTTGAATGGACTATGGTGGCAGAATGACACAGCCTGGAGCTGGCATGAGCATGAGGAGAACAGGGGAAGTTTTTACCATACATTGTTCCCTTCCACCTTTTAGAGCATCACATCATCACATCAATACTTGGTGGTGTAGGTGGCACATGGTGTTATATGCACCTTTCCTTTTCTTATATATATAAAAAATTGAGGTTATAAAAAGTTACATTTTAGCTAATGCATATCCTCAATACTTATTTGTGGTCTGATGCAGAGGAATTTCTGTAACTGGGGTTCAGCACCTTAAATACGTTTTGCACTATCTATATTTGTGAAGTGTTGGTGTGGCACCATGGTCAATCTACTCTGAAGCATCAGGCATTGGTCATTGACAAAGGTCAGTCTCCCCACATTTTTCTTGGGCAGACTAGTTTTCCTTGGGGTGACTATGGCCCACGCCGCACTAAACACCTGCTCTGATGGCACAATACTGACCGGGCAGGACAGCTTTTCCAGAACAAACTCTTCTAGTTGCAGCCACAAATCAAGTTTGGCTTCCCAGAAGTCCAGCGAATCTTCAAGGTATGTTGGCATGGTCATGTCAAGGTATGCCATTACCTGCTGATTCAGGTCCTGCTCCAGGTCCAGCTGCTGCTGATGAGTTGCTTCACTATGCGGGTGAAGAAAGGTACTCATCAGTGACTGTAGACTCAGGCTGCTGTGGATGGAGCTGGTAATGCTCCTGTCACCCCACCCCTCCTTGCAGCCATAGCAGTAGAAGGTGAAAGAGGGCCCCCCGAGTCAGACCTGCAAGAGGATGGACGATGGCGCAGATAGGCATCGGCCAACTGACTACATAGGATCTCTCTGTAGAAGGTCAGTTTGTCCTCCCTCTCAGTGGCTGTAAAAAAGGCTCCAATTTTGTGCCAGTAACTAGGGTCCAATAAGGTGGAGAGCCAGAAGTCATCCTGCAGCCAGATGGTGACAATTCGGCGGTCACTACGCAAGCAACTGAGAATGCATCATGCCATTTCATGCAAGTGACTCGGAGGGACACCCTGCCTCCATTTCAACTGCATACTGGCATGGTGTGTCTGGGTCCTCAGTCTCGTCTTCCTCATCACCCTCTAGCTCCTCTGGCTGCTCCTGCTCCTTCTCTCCTGTCAGATGACAATAAAAAAATTACCATTTTACGAAATCTAAACTGTGCTCCAATGTGCCCCTCCCCCTCCTCCTCCTCTTCCAGTTCAGCCCCCACAGGGCTCATGTGGCCGTGAGATGTAGGCACCACTGATCATTTCCAACACGTGTTGTAGTAAATGAAGCAGTGAAATTACTTTGTTCATCCCGTAATCCTGGCGACTGACTAATAATGTAGCTTCCTCAAAGGGCCTGAGAAAATGGCAGGTGTCACGTTTGAGCTGTCACTGGTTCACATTGAAGTGACACTGGGGAGTACCCCTATCCGCTTTGATCATCAAGAAATCGGTGATGGCTTTTCTCTGTTCGTATAGTCGGTCCAACATATGGAAGGTGGAATTTCAACATGTGGAAACATTGCAAATCAGACTATGTTGTGGGATACCATTCTAACGCTGCAGCTCAAGGAGGGTGTGCTTTGCAGTGCACGAGTGGCTGAAGTGCATGCAAAGTTTCCTTCCCATTGTTAGGATGTCTTGCAGATGGGGAGAACACTTCAGGCATTGCTTGACAACCAGATTGAACATGTGTGCCTTGCAGGGTGAATGGATCAGGCTTCCTTGTCGCAGCGCAGACAAGAAGTTCTTCCCATCGTCGGTCACCATGGTTCCCATTTCCATTTTTCGTTTAGTAAGCCATGATTCGATTTCTTGATGAACGACTTTTAGCAGTTCCGTGACTCTGATGTGGTGGTCCAGCCTGCTGCATCACCCAGTGGCAGGTTGCACCCTGTTTCAGTCAGCCAAAGGGAGCTGTCTGTCATGCCCATCTTCCGTCCCTCCAGATGCTCCTGCTCCTCCTACTTTGAGTCAATCATTCTCCAAGCAATCCATCAGCGAAGCCATGTCGAAGAGACAGCAGTATGTGCCCACTCATCCAACGGTGCAGAAGCTGAATGTGCTTCTGTGTGACTCTGTTCGCCAAAGCAAACCATGTGAAGAACAGCATGACAAAGCCATGCCCTGCACACATTGTATGCTGGAGGGGCACTGAGACTTGTCCATGCAGTGGCGGCTGAGGACACAGTGGAGGATGAGGAGGCTCAGTCGCACACTGTCACAGGACGCACACTGTCACAGGACCAACACATTCACCCAGTGGGCCTTAAAGGACATGTATTGTCCCTGACCGTAGTTTCAGCTCCACACGTCGACACTGCCGTGCACTTTGGTACACATCGACAGGCTCAAGGACTGGCCCACCTTCTGTTCCACAAAATTGTGCAGAGCTGCTACTGACTTTTTCGCAAAGAAATGATGGCTAGGGACTCTCCACCTTGGCACAAGCCATCAGTTCTCTGAAAGGTGCAGAGACCACCACTTGAAATGGGAGGGACTGCCGCACCAGCAACTTAGACAGGAGCACATTAAGCTTCTGCACCGTTAGATGAGTTGGCGCATTCTGTTGTCTCTTGGACATGGCTTCGCTGATGGATTGCTTGCAGAATGATTGACTCGAAGTAGGAGGAGCAGAAGCATCTGGAGGGACCGAAGATGGGTATGACATACAGCTCCCTTCGGCTGGCTGAAACAGGGTGTGATGTGCCACTTGGTGATGCAGCAGGCTGGACCACCACATCAGAGTCATGGTTCTCCCAAGCCACTTTATGGTGATGCTGCATATGTTGATGCATGACCGTGGTGCCAACATTGGGACCCTGGCCCTGCTTCACCTTCGGCCGACACATCTTGCATGTGGCCAGGTTAACATCCTCTGGATGCTTGATGAAAAACTACCACACCACCGAGTAGCTGATTTTCCCACCAACAGTCTGCACTGATTGACTGCTACTGCCGCTGACTCCAGGAATCCCTGTTCCACTACCTCCTGGGAAGGTAGGGTGCTGCGAAGCAGGTGGTCTACCCCGGGCACGTTTGGCTTCAGACTTCACACTTCTGCCACCATGCTGACTGCCAACCATGCTACCACCTTGCTGGCTCAGCTGCTGCCTCACGGGCAACCTGCAACCCTCGTCTCCAGATGATAATAAAGCCCCTTCTGCACCCGGCTCCCAAGTGCAATCTGCTTCATCATCATCGAGTTGTGTCTGCAAGTCACTGATGTGCTCCTCGGGTTCCTCAACAGTGTCTGCTTCAGGAGCATGAACGCTCACAACACCACCTCCCTCACCACTCTCGACTGTTGGCTGGGGGTGTCAGATGTCACTTGTGATGAAGTGAATGGCCATGTTAACCAATCGATGACGACAGATGGGTTGCTGGTCGAGACACAACCGCTAGCTGATACCGGGAGCTCTGGCCTTTCGCTGCGACTACTGCTGCTACTCGCCCCTTGTCTGCTGTGATCTCTGCCCGCGCCTGATGAATTTAGGCCTCTGCCACTCCTCTGTGCACGTCTTTGCACTTCTTTGCCTGACATTCTTAGTGCGCATATGAAGGGAGGACAATACGCTCCACTATGCTTAAAACAATATTTGTCTACAACACCAGCAGGTGTGAACTTTTGGCTGGCCTTTCACAGTAACTAGGCCCTTAAGACTTTAACAGGAATAGAATGGTACACCACTTAGATGTACGTACGTGGTATGCACTTATGAGGGAAGCACAATATGCTACACTATGCTTAAAACTGTTTTTGTCCACAACACTAGCAGGTGTGTACCTTTTGCTGGCCTTTTGCAGTACTAGGCTCTAAAGACTTTCACAGGAACAAAATAGTACATCACAAAGATAGGGGAGTACAATACGCTCCGATACGCTTAAAACTGTATTTGTCTACAAAACCAGCAGGTGTGTACTCTTGGCTGTCCTTTAACAGTAACTAGGCCCTTAGGACGATAATAGGAACAAAATGGTTCACCACATAGTTGTACGTACAGGATATGCACTTTTGAGGGGCAGTACAATACGCTCCACTACGCTTAAAACAATATTTATCTAGACAGCAGCAGGTGTGTAACTAGGCCCTTAAGACTTTAACAGGAAAAAACGGTACACCACCTATGTACGCACAGGTTACACTCAATAGAGAACAATACGCTCCGTTATGCAACCTGTATTACGGCTTTTAGTGCTCTGCTCACCCTAACTGGTTGGCTACTATTAGTTTTTCAGTTGTTGTACATATCAGTGCTGCAGCACACAGTCACTGTGTACTACACCCAAAATTGTACTTTCTTTCAATCTCTCTCCCTTCGCTTTCAGTGTTTCCCTTTCAGTGCGTCTGGATATGGGCTTTAGGTGAATTGCTGCTATAAAAATGCTTTTCTGTGCAACACAATAGTGTTGCCCGCGAATATTCGCAATGCAAATTTTATTCGCGAATATTGCATATTCGCGAATTGGCGAATATTCGCGAATATAGCACTATATATTCGTAATTACGAATATTCTTTTTTTTTTTCTCACAGTACATATCACAGTGATCACCCCTCTCTGCTTCCAACTTGCGTGGTGTAAAGAAGGCTCTAATACTACTGTGTGAGACTGGCGTGCGAATTTTCGCATATGCAAAAATTTGCATATGCTAATTTTGCATATGTGAATTTTCGCTTATGCTTATTTTTGTATACGCAAATTTTCGCATATGCTAATTTTCGCATATGCAAATTTTACGAATATATTCGTCCATATATTCGCGACATATCGCAAATTCGAATATGGCCTATGCCGCTCAACACTACAACACACACGGCTTTGACTAGCCACAAAATGGTTGCCGATTAGAGGTGAGCGAATCAAAGCTGACAAACCCGAATTTGTTACAAATTGCATTAAATATATCTGATTCGTAACGAATGCGAGTATCGCCACGATTCTATCACGTGAATCGATTCATTAAACTCTATTTACTGCGGCCCAGGCTCCAGGGCATCTAAAATGGCGGATCCCCATGTGAGTACAAGGGAAGGGAAGTTGGCGGGATGACCCTGAATCACATGCAGGATGCAGCCTATTAGCAACCAGTCACCCCTGTGATGTCACAGTCCTATATATTCGGCAGCCATTTTGCGGATCGTCATATCATTCATTACACGGCATAGAGATAGGATGGACATCGCTGTGTGTGTGTCACGTTACGCAGAAAATCTCATTCTGGCAGCATTTCACATCCTAGTCACATCCTAGTCACATCAGCGTTCTGGTGGACAGAGAGCAGAGTTTTTTTTTTCACTGAAAATGATTTTTTACTGCAGCCATTAACCTCCCAGTCACTTTCTTCAGCATTGTATTACAGAGAGGGGCAGATAGCTGTGTGTTGCCTCATACATTTCAACAAGCTGCCTCAACTTCATAAACCTTAGCAGAGGAGGCAGTAATAATTGTTCAGTGCAATTCTGTGTCTTTGTTCCACAACAAATCATTCCTAATAGTCTTTGACAGAGTGCAATTTTGTGTTTAGTACGCAGCACTGTTGTGTACTGCTGGTGTTGTGCAAAAATAAGTTTTTTAAACGTACTGTACCGCATTTTTCTGCCCTCATAAGTGCATACCACATAAGTACATCTAAGTAGTGTACTATTTTGTACCTGTTAATCTGTAAAGGGCCTAGATACTGTGAAAGTCCAGGCAAAAGTAATCACCGGCTGGTGTTTTACTAAAATATGTTTTTTGAAGCGTACTGTACCGCATTTTTCTGCCCTCATAAGTGCATACCACATACCTACATCTCTAAGTAGTGTACTATTTGTTACCTGTTAATCTGTTGTGGGCCTACATACTGTGAAAGTCCAGGCAAAAGTAAACACCAGCTGGTGTTTTACAAAAATACATATTTTTAAGCGTACTGTAGCGCATTTTTCTGCCCTCATAAGTGCATACCACATACCTACATCTCTAAGGAGTGTACAATTTTTTACCTGCTAATCTGTCATGGGTCTACATACTGTGAAAGTCCAGGCGAAAGTAATTACCGGCTGGTGTTTTACTAAAATTATTTTTTAAGCGTACTGTACCGCATTTTTCTGCCCTCATATGTGCATTCCACATACATACATCTAAGTAGTGTACTATTTTGTACCTGGTAATCTGTCAAGGACCTACATACTGTGAAAGGACAGCTAATAGTACACACCTCCTGCTGCTCTAGACAAATACTGTTTCAAGCACAGTAAAGCGTATTGTACTTCCCTGATATATGCAATAAGTATGTCAGGCAGAGTAGTGCCAGGACTTGCGCAGTGGAGTGGTAGAGGCCTAAATTCATCAGGTGCAGGTAGAGGTTGCAGCAGTGGGGGCGTGTGGCAGCCAGAGTCGCAGCGAGAGGTCTGAGCTCCCGGTGTAAGCTAGCAGTAGTGTCTCGACCAGCAACCCAGCAGCCGTGATTGATTGGTTCACTCGGTCATCCACTTCATCCCAAGTGACATCCGACACCCTCAGTCAACAGTTGGTGGGTTCCTCAAACTCAACCCTCACTTGGAATGGCCCTCATGCTGATGCTGCCACCTCCAGGCTCTCTCTTTGTGCTGTTCTATGGTCTCCTCATGCTAATGCTATCTCCTCCACGCTGTGTCATTGTGCCACCATTTGGTTTCCTCATGCTGATGGTACCACCTCCAGGCTCTGTCATTGTGCCGCCATATGGTCTCCTCATGCTGATGCTGCCACCTCCAGGCTCTCTCATTGTGCTGCTCTATGGTGTCCTCATGCTAATGCTACCACATCCAGGCTCCCTCATTGTGCTGCCATGGATACTGCAAAACATAATTTAGGTGCTGATCTCCAGTTTTCTCTTGACGCTGGTGCTGCCATCTCCAGGCTTTCTCATTCAGCCACTATAGGGTGTCCTTATGCTTCAGCCACCTCCGGGCTGTGCCATTCAGCCGTTATATGGTCTCCTCATGCTTAAGCCAACTGCAGGCTGTGCCATTCAGCCACTATATGGTCTCCTCATACTGATGCCACCTCCAGGCTCTGTCATTGTCCTGCCATGTGACATGTGACTCCTTGTTAAATTTTGTCCTTTGTACCCACACGCTGGGGCCCAGGACACTATAACTTGGGAGTTAAAATTTCAATTTTAAGAACCTCACTTTCAATTTCGAAATCTTAAATTTAAATATAAAAATCTTAAATTTCACTGGTCTCCTTATGCTTCTGCCAACTCCAGGCTGTGCCATTCAGACACTATATGGTCTCCTCATGCTTCAGCCAACTCCAGGTTCTTCCATTCAGCCACTATATGGTCTCTTCATGATTCAGCCACCTCCAGGCTGTGTCATTCAACCAATATATGGTTTACTGATGCTGCTGGGTTTGGGCCTAAAAATGCTTATGGTAGCTCTAGCTACCATAAATCTTCAATTTAAATTTAAAAATTCATCTTTTAAACTTAGGGATTGTGAAGCCATACTGTCTACTCATGTTGCTGCCAGCTCCAGGCTGTGTCATTCAGCAACTATAGGATATCCTCATGCTGCCAACACCTTCACGCTGTGTCATTTAGCCTCTATATGGTCTCTGCATGCTGCCAACACCTCCACGCTGTGTCATTCAGCCACTACATGGTTTCCTCATGCTGCCAATACCTCCACACTGTGTCATTTAGCCACTATATGGTCTCTGCATGCTGCCAACACCTCCACGCTGTGTCATTCATCCAATATATGGTTTACTGATTCTTCAGCCACCTCCAGGCTGTGCCATTCATCCAATATATAGTTTACTGATGCTTCAGCCACCTCCAGGCTGTGCCATTCATACAATATTTGTTTTACAGCTGCTTCAGCCATATCCAAGCTATGCCATTCATCCAATATATGTTTTACTGATGCTTCAGCCAGCTCCTGGCTGTGTCATTCATCCAATTTATAGTTTACTGATGCATCAGCCAGCTCCAGTCTGTGTCATTCAGCAACTACATGGTTAAGTGATGCTGCTGGGTCTAGGACATTTGCTATATATGTTTATGGTAGCACTGGGTGCCATACATCTTCAGTGGAAATTTCAAAATTCATAATTTAATCTTAGGGGTTGTGACGCCCTCTTGTGAACTCATGCTGCTGCAAGCTCTAGTCTGTGTCATTCAGCACCTACATGCTTTAGTGATGCTGCTGGGCCTAGGACATTATTATATGTGTTTATTGTAGCACTAGGTACCATACATCTTCAATGGAAATTTTAAAATTAATCTTTTATTCTTAGAGATTGTGAGGCCCTATTGTCTCCTGCTCTGCCGCCAACTCCAGGCTGTGCCATTCAGACACTATATGGTCTCCTCATGCTGCCACAAACTTCAGGTTGTGCCATTCAGCCACTATATGGTCTTCTCATGCTGCCACAAACTCCAGGCTGTGCCATTCATCCACTATATGGTCTCCTCATGCTGCCACAAACTCCAGGCTGTGCCATTCAGCAACTATATGGTCTCCTCATGCTGCCACAACTCCAGGCTTTGCCATTCAGCCACTATATGGTCTCTTCTCATGCTTCAGCCACCTCCAGGCTGTGCAATTCATCCACTATATGGTCTCCTCATGCTACAGCTACCTCCAGGCTGTGCCATTCAGCCACTACATGGTCTCCCCAGGCTTTAGCCACCTCCAGGCTGTGCCATTCAACCACTTTAGGGTCTCCTCATTATTTAGCCACCTCCAGGCTGCGTCATTCAGCCAATAAATGGTTTACTGATGCTGCTCTAGCTACCATAAATCTTCAATTTAAATTTCAAAATTCATCTTTTAGTGATTCTAGTGTCTACTCATGCTGCTGCCAGTTCCAGGTTCTGTCTTTCAGCCACTTTATGGTCTCCTCATGCTGCCACAAACTCCAAGCTGTGTCATTCAGCCACTATATGGTCTCTTCTCATGCTTCAGCCACCTCCAGGCTATGCAATTAAGCCACCATATGATCTCATCATGCTTCAGTCACCTCCAGGCTGTGCCATTCAGCCACTATATGGTCTCCTCAGGCTTCAGCCACCTCCAGGCTGTGCCATTCAGCCACTATATGGTCTCCTCATGCTTCAGCCACATTCAAGCTGTGTCATTCAGCCAGTATTTGGTCTCCCCATGCTGCCAACACCTCCCCGCTTTGTCATTCAGCCACTATATGGTCTCCTCATTCTGCCAACACCTCCACGCTTTGTCATTTAGCCACTATATGGTCTCCTCATGCTGCCAACACCACCACACTGTGTCATTTAGCCACTATATGGTCTCCTCATGCTGCCAACACCTCCAAGCTGTGTCATTCAGCCACTATATGGTCTCCTCATACTGATGCCACCTCCATGCTCTGTCATTGTGCCGCTCTACAGCAGTGATTCTAATAGTGATGCCTGTAATCTGCATGTCATATGGAATAAAAGTATTATTTTACTTCCCCAGCACACTCCACATGCGTGTTAAAACAAAGCAAAGTCTTCTACACCCCTATTGAGGCTCTCTGTAGGCCATGAATAGCCGTTTTTAATATAGATTCCTGTAAAGCTGAGCGCTCTGGGTCCCGCTTCTTCCCCGGAGCACTCCCAGCATTCTGCTCAGGCTTGCAGCGCCCAGGTCAGACTCACTGACCGGGAGCGCTGCTCTGTGTCCTCCGGTGGGGATGCGATCCACGCGGCGGGATGTCATCCCGATCATCTCACCTTCCCCGTCCTCCTGCTCAGTCCCGGCACGCACGACCCCGCTCTCTAGGGCACGCGCGCACCGGGTCTCTCAGATTTAAAGGGCCAGTGCACCATTAATTGGTGCCTGGTCCAATCAGTTCCCAAGCACTCCCCACAAATAAAAACCCACTTCCCCTTCCTGTCCTTGCCGGATCTTGTTGCCCTAGTGCCCTGAGAAAGCGTTTACTGTATATCCCTAGCCTGTGTATCCAGACCCTTGATGTTGCCCCTTACTACAAACCTTGCCGCCTGCCTTGACCTTTTGCTACTTCCGACCTTGCCTTATCTTGTCCTTGTGTACCGCGCCTATCTCAGCAGTTAGTGAAGTCGAGTCGCTATCAGGGGATACGACCTGGGAGTTACCGCCGCAGCAAGTCCATCCCGCCTTGAGGCGGGCTCTGGTGAAAACCAGTAACTTCTTAGAACCGGTCCCCTGGTACGGCCCACTTCATCGCCTCACTAACACAGAGGATCCACTACCCGTATCCTACCCGCATACCAGTCCGGATCCGGACAATTACCCGTCAATAAATTGGACCAGAAGAAAAAAAATTCTGAAAATTCTGCTAATCAACTTTTTCAAAAGTTCGCTCATCTCTACTGCCAATTATATAGGGCACACTACTACTTCTAATACTAACCAATATGTATCCAAAGTAGAGGTAGGGGGTCACCTAAGTAATAGTGACCATAGTATAATGGGGGAGATTTATCAAAACCTGTCCAGAAAAAAAGTTGCTGAGTTACCCATGGCAACCAATCAGATCACTTCTTTCATTTTTGAAAAGGTCCTGCAAAATTAAAGAAGTAATTTGATTGGTTGCTTTGGGCAACTCAGCAACTTTTCATTTGAACAGGTTTTGATAAATCTCCCCCAAGACATTTACATAACTTCAGAAAAGCCAGTTCTCATCAACTAAGAGAAAACTTTAGTGACACAGATTGGAACTTTTACTTCAATAATAAAATTACATAAGATAAACTGGTCATTTTTAAGAGCATCCTAAATACTGTAGATCTTGTGAAAGACATATATCATATGGGAATAAATGTGTTAGAAATAGGAGGAAATCAATGTGGTTAACTAAAACAGTTAAGGATGTGATAAATGATAAAAAGAATAAAGCATTCAGACTACTAAAGCATGAAGGTAGTTGGGAGACATTCATTCAAAAATTATAAGGAGAGAATGATAGCCACAATAATAAATAGAAACTGAAAATGTTAGCCCCTAAAAAGGTAATCTGGGGTAGGAGGAGGAGGAAAAAAGGCCAATCTATTAAATGGCTACTTCTAACTCTATTTACACAACGAAATCTAATGTTAGGTGAAACGATTTAAATGTTAATTCCCAAGCAAATCTCACCTGCCTAACCCACCAAAAAGTTCAGTGATGCTTTAAAACATTAACCTCTTAACATCAATGGACGTAAATGAACGTCCTGCTGCGCTGCTACTTTATGCACCAGGATGCTTTTTGGTCACTTGACATTCCCCAAAAAAGTTATAAAAAATGATTTAAAAGTTGCAAAAGAGATAAAATAAATAAAAATAAATAAATAAATAAAGGTCACAGTACAAAAAAATGACCCCTGTATATGGAAAAATGAGAAAGAATAGGGCAACTTAACCCCTTAAGAACCAGGCCAATTTTCATTGATGCACTTAAATTTTTTCCCTCAACCCCTTCTAAAATCACAATCTTTTTTGTGTCATCAATTGTACTTTGCAAAGACATCAATTACAGTCATGGTAATAAATGTTGGCACCCCTGAAATTTTTTGAAAAAATGAAGTATTTCTCACAGAAAAGGATTGTAGTAACAAATGTTTTGCTATACACATGTTTATTACCTTTTTTGTGTTTTGGAACTAAACCATAAAAGGGAGGAAAAAAAGCAAACTGGACATAATGCCACACCAAACTCCAAAAATGGGCTGGACAAAATTATTGTCACCCTTAACTTAACCCCTTCATGACCCAGCCCATTTTCACCTTCATGACCTGGGCATTTTTTTGAAAATCTGACCACTTATCATTCTGATTCCGAGATTGTTTTTTCGTGACATATTCTACTTTATGTTATTGGTAAAATTTCACTGATATTTGCATCCTTTCTTGGTAAAAAATCGAAAAATTTCATGAAAATTTAGAAAATTTAGCATTTTTCTAACTTTGAAAGTCTCTGCTTGAAAGGAAAATGGATATTCCAAATAGATTACATATTGATTCACATATACAATATGTCTACTTTGTGTTTGCATAAAAAAATTGACACGTTCTTACTTTTGAAAGACACCAGAGGGCTTCAAAGTTCTGCAGCAATTTTCCAATTTTTCTCAAGATTTTCAAAATCGTAATTTTTCAGGGCCCAGTTCAAGTTGGAAGTGGATTTTAAGGGTCTTCATATTAGAAATACCCCATAAATGACCCCATTATAAAAACTGCACCCCCCAAAGTATTCAAAATGACATTCAGTAAGTGTTTTAACCCTTTAGGTGTTTCACAGGAATAGCAGCAAAGTGAAGGAGAAAATTCAAAATCTTCATTTTTTACACTCGCATGTTCTTGTAGACCAAATTTTTGAATTTTTACAAGGGGTAAAAGGAGAGAAATTACCCTAAAATTTGTAACCCAATTTCTCTCGAGTAAGGAAATACCTCATATGCGTATGTAAAGTGTTCGGCGGGCGCAGTAGAGGGCTCAGAAGGGAAGGAGCGACAATGGGATTTTGGAGAGTGAGTTTTTCTGAAAGGGTTTTTGGGGGGCATGTCCCATTTAGGAAGCCCCTATGGTGCCAGAACAGTGGACCCCCCCACATGTGACCCCATTTTGGAAACTATACCCCTCATGGAATTTAATAAGGGGTGCAGTGAGCATTTACACCCCACTGGCGTTTGACAGATATTTGAAACAGTGGACTGTGCAAATCAAAAATTTTATTTTTCATTTTCACAGACCACTGTTCCAAAAATCTGTCATACACCAGTGGGGTGTAAATGCTCACTGCACCCCTTATTACATTCCGTGAGGGGTGTAGTTTCCAAAATGGGGTCACATATGGATATTTATTGTTTTGCGTTTGTCAGAACTGCTGTAACAATCAGCCACCCCTGTGCAAATCGCCTCAAATGTACATGGTGCACTCTCCCTTCTGGGCCTTGTTGTGCGCCCCCAGAGCACTTTGCGCCCACATATGGGGTATCTCCGTAGTCGGGAGAAAATGCATTACAAATTTAGAGGGTCTTTTTTCCCTTTTACCTCTTGTGAAAATGAAAAGTATAGGGCAACACCAGCATGTCAGTGTAAAAAATTTATTTTTTTACACTAACATACTGGTGTAGACCCCAACTTCACCTTTTCATAAGGGGTTAAAGAAGAAAAAGCCCCCCAAAATTTGTAAGGCAATTTCTCCCAAGTACGGCGATACCCCATATGTGTCCCAAAACTGTTGCCCTGAAATACGACAGGGCTCCAAAGTGAGAGAGCGCCATGCGCATTTGAGGCCTGAAATAGGAATTTGCATAGGGGTGGACATAGGGGTATTCTATGCCAATGATTCCCAAACAGGGTGCCTCCAGCTGTTGCAAAACTCCCAGCATGCCTGGACAGTCAATGGCTGTCCGGCAATACTGGGAGTTATTATTTTGCAACAGCTGGAGGCTCCGTTTTGGAAACAGTAGCGTACCAGACGTTTTTCATTTTTTTGGGGAGGGGGGGCTGTGTAGGGATATGTGTATATGTAGTGTTTTTTACTTTTTATTTTAGGTTAGTGTTAGTGTAGTGTAGTGTTTTTAGGGTACAGTCACATGGGCAGAGGTTCACAGCAAGTTTGCCGCTGGAAGTTTGAGCTGCAGCGCAAAATTTGCGCCATCTCAAACTTGCAGCACTCACTGTAAACCTCCGCCCATGTGAGTGCACCCTGTACATTCACATTGGGGGGAGGGGGCAAACATCCAGCTGTTGCAAACTCTGAGCATGCCCTTTGGCTGTCCGTGCATGCTGGGAGTGGTAGTTTTGCAACAGCTGGAGGAACACTGGTTTGGAAACACTAAGTTAAGTAATAAACTTTCAAGTGTTTTGCAACCAAACTTAGTGTTTCCAAACCAGTGTGCCTCCAGCTGTTGCAAAACTACAACTCCCAGCATGCATGGTCTGTCAGTGCATGCTGGGAGTTATAGTTTTGCAACAATTGCAACAGCTGGAGGCACTGAGGTAGGAAACGGTCAATGTTTCCCAACTAGTGTGCCTCCAGTTGTTGCAAAACTACAACTCCCAGCATGCCCAGACTGCCCAGGCATGCTGGAAGTTGTAGTTCGGCAATATCAGAAGGATCAGATGTTGCCGAACTACAACTTCCAGCATGCTTGGGCAGTCTGGGCATGCTGGGAGTTGTAGTTTTGCAACATCTGGAGGTCCACAGTTTGGAGACCACTGTATAATGGTCTCCAATCTGTGCTCTTCCAGATGTTAGAGAACTACAACTCCCAGCATGCCTGGACAGACTGAGCATGCTGAGATTTGTAGTTTTGCAACATCTGGAAGAGCTCAGATTGGAGACCATTATACAGTGGTCTCCAAACTGAGGAACTCCAGATGTTGCAAAACTACAACTCCCAGCATGCCCAGAAAGCCAAAGGCTGTCTGGGCATGCTGGGAGTTTAAGTTTTGAAACTCCCAGAGGCAGCAGTGAGATCGCTTTACGGCGATCTCACTGCTGCCAATGAAGATGCCGCCCTGCTGCCGGAAACTCACCGCCAGGACGCAGCGCCGCCGGGACCGCCTGGAGGACGTCACTCGCCGCCGGGACCGCTCGGAACACCGCTCGGACGGGTAAGTGACGCCGGGGGACGGGTCAGGGACACTTAGCAGAGAGGTGTGTGTCCCGATCCCCGTGATCGGGACTCACACACCGCGCTGCTAAGTATTTTCATAGCGAAACGCTGCTATCAGCTAGTCAGATTTGACCAGCTGATAGCAGCGATCGCTGGGGGTGGGGTGGGGGATGAAACCCCCCGTGGTCGCATGGTATGATGGCTGGCTATCAGTGATAGCCACCATCTTTCCGGGCGCTGTGGGGTGCCGCGAGTAGCTGCAAAAATGTTCATGACGTACCTGTATGTCATGGGTCGGGAACACCTTGCCACCCATGACGTACAGGTATGTCATAGGTCGGGAAGGGGTTAAAGGGGTATTCCAGGAAAAAAAAAACTTTTTTATATATATCAACTTGCTCCAGAAAGTTAAACAGATGTGTAAATTATGTATAGAAAAATATTGCCCGGACCTTCCAAGGTAGTGTGATTTGATTGAATAGACAATAGATAACTGGGTCGTACTCCAATAATAATTCAATGGTTATTTATTTAAAATGTATAGTGCATTACTCCTCACAGGGCCCTTGTGAGAAAAAAACACATATAATAGATGTACAAAATTAGATGTACAAGATGTACAAGATTAAACGATCTTAAAATGTAAAAATATTAAAAAGTATCACTGGCATATAAGATAGCTCTATGTAGACAAATTCATATAACGTCTTTACGGTATTGTGAAGATACAGTATAAATGTCCTTTTGTGTGACAATTATAAATCATAGTGGATACTCTGTTACCGGTCTTGGATGATGTAGCTCTGTCAGCTCCCGTGCCTAGATAACAGTCAGCGGTCTTAGATGGTACTGTGGCTTTAACTCTCAAGGTCCAGGTGTTATGCGGTAGTGGTCGTCCCAGGTTGGTGGCACTGGCAGGTGCCGATGGTGAATTCGCCGGGAGGCCGTGCGCTAGCAAGCGCCGATGGAGGATTTGTCAGGAGACCAAGCGCTGGCAGGCGCTGATGATATCGATCTCCTCACCGCTGGACTTGGAAGCCGGAGACTACACGCTGGGTAGATGGAGCTTGCCTCGTGTAGATGGCGTGTGACGTCAGCTTGAGCCGGAGCTGGCCAGGTAAAATCAGGACCGGACACTAGTCTAGGTCGACTAATGCGTAGGAGATCCACAATGTGATGAATTTGCTCCGTGAGCAGTAGCTTAAGTTCATGAAGAGCATAAATGCCAGTGAGCAAGATTAATGTACAGGACTAGACGCGTTTCAGGGTTCTCAGATACGACCCTTTCCTCAGTAGTCATGATGGTTAATAACAATGTTTGTCTATTTATAGGAGTACGAATCCCATGATTCAACAGTATTCTAAGTGATAACAAAAACATGAAATGGATAATCAAAAGAATTACCTAGAGAGCAAAAATAAATGAATGTGTATGTGAATACCGTCAGAAGACGGAAAATAGACATTATGGATTACGTATATGTGTGAAACTGACTGAACTACTTGTGGGATTGCAATTAAATATCTTTCCCACAATTACAGTGAAAGTAAACACTATTAATGAAATGAAAGTAAAAATAAAAATATGAAAATAAAAGTAAAAGTAAAATTAGAAATAAAAATAAAATAGGAATGGAAATAAAAATAAAAATAAAATAAAAATAATAAAAATGAACATAAAAAATAAAAATAAAAATGGAAAAGAAATAAAATAAAAATTGAATAAAATTAAATGAAAAATAAAAAATAAAATATAAAGAATAATAAAATAAAATAAGAATAGAAGTAAAAATGGATAAGTGCGAAATAAAATAAAAATGTATAAGTAAGATGTCATTGTAGAGGATGGAGTCAGTCCATGGGGCGACCTAGACTAGTGTCGGGAAACGCCCAGTTTAGAAGAGGTTTGCTATGGGGATTTGCTTCTAAACTGGGCGTTTCCCGAGGCAGGTGTCATCAGAGAGGATTTCGACAGAAAAGTACAACCTTAACTTCAGAAGCTCATAAGTATTGAAAAGATTAAGATTTTTTAATAAAAGTAATTTACAAATCTGTTTAACTTTCTGGAGCCAGTTGATATATAAAAAAAAGTTTTTCCCTGGAACACCCTTTTAATATTTGGTTGCACACCCTTTGGAAAAAATAACTGAAATCACTCGCTTCCTATAACCATCAATAAGCTTCTTATACCTCTTCCTTTGCAAACTGCTCCAGGTCTCTCTTATTGGAAGGGCGCCTTTCCCCAACAGCAATTTTAAGATCTCTCCACAGGTGTTCAATGGGATTTAGATCTGGTCTCATTGCTGGCCACTTCAGAACTCTCCAGCGCTTTATTGCCATCCATTCTGAGTGCTTTTTGACGTATGTTTGGGGTCATTTTCCTGCTGAAAGACCCAAGATCTTGGATGCAAACCCAGCTTTCTGACACTGGGCTGTACAGTGCGACCCAAAATCCTTTGGTAATCCTCAGATTTCATGATGCCTTGCACACATTCAAGGCACCCAGTGCCAGAGGCAGCGAAACAACCCCAAAACATCATTGAACCTCCACCATATTTCACTGTAGGTACTGTGTTCTTTTCTTAATAGGCCTTATTCTGTTTTCGGTAA
Organism: Hyla sarda; assembly: GCF_029499605.1. Lineage (NCBI taxonomy): Eukaryota > Metazoa > Chordata > Amphibia > Anura > Hylidae > Hyla > Hyla sarda. The sequence goes on from NC_079189.1 coordinate 447,765,773, forward strand.
ACAGTAGAATGATGTGCTTTACCAAAAAGCTCCATCTGGTCTCATATGTCTACTAGACGTTTCCCAGAAGTATTTTGGCTTACTCAAGTTCATTTTGACAAAATGTAGTCTTGTTTTTTTATGTCTCTGTGTCAGCAGTTGGGTCCTCCTGGGTCTCCTGCCATAGCATTTAATTTCATTTAGATGTCGACGGATAGTTCGCTCTGACACTGATGCTCCCTTAGCATCCAGGACAGACTGAATATCTTTTGAACTTGTTTGGGGCTGCTTATTCACCATCCAGACTATCCTGCGTTGACACCTTTCATCAATTTTTCTCTTCCGTCCACGCCCATGGAGTTTAGCTACAGTGCCACGGGTTGCAAACTTCTTGATAATGTTGCGCACTGTGGACAAATGCAAATGTAGATCTCTGGAAATACACTTGCAATCTTGAGATTGTTGATAGTTTTCCACAATTATGGTTCTCAAGTCCTCAGACAGTTTTCTTCTCCTCTTTCTGTTGTCCATGCTTAGTGTGGCGCACACATACACACAATGCAAAGACTAAGCGAACGTCTCTCCTTTTTATCTGCTTTCAGGTGTGATTTTTATATTGCCCACACCTGTTACTTGCCCCAGGTGAGTTTAAAAGAGTATCACATGCTTGAAACAATCTTATTTTTCACAATTTTGAAAGGGTGCCAATCATTTTGTCCAGACTCTTTTTGGAGTTTGGTGTGACATTATGTCCAGTTTTCATCTCTTCCTCCCTTTTTTGGTTTAGTTCCAATACACATAAAGGGAATAAACATGTGTATAGCAAAACCTATGTTAATGCAATCCTTTTCTTTGAGAAATACTACATTTTCTTGAAAAATTTCAGGGGGTGCCAACATTTACAGCCATGACTGTATTTCATTACAAAATCTATGGCAAAAAAATAAAAATTACAAATATTTGTGGAGGGAAATTTTAAAAACAAAACATAGGGGACTATAACATGCAATCATTTGATTGCCTACACTGTTTAATGTTGAGCTTTGGCTCAGCATTGATCAGTGTTATCGGTGCTCTGCTGCTTTAGCCTTCAGAGCCTGGCCAGAGCTTCAGAGCATCGATCGGACAGCGAGGAGAGGAGGTAAGGGTACCCTCCCCCCCGCCATCCACTCAGCTGATCGGGACCCGTGATTTTAATTGGCATACAGCTAACCCAAATTAAGACCCTGAGATCAACTTTGATTGCGGCATCTAAAATGTTACTACCGGGCCCCATCGGTGATGTCTAGTATTAACCGTGGGTACTGGCTGCCTATAGCAACCGGGACCCACGAGGTATGAAGCATGCTCAACTTGTGAGCACGCCTTAAACCCTGGTAACAGGACAAGGGTGTACAGGTATGCCATTGTCTTTAAGTACCAAGTTGCAAGGGCATACCTGTATGCCCTTCGTCATTAACAGGTTTAGGGGTTAAAATACACAAATCACCTCACCCAGATGGCATCCAACCCCAATTTTTGCAGGAATATTATACCATGTTAGTCAGACTGTTATTCCTGATATTTTAAGATTCTATAGTGACAAAGATTTTGCCACAGAACTGGCAAAGGTGTCTATAAAAAAAGTGGAAAAAAATTATCCCGTAACTAGAGGCCTTTAAGTTTAACAACTGATAGGGTTAAAATATTTGAGGGTTTACTGAGAGATGCAATGCTGTCTCACTCTTTACCTCCCTGACTCATAATGTTGCTAAATCATAACTTTGTACAAAGATATCAATACACATTTTGCATTTAAAGAAAAAAAGCACAGACATAAAACTAGTACAAAATAGAGAATACATGTATTGGTAGTGACTCTTTGGTTCTATTAGATGATTTAAACAATGGTATGGTATTTATAAAATTGTAGTTTCCTTGGATTTATTAATACTTTATCAGGCTTAAAGTCTTTGACTGATGATTCCACACATATCATAAATAATAATTCAGCACTGAACTGGAAATCACTTTAAAGGAAGTGCTCAATATCTAGATTGCCAGTAAATGAAACCCTGGCATTTATTTCCCATTATGAATCATACGGACCGCCAAAGTGAAAGAAAAGATACTCTAAACAAATGAGGTAAGAGTAATGTGCTCTAATTTAGTTATGTTGTGCAGCACAAGACATTATATTCACTAAGTGATGTTTATGTATGATTATGGGCTGTTTTAAACTTTACAGCATTTGTGGTTACAGCCAAATCTTGAAGCACTTTGCTGTAGAACATGATGGAATTTCAATTGTTGGGATGATAAATAAATGAATGTAATCTGAATAGTAAATAAGGGTCTAGTTTGTATTCCTTCCTATTTTTAATGCAGGGCAGGAATTTATAAATGTATAACTTGCGTTAAATTTGCCCTATGCTTATAAGTGCCAAACCCATAGTGTTTAGAGAAGCACTATGGGGGAGATTTATCAAAACTTGTCCCGAGGAAAAGTTGCCAAGTTGTCCAAAGTAACCAATCCGACAGCCTCTTTCATTTTACAGACACCATGTTAAAAATGAAAGAAGTAAGCTGATTGGTTGCTATGGGCAATTGGGCAACTTTTCCTCTGGACAGGTTTTGATAAATCTCCCCCTACATGTGCAGATTTCACCTAGCCAATAAAGCCATGGTAATCACTCTTGTTAGAAATAAGAACATAAGGCAATAGTGCATTCACACCATGTTTTCAGTCTCTGGCAAAGTCAGAAACATTTTAAAACCACCTTCCACCATATACGAGCCTAACCGATGCCGTACCCCATTCAATTCAATAAGCCAAATGGAGTCAGCTAGTAAATGTGCCTTCATACGACATAAAGAAAACTGGTAGTCCAGCATCTTTAGGTGCAAAAACGGGAACTCTTTATATGGATCAATAAAATCCCATCACAAGCAAAGGACAAACGCCAGGCGTTTTTCCTTTGCTTGTGATGTGATTTTATTGATCCGAATAAAGAGTTCCCTTTTTTGCACCTAAAGACGCTGGACTACCAGTTTTTCTTCTATAGCACCACTATAGCACCAGGTGTTTGGAGGGTTAGAGCCATCAGTGTATCATTTACTTGTATTTATACCACATACATCTCTAACTCTATATGGGTTAATTTCTGACCATATTTGGTTTTTGGTCTAGACTGAAAACCCCAATCTGCTGTGGTTCTCTGTCCAGACCAAAAAACAGATGCGGTAACCGAAAACGGGGTATGAATGTTCCCTTAGGTAAGTCTTATAGGCAACTTTTCTTTATTTTTCATGTCATATACTTATAAGATGATTTATCATATAACAAATACATATCTAAGACGTTTATCTTAGAGATGAAACAATAATCGCGTACAGTGAAAGTAAGCATAGATGTTTTGAACATGCATCGAGGCATAGTTTCCAATAATATTCTTATTGAATTGCACATCAATAATATATAGTGGAAAAATTATTTAGCACATTGGTATAATGATTAGCCTAAACATGTTTTATGAAAAAAATAATTCCCCTACTGTTTTATTAATGAGCAATTCTTAGAGAAAATTATACATCTAAGGAAAATGAATTGGTTTACAGTATATGTGCAAAGATTTACCTTTTACTATAATAGTATGTGTTGCGGTTATCCAACCTGCAAAAAAGGCTATAAAAGAACCCTGTCATTCATTATGCACTTACAATATACAAGAATGCAATCAGAATTCACATAGAAATGTCAGGACTGGAGTAATATTCCAACATTGTAAACATTTTGTACGTTTGCCCACTGACAAAGAAAAGACCAGTCTATAATTTTCATTGTATGTGTAGAAAAAAGTCCAGCAAAAACACATTTCAAATAAGTTTGTATTTTACTCAGTGAAATAAGTATTTTAACTCTTTGCAAAACATGACTTACTACAGTACTTGGTCACAGAACCCTTGTTGGAAATCACAGAGGTCAGATGTTTCTTATACTTGGCCACTGAGTTTGCACACATCTTAGAAGGGATTTTGCCTCAGTACTCTATGCTGATCTTCTTCACGTCTCATCTGATAACAACACTTTTACCCAGTTCCCCTCTGATTCAATCAGATGTTCATTGGCAAGCTTCAGACAGGCCATCACTTCAGGTACATGTGCTTTCTTGAGCAGGGAGACCTTGCTGGCACTGCAGAATTTTAAGTCTTCATGGTGTTGGGTATGGCATAGCTGTATTTAGATAATTGGAAACAGCCTCCCGTGTATTTTTGGGCTGAATGTTCACCATTCTCATAATTGCTGAAACTGCATGGAGCCCCCAACCAAGGGAGACTGACAATTATTTTTTTTTTCTAACATCTGCAAATATTCACACTAACTATCGTAAACTTCTCACCAGGCTGCTTGGGAATGGTCTTATAGCCCTTCCCAGCCTTGTGTAGGTTTACAATCTTGTCCTTTCAGCTCTATGATCTTGGCCATAGTGGGGGGTTTGGAATCTGAATGGTTGCTTCTGTGGATGTTTTTATACACGTAGCAAGCTGAGATTCGGAGCACTCCCTTTAAGAGAGTGATCCTATTCTCAGCTTGTTACCTGTATAAAAGACACCTAAAAAACATCAAATATTTATTTCATTGAGTAAAATGCAAATCAATATATAACATATGAAATGCATTTTCTGGATTTTTCTGTAGTTTTTTTTTTTTTTTTTTGTCACTTTCTGTTCTAATAAACCTATCATTAAAATTAAAGACTGACCATTTCAGTCTTAAATTCAAGAGGGGATGAAATATTTTTTTCCCTTCTCCTTTCACTATTTTTCATGCATGCTATTTTCAGTGGATAATTTGTGATATCTGCATTAGTGGTAGACAAGTGGTAAACGCTGTATATTCAGCTTCCCTGAGAATACAGGAACCATGACAGAAAAGTAACAATCACTAAGGATATTTCTGGATAAGTATTAAAACAAATGTGGGATTGAGGAGGGGAATTTATCATACATCTTAATCCTTCCAGTACTTATTAGCTGCCGAATACTTCAGAGGAAATTCTTTCCTTTTTGGAACACAGTGCTCTATGCTGACATCTCTGTCCAATTTAAGAACTGTCCAGAGCAGCATATGTTTGCTATGGGGATTTTCTCCTACTCTGGACAGTTCTTAAAATGGACAGAGATGTCAGCAGAGAGCACTGTGTTTCAAAAAGAAAATAATTTCCTCTGTAGTATTCAGCAGATAATAAGTACTGGAAGGATTAATATTTTTTAATAGAAGTAATTTACAAATCTGTTTAACTTTCTGGCACCAGTTGATTAAAAAAAAAGTTTTCCACCAGAGTACCCCTTTAAGGTCTTAGATGTATTGTTACAGTGGTTATTCATTAACCCCTTAACGACGCCGGACGTAAATGTATGTCCTGGTGAGCTGGAACTTAATGCACCAGGATGTGCATTTATGTCCTAAACATAACCGCAAGCATTGGAGCGATGCTCGGGTCATACGCAGCAGGTCCCGGCTGCTGATAGCAGCCAGGGACCCGCCGGTAATGGAGCACATCCGCAATCGCGCGGATGTCTGCCATTAACCCCTCAGATGCCGTGATCAATACAGATCACGGCATCTGCAGCATCGCTGTGCAAATCACATGCGCTCTCACTCCTGAGCCTTGTTGTACACCCGCAGAGCATTTTACGCCCACATATGGGGTATTTCCTTACTCAGGAGAAATTGTTACAAATTTTGAGGGTCTTTTTTTCCTTTTACCTCTTGTGAAAATAAAAAGTATGGGGCAATACTAGCATGTTAATGTAATTTTTATTTTTTACACTAACAGGCTGGTGTAGACCCCAACTTTTCCTTTTCATAAGAGGTAAAAGGAGAAACAGCCCCCCAAAATTTGTAGGGCAACTTCTCCTGAGTATGGAAATACCCCATATGTGGCCCTAAACTGTTTCTTTGAAATACGACAGGGCTTTGAAGTGAGAGAGCGCTTTGCATATTTGAGGACTAAATTAGGGATTGCATAGGGGTGGACATAGGGGTATTCTACGCCAGTGATTCCCAAACAGGGTGGCTCCAGCTGTTGCTAAACTCCCAGCATGCCTGGACAGTTAGTGGCTGTCTGGAAATGCTGGGAGTTGTTGTTATACAACAGCTGGAGGCTCCATTTTGGAAACATTGCCATACGATGCGTTTTTCACATTTATTGGGGGGTACAGTGTAAGGGAGTGCATATGTAGTGTTTTACCCTTTATTATGTGTTAGTGTAGTGTCTTTAGGGTAAATTCGCACTGGCGGCGGTTTACAGTGAGTTTCCCGCTAGGAGTTTGCGCTACGGTTGAAAATGTGCCGCAGCTATAACTTGAAGCAGGAAACCCTCTGTAAACCCGCCTGTGTGAATGGTCCATGGGGGGAGGGGGGGAAACCTCCAGCTGTTTTAAAACTACAACTCCCAGCATGCGCTGACAGACCGTGCTTGCTGGGAGTTGTACTTTTGCAACAGCTGGAAGCATACTGGTTGGGAAAACCTTCTGTGGTAGCTTGGGTTAGTAGGGTAGGTAGTGTGTAGCTGTACAGTGATGAAAGGGTGTTGGATTAACCCTTAACTGTCATGACGCCAGGGTGCGGGTTCCTCTCTGTATATATATATCCTACTGCCACCCTTCCCAGGAACGATAGGGAGGAATAAAGGATTGTCCACAAACAGAATCTTAGTAAACTGAAGATAACTTTACTGCAGATTTTATGCAGGTTAAACATAGTAACAGTCTTTACAGAGGACCGGACTTTAGGTTCCTCACAGGTTTGGTTGGGACCTTGTAGGGAATAAGCTTGAAGTAATTGCTTTACACTGTTTAACTAGATTTAGGGGAATTGTTTAGGTCCAGCAGTCACGTAGGATTAGGGTTGAGTTAGATTGAACTCATGGTTTTGTATTCGGCCTAAATTAGCAGGCTTCAGGTCTAAGTTCTCTTGGGTAACAGTGCCCTTATATCTAAAGGGGCTGGCTTCAAACTTATTGGTCCCCAAGACCTGTCAGTCCTATTACAAAGCATTGTGGTACAACATGTGACATGAGCACCTGACCTGGAAGGTGGTCCTTAACCTTAGCAAAACAATATAATTATCAATCATGTGACCTAAGGTCCTGTAAGCAATATTTACACTATACATTATATATATTAGAAACGCAAAATTAAAGAAGGAAGAGGTGACTATGGGTTATTCGACTAAGAGCATCCTGTCAGTACGGAGGAACTCTGACTTTGGGGACTTATGACATAAGGTACAGTACGTGTACAGTACCGGGACACCACAAACCCCCTTACTTGAAATGAGTCGACCTGGACGACTGTCCCTTGAGACAGAGGGACGAAGAACTGAAAGTTTTTAAACATTCCTGGACATAATTTGAAATGTCCTTTGAGTCAAGCTGTATCAGCAGACAACAAAAGAGTCCTTGCTTTTGATAAAAGTCCTGGCTTTTGATAAAAGTCCTTGCAGGCTCTAAATATTAAAACAATTTCTTTATATACTTATACCAACAAAATTCTACTATCTCACTTTATATTTATTTATATCACATTAGTTACCTGTTATGCACTGTTACGCCAAGCGCTCCGGGTCCCTGCTCCTCCCCGGAGCGCTTGCGGCGTTCCTCTCTCTGCAGCGCCCCCATCAGACCCGCTGACCGGGAGCGCTGCACTGACATTGCCGGCGGGGATGCGATTCGCATAGCGGGACGCGCCTGCTCGCGAATCGCATCCCAAGTCACTTACCTGTCCCGGCCCCCGGCTGTCATGTCCTGGCGCGCGCGGCTCTGCTCCTTAGGGCGCGCGCACGCCATCTATCTAAGATTTAAAGGGCCAGTGCACCAATGATTGGTGCCTGGCCCAATTAGCCTAATTACCTTCCACCTGCTCCCTGGCTATAATACCTCACTTCACCTGCACTCCCTTGCCGGATCTTGTTGCCTTGTGCCAGTGAAAGCGTTTAGTGTTGTCCAAAGCCTGTGTTTCCAGATCTTCTGCTATCCATATTGACTACGAACCTTGCCGCCTGCCCCGACCTTCTGCTACGTCTGACCTTGTCTCTGCCTAGTCCTTCTGGCCCACGCCTTCTCAGCAGTCAGCGAGGTTGAGCCATTGCCAGTGGATACGACCTGGTTGCTACCGCCGCAGCAAGACCATCCCGCTTTGCGGCGGGCTCTGGTGAATACCAGTAGCATCTTAGAACCGGTCCACCGGCACGGTCCACGCCAATCCCTCGCTGACACAGAGGATCCACAACCAGCTAGCCGAATCGTGACAGTAGATCCGGCCATGGATCCCGCTGAGGTGCCGCTGCCAAGTCTCACTGACCTTCCCACGGTGGTCGACCAGCAATTGCAGCAGATTGCCCAACAAGGACAGCAGCTGTCACAGCTGACCGCCACGTTACAGCAACTTCTGCCACTGCTACAGCAGCAAGCATCTCCTCCGCCAGCTCCTGCACCTCCTCCGCAGCGAGTGGCCGCTCCTAGCCTCCGCTTGTCCCTGCCGGACAAGTTTGATGGGGACTCCCAACTCTGCCGTGGATTCTTATCTCAATGTTCCCTGCATATGGAGATGTTGTCGGACCAATTTCCTTCAGAACGGTCTAAGGTGGCGTTTGTAGTGAGTCTTCTATCTGGAAAGGCTTTGTCTTCGGCCACACCGCTCTGGGACCGCAATGATCCTGCCACAGCCACAGTCCAATCCTTCTTTGCTGAAGTCCGTAGTGTCTTCGAGGAACCAGCCCGAGCTTCTTCTGCCGAGACTGCCCTGCTGAACCTGGTCCAGGGTAATTCTTCAGTAGGCGAGTACGCCATCCTTTATAGATAGATATATATGTACATGTAAACAGGCGCACAAGGATCAACAGTCCACCTGTGCTAGAAGTCCACAAAACACGGCTACTACCACTTATCCGGGCACACACTTACGAATCTCTTATGGACCAAGAACTGTCGTAGCATAGTCCTGCTAGGCACTTTCTTGAACGTTGCATTAGTCTATGAAAACAGGGTGAAGGAAAGAAAAAAACATTAGGATGGATTTTGCATAAACCCCTTCCTGACACGCCCTCCTCTCTTGGTGACTCTCTTGCACCTCTGGGACTCAGGATGAGATGAGGACCCCTTGACGGGGTTGATGGTGGTGTCCCAAGCAACATGGATCAGGGTAGACTGAGACACCGTGGGGCTTACGTTTACCATAAAATTAATGGCTGCTGTTCTCGTTGGTGATGAGACGTGAGGGCGTATCCATACGCCCTACGTCCCCAACAGGTTAAGGGGTAAAGGTCCACCTGTGTGGCCGGCAACATATCAGCCAACTTGGGTGGGGCTTATAGTCTGCCTCCCTCCTCACATTGTTTGTGTGCCCAGCCAATGCTGCTGTAATTGCCCACTGGCCCATGGTATTGCCCATATGACACCGGTAGGTTAGTGTTAGGTCCCGTGCCACTTGAGAAACCTTGGCTTTGGTGTGCGGGCTCAGGTATGCCCTTCATATAAGGATATACTGGCTAATGTCTCAGTTTTAACATCAGTTTTGAGGGTTAGTCAATGTCATTGTTTACATCTACCACAGTAGTGCACCTAAATTTTTGTATTGTATTATTCTAATTGTTACACATCCACACCATTTATCTGGTGTAGGATGCCATTGTGATATGGGATCCTTTGGATATGGGATAAGATGTCTTATCACCCTAGTACCCCTTAAATTAGAAAAAAATATATGAAAGGCACTCCTCATTCATTTTTAATATTGAGTGCTGAATTTTCTGGTCCCTGCCCACTCCCGAAAATTGAAAGACCAAAAAAAAGTTAATGTTAATTTTTAAACAGGGATCAATTTATGGGTGGGAAGGGACCTAAACATGTAGCCGACAATAATAAAATTGTAGAAAGGGGCAATCAATGTAAAAGTAATATATTTTTTTATAATTAGTTTTTTTTATTTTTATTAGTAATGTATTTTAATATTGTGTTTAACCCGTACAGGACCTAGGGCGTATGGATACGCCTTCTGTACCTGGGTCTTATGGAACCAGGGCGTACCTGTACACCCGTGGGAATTCCGGTCCCCGCTGCGCTCCGACAGGGACCGGACCGGGGTGACTGCTGATATCAATCAGCAGGCACCCCGCGCAAATGGCCAGAGAGGTCATCAGACCCCCCATGTCAGCGATCGGCGCAAATCGCAAATGAATTCACACTTGCGATTTGCGCCTATTCCAGGTCATACGGGTCTATGGTGACCCGGTGACCAGGAATATAAGGGGGATTGCAGTTTTCATGACACCTATGATCCCCCTGAAGGGATAGGAGTGAGGTGGCAGGGGTGCCACCCGTCCTACCCCTGCGATGACCAATAGCAGATCGGCAAATGGGGGGTTAACTTTTGTTTTCCCCGTCCTGCCCACCCACAATAGGCGGGGCAGAACGGGGAACCAAAGGGGACCATGCGCCGAAGATCCACTTACCCATCCGGAGGCTGCGGGACGCGATCGGCTACGGTGATCGGCGCGGGCGGCTTGTCGTGCGGCTGGCTCCCAGGATCCGACGGAAGTCGGTAAGTTGCCTAGCAACATCTAGATGGCTACAGTCTGAAACCACTATAGAGTGGTCTCTACACTGTAGCCCTCCAGATGTTGCAAAAATACAACTCCCAGCATGCCCAGACAGCTGTTTGGGTATGCTGGGATTTGCAGTTTTGCAAAAGCTGGAGGTCTACAGTTTAGAGGTCACTGCACAGTGATCTCTAAACTGTGGCTCTCTAGATCTTGCAAAACTACAACTCCTAGCATGCCCAGACAGCAGTTTGCTGTCTAGGCATGCTGGGATTTGTAGTTTTGCAACATCTGGAGGTCCACAGTTTGAAGATCACTGTGCAGTAGTCTCTAAATGTAGCCCTCCAGATGTTACAAAACTGCAAATCCCATCATGCCCAAACAGCTGTCTCGGCATGCTGGGAGTTTTAGTTGCGCACCTCCAGCTGTTGCATAACTACATAACCCAGCATGTCCTTCGGCGATCGTACACGCTGGGAGTTGTAGTTTTGCAACAGCTATAGGCACACTGGTTGGTAAATACTGAGTTAGATAACAGACCCTAACTGAAGGTTTTCCAACCAATGTGCCCCCAGCGATTGCAAAACTACAACTCCCAGCATGCACGGTCTGTCAGTGCATGCTGGGAGTTGTAGTTTTGCAACATCTGGAGGGCCACAGTTTGGAGATCACTGTGCAGTGGTTTCTAAACCGTGGCCCTTCAGATCTTGCAAAACTACAACTACCAGCATGCCCAAACAGCTGTCTCAGCATGCTGGGAGTTGTAGTTGTGTAGCTCCAGCTGTTGCATAACTACATCTCCCAGCATGCCCTTCGGCGATCAGTACATGCTGGGAGTTGTAGTTTTGCAACAGTTGGAGGCACACTGGTTGGAAAATACTGAGTCAGGTAACAGAACCTAACTGAAGTGTGGTGTCCCGGTACTGTACATGTACTGTACCTTATGTTTTAAGTCCCCAAAAGTCAGATCCCAGCATGCCCAAACAGCTGTCTCGGCATGCTGGGAGTTGTAGTTGCGCACCTCTAGCTCTTGCATAACTACATCTCCCAGCATTCCCTTCGGCGATCATTACATGCAGGGAGTTGTAGTTTTGCAACAGCTATAGGCACACTGGTTGGAAAATACTGAGTAATGTAACAGAACCTAACTAAAGGTTTTCCAACCAGTGTTGCAAAACTGTTTCAAAACTACAACTTCCAGCATGCACGGTCTGTCAGTACATGCTGGGAGTTGTAGTTTTGAAACAGCTGGAGGTTTGCCCCTCCATTTGAATGTACAGGGTACATTCACACGGGCAGGTTTACAGTAAGTTTCCTGCTTAAAGTATGAGCTTTGAGTTTGCCGCGGCACAAATTTCTAGCGGGAAGCTCACTGTAAACCTCTAATGTCCTTCGTTTATAGCAGTGTATCCATCTTAGGATACCAAAGTCTATGGATGCTTCACTTATAGAATGTGTAAGGCTCACACATGTTCACACCTTAAGCATCACCCCTTAGCTTGGGGATTTGTTACTTTTGCGTAATATCCAGATTCATCCCTATGGAGAAGATTTTCTACAGTTGGCATTTGCACAGGATGCACTGTAATAGATCAAGTATACATCTTCAAGTGCCATTTACTATAGATGATGATGCTTGGATACAATTCACACTGATATTGCGTTTTCTATTAATTACCCTTGCTAGGTAGTTCCGTTCACGGATTCCCAGGACAATCCACACTACCGATGCGTTGATTATTGCAATGACCACAGCATATATTACCGACACAGTTTACACTGATATAGCAATAACGTAAAGAGAGGAAGTAAGTGCTCTCACCACAGTAACTGCTTTATCCATGAAGTTTATTCAAAGTCCACATTGAAGGTGTGCAGTGCAGGGGGACGACATGAGAAGGAGGTGAGCGCTACAAGCGCTTCATCTCACGCTACAAGCGCTTCATAAGGCCGCTGACGTCTCAGGTAAGGGGGTGTGTTTTAAAAGTATCCCACTGGAAAAATCTCCTTGGGAACAGGTAAACAACTAGACAGGTGTGATTCAATCATCATAAAAAAAACTGAGTTAACATTTAAATCCTTAATGAAAGAGGCAGACTTAACAGGTCAAACAGGGGTTGATGATAGTGCAACCGATGCTATTAGTGCAATAACGTACCCATCTCATTACGGTCGTTCAGACCTAGTGGGCCGGTCGCCTTCAGGTGCACTATCCAAAACGCCTCTTTTTTCAATAATTGATGATCTCTATCTCCGAACCTAATGGATCTGTCTACTCTTTCTAAAGCTCCGAAGCGAATCGTATCGGGGGATCCTCCATGTGTCTGTGTCATATGGCTGATAAATCTAGACGCTCCTATTCCCGTTCTGAGGGAGCGAAAATGCTCCCTCACCCGGTGAAAGAGCGGTCTAACGGTTATACCTATATAGTAAAAACTGCAACCGCATATGAGTACATAGACTTCATGGGTTGAGTGGCAGGTTACAAATTGTGACACTTTAATACTGTGTTCACCCAACTTTATGAAATTATTTTTGATGTTATGTTTTCAAAAAGAACATGTCCCACATCTAAAATTTCCCTGTGGTTTGGTCCGCTCCAACCAATTCTTGTCATATGTTTCTTTTATATTTTGTTTCTTTTTTATATAGTTTTGTAAGGTTTTAATTCTTTTGTATGTTACAATGGGTTTATTTACCGTCACGTCTTTGAGATCCTCATCCCTTTCTACCATGAACCAGTTATTGTAGATAGCCTGCTTAATTTTATTGTTCATGCTGCTGTTTTGAATGGAGAAAAAATAATGGTTAGATTGTTTTTTTGTGAGATTTTTTCTTTTTATGTAACAATTCAGACCTCGGAATGTTATCTACTTTGGTTCTGGCATTTTGAATTACTTCAGTTGGATAGCCTCTTTCTAGCAGTCGTGTTAATTCAGAGGCTTGTTGGTGGAACATAGCTGGATTATTATTGATACGTCTCAGACGTATAAACTGACTTAAGGGGATGCTGTTTTTTGTGTGAAATGGATGGGAGGAGTCATAATGTAATAATGAGTTTTTAGAGATGTCCTTTCTGAAACCTGAAGTTACTACATTGTTTGCCTGAATGTCTATCTTCACGTCCAGAAATTCCAAACTGTCTCCACCAAAATTTGATGTGAACTGTATATTAACCCTGTTTGTCTGGTTCAGGTAATTAATGGAGGCATCAAACTCATCCTTGGTGCCTTCCCAGACAATAAAAATATTGTCCACATATCTGTGGTACATTTTAATGTGGCAACAGTACGGGTTCGTGGGTGAGAAGACGTGGTCATTTTCAAGGGCGGCAAGGAAAATGTTGGCATAATTGCACGATATGGGTGTACCCATCGCCGTGCCTCTTAATTGCTTGTACCATTTTTCTGCAAAGGTAAAACAATTATTCTCCAGGATAAATCGGACAGCGCCAGCAACAAAAAAGTGTGTTTTTAGAAAGTTTTTTGTAGCAAATGCACAAAATGAAGAATACTGCACAATTGAAGGGTGTGTTGCAGCTTGCATTTCTTTTCTACTTGTACGGATTAGATTACATACACTGAACAGTGCTATGCATAGGCATAGCTCTGATCAGTATTATCTGTGATCTTCTTTGTTCTGCTCGATCTCAAACCAGAGGAGAAGACCTTGGGATTGATGGCCGGAGCAGGTAAGAGGACCTCCGGCTGCCATGTTGGATGATAGGATCTCTGTGTCAGCGCCGCGGGCGATCTGATCGTCTATTCAAACAACCGCAATGCCACAGATGCCTTAATCTGTATTGATCACGGTATCTGAGGAATTAATGGTGGAGATCAGCATGATTGCTGATGTGCGCCATTACCAGTGGGTCTATGCCGTGCATGATGTGAGCACCGGTCCATTGCTCGTGTCATGTATAGGACATAAATGTACATCCTGGTGTGCTAAGTGCCAGTGCATCAGGATGTACATTTACGTCCTATGTCATTTAAGGAAAACAGTCACCCATTCACCCACACTATAGCCCAATACACCAGGTTATAGTGCGGGTGAACAGGAGACCAATGCAGAGTCTCGTACTGTTATACCTACCTGCAGTACGGAGCCCCGATCCCCCGAAGGTCCCCCTCTTCCAGTGCTGACTTGTGCTTGGAGGCGGACCCGCCGGCTGGATTTAAATATTCATAAGCACTGGTCAAGTGAGCGCTCGTGCCTACTGAGCGCTCACGTAACCGCCGCTTATGAATATTTAAATCTAGCTGTCGGGCCCGCCTCAAACCTCAAGATAGCACTGAAAGAGAGGGACCTTCGGGGCATTGGGGCTCCAGACTGCAGGTAGGTATAGCAGTCTGAGACCCTGCATCAGTCTCCTGTTCACCCGCACTATAACCCGGTGTATCGGGTTATAGTGTGGGTGAACGGGTGACCATTTTCCTTTACGGGTTAACCACTTGGGGAAGGAGATTTTTTCCATTTTTGCACTTTCTTTTTTTCCTCCATACCTTTTAAAAATCATAACCCTGATATGGCTGGCCCCTATCCATACTTTGGTCCTTAAGACCACTTCCTATTGTACCCTTGCCCCCACTCCTTGTTTTTTTTTTTTCTTACTGTGCTTTGCCTTTCTTCCTCTGACCCCTCTGTTCTTTTGTTTCATTTTCAGGATACCTCCTCTTACTGGCTTTTCGTTCCTCGGATCGGACCCTCCAGCATCTCTGTCCAGAGCTGGTAAGTTGATATCATCTCCACACACACAATATGGCAGCTAACATCAAATTGATCACCTTAAATACACAGGGATTCAACACTCCTGAAAAGCGAAACAAGTTATTATATTCCTTACATAAACAGAGGGCTCAAATCATCGCCCTACAAGAAACTCATTTTAAAAAGGACCATGTCCCTACGATCCCCTCTAAATACTACACGTCTTGGCTCCATAGCGTAAATCCACAATCTAGATCTAAGGGAGTCTCGTTAGCCTTCCACAAATCCCTCCCAGTTAAAATAGCTTCTTCTCATATAGACCCCAATGCCAGATTTATATTTGCCAACTGCGAGATAGCAAATCGCTCTCT
Organism: Hyla sarda; assembly: GCF_029499605.1. Classification (NCBI taxonomy): domain Eukaryota; kingdom Metazoa; phylum Chordata; class Amphibia; order Anura; family Hylidae; genus Hyla; species Hyla sarda. Next base: position 447,781,415 of record NC_079189.1, read on the forward strand.
CACCATTGCCTCTATCTATGCACCAAATAGGGACCAGGTGCCCTTCCTTCTTAGAACATTAACGGAACTGTCTGATTTTGCCAAGGGCCCTATCCTCCTGTGTGGCGATCTTAATACACCCATGTTCCCCAAAGTAGATACGTCCACGGGCTCCTCTGTCATCCCCCATAGAAAATTAAGAGCTCTACGCAATAAATTACATTCCATGCAATTGAGTGATACCTGGCGCATATTCCACCCTGAGGACAGGGACTACACGTTTTTCTCCCACCCCAGACAAATGTGTAGTCGTTTAGATTATATTTTCTGCACACATGCTCTTCTCCCTTCCATTCTACACACTTCAATAGGCCTTCGTATCCTGTCGGCTCACGCCCTGGTAGCCTGTTCGCTGGAGCTCCCCTCCCTTTCGAAGCCTGGGACTTCCTGGCGGCTCGATGAGTCCCTGCTTGGGGACTTGGTGTGCCTACAGGACTTGCAGAGCTCGATTAGACACTTTATCTCTGACCATGCAAATGATGATACTTCCCCTATAGTAAAGTGGGAAGCGCTTAAATGTGTCCTTAGAGGTGTTTTGATCAAACATGGGTCGCGGCTAAAGAGGGAGGCTTCAGCGAAACTTGTGCACCTACACCAATCACTACACAGACTGGAAACGCAACATAAACTCTCCCAACAGGACAGCACAATGAGGGACTTGATTAAAGTGCGCGGCAAACTATTGTTATCCAAGCAACATTCCTACTACAAACAGCTTACGGGCCGCCTGTTCTATGAGTGGGGCGGCAAGTGGGGTAAACTACTTGCAGCGGCACTCAGAGAGAGGAGATCTTCCTTGTTTATCTCTTCAATCAAACCGTCCAATGGTCCAGCCTGCACTCTCACTCCAGACATACTAGAAGTATTTCAGCAGTACTACACTTCCCTCTACAACTTGCCAATGCACTCGACCTCACCCGACTCACGGACTCATGGTACCTCACTAAAACAGTACATCTCACAGATGGCCCTGCCTAGTCTGGATCAGGAGGTGATCCAGAGCCTGGAGTCCCCTTTCTCAGGGGCGGAGCTGGAGAGTGCCAGCGAGAAAAAGTCCAGGCCCTGACGGGTACACATCAAAATTTTATAAAGCCCTTCAAATTGACCTTTCCCCGCTCCTGTTAAAGGCATTTAATGATATCTCAGACACGAACCCTCCTCCTTTGTCCTTCTTGCGGGTATTTATTACAGTTATACCGAAAGAAGGCAAGGACCCACTGCTTTGCTCCAACTACCGGCCCATTTCCCTGATTAATACTGACGCAAAATTATTTGCCAAGTTGATTGCCAATAAGCTTTAGACCACATGACATCTCTGATTCACCCGGACCAGGTTGGTTTCGCCAAGGGGAGAGAGGCCTGGGACAATACCCTGCGTACATTCTCCACCGTTCACTATGCACACCGCGAGGGCTCCCCGCTCTTCCTTCTCTCCCTGGACGCAGAGAAGGCCTTTGACCGGGTGGATTGGAGATTCATGTCAGCCACCCTATCCCAAATCGGCCTAGGTACCAACATGTTGTCCCGCATCATGGCCCTCTACACTCGGCCTCAAGTGCAAATCCGAATCAATGGTTGTATTTCCCAGCCGTTTACCATCTGCAATGGGATGCGCCAAGGCTGTCCCCTATCGCCTTTACTATACATTTTGTGTATGGAACATCTTTTGGTGGATATACGCCAATGCTAGTATTAGGGGACTAGACATTGTAGCGCATCACAGCAAATGTGCGGCCTTCGCTGACGACCTCCTTTTATATCTCTCGCAGCCTCTGATATCGCTTCCCTCCCTACTCGCAACAATACACAAATTTTCACGATTCAGCAATTATAAACTTAATCCCACTAAATGTGAGGCTCTAAATTTGACTATTCCACAAGCAATGGTGAGACAGCTGGAGGATGCTTATCCCTTTAAATGGCAGCCTACTTCTCTCAAATATCTTGGTGTTCGGGTCCCGGACAAATTGTCTGATACCTATAAATTAAATTTCCAGCCCCTTTTGACCTCTCTGAGGGGGGATCCTATCGAGGTGGGGAGGTAAGGATTTCTCCTGGTTAGGGAGAGTGAATATCATAAAAATGAATGTTCTCCCCAGGTTGCTCTATCTTTTCTCCTGTATTCCTCTCCATCTTCCTAGGTCCTTCTCCAGGGAGATGGCATCACTCCTGGCGGGTTTTGTCTGGGCGAAGCGTAAATCGAGACTGGTACGGCATGTGCTTATTCGTGGGAAGAGGGAGGGAGGGTTAGCGCTCCCGGACCTGCAATCTTACTACCTTGCAGCGGTATTGAACAGGGTGTTGGACTGTTGTTGCTTCAAAGATATTAAACAATGGGTGACCCTCGAGACAGCCTACGTGAACTGTGACTTGGCAGCCTCTTTTTGGTGTCCTGGTGCCCTCAAACAACGTTCCAATTCAGGAAGCCTGCCTCCAACGCTCTGTTCGATCCATCATGCGCGCAAGCTATACTTGTCTAAGTCTAAAAAGTTCCCCACAGACGGAGCCCTCATCCCCCTCTCCTTCCTGTCTTTCCGGCAGGGGACTTGAATAACCTTCCACACCCTGGTGGACCACTCCAACCTAAAGCCGATGTCCTCATTAGTGACGAACACCCCACCGACAGCATTGCAACACCTTCAATACGCTCAACTGCAGCATTTTTACAGGACGTCGCGAACCAGATTGCACCTTAACCGACCCTTGACTAAATTTGAACACTTATGCACATCATCCACTCGTACACCATGTGCGATTAGCTACATTTACGCTATGTTGTTAGAGGAGGCGACGGACCTCCCCCTCCCGTTCCTGGAGAAATGGGAGAAAGAGATAGGGCGGCCGATTCCGTTGGATGACTGGAAAAAGGCTATACGACACTGCCATGGTGCTTCCCTATACTGCAAGGCGCAAGAAACTAATTATAAAGTCCTCACGTGCTGGTACAGAGTCCCCTCTTTGCTGGCAGCTTATTACCCGGAAGTCTCTGACAGGTGCTGGCGATGCCTTGCGGATAGGGGCACAATGTCACATGTTTGGCTTACTTGCCCCTCGCTGTCTGCCTTCTGGTCGGGCGTCTTACACATCATCAAACAGGTAACCTCCATACACTTACAGCCGACTCCAGAAATCACACTCCTTTCTATCCTTCCTGCCTCAATCCCTAAACACAGCTCCAGATTGATTCTCTACTTGTTACTTGCTGCAAGGACGGTCATACTGAGATTATGGAAATCAGTGTCATCGCCTACGGTCTCGTCCTGGTTGCAAGAAGGGACACATATACATAGGATGGAAGAACTCACAGTCGATTCATGTAACCAGTTGGCGAAGTACACACTGATATGGAGTCCCTGGGTAGCATTCCAAAACTCTCCTGACTTCACATCCTTGCACCTATCCCCATAGGAACTTGTAGTCACGGGGTATTGTACACACTCTTCCCTGTGTCGGACCCCTATACGTTGATAGCTACCACTTACATTTTCCTGCCAGCATCTGTTCTGTAAGCTCTGGAAGGCCTAGAGATGCTGGAGACCGTCAGATCTATTAGGTAACTGCCCCCCCCCTCCCTAACTTCTTCCCTCTCTCCCTGGGTGTCTCGCCCCTACTCCTAAACCCTCTCCTCCCTCCTCCCCCCCCTCCCCTCTCGCTACCCCTGTCTTGGTCCCTATCTTTTCCTTCTCTCCTCCTCCTCTTCTTTCTTCTGATATAGTTTTATTTGCTGCTATCCCCTCTTCCTTTTTGTCCTGACTCATGTGGTCACTGATGAATGCTCTTTACCCTTTTTGATTTTATTGTTCTTACAAATGTTTTGCACAACAGAAATGTTTTTCAGATGGTCGGATAATTCGTTGCTTCTTGAACTGTTCCAGAGCCCTACTTCTGGACTGTACCGAATCCGACTCATCTGTCTGGTACAGTGTAATGACAGTTTAGTTGTGACCAATTCCGCTATTCGTACCTGATGTTATATTCTTGTATCTTATTGTTTAAAAATTCCAATAAAACTTTAAATAAAAAAATAAATAAAAAATCATAACCCTTTCAATTTTGCACCTAAAAAATCCATGTGATGTCTTATTTTTTGCACCACCAATTCAACTTTGTAATGACATCAGTCATTTTAACCAAAAATCTACGGTGAAACGGAAATAAATCATTGTGTGACAAAATTGAAGAAAAAATGCCATTTTGTAACTTTTGGGGGCTTCCGTTTCTACTTATCTTTTTTCTGTAGGTCCATACAATAGGTTTGATTTTGTCGTAATTCTGAAAAAACTACATGCAGGAAAATTTATACATTTAAAATTGTCATCTTCTGACCCCTATAACTTTTTTATTTTTATCTGACTTTTTGATCGCTTTTTATTCATTTTTTCATTATATAAAAAGTGACCAAAAATATGTTATTTTGGACTTTGGAATTTTTTTGCGCTTATGCCATTTACAGTGTGGTATATATTTTTATAATTCAGTAATTTCTGCACATGGCAATACCACATACATTTATTTTTATTTACACAGTTTTTTTTATGGAAAAAGGGGGGTTATTTCAAACTTTTATTAGGGAAGGGGTTAAATGATCTTTATTAACTTTTTCACTTTTTTTCTGCAATGTTATAGCTCCCCACTGATCTTTTACATTCATCTTTGCTGATTCTGCCGCTTGACTGCTCATGCCTGGATCTCAGGCACTGAGCAGTCATTCGGCATTCGGACACCAGGAGGCAGGTAGAGGGACCCTCCTCGTGTCTTATAGCTGTTTGGGACAGCCCCCTGAGCTAACTGGCAGCGGTTACGTTTCACTTTAGATGCAGCAATCAACTTTGAATGCCCTGTCTAAAGGGTTAATAGTGTGCGGCACTGCGATCAGTGCCACTCACTATTAGCCATGGGTCCTGGCTGTTGTTAGAACGGCCTGGCCCGACCTGCTATGACACGTTATAGAAAGGAAGTGGGCGAAGGGAGGTACAAGTACGCCCTTCGTCCCCAACAGGTTAAGCATACAAATTTTCTTACAAGAAGTTAACAATTTTTAAAATAGCAAAATAAAACAAAACCTATGTAAATTGAATATTGTTCTACTCATATTGAACTACATAAGGGTAACATGCCATTTTAACTTTTGTGGGATTGGGGGTGTCAAGTTTAGTCCTTAATAAAACAAGTCCTCATATGGGTCTGTAGGTGGTAAATTAAAAGACTCATGGTTTTGCAAAAATTAAATAGTGTGCATGTGTACATACAGCATGTGTATGCACTATGCATGACATTATAGTATAGATGCATGTGTATGTACCTTGTATAATATTTATTAATACTGCTCCATGTCCTAAATACTCCCCCATCCCTGTTTCAGCAGGCCTCTTCACTGCCAGGTGAAATGTGAAATGTTTTGACTGGTGTGTCTCAGTGTTGAGAACCCCCCCCCCCCATACCCGCCAATCAGGCGAATGAGTGAGAAGAAATCTCCATCCAGCTTCTCTTTGTCACCCCATAGACTCATTCTCCCTGCTTGTTCTCCTTATCTATTGGGGTCTCAGAACTAAGACACCGGCCAATCAAATTTGCAGGAACAAATAGAAACTACTACCACTCAATGATTTGGGATTGCCCCCACTTGTCCCCCATTTAACTGCAAACATGTTCTAATAATGCAATTACAGTCAAATGTATCATTCACTTGTAAATTTTACAGAGCGAAGAGGAATCCTGTCAATCACTCTTCCTCATCCTGTCAATCACTCTTATGCCAGCAGCCACAAGAAGCAGAATGTCTTTTCCTCTGCTTGGCTGACGGTGTGATCAGGGGCGTGACTTGAAAGTTTGTTGCTTTACTTTTTTTTCCCAGGACTGGATTGTGGTTAACCTTCTTTCCGAATTGTGTGCATGAGGTAGCCCCACTGTACACCAATGTCTGCTGTTGTGGAAGGTTTGACATGTAGTCATTGGTTATTCTTTTCTCATTCATGAGATAAGTGGGGTATGATGGCTTCTTATCCCTTCTCTGTAAGACAAAAAAAATGCATGCTTGATTAACAGATTTCTTCTATTAAATCATGCAGTAAATGGGACATCTGAACTCCAAACAAATAGGAGCCCCATCCCTTTGTAATAAATATCTATAAAAGCTCTTCCATCACAGCTTTCATCATGAAGAATACTTCAAGTCTTTTCAAGCTCAGATGTATTTCAGCTAAGAGTATTTGGATTGGTCTGGAGGAAACTGGTTAGTAGAAGTCTCGAAGTGGTAGAAGCTTAGGAAATATTGCCCCTTTTCTTTTTCTTTAATCAGTATCATCCTAATCCACCAATTAGGAGGGGGAGGTGCTGGGCCAATCAGCTCAATGCTGATATTCACACCTCCTGCGGGAGAGATATTTAAACCAGCAGTTGTACTGCTGCCGCATCCATTATTGGCCTTGCTTAACCCTTATCATTTGCCTGTTCCCTTACCTTGCTTTTGCCTTCTGATTTTGACCTTTGTCTGTTTATTGTTTTGCCATTGTCTTCTGGTTTGACCTGCCTTGTCTTGATTTTGTTTGTTCCATCTGATTTTGTATTACATTACTCTCTAGGTTATTACCATTAAGCTTGTTTTTTGTTTTGCCCCTTGTCTTTTGATTTTGTACTTTATCTGCTGATTTGTTACTGACCTGGTCTGTCACACTATCATGAAGCCCCTCCACTTAGTCCAACATAGGGTCCATCATTCAGTTGGGGGCCGCAGCTTAGCAGGCATTAGTGTTCACTTTCCCCACCACCGGATGTTACAGTTGGCATACATTTTGCACCAATACTACAGGACTCTGCTGGGTAAAGGAGAACAGTGGACTCTTTCTGTAGATCTCTGTGCTATCTACTAACATCCCTGGTCTGCATAACCCCTTTGCAAGGAGGTACAGTAAGCTTCCACTACACTGAAACATAACGCAAAACCTTTTGAATACTTTTTTCTTTCTTTATTTTGTTGCTGTCCCAGTAGATTATTATCATTTCTAAGATAAATTCAGAAAGACAAGTACAACTATTAAGCTATACAGATTTGGGGTAATTGTTACCATGGACAAGAAAAAAGAGATAAATCAGAGAGGAATGTTGATGCCTTTAGCGATTTGCAATTGTTTAACCATCACGGGTCAAGAGAGAACCACAGAATAAATGCTTAAGAGTGACTGACCTGAGCTGACTTCTGACAGTTTAATGTACTTCAGTCCACATGGAGAGAAAAAAAAAAGTTTTTATCTTGTTAATTTGTGACACCTTGAAATTGCTTCAAAAAGTGCAACAAGTCTACCATAATGGAAGAGCCATTCTCCACTCACCTTCTTACTGTGTTAATCAGCCTTAGGAGAAAAGTACAAGGAGATGAATAATGTGAACAGAAATTCTTTTTATTCACTCCAGCAGTTCAGGAAAGATGTATATGGTTGTTAAACCTGTAATAACGTAATTGTCTTATCTGTTTAAAAAGTTCTGAGACAGAAAGTTTCTCCTATGTCTTGGTATTTAATGATTTGAAAATGAATCAGAGACAAACAAAAATAAGCAATCAATCGTAATCATGTATAACAAAAGGATCTTTTATGTTAAGTTTGATTTTTTTCTTTGCTTTCTTTAAAAAGTCATACTTTAGTAAATACCATAAAAAAGATATATCTTTACTTATGTTTGCAACTAAAATATTGAAGTCAGAAATGGAATACCGAAACTGTGAAATTGAGAGTCAAGGTTGATTGTGGTTCTACTTGTATTCCATGCTTTTAAGTTGCGCTATGTATTAAGAACTTGATTCACTAGCTTCTCACAAGCCCATTTTGCCAGAACAGTCCATCCAAACTAAGGGATCCCTCCTGCTGCAATCTGTGGGGTATACCTGACAGTAGGTATTTAAAGAGGTTATCCTGGGAGCAGAAAAATATTACCCTTCCTTGCTGCATTGTGATGGTGGGGCAGGTAACACCTTGAAAACCTGAATGCAGTGGAGAATGGTTTCAAGAAACAGTCCAGATAGCAATCCAAAATCTAGTGCAGGCAGCACAATGTCAGGACATTATGAATTTCTCTGATACACTCGGGTGTTGCAGAGTAATAATAGTTAAAGGGGTACTCCGGTGAAAAACATTTTTTTTTTTTTTTTTATCAACTGGTGCCAGAAAGTTAAACGGATTTTTAAATTAAAATTCAGGTAGAAAAAACAGGCATGGTCGCACATCTACAATCTTGTATAATGATCTAATTGCTTCTCAGCATAATATCAAAAACTAACAGGTAGTTAGTATACATTTTTGATCAAAAAGTACAAGCCCACTCGCCACGTCAAGGCCACCTATTTAGAGTGGGTCCCTAACGTCCCTAGCATAAAATGGCGTAGCACCAGGCGGCGACCACCACTGCCGCGGCACCAGTGCCCACGGGGGGGGGGGGGGGGGGGGGGGGGAATGACCCACTGGCAGAGCGGCCCTAATGTTTGTTAAGCCAGTCTATGGGTCGCAACCCCCCCACAGACACGGCGCCACGGCGGCAACGGACGCCGCACACCACCACACCAGTGCAAGATTGTAGATGTGCACCATGTCTGTTTTCTACCTTAATTCACATTGTGTTTTCTATCCCCTCTTTTTTTTTGTTTGTTTGAACATGTTGTCGGCACTCTTCCCCACCCCCTCAGCCCAACCCTATATAAGTAGTAGTTAGCTACACATGGACCTTTTCTTTCCTAGCAGCCTCCCAGTCTGACTGGGAGAGCATGGTAAGTGAGCTGTAACATCCTGTTCACACTGGTGTGGTGCTGTGCGGCGTCCGTTGCTGCCGTGGCGCCGTGTCTGCGGGGAGGTGCGACCCATGGACTGGTTTGAGTGGCATTGGGGCCGCTCTGCCAGTGGGTTGTTCCCCCTGTGGGCACTGGTGTTGCGGCGGTGGTCACCCAGTGCTACGCCATTTTATGCTAGGGACGTTAGGGACCCACTCTAAATAGGTGGCCTTGACGTGGCGAGTGGGCTTTGTACTTTTTGATCAAAACGTATATACTAACAACCTGCTAGTTTTTGAAATTATGTTGAGAAGCAATCAGATCATTGTGCAAGATTGTAGATGTGCACCATGTCTGTTTTCTACCTGTATTCAGATTTGTAAATTACTTCTATTAAAAAATCTTAATCCTTCCTGTACTTATTGTCTGCTGAATACTACAGCGGAAATTATTTTCTTTTTGTAACACAGAGCTGTCTTCTGACATCATGAGCACAGTGCTCTCTGCTGACATCTCTGTCCATTTTAGGAACTGTCCAGAACAGCATATGTTTGGGGATTTCCTTTTACTCTGGACAGTTCCTAAAATGGACAGAGATGTCAGCAGAGAGCACTGTGCTCATGAAGTCAGCAGACAGCTCTGTGTTTCAAACAGAAATTAATTTCCACTGTAGTATTCAGCAGCTAATAAGTACAGGAAGGATTAATATTTTTTAATAGAAGTAATTTACAAATCTTCCAAGGAAACCAGTAGGTAAAGAAATGAAGACGGCACTCACCCAGGTGCATAATGCTGACAGTTTCTTTATTTCATCCACAAATTCGTGCGGGGAGGTGCAGTGTCAGGCAGGTGTTAAAGGCAGGAACGCTGGAGCTCACAGCGTGATGGCAACAGCTGTGTCGTGCTTCCGTACTTCTTCAGACCAGTGGTGCTTCTACACTTCTTCAGTGGTCTGAAGAAGTGCGGAAGCAGGACACAGCTGTTGCCATCACGCTGTGAGCTCCAGCGTTCCTGCCGTTAACACCTGCCTGACACTGCACCTCCCTGCACGAATTTGTGGATGAAATAAAGAAACTGTCAGCATTACGTACCTGGGTGAGTGCCGTCTTCATTTCTATACCTACTGGTTTCCTTGGATGGTTTGTGCTATTTGGATTGAGCACCCCCGATTGGTTGTTTGGCTTGCTTCCACACCTGCGCTTGTGTTCAGCTGGTTTCCACTTAAGCAGTGCTCTACTGTTTCTACTCTATATAATTTAACTTTATACTTTCTGGCACCAGTTGATAAAAAAAAGTTTTCCACCAGAGTACCCCTTTAAAAAATGCTGCTGGTACTTGGGTAACTAGTCATGGGAGAGGGTCCTAGCGGCTTCATCTAACTTGGTCGGCCTGAGTGATGCATTTATCATCCGTGTACATTCCAACCCCCAGCAAACAAAATTTTTGACATGTCTAAAGTTTTTCTGAATGTGAGGGATATCAAATTAATGAAAGGTTATATTGTGACCCTTAAAATTAAAGGGGTACTCTGGTGGAAAACTTTTTTCTTAAATCAACTGGTGCCAGAAAGTTAGACAGGTTTGTAAATTACTTCTATTAAAAAATCATAATCCTTCCAGTACTTATTAGCTGCTGAACACTACAGAGGAAATTCTTTTCTTTTTGGAACACAGTGCTTTCTGCTGACATCTCTGTCCATTTTAAGAACTGTCCAGAGTAGGAGAAAATCCCCAGAGCAAACATACGCTGCTCTGCTCAGTTCCTAAAATGGACAGAGATGTCAGCAGAGAGCACTGTGCTCGTGATTCAGCAGAGAACACTGTGTTCAAAAAAAGAAAATAATTTCCTCTGTAGTATTCAGCAGATAATAAGTACTGGAAATATTAAGATTTTTAAATGAAGTAATATACAAATCTGATAAAGAAAATAGGGTATGTGCAGCTCACAGAAAAAATTAGTCGAGGCTATATGGAATGTACTTACACCAGTAAAAGTACAGATATAAAATAAAAGGGGGGTACCAAAAGCCTCTAGACTAATACCATAAATGGTACATGATGGTTAACTATAGAAATAGAATCGGACTGTGCTTCCCTTTAAATGATGAAATGATTGTATTATAAAATAATGCAAAATGAGAAACATTAATAAAAAGTATTAGTAAAGAACATTATTAATACCTCCTTACACAGGGTCCTTGTGGGGAGGTAATATAAAATAATACAAAATAGTAAAACAATTAAATCCGCTGTAAAGTTGGATCTTCCGCTAATCCGATATTAGATAAACCGGCATAGTTCACTTTTTATAAATTGCACTCCATATCCATATATATTGTAAAGTTTAAGGACAACTCATATAGTCATGTAGTTACCAGCTCCTATAGATGGAAAGAGTTCTTGATAAATAGCAGTATGGTTAGATGTCCGAGAGGCAGATGATAGATGCTGTAGAGGGTGTGTACAGCGCTGGCATGCGCTGCGGCGACGGGCCCGGTTGCCACAGGCCTAGGAGAAGTCGCCGGTCACGGAGGTAGATGGATTACTCAGGAGATGAAGCAGGTTCGGAGGTAGATGGATCTGTTCCAGAGAAAGGTAAAGCCTCGTGGAGGGCCTCTCGGTGTCTAACGTCAGCGGAACAGGTAGGTGTAGCAAGGTATAAGATATCTCTAATGAAACTAATGAAATTACATTGTGTACCTCTGACTTTAAATGGACCATTAAAGATCATATTTCATGTCAGACAAGTGGAGTTCTATATTTGATACAATGTGGATATATGAAATAATACATTGGGAGGACAAAAAGACCATTAAAAGTAAGAATTGCTGAACATTTAACAAATATAAAAAAGGAAAATTTAAAACATCCTTTATCAGCCCATTTTGCAAAATTCCACAATAAAGAGATAACTACCTTTTTTTTTTTTACACAGGTTTACAAGTCATTAGGAAAGATTGGAGAGGAGGAAGTTTTATTGTAAGAATGTCTAAGGCCGAAAGTCAGAAGATTTATTAATTTCATTCTCTAGAGCCAATTGGTCTAAATTCGAATTTTGAACTCTGGTTTTCTTTAGGGTGTGTCTCACTCCCCCATGGGTGCCTTCTTTCATTAATCGAGACCCCCATGGGATAGTCTGACCCACCCTAAAATAATCTGCGTGCCAAGCCATCTTCCAGCCTTTAATAATGTTTTATGTCCATAATGTTTAATATTTTTAATATTTTTTATTTATTTTTATTGTATCTTTATGTTTATTTTTATTTATTTCATTTTCATAAGTTTTGTTTTTTATTTTTATTTTTATTATTATTTTTATTATATTTATTTTATTTTATTTTTATTTATCTCTATTTTCACTTTTTAATTTTTAATTGTTATTTAATTTTTTCCCATAATTTTTCAATATTTATTACTTTTCACTCTACATGCCTGTATATTTATTTTGATCTATTTTGAATATTTAGCTTTTTGTATTTATAACCTTTATGTCACTATACCAGACTGTTAACGTATATACACTGTTTCTAAATGTGCACAATGTTCTATTAAGGTAAAAACATCCTTTAGCCTTTGTTCCATTCTGATATTAATGACAGATCCAAAGAGAAATTCACCTGTTACAATTAGACAGGTACCATATATAAAAGGACTTTGAGCTTCACTATCAAGATATCTCTACTGAGGAAAGGGTCGTTAATAAAGTACCCTGAAATGCGTCTAGAGAGAGAAACAATTGCCGCATGACTACCACAATCCATTAACCGCATTCTCCTATCCTGGACACTACTTCTTTAAAGCTCCGCTAAATCTTGCATCTTATACCTTGCTATACCTACCTGTTCCGCTGACGTCAGATGCCGAGAGGCCCTCCACGAGGCTTTACCTTTCTACGGAGCAGATCCATCTACCTCCGAACCTGCTTTCATCTCCGGAGTAATCCATCCACCTCCATGACCGGCGACTTCTCCTAGGCCTGTGGTAACCGGGCCCGTCGCCGCAGCGCATGCCAGCGCTGTACACACCCTCTACAGCATCTATCATCTGCCTCTCGGACATCTAACCATACTGCTATTTATCAACAACTCTTTCCAACTATAGGAGCTGGTAACTATATGACTATATGAGTTGTCCTTAAACTTTGCAAAATATATGGATATGGAGTGCAATTTATAAAAAGTGAACTATGTCGGTTTATCTCGGAAGATCCAACTTTACAGCGGATTTTATTGTTTTACTATTCTGTATTATTTATATTACCTCCCCACAAATAATTTTTTTTCATAATGTTTTTCATCATTTAAAGTGAAGCACAGTCCGATTCTATTTCTATAGTTAACCATCATGTACCATTTATGGTATTAGTCTAGAAGTGTTGGTACCCCCCTTTTTTTTCCTTTAATATACAAATCTGTTTATCTTTCTGGCACCACTTGATTTAAAAAAAAATAAAAAAAATCTTTAAAACATAACTTTTATTTTACCAATTTGAAACGGACAAGGCCTAGTAGGATGCAGGCAAACCAAACATGTATTCACATACAGAGTTTCTTATGCAAATGATAACACCCTCCCCCCCCCCCCCCCCCACACACACATACACATACACATTGTGATAGCATACCAAGGTGTCTAAAAGTTTCCTCTATATAGATTAGAGTAGAAACCTTGCACTATGTGCTAAAACAGCCATGATGACTGGCACTGTTTCTGGTACGGAATTTCATTCCGAATGCCTTAAGCCTGAAAGGACTAGATGATGTGGCTGTGTAAACAATGAAGGTGACATGGCCATTGCCATAAACAATCAATATTTAAGTCCCCAAAAAGTCTATAACTAAATTGTGTATTGATTTTTTTCTTACTATTAGTAAGGAAATGTCGAAGTTACAATGTCATTGTCAGGATTCGGCAGGCTGGAGGTGGATCCTCTGTGTCAGAGAGGGATTGGCGTGGACCGTGCCGGCGGACCGGTTCTAAGTTGCTACTGGTATTCACCAGAGCCCGCCGCAAAGCGGGATGGTCTTGCAGCGGCGGTAGCAACCAGGTCGTATCCACCGGCAACGGCTCAACCTCTCTGACTGCTGAGATAGGCGCGGTACAAGGGATTAGGCAAGAGCAAGGTCGGTCGTAGCAGAAGGTCAGGGAAGGCAGCAAGGATCGTAGTCAGGGGCAATGGCAAGAGGTCTGGAACACTGGCTTGGGATACACAAGGAACGCTTTCACTGGCACAATGGCAACAAGATCCGGCAAGGAAGTGAAGGGGAAGTGAGGTAATATAGGGAAGTGCACAGGTGAACACACTAATTAAAACCATGCTCCAATCAGTGGCGCACTGGCCCTTTAAATCGCAGAGAGCCGGCGCGCGCGCGCCCTAGGGAGCGGGGCCCGGCTAGGGACATTATCGCAGCGCTCCCGGTCAGCGGGTCCTACCGGGGCGCTGCGAACAGGAGAACGCTGCGAGCGCTCCGGGGAGGAGCGGGGACCCGGAGAGCTCGGCGTAACAGTACCCCCCCCCCTTGGGTCTCCCCCTCCTTTTTGAACCTGAAAATTTGTGAATAAAGTCCTTGTCGAGAATGTTATCCTCGGGTTCCCATGACCTCTCTTCAGGACCGCAATTCTCCCAATCTACAAGATTTTTTTTTTTTACCTCTGACCGTCTTAGATGCGAGAATTTCTTTAACCGAGAAGACATCTGAGGACCCGGAGACAGGAGTAGGAGCAACAACCTTGGGAGAGAAGCGGTTAAGGATAAGCGGTTTAAGGAGAGAGACATGAAAAGCATTGGGAATACGGAGAGAAGGGAGAAGAAGGAGTTTTTAGGAGACAGGATTGATTTGGCACTTGATTTTAAAGGGTCCAAGATAACGTGGTCCCAGTTTATAACTGGGGACACGGAAGCGGATGTACTTGGCGGAGAGCCACACTTTGTCTCCAGGAACAAAGACAGGAGGAGTTCTTCTTTTTTTGTCGGCATGCTTCTTCATCCGGGATGAGGCCTGTATGAGGGATCTTTGAGTCTCTTTCCAGATGGTGGAGAAGTCCCGGGTAACCTAATCAACAGCGGGTAAACCAGAAGGCGTGGGAGTGTGGAGGGGTGGGAAGAGGGTGACGGCCGTACACCACAAAGAACGGGGATTTAGCGGAAGACTCAGAGACTTTGAAATTGTACGAGAATTCGGGCCAGGGTAGAAGATCGACCCAATCATCCTGGCGGGAGGAAACAAAATGTCGCAAATAGTCACCAAGAACCTAGTTAACTCTCTCCACTTGCCCGTTGGATTGGGGATGGTAGGAAGACGAGAAATTTTATTTGATTTTAAGCTGATTACAGAGGGCCCTCCAGAATTTTGACACAAATTGAACGCCTCTATCCGAGACGATATGCGTGGGAAGCCCGTGAAGGCAAAAAATGTGCACAAAAAATTGTTTTGCCAACTGTGGCGCAGAAGGAAGACCTGGAAGTGGAATAAAATGTGCCATCTTGGAAGAACGATTAACAACCACCCAAATGACTGTGTTGCCATGGGATAAAGGCAGGTCTGTTATAAAGTTCATAGCAATCTGAGACCATGGTTGCTCAGGAACAGGCAGAGGATGAAGGAGGCCGGCAGGCTTCTGACGAGGAGTTTTGTTCCGGGCACAGACTGTACAAGCCTGAACAAAATCAGCAACATCTGCTTCCAGGGTAGGCCACCAATAAAAACGAGAGATGAGCTGGATGGACTTTTTGATGCCAGCATGGCCGGCGAGGTGAGAGGAGTGTACCCACCTGAGGATCCTGAGGCGCTGGCGTGGAGGGACGAAGGTCTTTCCAGGAGGAGTTTGTCTGATGGAAGCTGGGGAAGCGGAGATCAGACACTCAGGAGGAATAATGTGTTGCAGGGAGGCTTCCATTTCAGAGGCATCCGATTAACGAGAGAGGGCGTTAGCCCTGATGTTCTTGTCAGCAGGGCGAAAATGAATCTCAAAGTTAAAACGGGCAAAAAACAACGACCACCTAGCCTGGCGTGGGTTCAGCCGTTGGGCGGACTGAAGATAAGAGAGATTCTTGTGATCAGTGTATATAATAATTGGGTATTTGGACCCCTCCAGCAGGTGCCTCCATTCCTCGAGGGCTAGTTTTATGGCCAGCAGTTCTCGATTACCAATGGAGTAATTTTTCTCCGCCGGAGAGAAGGTCCTAGAAAAGAAACCACAAGTGACGTTATGTCCAGAAGAGTTTTTTTGTAGGAGTACAGCTCCGGCTCCCACCGAGGAGGCGTCTACCTCCAGTGAGAAGGGTTTAGATGGATCAGGTCTGGAAAGTACGGGAGCAGAAGAAAAGGCAGTTTTGAGACGGTTGAACGCCTCGTCCGCTTGAGGAGGCCAGGACTTAGGGTTGGCGTTTTTCTTGGTTAGGGCCACAATTGGGGCCACAATGGTGGAAAAATGTGGAATAAATTGTCTGTAGTAATTGGCAAACCCCAAGAAACATTGGTTAGCTCCGAGTCCGGAGGGGCGTGGCCAATCTAACACGGCTGACAGTTTGTCCGGGTCCATTTGAAGTCCCTGGCCAGAGACTAAATATCCTAGGAAGGGAAGAGATTGGCATTCAAAGAGACATTTCTCCATCTTGGCATATAATTGATTGTCCCGGAGTCTCTGAAGAACCAGGCGGACATGACGGCGGTGTTCTTTGAGGTTAGAAGAGAAAATCAAAATGTCGTCCAAGTAGACCACAACACAGGTATATAATAAATCACGAAAAATTTCATTTACAAAGTCCTGGAAGACAGCAGGGGCGTTGCAAAGCCCAAAGGGCATAACCAGATATTCAAAGTGTCCGTCTCTGGTGTTAAATGCGGTCTTCCACTCGTCCCCTTCCCTGATGCGGATGAGATTATATGCACCTCTTAAATCCAATTTGGTGAAGATGTTGGCGCCACGTAGGCGGTCAAAGAGTTCCGAGATAAGAGGCAGGGGATAGCGTTTTTTTATAGTGATTTTATTAAGACCGCGGTAATCAATGCATGGTCGTAAGGAATCGTCTTTTTTGGAGACAAAGAAGAACCCTGCTCCGGCAGGGGAGGAAGACTTGCGGATAAATCCCCTTTTTAACTTTTCTTGGATGTACTCCGTCATGGCTTGTGTTTCAGGAGCTGACAGGGGATAGATTCTGCCCCGGAGTGGAGTAGTACCAGGAAGGAGATCAATAGGACAGTCATAAGGCCTGTGAGGAGGCAAAGTCTCTGCTTGTTTTTTGCAAAAAACGTCGGCATAGTCCAGATAGGCCTTGGGAAGACCTGGTATCGGAGGAGCCATAGGGTTTTGACTGGCAGGACTGGGAGCAGACTCAAGGCATTTTTTGTAGCAAGAAGTACCCCAGTTCTTGATTTCCCCGGTGGTCCAGTCAAGGGTAGGGGAATGGCGTTGAAGCCAAGGCAGTCCGAGAAGAATTTCAGAAGTGCAGTTAGAAAGGACCAGAAATTCAATCTTTTCGTGATGGGGTCCAATGCACATTAACAGGGGTTCTGTGCGGTAACGCACAGTACAGTCCAATCTTTCACCATTACTGAGGCGATGTAGAGAGGTCTGGCGAGACTGGTTACTGGGATGTTGAACCTGTTAACGAAAGAGGCCAAAATAAAATTTCTTGCAGATCCAGAATCCAAGAAGGCCACAGCTGAGAAGTAGGAGTTAGAAGAAGAAATCCGCACAGGCACAGTAAGACGTGGAGAAGCAGAGTTCACACCTAGAGCTTTCTCACCTTTGTGCGGAATCGGAGTGCGTCATTCCTGACGTGGAGGACAGATAGGACAATCCTTCAAGAAGTGTTCGGTACTGGCACAGTACAGGCATAGGTTCTCATTGCGGCGGCGTGTCCTCTCTTGTGGTGTCAGGCGAGACCGGTCTACTTGCATAGCCTCCACGGCGGAAGGCACAGGAACAGATTGCAGCGGACCAGAGAAGAGAGGAGCCGGGGAGAGAAACCGCCTAGTGCGAACAAAGTCCATATCCTGGCGGAGCTCCTGGCGTCTTTCAGAAAAACGCATGTCAATGCGGGTGACCAAATGAATAAGTTCATGCAGGTTGACAGGGATTTCTCGTTCGGCCAGCACATCTTTGATGTTACTGGATAGGCCTTTTTTGAAGGTCACGCAGAGGGCCTCGTTATTCCAAGATAATTCAGAGGCGAGAGTATGAAATTGGATGGCGTACTCGCCTACAGAAGAATTACCCTGGACCAGGTTCAGCAGGGCAGTCTCGGCAGAAGAAGCTCGGGCTGGTTCCTCGAAGACACTTCCCAGAGCGGTGTGGCCCATGACAGGGCCTTCCCAGACAGGAGACTAACCACGAAAGCCACCTTTGACCATTCAGTTGGAAATTGGTCCGACATCATCTCCAAATGCAGGGAACATTGTGAGAGAAAACCACGGCAAAGTCTAGAGTCCCCATCAAACTTGTCCGGCAATGATAAACGGAGGCTGGATGCGGCCACTCGCTGCGGAGGACGTGCAGGAGCTGGCGGAGGAGATGGTTGCTGAAGCTGTGGTAGAAGCTGCTGTAGCATAACAGTCAGTTGAGACAGCTGATGGCCTTGTTGCGCTATCTGTTGCGACTGCTGGGTGACCACCGTGGTAAGGTCAGCGACAACTGGCAGCGGGACCTCAGCGGGATCCCTGGCCGGATCTACTGTCAGGATTAGGCAGGCTGGAGGTGGATCCTCTGTGTCAGAGAGGGATTGGCGTGGACCGTGCCGGCGGACCGGTTCTAAGTTGCTACTGGTATTCACCAGAGCCCGCCGCAAAGCGGGATGGTCTTGAAGCGGCGGTAGCAACCAGGTCGTATCCACCGGCAATGGCTCAACCTCTCTGACTGCTGAGATAGGTGCGGTACAAGGGATTGGGCAAGAGCAAGGTCGGACGTAGCAGAAGGTCGGGGAAGGCAGCAAGGATCGTAGTCAGGGGCAACGGCAAGAGGAACACTGGCTTGGGATACACAAGGAACGCTTTCACTGGCACAATGGCAACAAGATCCGGCAAGGAAGTGAGGGGGAAGTGAGGTAATATAGCGAAGTGCACAGGTGAACACACTAATTAAAACCATGCGCCAATCAGTGGTGCACTGGTACTTTAAATTGCAGAGAGCCGGCGCGCGCGCGCCCTAGGGAGCGGGGCCGCGTGCGCCGAGACAGCACAGACGGGGAACGAGTCTGGTAAGCGGGCCGGGATGCGCACCGCGAGCGGGCGCGTCCCACATCGCAAATCGCATCGCGGCTAGGAACATTATCGCAGTGCTCCCGGTCAGCGGGTCTGACCGGGGCGCTGCGAACAGGAGAATGCTGCGAGAGCTCCGGGGAGGAGCGGGGTCCCGGAGCGCTCGGCGTAACAGCCTTGAAGGGGCCTTGACAATTTTTATCTATTTTCAATATTTCCAATTTGAAAGTTTCAGACAAATCTCTTGGCAAAAGCTTTGTAGAAAAAGGTACAATGGATCAGATGCCTTTCTTTATAATTACCGTATTTATCGGGGTATACCACGCACCAGCCTATAACACGCACCCTCATTTTTCCAAGGATATTTGGGTAAAAAAAGTTTTTTACCCAAATATCCTTGGTAAAATGAGGGTGCATGTATGTGCATGTGTATACCCCGATACACTGTCTCTGACCCCGCTGAAGCCCCCAGGAAAGGCAGGGTGAGAGAGGCCATCGCTGCCCACTTCTCTCCCCCTGCCTTTCCTGGGGTCTAGAGCCCTGCTGCCGCTTCTCTCCCCCTGGCTATCGACGCCGCTGCTCCATTGCCTCCCACCATCCCCGGTTGTATAATTACCTGTTGCCGGGGTCGGGTCCGCGCTGCTACTGGCTCCGGTGCCGGTCTCCTGCGTCGTTGCTATGCGCGGCGTAAGGACGAGTGACATCTTCAATGCAACGTCACTCGTCATTAGGATCAGGATAGGCAGGGGCAGAGAAGCCGGCAGCGACGGCAGGTCTCTGGACCTGCAAAAGCCGCTGCAGTTCATTGATTTAAAGCGCCCGCTTTAAATCATTGAACTGCAGCAGCTTATCGGCGTATAACACGCAGGTAGACCTTAGGCTAAAAATTTTTGCCTAAAAAATGCGTGTTATACGCCGATAAATCGGTAGTTAATCAAATTGTCATTGAAGAGTTTTACATGCAAACGTAAGTTGGAAGTTTAGCTTCTTTGCTTTGTTTTAGGAGTACATAAGAAACATTATTGATAAATGTGATTCCCTTAATTTGGGAAAAAATACTTTATGTTTTATAGCCAAGGAGTCTAAAGGCTAAAAAGGCTGCAAAATAAGTACAATTTTATAAGATTATTATGGAAAAGTTTGCCATGCAAATATCCTTGATTTTAAGAAAGCATTACTACATTAACTTGCCTAATAGATGTGACTGCTTCATTTTTTTTTATTATTATTATTTGTATGTGTTTTACAAAATTTTTACTTCAAATATTATCCTTCATATTACATTACAACATATATTTGCAAGAAATCTAATTAAAACCATTGTGGACAGTTGCTTAGATAGCACTAGGCATTCAGGAGCTTTGCTGTTTTGCCCCAGTTCCTTTGTCAACTAATGACAGTTAAAAAGGTTGTCCCATTAGGGAAAATAGGTCTCAACCGAAGCAGTATGTAAAATGTAACATATTTCAAATATATAAGAATTTTCTGAAAATTTACTATTTAACCTCTTAAAGATACAGGGATTTTTTACTTTTTGCAAATTTTTTTTCCTCCTCGTCTTCTAATAACCAATTTCCACCTATAGACTCATATAAGGGCTTGCTTTTTGTGCCACTAATTGTACTTAGCAATGACATCACTCATTGCACCAAAATATGTACAGTAAAATAAAAACAAAATTATATGTGGGGCAAAATTGAAAAAAAAAAGTTTACTACTTTAACCTCTTAAGCACTCAGGGTGTACCTGTACACCCTGAGCCCGGTCCTGGTGTGATCACACTGGGTCCGTCCCGGCTGCTAACGATAGCCGGGACCTTGGGCTAACAGCGTGCAGCACCGATCATGTGCCGTGCGCTGTTAATCCTTCAGACGCGGCGATCAAAGTTGATCGCCGCATCTGAAAACGAAAGTAAACACTTCCCGGCAGCTCAGTCAGGCTGATCGGGACATCGCAATAAAATCGCGATGTTCCGATCAGCTGGGACGCAGGCGGAGGTCTCCTTACCTCTCTCCGCAACGTCCGATCGGGGTCTGAATGCTCCAAGCCTGAGCTACAGGCTTGAGCAATCGAGCCCCTATCTCGCTGATCCGTGCAAAGCTATGGCTTTGCAGGGATCAGCATACGAGATCAGTGTGTGCAGTGCTATAGCTCCCTATGGGAGCTATAGCACTGCAAAAAAAAAAGTGAAAAAAAAAGTTAACAAAGGCCATTTAACCCCTTCCCTAATAAATGTTTGAATCACCCCCCTTTTCCCATAAAAAAAAACCTGTGTAAATAAAAATAAAAATTAACATATGTGGTATAGCCACGTGCCCAAATGTCCGAACTATAAAATTATATAATTAATTAAACTGCACGGTCAATGGCGTACGCACAAAAAAATTCCAAAGTCCAAAATAGCGTATTTTTGGTCACTTTTTATATAAAAAATTAATATAAAGCGATTAAAAAGTCTGAATAACACAAAAATGGTACCAATAAAAACTACAGACCACGGCACAAAAAATTAGCCCTCATACCGGCCCGTACACGGAAAAATTTAAAAGTTACAGGGGTCAGAAGATTACAATTTTAAACGTATAAATTTTCCTGCATGTAGTTATAATTTTTTTCAGAAGTGCCACAAAATCAAACCTATATAAGTAGGATATCTTTTTAACCGTATGGACCTACAGAATAAAGATAAGGTGTAATTTTGACCAAAAAATGCACTGCGTAGAAAAGGAAGCCCTCAAAATTTACAAAATGAAATTTTTTGTCGCATAATGATTTTTTTCCCCGTTTCGCTGTGGAAACTAATGTCACCGCAAAGTTGAATTGGTGGCGCAAATTTTAAGCGTTATGATTTTTAGAAGGTGATGAGGAAAAAATGAAAATGCAAAAATGGAAAAAAGCTGAGTCCTTAAGGGGGTAACCAGTTGCCGTCTAAAGACGAGATGGCAACCGGTGTATGGAGCAGGCTCCCGACTCGAGCCCACGCCATTCCGGCAAGCCCCCAGCTGATTCTTGTAGCTGGGAGCTGCCGTAAATAGCCGACATGCGGCGATCGTAATATTGTGTTAAGTATAATTATCCAAATAAGTTATCCATGGATGCCAAATTAAGTCAAAAACCTTGTGTAAATCTGTAAGAAGACTAGGCAACTTATCATTTACCATAATCCAGTTTAAATTGGATTTAACCCAGTTCAAAGGTATAGATTGAGGTTTCCAGTCTATAGCAATGGCAATCTATGCAACCAGGAAAACAAAAAAGGTACAATGCCTAGAACTTCTGGGTGTCTCAGTTAATGGAGCATATAATAGGGCTTATTCCAGCCTATTCCTAAGGTTAACTCCCATGATTGACAGTATGGTAAAATGTAGTGATTATCGTAGTTTCATGCCAGGCTCTATTATTTGGCCTAATATAGGTGATATTGAACTCTGCATAGTGTATATGTCATGCAGGGACCAGTGCACAGCTGAGCTTACTCCAAACCATTGACCTTAACAGTGGTCCCCAACTAACTGACAATTTCTACTCTAAACTAAGTGCACAGGGTGTCAGGAGAGGTCAGACAGGTCAGCAACACTCGGGCAGAATAGGTACCAAATCAGAAAACAAGGGGTTAAATAGCTAGCCAAAAAGTCAAAACCTAGGGCAGCATAGTACTAATTACAGAATCAGATTAAGAATCAAACAAGCAATGGTCATACAAGAAGGGGGGGGGGCAGTGAAGTACAAATTCAGAAGGCAAGGGACTAGTCAGGAAACAGACAAAAGGTCAGCTCATGTAAGGTCAATACAAGAAAACAGGCAAGTAACACTGATGATGGGGAAAAAAACACAATGAGGAAGTCAGAAAGTAATCTGCCCATGTAAATCTCCCACTACCAGGGAGGGGTCAATGGCAGGGTTGCAGCTGTCTGGTCTGGTGCTCCCATCTGCTGATAGACAAAGCTGGCCAAGTGATATAGTAAAGAACAGCCCTGCAACATGCAGTGCTGTCATCAGGACAGTGAGAGATGCTGTTGGCCGTAGAAGTGAGAACCAAAAATGAAAACTGGCCAAGGACGTATATTTCAGTATTCTTTGTATCATATTTATTCGCTGTATGATGTCAAACATTTGGTATAGCAGCACCAATGTTATAGGTAACAACCTTTTAAGATGGGGTATATGTGCCTTAGAGCTTGTGCCCTGGATTTTTAGGGCCCTTTCAATACCCTGATTGTTGAAAACAATGCATTTGACATAAAATATCAATTTCCAGAACAAATGGTCCATATTTCTGTTTCCTTTGTGTTTTGATCAAATAATAAATGTAAAGAAAAAGGATGTTCAAAATTATAGGACAGCAATCTGCTGTTGTTGTAAATTGCAGCATCTATATACCCAGCAATTGCACCCAACTACTTAAACAAGCACTAAACTGTAATCATCAAGAAAAGGTATTTATTTTAGAAAGCCCAGTAATTGTCATGATTTTGGCTACATGCTGTTATTGAGTTAAGGTCACAATGTCCATCATAACTGTATCTGTCAGAACACATTTTAACAATTCTATCTGTGCTATTGAAACTATTTTATTTTTGTTTTTGCTGATCATTTTGAAAATACAAAATGTCCTCTTGAAGTTTTCATACTGGTCAAGGACAACTAGGAAAATAAGTTACTGTTAGATGAAATGGTTTCCAGAGGTGACTATAGGCTAACTACCCTTACTTGTATGTAAATTAAAAACAACCTGTAGAAATTATATTTGCAAAAACTCTGATGCCAGACCAAAACATTCTCTAAAAAGGTAAAATGATTGTGTAAGCTTTGTTTGCTTAAAATTGTAAAGGAGTATTCTGGCCATAGACATCCATTAGATAGGGGATAAGATGTCTGTTCACAGGGGGGGGGGGGGGGCGTCGCTGGGAACCCCCCTCCCCCACGATCTCCGTGCAGCACCCGGCATTCTGTGCTGGGCTGCTGCTCCAGTCTCGGAAACCTCTGGGTTTCCTGGCCTGGAGACAAGATGTCACGCCACATCATGCCCCTCAACTCATGTCTATAGGAGAGGTGTGACAGCTGTCATGCCCATCCCATAGACATGAATCGAGGGGGCGTAGAGTGATGTCATGTCTCCAGAAAGGTCTCAGAAACATAGGTTTCCGAGGTCCCAGTGGCAGCCCCCCCCCCCTTTGGATAGGGGATAAGATGTCTATTGCAAGAATACCCATTTAACCCTTCAGGTCCTGGCAGTTTAACCCTTACAGCTGCGGTTGGAAGCAACCGCGAGCTGTAAGGAGTTTTGACAGAGGGAGGGGCTCCCTCTGTCTCTGGCTTGTAGCACCCCACAACAATCGTGGGGTGCTGCTAGTTACCTGGGCAGCGGGGGGTCTTTACAAGGACCCCCAGGTCTGCCCCAGTTATTGCCTGTCAGGATGTGCCTGAGGCACTAACAGGCAGCATATAACAGCAATGCTTTGGAATACTAAGTATTTCAAAGCATTAAAAAAAAGTGTAAAAAATAATAATATTAAATAAATAAAAGAGGAAAAACAATAAGTGTAAAAAAGTGTAAAAAAAATAATATATAAAAACATTCATTAAATAAATATAATGAAAAATAAAAATGCATAATGTGTAGGATCATACGATGCACATTCACAGTATATTTCACCGCAGTATATTGCCCGCAAGCAGTCACAATAATGAGCTCCCTGCTGCAGCTGGGCAGCTTTGTGTTGCCCACTCATAGCGGCAGATTTCCCGCAGGCAGTCATGAGCGGACACTGAGCTACCCAGCCGCAGCAGTGATCTCGCCCTTGTAACTGTTGGGGGCATCCGTCGTGTGAAATATGCTGCGGATGTGCTCTATGTGACCTTACACTGCATTTCAGCAGTATGTTAGAGGTATCTGTCAGCATCATGCCAAAAAAAAGTGATGCTGACACATACTGTAGCAGCTCCATTCATTTCTGAATGAGACTGCTACAGTATACATTGGCATCCCTTTTTTGACATGACAACGGACACCTATACTGCAGAAATGCAGTACGAATGGGGACTCTCACCCAAGCCCCCCCCCCCAACAAAATAAACCAGTTTTTTCAAGATTTCTATTTTTTTAACGTCCAGTGTAGGCGCTTATTCCCACAATATTATAGATATATCCATCAGGAACTTTAACTGTCACAGACAGCTGCACGTCAAATAAAGAATTTGTGGGAAAAAAAGCTTTTTCCATTGACTTTGAAATAATTATAGCCACACAATAAGGGCTCAACATACTCACTTTAGCCCTAGGTGAATACTTTAGTCGGTGTAGTTTCGAAAATGGGGTCACTTCTGGGGGTTCTGACAGCTAGAATGCTTTGCAAGATGAAGTGCGGCCTATAATTTGTATAATGATATCCTGAAAGTCAAATGGTGCTTCTCTCCTTCTGGGTCCCACCATGTGGCCATGCAATCAAATATGGCCTAAGCGGGGGTATTTCCAAACATGAGCCGAGCGGCTCAATAAAATATAGGGTGCATTTCTTTCAATATCAGAAATGATGTACAAACAATATATCCCACAAATTATGCATTTGTGAAAAAAAGCTAATTTCAAATTTTTAACACTGACCTTGTAATAATTCCTGCCAAAAAACGACGGTGTTAACATACTCACTGTACCCCCTAGAAAATACCTTGGGGGGTCTAGTTTTTAATATTTTGAAAATTTCAAGTTAAATTGTTAGGCTTCTAATTCATTTAAAATGTTAATTAAAAACAAAAGAAATGCTTTCAAAATAAAGTAGACATCTGAAAGTATAAGTTTCATTAACTATTTGGTCAGAAAGTAGAAATATATGCAACCTATTAGTGTTAAATAGCAAATAAATTATTATTTTTTTAACCTCTTGGGTACGAAGGGCGTACAGGCACTTAAGGACCAAGGGTGTACCTGTACTCCCGTGGGGACCATGTGCTGCGGGGACCGGACCGGGATGCCTGCTGAAATCATTCAGCAGGCATCCCATGCAAATGCCTGGGGGGTCCTATAACCCCCCCACCCATGTCGGCCACTTGCGGCAACTCCGGGCTGATCGAGTCTCTGATGACCCGATAGCCCGGAAAATAGGGATGATCGGAGCTGTTACAGACAGCTCCGACCATCCTGAAGGATAGGAATGAGGTGGCAGGGTGCCACCTCCTCCTATCCCCTGCGATTGGCCGATCAGGATTGATCGGCGGATCGCAGGGGTGGGGGTGAAAGTTAATTTCCACCGCTCTGCCTGCCTGGATATCGGGGCAGAGCGGGGGAAGATGGCGGCAAGCTGCAGGGGCCGTGGATGCGGCGGGGACCAGTGGCAGTTACCTTCAATCACGTGGGGACCAAGACCGGCAGCAGGCAAGTGGTGCGGTGTCAGATGGTGTCAGATTTTTCATTTTCACGTCCAACTTCAACACAAAGTTGTTTAGGCTCACTGTACCAATTGTTATGTTCCTTGAGGGGTGAAGTTTTCCAAATAGTATGCCATGTGGGATGTTTATCGCTGTTTTGACACCATGGGGGCTTCCTAAATGAGACATGCCCCGCAAAAACCATTTCAGCAAAATTCGCTTTCCAAAAGCCCAATGTCGCTCCTTCCCTTCTGAGCCCTCTCGTGCACCCGCAGTGCACTTTACATCCACATATGATATATTTCCTTACTCGAAAGAAATGGGGTTTCAAATTTTGGGGGACATTTTCACCTATTAACTTTAGTGAAAATGAAAAATTTTCATTTTCACATTCAAATTTATTGAAAGTTCGTCAAACACCTGTGGGGTGTTAAGGCTCACTGTACCCCTTGTTTGGTTCCTTGAGGGGTGTAGTTTCCCAAATAGTATGCCATGTGGGGTGTTTTTTACTGTTATGGCACAACGGGGGCTTCCTAAATGTGACATGCGCCGCAAAAACCATTTCAGCAAAATTCGCCCCTTAAAATCCCATTGTCGCTCCTTCTCTTCTGAGCGCTCTAGTGCGCCCACAAACCACTTTACATCCACATATGAGGTATTTCTTTACTCGAGAGAAATTGTGTGGGGCTTTTTCTCCTTTTACCCCTTGTAAAAATTAAAAATATGGGTCTACAAGAACATGTTAGTGTAAAAAATGCTGATTTTTATGTTCTCCTCCATTTTGCTGCTATTCTTGTGAAACACCTAAAGGGTTAACAAACTTTCTGAATGTCATTTTGAATACTTTGAGGGGTGCAGTTTCTATAATGGGGTGATTTTAGGGGTATTTCTCACAGAAAGGCCCCTCAAATCCACTTCAACCTTAACTGGTCCCTGAAAAATTCAGATTCAAAATTGCTGCTATACTTTGAAGCCCTCTAATGTCTTCAAAATGTTAAAACATGTCAACTTTATGATGTCAACATAAAGTAGACATATTTTATTTGTGAATTAATATATCATTAATTTTGAATATCCATTTTACTTACAAGCAGAGTTTCAAAGTAAAAAATGCAACATTTTCAAAATTTTCATGAAATTTGGGGATTTTTCACTAAAGAAGGATGCAAATAACGGCAAAAAATTTACCACTATGTTAAAGTAGAATATGTCACGAAAAAACTCTCTCGGAATCAGAATTAAAGGTAAAAGAATCCCAGTTATTAACCTCTTAAGGACCAAGGACATACCGGTCCTGAGCCCTTTCCCTTTCTATAACGCGGGGCCACGGCCGGGACCCGTGGCTAATAGCGCGATCAGTTGAACTCCACGTCTAAAGTGAAAGTAAATCACTGCCGGTTAGCTCAGGGAGCTGTTCGGGATCGCTGCAGCGAAATCGCGGCGTCCCGAACACCTGTATGACCCGAGGAGGGTCTCCTACCTTGCCTCCTGGTGTCCGATCACCGAATGACTGCTCAGTGCCTGAGATCCAGTGCAGAATCATTGATCACTGGTTTCCTATGAGAAACCAGTGATCAATGTAAAAGATCAGTGTGTGCAGTGTTATAACCCCCTGTGGGAGCTATAACAATGCAAAAAAAAGTGAAAAAAGTGAATAAAGATCATTTAACCCCTCCCCTAATAAAAGTTTGAATCACCCCCCTTTTCCCATTTAACCCCTTAAGGACCAAGGGCGTACAGGTACGCCCTTGGTCCTGCTCTCCTGATATAACGCGGGGTTACACAGTAACCCCGCGTCATATCGCGGCGGGCCCGGCGTCATAGTGAAGCCGGGACCCGCCTCTAATAGCGCGCAGTGCCGATCGCGGCACCGCGCGCTATTAACCCTTTAGCCGCGCGCTCAGAGCTGAGCCGCGCGGCTAAAAGTGAAACCGAAAGTGGCCGGCTAGCTCAGTCGGGCTGTTCGGGATAGCTGCGGCTAATCGCGGCATCCCGAACAGCTGACAGGACAGCGGGAGGGCCCCTACCTGCCTCCTCGCTGTCCGATCGCCGAATGACTGCTCAGTGCCTGAGATCCAGGCCTGAGCAGTCATGCGGCAGAATCGTTGATCACTGGTTTCTTATGAGAAACCAGTGATCAGCATAGAAGATCAGTGTGTGCAGCGTTATAGGTCCCTATGGGACCTATAACACTGCAAAAAAAAAGTGAAAAAAAAAAGTGAATAAATATCATTTAACTCCTCCCCTATTAAAAGTTTGAATCACCCCCCTTTTCCAATAAAAAAAAAAACACAGTGTAAATAAAAAGAAAAATGAACATATATGGTATCACCGCTTGCGGAAATGTCCGAATTATAAAAATATATCATTAATTAAACCGCTCGGTCAATGGCGTGTGCGCAAAAAAATTCCAAAGTCCAAAATAGTGCTTTTTTGGTCACTTTTTATATCATTTAAAAATGAATAAAAAGCGATCAATAAGTCCTATCAATGCAAAAATTGTACCGTTAAAAACTTCAGATCACGGCGCAAAAAATGAGCCCTCATACTGCCCCATACACGGAAAAATAAAAAAGTTATAGGGGTCAGAAGATGACAATTTTAAACGTATTAATTTTCCTGCATGTAGTTATGATTTTTTCCAGAAGTCTTAAAAAATCAAATCTATATAAGTAGGGTATCATTTTAATCGTATGGACCTACAGAATAAAGATAAGGTGTCATTTTTACCGAAAAATGTACTACGTAGAAACGGAAGCCCCCAAAAGTTACAAAACTGCGTTTTTTTTTCAATTTTGTCGCACAATGATTTTTTTTTCCGTTTCACCGTAGATTTTTGGGCAAAATGACTGACGTCATTACAAATTAGAATTGGTGGCGCAAAAAATAAGCCATCATATGGATTTTTAGGTGCAAAATTGAAAGAGTTATGATTTTTTAAAGGCAAGGAGCAAAAAACGAAAATGCAAAAACGGAAAAAACCCCGGTCCTTAAGGGGTTAAAAATAAAACAGTGTAAATAAAAATAAACATTTGTGGTATTGCCGCGTGCGGAAATGTCCGAATTATAAAAATATATCATTCATTAAACCGCACACTTAATGGCGTACGTGCAAAAAAATTCCAAAGTCCAAAATTGTGTATTTTTAGTCACTTTTTATATCATGAAAAAAATGAATAAAAAGCTATCAACAAGTCCAATCATTACAAAAATGGTACCACTAAAAATTTCAGATCACGGCGCAAGAAATGAGCCCTCATACGACCTCATACGCGGAAAAATGCAAAAGTTATAGGGGTCAGAAGATGACAATTTTAAACTTACACATTTCCATGCATGTAGTTATGATTTTTTTCAGAAGTACGTAAAAATCATACCTATAAAAATAGGGTATCATGTTAATTGTATGGACCTACAGAATAAAGGGAATGTGTCATTTTTACCAAAAAATGTACTGCGTGGAAACAGAAGCCCCCAAAAGTTACAAAATGGCATTTTTTTTTTTCAATTTTGTCTCACAATGATTTTTTTTTCTGTTTCACCGTAGATTTTTGGGTAAAATGACTGACGTCATTACAAAGTAGAATTGGTGGTGCAAAAAATAAGCCATCATATGGAAAAAATGAAAGTGCAAAAATGGAAAAAACCCTGGTCCTTAAGGGGTTAATGCCTAAATGGGCTGCGTCAATAAGGTGAAAATGAGCTGCGTCCTCAAGGGGTTAAATTTCATGATTTTTTGCACTGTAAAAAAAAAAATACAAATGATATTAGCTTACTTTTACTATGAACAGGGTGGGCCATTAATATGGATACACCTTAATAAAATGGGAATGGTTGGTGATATTAACTTCCTGTTTGTGACACATTAGTATATGTGAAGCGGGAAACTTTTCAAGATGGGTGGTGATCATGGAGGCCATTTTGAAGTTGGCCATTTTGAATCCAACTTTTGAAAGAGGGTCATGTGACACGCCAAACTTATTGGGAATTTCACAAGAAAAACAATGATGTGCTTGGTTTTAACGTAACTGACCACTTAACCCCTTAATGACCGAGCCCTTTTTCACCTTAAGGACCAGAGCATTTTTTGCAATTCTGACCACTGTCACTTTAAACATTAATAACTCTGGAATGCTTTTAGTTATCATTCTGATTCCGAGATTGGTTTTTCGTGACATATTCTACTTTAACTTAGTGGTAAAATTTTATGGTAACTTGCATCCTTTCTTGGTGAAAAATCCCCAAATTTGATGAAAAAAAATAAAAATTTTGCATTTTTCTAACTTTGAAGCTCTCTGCTTGTAAGGAAAATGGATATTCAAAATAATTTTTTTTTGGGTTCACATATACAATATGTCTACTTTATGTGTGCATCATAACATTTATGAGTTTTTACTTTTGGAAGACACCAGAGGGCTTCAAAGTTCAGCAGCAATTTTGAAATTTTTCACAAAATTTTCAAACTCGCTATTTTTCATGGACCAGTTCAGGTTTGAAGTGGATTTGAAGGGTCTTCATATTAGAAATAACCCATAAAAGACCCCATTATAAAAACTGCAGCCCCCAAAGTATTCAAAATGACATTCAGTGAGTGTATTAACCCTTTAGGTGTTTCACAGGAATAGCAGCAAAGTGAAGGAGAAAATTCAAAATCTTCATTTTTTACATTCGCATGTTCTTGTAGACCCAATTTTTGAATTTTTGCAAGGGGTAAAAAGGAGAAAATTTTTACTTGTATTTGAAACCCAATTTCTCTTGCGTAAGGACATACCTCATATGTTTATGTAAAGTGTTCGGCAGGCGCAGTAGA
The DNA here is from genome assembly GCF_029499605.1 of Hyla sarda. Taxonomy (NCBI): domain Eukaryota; kingdom Metazoa; phylum Chordata; class Amphibia; order Anura; family Hylidae; genus Hyla; species Hyla sarda. The sequence continues at coordinate 447,812,582 of NC_079189.1, forward strand.
GGGCTCAGAAGGGAAGGAGCGACAAATGGTTTTTGGGGGGGGCATGTCACCTTTAGGAAGCCCCTATGGTGCCAGGACAGCAAAAAAAACACATGGCATACCATTTTGGAAACTAGACCCCTCAGGGAACGTAACAAGGGGTAAAGTGAACCTTAATACCCTACAGGTGTTTCACGACTTTTGCATATGTAAAAAAAATTATTTTTTTTTACCTAAAATGCTTGGTTTCCCAAAAATTTTACATTTTTAAAAAGGGTAATAGCAGAAAATACCCCCCAAAATTTGAAACCCAATTTCTCCCGATTCAGAAAACACCCCATATGGGGGTGAAAAGTGCTCTGCTGGCGCACTACGGGTCTCAGAAGAGAAGGAGTCACATTTGGCTTTTTGAAAGCAAATTTTGCTCTGGGGGCATGCCGCATTTAGGAAGCCCCTATGGTGCCAGAACAGCAAAAAAAAAACACATGGCATACCATTTTGGAAACTAGACCCCTCGGGGAACGTAACAAGGGGTAATGTGAACCTTAATACCCTACAGGTGTTTCACGACTTTTGCATATGTAAAAAAAATTATTTTTTTTTACCTAATATGCTTGGTTTCCCAAAATTTTTACATTTTTAAAAAGGGTAATAGCAGAAAATACCCCCCAAAATTTGAAGCCCAATTTCTCCCGATTCAGAAAACACCCCATATGGGGGTGAAAAGTGCTCTGCTGGCGCACTACAGGTCTCAGAAGAGAAGGAGTCACATTTGGCTTTTTGAAAGCAAATTTTGCTCTGGGGGCATGCCGCATTTAGGAAGCCCCTATGGTGCCAGAACAGCAAAAAAAAAAACACATGGCATACCATTTTGGAAACTAGACCCTTCGGGGAACGTAACAAGGGGTAATGTGAACCTTAATACCCTACAGGTGTTTCACGACTTTTGCATATGTGATTTTTTTTTTTTTTACCTAAAATGCTTGGTTTCCAAAAATGTTTACATTTTTAAAAAGGGTAATAGCAGAAAACACCCCCCAAAATTTGAAGCCCAATTTCTCCCGATTCAGAAAACACCCCATATGGGGGTGAAAAGTGTTCTGCTGGCGCACTACAGGTCTCAGAAGAGAAGGAGTCACATTTGGCTTTTTGAAAGCAAATTTTGCTCTGGGGGCATGCCGCATTTAGGAAGCCCCTATGGTGCCAGAACAGCAAAAAAAAAACACATGGCATACCATTTTGGAAACTAAACCCCTCGGGGAACGTAACAAGGGGTTAAAGTAACCTTTATACCCCACAGGTGTTTCATGACTTTTGTATATGTAAAAAATTTATTTTTTTTTACCTAAAATGCTTGTTTTCCCAAAAATTTTACATTTTTAAAAAAGGTAATAGCAGAAAATACCCCCCCAAAATTTGAAGCCCAATTTCTCCCGAGTACGGCGATACCCCATATGTGGCCCTAAACTGTTGCCTTGAAATACGACAGGGCTCCAAAGTGAGAGCGCCATGCGCATTTGAGGCCTAAATTAGGGACTTGCATAGGGGTGGACATAGGGGTATTCTACGCCAGTGATTCCCAAACAGGGGTCCTCCAGCTGTTGTAAAACTCCCAGCATGCCTGGACAGTCAGTGGCTATCTGGCAATACTGGGAGTAGTTGTTTTGCAACAGCTGGAGGCTCCGTTCTGGAAACAGTGGCGTACCAGACGTTTGTCATTTTTATTGGGGAGGGGGGCTGTGTAGGGGTATGTGTATATGTAGTGTTTTTTACTTTTTATTTTATTTTGTGGTAGTGTAGTGTAGTGTTTTTAGGGTACAGTCGCACGGGCGGGGGTTCACAGTAGTTTCTCGCTGGCAGCTTGAGCTGCAGCAGAAAATTTGCCGCAGCTCAAACTTGCAGCCGGATACTTACTGTAATCCTCCGCCCATGTGAGTGTACCCTGTACATTCACATTGGGGGGGGGGGACATCCAGCTGTTGCAAAACTACAACTCTCAGCATGTACGGTCTATCAGTGCATGCTGGGAGTTGTAGTTTTGCAACCGCTGGAGGTTCTGTTTTAGAAACAGTGACATACCAGACGTTTTTCATTTTTATTGGGGAGGGGGGCTGTGTAGGGGTATGTGTATATGTAGTGTTTTTTACTTTTTATTTTATTTTGTGTTAGTGTAGTGTTTTTAGGGTACAGACACACGGGCGGGGGTTCACAGTAGTTTCTCGCTGGCAGTTTGAGCAGCGGCAGAAAATTTGCCGCAGCTCAAACTTGCAGCCGGATACTTACTGTAATCCTCCGCCCATGTGAGTGTACCCTGTACGTTCACATTGGGGTGGGGGGGGGAGGGGAAACATCCAGCTGTTGCAAAACTACAACTCCCAGCATGTACGGTCTATCAGTGCATGCTGGGAGTTGTAGTTTTGCAACAGCTGGAGACACATAGGTTGTGAAACACCGAGTTTGGTAACAAACTCAGTGTTTTGCAACCAGTGAGCCTTCAGCTGTTGCAAAAGCTACAACCCCCAGCATGTACGGACAGCGGAAGGGCATGCTGGGTCTTGTAGTTATGCAACAGCCGGAGGCATACTACATTGGCTGGGGATGCTGGGTAGTGTTGCTCGCGAATATTCGCAATTCGAATATTATTTGCGAATATCGCATATTCGCGAATTCGCGAATTTCGCGAATATGGCGCTATATATTCGTAATTACGAATATTCGTTTTTTTTTTTTTTTTTTTTTTCTTCACAGTACACATCACAGTGATCACCCCTCTCTGCTTCCAGCTTGTGTGGTGTAAAGAAGGCTGTAATACTACAGTGTGAGACTGGCGCGCGAATATTCGCATATGCGAATTTCCACATATACGAATTTTCACATGCGCGTATTTTCGCATACGCGAAAATAAAACGAGAATATAACGAATATGCGAATATTCGCGAATATATGACGAATATTCGTCCATATATTCGCGAATATTCGCGAATTCGAATATGGCCTATGCCGCTCAACACTAATGCTGGGGATTGTAGTTATGCAACAGCTGGAGACACACTGGTTTGCTACTTAACTCAGTGTGCCTTCAGCTGTTGCAAAACTACAACTCTCAGCAGTCACCGACAGCCAACGGGCATGCTGGGAGTTGTAGTTATGCAACCAGCAGATGCACCACTACAACTCCCATCATGCACTTTAGCTGATTGTGCAAGCTGGGAGTTGTAGTTATACAACAGCTGAAGGTACACTTTTCCATAGAAAGAATGTGCCTCCAGCTGTTGCAAAACTACAAGTCCCAGCATGCCCATAAGGGCATGCTGGGAGTTGTGGTGGTCTGCCTCCTGCTGTTGCATAACTACAGCTCCCAGCATGCCTTTTTTGCATGCTGGGAGCTGTTTCTAAGCAACAGCAGGAGGCTGTCACTCACCTTCTGCTGCTGCTCAGGGAACAGGTCAGTCCCGCCGCCGCCGTCGCTCCTGGGGCCCCGATCCCAACAGGGACGCCGGGTATCAGGGTCCCCAGCACCCGGGGTGCACGTCCCGCACCCGCTCACGTCCTCCGGAAGAGGGGTGGAGCGGGTTGCGGGAGTGACACCCGCAGCAGGCGCCCTGATTGGTCGGCCGGGAATCTGGCCGACGAATCAGGGCGATCGTGAGGTGGCACCAGTGCCACCTCACCCCTGCAGGCTCTGGCTGTTCGGGGCCATCTCTGACGGCCCATTCAGCCAGTAATTCCGGGTCATCGGTTCACTGGAGACCCGATTGACCCGGAATCCGCCGCAGATCGCTGGACTGAATTGTCCAGCGATCTGCGGCAATCGCCGACATGGGGGGACATAATGACCCCCCTGGGCGATATGCCGGGATGCCTGCTGAACGATTTCAGAAGGCATCCGGCCCCGGCTCCCCTCCGGCTAGCGGCGGGGGCAGGAAATGCTCAGGGCGTATCCATACGCCCTTGGTCCTTAAGGACTTGGAAACGGGGGCGTATGGATACGCCCTATGTCCTTAAGGGGTTAAAAAATGTGTTCAATGTGCTGCCCATCGTGTTGGATTGTCAATGCAACCCCCTTCTCCCACTCTTCACACACTGATAGCAACACCGCAGGAGAAATGCTAGCACAGGCTTCCAGTATCCATAGTTTCAGGTGCTGCAGAATGGGCAAAACAAAAATTGGAACAGGATCCTAAGTTTACGCAGAAGATTTTGTTCAGTGATGAGGCAAACTTTTATGTGAATGGTGAAGTTAACAAACAAAACCACCTCTATTGGTCTGACACAACCCACATTGGATAGATCCTTCCAAGACTGTTGGAACACAAAAATTGATGGTGTGATGTGGTATATGGGGTACAAAGATAGTGGGGCCATTCTTCATCAATGGAAACCTCAAGGCCACTGGATATGCAAAATTGTTACATGGTGATGTGTTTCTGAAGCTGGCATGTTCCCTGAGTTTTTCCAGCAAGATGGTGCACCACCACATTATGGGTGTCAGGTCCGAGCATTCCTAGATGAACAGTTTCCTGGAAAGTGGATTGGTTATCGTGGGCCAGTTGAATGGCTCCAAAGGTCTCTCGATCTGACCCCCTTAGACTTTTATCTTTGGGGTCATCTGAAGGCAATTGTCTATGCTGTAAAGATACGAGATGTGCAGCACCTGAAACTATGGATACTGAAAGCCTGTGCTAGCATTTCTCCTGCGGTGTTGCTATCAATGTGTGAAGAGTGGGAGAAGAGGGTTGCATTGACAATCCAACACAATGGGCAGCACATTGAACACATTTTCTAAGGGGTCAGAAACTTGTAAATAACTCTTGAAAGAATAAAGTTATGTTAAATCCAAGCACATCATTGTTTTTCATAGATTTTTTTGAAAATACATTTTTGTGAAATTCCCAATAAGTTCATGTGTCACATGAACCTCTTCCTATTGAAAGAACAAAAGTTGGACTTCAAAATAGCCGACTTCAAAATGTCCGCCATGGTCACCAACCATCTTGAAGTTTCCCCCCTCACATATACCAATGTGCCACAAACAGGAAGTTAACATCACCAACCATTCCCATTTTATTAAGATGTATCCATATGAATGGCCCACCCTGTAATGTGCCACAAACAGGAAGTTAATATCACCAACCATTAGATGAATCCATATAAATATCCCACGCTGTAGTAACATAGTTCATATGGTTGAAAAAAGTCCATCAAGTTCAACCTATATCCCTAATGAGTCCCTACTGAGTTGATCCAGAGGAAGGCAAAAAACCCTTTTCTCAGAGGAAACAATTCCTTCCCAACTCCAAATATGGATCAACCTTCTGTCCCTATAAATCTAGTTTCCATAACCTGTAATGTTATTTCTCTCCAGAAATGCATCCAGACCCCTTTTGAACTCTCTTACGGAGTTCACCATGACCACCTCATCTAGAGGGGAGTTCCGCAGTCTCACTGCTCTCACAGTGAAGAACCTCCATCTGTGTTAGTGTAGGAACCTTCTTTCCTCTAAATGTATAGGATGCCCCTTTGTTTTAGACACAGTCCGGGGTATGAATAGATCATGAGAGAGATCTCTACTGTCCCTTGATATATTTATACATAGTTATTAGGTCGCCCCTAAGCCTTCTTTATTCTACTGCTGCCCTGCCCGATACTGGTCACTACAACTAAATTTACTGTTAACTAAATCCTTTTCCATGTCAGTTGTCCCAAGTGTTGTCCCATTTAATACATAATCCCTGCCTGGATTTTTCCTCCCCATGTGCATTACCTTACATTTATCAGTGTTGAATCTCATCTGCCACTTCCCAGCCCAAGCCTTCAACCTATCCAGATCCATTTGTAACAGTGCACAGTCCTCTATTGTGTACAACCTTGTTGACTTCACAACATTAAGAAAACTAATGAGGTTTGCCTACCTAGTTGCCATTATTTTGCCAAAAAATCTGTCCCTGATTTAAACAATCATGTGAAGGAGAGGATGGGCCACTCTATGCAGTTGTCAGTGTGCAGTACAGTGCATGCCACGGTAGCTATAGCCAGGGCCAAAACATGTATTTTACTGCAAAATGAGTCAAAATCTTGCAGAACAAGGCTCCACTGCAGTGAGGCCAGAAGATATTTGTTATAACGATACAGTTCACACCTATCACTATGCTGTATGACATCTGCTAAGCCTGGGCAAGAAAAGCCTCATAGCAGAGTACTTGCTGCCCTGTCTGCAACAAGAAGCTTCAGGCTGACTTTTTACTCATAATCTGAGATTGAGAAACATGATTGCACATAATGGCAAAAACATTGTTGCTGTGCTGCATCTCCCTGTATGTGCTGACTTTCCCCGTATGTCACATGTGTTAAATCTTCTTGACAAGCGTTTTTTGAGAAATGTTGGCAGTCTCAGTAATGTGCTGGCTATGTGGAAAAAAGTTTGCTTTTAGTTTAGCTGTTCTTAATCTTTTGAAGTGTAACTGTTATTAGCAAAAACTTTTTATATAATGTGGGAAAACACTATGAGGGAGATTTATCAAAACCTGTGCAAAGGAAAAGTTGCCCAGTTGCCCATAGCAACCAATCAGATCGCTTCTTTCATTTTGCAGAGGCCTTGTTAAAAATGAAAGAAGCGAGCTGATTGGTTGCTATGGGCAACTGGGCAACTTTTCCTCTGGACAGGCTTTCATAAATCTCCCCCTATATGTATATTTGTATCATACCTTGGCTACAAAATGTGTATATTTTTGTCCCTGCAGCTATTGCTTGTTTGTCTCTATGAGGAAACCAAAAACAGGAAGTGTGGGTGGACAAGCAGGGCTCTGTGCACTCCTCCCAGCTCACACAGAATGATTGACAAGTTAGGAGCCTGCACAGAGCCCTGCTTGTCCTGCCTCACTTCCTGTATTTGGTCTCCTCACACAGACACACATGCATGAGCTGCAGGAACAGCATTTTTTCACCCAAAAATATACATACAATGGTATTATCTACATTAAATTTAAAGTTTTTGCTAACGACAGGTACATTTAAACATCCCCTCCTAAATCTACAGTGTCTTCCTCAACATGGCCTTCACAAGGTGAAACTCAACATAACACATGTTGAACCACCAGGAGCACAAAAAGATGACAGACTACCTAATGCAGCAGGCAGACAGCTTTTTGAGCCAGTGTGACTTTCAGCTGAGACATTGGCAGTTAATGAGAGACACCTATTGCATGCTCAGTCCTTTAATAAAGGCAAAATGAATTGCAATAGTGATTTTATGCCACTGATATTCCTTTTGGAACAAACACTCCTGGTGAGGATTGAGCAAGGAGGGATGGAGGAAGGTACACATAAGGCTGGTTGCATTATGGATATTCTAGAGGAGGAGTTGTATGATCAAGTGGCATCTGAGGGGGAGGATTTGGAGATGGAATCTGTCGAACGGATAGAGGATAAGGAACCTACACAAAGTGATAATGATGAGGATTAGGAACTTTGATGACCAACCTTAGCCATATGTGATGGAGGTTAAACAAGCCGGGTCCTCAAAAAGCTGGCAAGGATGACGAGCTGTATGCTTTCTGGCTTGTGCACTCACAGGCATATTGTGCACTTGAAGTAAAAAGAGGCTTACTGGATAGCCACACTCTTAGACTCTGAGTCTAAAGCCAAAATGGCTTACCACAGCATTCTAGCACCAAACACCGGCCGAATGGGGATCTACACTTCACTCCACAATGTTTCATCATTCCATTCTCTTCGTCAGCACTTCCCCTGCAAGAGGTAGCATCCTCATGTTTAAGTGCATACTGATGAAGTTTTTATCTCTGATATTTCAACCTGACATGAATTGTCACCGAATGGATGCACTGTACACCACCACCTGAATAACCACATTAAGGACCCTTTCTCTTACAGACACCATGAACCCAGACCCCACAAACTTCTAGGTTACCAGATTAGATCATTGGCTTGAATTTACCCATTTTGCCATGAGTGTTTTGTTTTGTTTATCCTCCAGGGTAGCATCAGAAAGAGTGTTCTGCACACAGTCGTAGAAAACTTCTTAGGCAGTGTTATAACATATTTTGGTAGTTTGGGGGGTGTAGGGTAGCTAGTGTGTAGCTGTGCGGTGATGAAAGGGTGTTGGATTAACCCTTAGCTGTCGTGACGCCAGGGTGCGGGTTCCTCTCTGTATATATATTCTGCCACCACCCATCCCAGGAAAGAAAGGGAGGAATAAAGGATTGTCCACAACTGGAGTTTTAGTAAACTGAAGAAAACTTTACTGCAGATTTTATACAGGTTTAACGTAGTAACAGTCTTTACAGAGGACCCGACTTTAGGTTCCTCCCAGGTTTGGTTGGGAACTTATAGGCAATCAGCTTGAAGTAATTGCTTTAAGTGATGAGCGGCACAGGCTCTATTTGAATTTGTGATATTTCGCAAATATATGGACGAATATTCGTCATATATTCGCGAAATTCGCATTTTCGTTATATTATTTTTTTTGCGCATATGCGAAAATGTATGCGCATATTCGCAAATATTGAGCCCTCCCTTCTTTAATGGTATAGTGAACTGTGACTAGTGCATTAACTCTGTGATTTTTTGCCCATAGAAACCAATAGGCCCATGGGGGGGGGGGTCTATGGGGATCTCATGGCATGTAAACCAACAAGATCATCTCGGCAGCACAGTGGAATGGGAAACCCCCACTGGTTCGAGTCCTGGGGTGGGACAGAGTGTTACAGTGTTCTGGTTAAACTTTACTTTCCTGGAAAAGCTGCTGAGTTGCCCATAGAAACCAATCAGATTGATTCTTTCATTTTTGAAAAGGCCTCTGAAAAATGAAGGAAGCAATCTGATTGGTTGCTATGGGCAACTCAGAAACTTTTCCAGGAAAGTAAAGTTTAACCACAACACTGTAACACTCTGTCCCACCCCGGGACTCAAACCAGTGGTGGTCTCCTATTCCACTGTGCTGTCGAGACATTCATGCTTATTTTACTGTTTTACATGCTATGAGATCCCCATAGATCCCCATAGATTACAATGGCCTATTGGTTTCAAAGGGCAAAAAATCACAGAGTTAATGCACTAGTCACAGTTCCCTATACCATTAAAGAAGGGAGGGCTCAATATTCGCGAATATGCGCATACATTTTCGCATATGCGCAAAAAAACAAACAAAAAAACGAATATAACGAAAATGCGAATTTCGCGAATATATGATGAATATTCATCCATATATTCGCGAAATATCACGACCTAAAGTCTGGTCCTCTGTAAAGACTGTTACTACATTAAACCTGTATAAAATCTGCAGTAGAGTTATCTTCCGTTTACTAAAACTCCGGTTGTGGACAAACCTTTATTCCTCCCTTAATTACGAATATATAGTGCTATATATATATTCGCGATTAAAATTTGAATTGCGAATATTCGCGAGCAACACTAATTGCTTTATGCTGTTCCACTGGATTTAGGGGAATTGTTTAGGTCCAACAGTCACATAGGATTAGGATTGAGTTAGATTGAACTCATGGTTTTGTATTCGGCTGAAGTTAGCAGGCTTCAGGCCTAAGTTCTCTTGAGGAATTGTACAGAGTGGTGCTTTCTCTAGAGATGATCAGGAAACAAGAGCGATCATTGGGTAACAGCGCCCCTATATCTTAAGGGGCTGACTTCAAGCTTATTGGTCCCCCAGACCTGTCAGTCCTAATACAAAGCATTGTGGTACAACATGTGACATGAGCACCTGACCTGGAAGGTCCTTAACCTTAGCAGAACAATATAATTATCAATCATGTGACCTAGGGTCCTGGAAGCAATATTTACACTATACATTATATATATATTACAAACACATACAATTAAAGAAGGAAGAGGTGACATGGGGTTATCACACTAAGAGCATCCTATCAGTATGGAGGAACTCTGACTTTGGGGACTTATAACACAGGCTAGCTGTGTTTGGTCTGGGGTGAAGTGGCCTTTGCACAAAACTGTGTGACTTTTGCAAAAGTCACACATCATACATGAGGCAAAAATCAGTTTAGAGTTGAGTTTAGAGATAAGACAGAGTTGAGGTAATTGAGTTTAGAGATAAGAAAATAAACAACATATCTGGAACTTTGGTAAGTGTTTTAGTCACAAATAGTTTATATTTGCATTTAGCTATAGAGTTTCTGGAGATCATGTTGCTGTGAAATACAATTAAATTAGAGAGCTGTTAGGAAGGATACATCAGTATATCATACATCGGGAAGAGGTTAAAATGACATTACAGAAATGTTTCACTAGAAATTTTTTTTTATCTGTGTATCATAAACATTCCCCAAAGTAAAAGATTGTAATGGTAGCCACAGAACCAGATGAAATCTAAATGCACCTTGAATACATTTTCCATACCCAAAAGACAACTTAATTCTTTTATATTCAATTTTACTTCTGATAAATATTGCAAAAAAGTGAATACGTTTCAAAAACACCACTTGCTGGCACAGTCTAAAAGAAAGTAATCTTTAGATCAACCTAAAAGGTCAAAAAAAAATTATTCTAGCATGTGACAAATTTCCTGTTCCACAATTTATAAAAAAAATACTGACTTGGCGAGTTGGACATAAAATTCTACCTTAATAGCCTGGCATTTCTCCAGCTCAAATGAGAGGTTATAAGAGGTTTTATAGCTTGCCTTATTCTTAACATTGCTGTCAGACTTGATGAAAATTGAAGAGTGGATAGAAAGATATGAGTTGTTTTATACAACTATTTCTATTCTTCAGTTTACAGTATTATTTTATTTAACATTTAGGCTATTATAGTCTATATTTTTTTCATTATTTCACGTGTTAGAGATGAGCGAATTTTTGAAAAATTCAATTCGGCCAATTTGCTGAACTTTTAGAAAAAATTTGGTTCGGGCCAAATTTATTCTCGGCGAATCTGTATTAAAAATGGCTATTTCTGGCCTACAGAGAGCCTCAATAGAGGTGTAGAACACTTTGACTTGCTGTAACATGCATAGGGTGTGTGCTGGGTTAGTGAAATAATATTGTTGTTCAGTATGACATGCAGATTAGAGGTGTCAGTATTAGAATCACTGTCGCAGAGTGGCACAATGACAGAGCCTGGAGGTGGCATCAGTATGAGGAGGCCATGAAGTGGCTGAATGACACAGCATGGAGGTGGCGACAACATGAGGAGACCATATAGTGGCTGAATGACACAGTGTGAAGGTGGCAGCAGCATGAGGAGACCATATAGTGGATGAATGACACAGCCTGGAGGTGGTAACAGCCTGATGAGGCCATAGGGCCTCACAATTGAAAATATTAAAGATATTTTTAACATTTAAATTGAAGATTTCAAGTAGCTGAACCTAAAAAGTTTTATTAATTGTGCCAACAGCATGAGGAGACCACATGGCGGTACAGTGACACAGCCTGGAGGTGGTGGAAGCATTAGAAGACCATATAGTGGCTGAAAGACACAGCTTGTAACATAGAAACATAGAATGTGTCAGCAGATAAGAACCATTTGGCCCATCTAGTCTGCCCAATAATCTGAATCCTATCAATAGTCCCTGGCCCTATCTTATATGAAGGATAGCCTTATGCTTATCCCATGCATGTTTAAACTTCTTCACTGTATTTGCAGCGACCACTTCTGCAGGAAGGCTATTCCATGCTTCCACTACTCTCTCAGTAAAGTAATACTTCCTGATATTACTTTTAAACCTTTGCCCCTGTAATTTAAAACTTTATCCTCTAGTGGTACTTTTTCTTTTAAATATGCTCTCCTCCTTTACCATGTTGATTCCCTTTATGTATTTGAAAGGGTTGAATGGGTTATTTAGTTCTGTATATACTAGGGAAGAAGGAGGAGCTGACATTGGCCAGGTCAATGCTGGTAACACATCATGTAATGTACTGAACTGGCTTAATGTAGAGATGGTACAAGGTAAGTTAAGTAAAGTAAATGTAAGCAAATCTCCAGGACAAGATGGATTACACCCAAGTTCTTAGAGAGGTAAGTTCAGTAATATCTGTACCCTTGTTCATGATATTTAGAGATTCTCTGGTGTCTGGTATTGTGCCAAGGGACTGGCACAAGGCGAATGTGGTACCAATCTTCAAGAAGGGCTCTAGGTCTTCCCCAGGAAATTATAGACCGGTAAGTTTAACATGCATTGTGGGTAAATAGTTTGAAGGACTTATAAGGGACTACATACAGGAATACATAGGGGATAGATGTATTATAAGTGATAGCCAGCATGGGTTTACTAAGGATAGAAGTTGTCAAACCAATCTAATTTGCTTTTATGAAGAGGTGAGTAGAAGCCTTGACAGAGGAATGGCTGTGGATATAGTGTTTCTGGATTTTGCTAAAGCATTTGATACTGTCCCTCATAGACGTCTGACAGGTAAGTTAAGGTCTTTGGGCTTGGAAACTTTAGTTTGTAACTGGATTGAACACTGGCTCATGGATCGTACCCAGAGAGTGGTGGTCAATGATTTGTACTCTGATTGGTCCCCGGTTATTAGTGGTGTACCCCAAGGTTCAGTACTGGGCCCGCTGTTGTTTAATTTATTTATCAATGATATAGAGGATGGTATTAACAGCTCTGTTTCTATCTTTGAAGATGACACCAAGCTTTGTAGCACGTTACAGTCTATAGAGGATGTGTATAGGTTACAAGATGACTTGGATAGACTAAGTGTCTGGGCATCCACTTGGCAAATGAGGTTCAATGTGGATAAATGTAAAGTTATGCATCTGGGTACTAATAACATGCATGCGTCGTTTGTCTTAATGGGGATTAAACTGGCAGAGTCACTGGTAGAGAAGGATCTGGGTGTACTTGTAGATCATAGACTACAGAATAGCATGCAATGTCAGGCTGCTGCTTCCAAGGCCAGCAGGATATTGTCATGTATCAAAAGAGGCATGGACTCGAGGGACAGGGACATAATACTTCCTCTTTATAAAGCATTGGTACGGCCTCACCTCTAATATGCTGTTCAATTTTGGTCACCAGTCCATAACAGGAACACTGTGTTGCTGGAAAGGGTGCAGAGATGCGCGACTAAACTAATATGGGGCATGGAACATCTTAGCTATGAGGAGCGATTAAAGGAGTTACAATTGTTTAGTCTTGAGAAGAGACGTTTAAGGGGGATATGATAAATGTATATAAATATATTAATGTCCCATTCAAAACATATGGAGAAAAACTGTTCCAGGTTAAAGGGTACTTCGGTGCTTACACATCTTAGCTGATAGATGTCACGCCCCCTCCCGTAGGCTTGCATTGAGGGGCGGAGCGTGACATCACACGGGGGCGGGTGCGTGACGTCACACGCCGCCGGCCCTGCTGTTAACCGCAATCAGTCCCGGAGCGAACACGCTTCGGGGACTGATTATGAACGGGGTGCCGCGTGCATGATCACGGGCATCCCCAGCTGCGGGACCCCCGTGATCAGACATCTTATCCACTCTCCTTTGGATAGGGGATAAGATGTGTAAGCACCGGAGTACCCCTTTAAGCCCCCTCAAAAGACAAGTGGGCACTCCCTCCATTTGGAGAAGAAAAGGTTTAGTCTCAAGGGGATACACGCCTTCTTTACCATAAGAACTGTGAATTTATTGAACAGTCTACCTCAGGAACTAGTCACAGCAGGAATGATTAATAAATTTTAAACAGGGTTAGATACATTCCTGGAACAAAATAACATTAATGCTCATGCAGAAATATAAAATCCCATCCCTTCCCTCAATATCCCACCACACCCCTACCTTTCAATTCCCTGGTTGAACTTGATGGACGTATGTATTTTTTCGACCATACTAACTATGTAACTATGTAATACCAGTACCCGGAGACGAAGGTGGGTGAAAAAAGGAAAACTAGGAATCAGATGTGTGGCATCAGGCAGGTGGCAGGATCAGAATAGTAGTTGAGGCAGGTAGGAAGAAGAAAACTATCTCTTTTGTAAAAGTGTTGGTATGGAGGATATGCATTACATAAAATGTAACTTGACCTTTGTCAAGATGAATCAGGCATGGATCAGCCAGGATTTCTACCCACCAATTCCTGATGCATGAGAATAGATTGACCATTGTGCAGCGCCAACACTTCACAAATATGGATAGTACAAAACATATTTAAGGTGCTGCTCCCCAGTTACAGACATTCCTCCACATCAGACCACAAGTAATTATTGAGGATATGCATTAGCTAAAACTTAACTTTTCTTAGGACAAAGTATTTGTACACAATTTTTTTAATTAATCAAACAAAAGGAAAGGTGTGCAAAAAACACCATGTGCCACCTACACCACCAAGTATTGATGTGATCCAAAGACCTCTAAAAGGTGGAAGGGAAAAAGTATGGTTCATTGTAACCGGTGGGGGGTAAAAACTTCCCCTGTAAGGCCCTACTCTCACATTTTTAATTCCCTTCTAGGCAAGTGTTACTCGACATAAAAAGGGCCCACACAGGAAACTCTCCCTATTTCCACCTAAAAACCCTGGGAAATGGCATTGTTTGTAGGTGGAAATAGGGAGAGGTTCACGGACTGATATCTTTCAGCCCTTTGAATACTGTAGTAGATAGTTGCTTGAAGGAACTTAAGTTTGATTCTGGAGTAACCCTTTTAACCAGCGGTTCCCTCCCAACCAGGACTGATATCTTTCAGCCCTAAAAAGGGCTTTTTTGGGTGCTGTCCTTAAAGCAGATGTTACACTAGAGCTTTAGGAGTAAACTGGACCCTGAATACACCACCTAGTAGCAACCTAGCTATCGCTTTTCCTATACAGCAGGAGCAGCTTCTCTAACCCTCCACTTCCTAAGCCTGCAGCATGCTGAATGAGGCTAAAATGGTGTCCGTGCAAGAGGTAGGAGGGTCTGGAAGGGAGGGACTGCTGCTGATTGGCTGTAATGTGTCTGCTGACTCTGAATCACAGGGTCAAAGTTTACTGCAATGTTAAAGTATAGGGGGCGGATCGAAGTTCACATATGTTTGTCCGGCGATGCGAACACGAACATGCAAAATTTGCCAGGAACTGTTCGCCGGCGAAGAATTTGCGACATCTCTATCTCCATCTCTATCTCTGTTTGTCAGTATTATAATAATTATCATTTTCATATAGAGGATCAGACTTTGCTGACATAGTGAGGAGCCATCCGGGCGTCAAGTTCTGCAGAGAGAAGATTTAGCTGGACCCGGCGGTATGTACCATCTGAATTAGATAAGGAAAGACTATAGAGAAGACGTCACCTGTAATCACTGGGGGGGGGGGCACAAGGTTAGCTCGCACAGGGCGCCTGAACACTAAAAGCCGGCCCTGACTGCTACTGCTGCTGACTCCACAAACCCCTGTTCCACTACCTCCAGGGAAGGAAGGCTGCCACGAAGCAGGTGGTCTACCCCGGGCATGTTTGGCTCCAGACTTTCCACTTCTGCCACCATGCTGACTGCCAACCATGCTACCGCCTTGCTGGCTCAGCTGCTGCCTCAGCTTCTGCCTCACAGGCAACCTGCAACCCTCTTCTCCTGATGATGATGAAGCTGCTTCTGCACCTGACTCCCAAGTGTGATCGGCTTCCTCATCATCAAGTTGTGTCTGCACGTCACTGATGTCCTCTTCAGGTTCCTCAACAGTCTGCTTCAGGAACCTTAACGCTCGCAACACCACCTACAACGCCACTCTCCTCATCACTACTTGCCCACCTAACGGAGGAAGCGGCGGATGTCTCCCCCACTTTTTGGCTGGGCAGTAGCTGCTGACTGTCCTCTAGTAGATCGTCCTCGCTAAATAGTGGAGCTGAACCCACAGCATAAGACAATTCTGTGGGGGAGGGAACAGCATAGGACAGAGGCAATGGGAGGACAGGGATTGCTCCCGGGCCATGCCAAAAGAGGGTTGTGTCTGAAAAACCCACCGACTGTTGACTGGGGGTGTCAGATGTCACTTGTGATGAACTGGATAACCGCGTTGACCAATTGATGACGGCAGATGGGTTTCTGGTCGAGACACGACCGGTAGCTGATACCGGGAGCTCAGGCCTCTCCCTGTGACTCCTGCTGCCACTTGCCCCTAGTCTGCTCTGACCTCTGCCTTATGAATTTAGGCCTTTGCCACTCCTCAGTGGACGTCCTGGCACTTCTATGCCTGACATACTTAGTGAGTATATGAGGGGAGTACAATACGATCCACTACACTTAAAACAGAATTTGTCTACAACACCAGCAGGTGTGTACCTTTGGCTAGCCTTTCACAGTATCTAAGCCCTTATGACTTTAACAGGAACAAAATTGTAAACCACTTAGATGTACGTATGTGGTATGCACTGATAAGGGGAGAACAATACGCTCCAGTATGCTTAAAAACAGTATTTGTCTACAACACCGGCAGGTGTGTACTTTTGGCTGGCCTTTCACAGTATCTGGGCCCTTAAGACTTTAACAGCAACAAAATGGTATACCACTTAGATTTACGGACAGGTTACACTTAATAGAGGACGATATGCTTTTAGTGCTCTGCTCACCCTAACTGGCTGGCTACTATTAGCTTTTCAGTTGTTGTGCACACCAGTGCTGCAGCACACAGTCCCTGTGTACTACAACCAAAATTGCACCTCTCTCTCAATCACACTCCCTTCCCTATTAGTGCTTCTAGGCTGGATTTGTGCTTAAGGTGAATCGCTGCTGTTAGGCCAAGTTTCCACTTGTTTTTTTCCAGGCAGTTTTTGGAAAACTGCCACTGCAGTTTTTGAGCCTAAGCCAGAAGTGTATTCAAAAGGAATAGGTCACATGCAGCTGATAAGTACTGCAAGGATTAAGATTTTTAAATAGAAGTAATTTACAAATCTGTTTAACTTTCTGGCACCAGTTGATAAAAAAAAAAAAAAAAAAAGTTTTCGGCGGAGTACCCCTTTTCACATTATTGAAACCACACAGTCAATGGCAAAAACCAAAGACAAGAATTGCTGATTTTTGGTCCCTTCATATAGCAGAAATAAATTCATAAAGTCCAAAAACAAAAATGGTACTGATAAAAATTACAAATCACAGTGCTAAAAATGTACCCTCACACAGCACAGTTTATGGAAAGATAAAAGTTTTATAGGAGTCATAAGAAGACAATTTTAACCAATAAACAATGCAGGGCATACAGGTACGCCCTTGTCCACTGGTACTTAACCCCTTAAGGACCAAGGAAGTACCGGTACGTCCTTGGTCCTGCTCTCCTGATATAACGCGGGGTTACACAGTAACCCCGCGTCATATCACGGCGGGCCCGGCGTAAAAGTGAAGCCGGGACCCGTCTCTAATAGCGCGTAGCACCGATCGCGGCGCCGCGCGCTATTAACCCTTTAGCCGCGCGGCTAAAAGTGAAAGTGAAAGTTGCCGGCTAGCTCAGTCGGGCTGTTCGGGATAGCCTGGCTAATCGCGGCATCCCGAACAGCTTACAGGACAGCGGGAGGGCCCCTTCCTGCCTCCTCGCTGTCCGATCGCCGAATGACTGCTCAGTGCCTGAGATCCAGGCATGAGCAGTCATGCGGCAGAATCGTTGATCACTTGTTTCTTATGAGAAACCAGTGATCAATGATGAAGATCAGTGTGTGCAGTGTTATAGGTCCCTATGGGGCCTATAACACTGCAAAAAAAAAGTGAAAAAAAAAAAGTGAATAAAGATCATTTAACTCCTCCCCTATTAAAACTTTAAATCACCCCCCTTTTCCAAAAAAAAAAAAAACACAGTATAAATAAAAATAAAAATAAACATTTATGGTATCACCGCATGCGGAAATGTCCCAATTATGAAAAATATCATTAATTTAACCGCTCGGTCAATGGCGTGCGCGCAAAAAAATTCCAAATTCCAAAATAGTGCATTTTTGGTCACTTTTTATATCATTTAAAAATGAATAAAAAGCGATCAATAAGTCCTATCAATGCAAAAATTGTTACCCTTAAAATCTTCTGATCACGGCGCAAAAAATGAGCCCTCATACCGCCCCATACACGGAAAAATTAAAAAGTTATAGGGGTCAGAAGATGACAATTTTAAACGTATTAATTTTCCTGCATGTAGTTATGATTTTTTCCAGAAGTTCGACAAAATCAAACCTATATAAGTAGGGTATCATTTTAATCGTATGGACCTACAGAATAAAGATAAGGTGTCATTTTTACCGAAAAATGTACTACGTAGAAACGGAAGCCCCCAAAAGTTACAAAACAGCGTTTTTTTTTTCAATTTTGTCGCACAATGATTTTTTTTCCGATTCACCGTAGATTTTTGGGCAAAATGACTGACTTCATTACAAAGTAGAATTGGTGGAGAAAAAAATAAGCCATCATATGGATTTTTAGGTGCAAAATTGAAAGAGTTATGATTTTTTAAAGGCAAGGAGCAAAAAATGAAAATGCAAAAAAGGAAAAAACCCCGGTCCTTAAGGGGTTAAGGAACCTGGGTTTACCTATACGGCATGTTAAGTGGCTTTGAAACAAGCGCATGAGCTGCGCTCGATTAAGAGCAGTGACTGTTGATTACCATCAGTGGCCAGATACTCACTGCTTATGACAGGCAGCAGCGATCCTGCCGATGTCCGGCATTTAACCTTTAAACGCTGTGATCAATGCCGATCATGTCGTTCAAAGTGAAAGTGATAGTTGCCAGTAGCTCAGTGGAGCTCACTGAACCCCCACTCGCATGACCGCGGGGATTCGGTGAGATAAGATGGTAGAGGAGGGTGCCCTTATCTACCTCCGGCCTCCGATCACCGATCTAATGATGCAGCCTTGGCTGTAACAATGGATCGTTGATCACACTGTTTAATGCTATGCCATAGGCATAGCATTGTACAGTGAATGCAATCTAATGACTGCATATAAAAGTCCCCTATGTGGACTTAATAAGGGCAAAATAAATAATAAAAAAGTCTCTAAAGTAAATGAAACCCCCTTCCCATATTAAAAAATAAATAAAATCACCCTTTATTTCCATTTTAGAATAAACAATTGTTTGTGTAAATTTCCAAACTATTAAAATATAATGTTTATGATCCCGCACAGTAAACGGCGTAAATGTAAAAAAAAATACCAAACACCTAAAAATCCATATGATGACTTATGTTTTGCACCACATCTGTAATTGTACTCAAAAATGTACGGTGAATCAAAAAAAAAAAAATAATAATAATAATCATTGTGCAACAAAATTGAAGAAAAAAATCAATTTTGTAAGTTTTGGGGGCTTCTGTTTCTACGCAGTACATTTTTCGGTAAAAATTACACCTTCTCTTTAGTCAGTAGGTCCGTACTATTAAAATGATACCCTACTTTTATAGGTTTGATTTTGTCGTGCTTCTGGAAAAAATCATAACTACATGCACGAAAATGAATATGTTTGAAATTTTCATATTTTGACCCCTATAACTTTTTTATTTTTCTGTGTATGGGGCTGTATGAGGGCTCATTTTTTGCACCGCGATCTGAAGTTTATATTGATACCTTTTTTTGTTTTGATTTGACTTTTTGATCGCTTTTTATTCTTTTTTTTATTGCATAAAAAGTGATCAAAAATACGCTATCTTGGACTTTGGAATTTTTTTGCACGTACACCATTGACTATGATATATTTTTATATTTCGTAATTTACGATTTGTAAATTACTTCTATTCAAAATTTGTAATCTTTCTAGTACTTAGCTGCTGCATGTTCCACAGGAAGTTCTTTTCTTTTTTAATTTCTTTTCTGCCTGACCACAGTGCTCACTGCTGACACCTCTGTCCATTTTAGGAACTGTCCAGAGTAGAAGCAAATCCCCATAGCAAACCTATTCTGCTCTGGACAGTTCCTGATACGGACAGAGGTGTCAGCATTGTGATCAGACAGAAAGGAAATTCAAAAAAGAAAAGAACTTCCTCCGTAGTATACAGCAGGGGATCAGTACTAGAAGGATTAAGATTTGTTAATAGAAGTCATTTACAAATATGTTTAACTTTCTAGCACCAGTTGATTTAAAGGAAAATGTTTTCCAGTGGAGTACCCCTTTAAGCATACTGATTTCCAAACAAAAAAAAAAAGTAATGATTTTAAAGTAGTAAAACCTATAGAAATTGGATATCATTTCAAATGTATGTACCTACAGAATCAAGACAATGTGTAATGTTTACCGAAAAGAGCACTGTATAGAAAGGGAAGCCCACAAAAGTTACAAAATACCATCTTAACCTTAGATTTGGTGGTAAAATGAGCGATGTCATCACAAATTACAATTGGTGATGCAAAATAAGTCCTCATGTGGGTCTGTAGGTCCTCATATGGATCACTTTAACCCCTTAATGACAAAGCCCATTTTCACCTCAAGGACCAGGCCAATTTTATTTTAGCGTTTTTGTTTTTTCCTCCTCGCCTTCTAAAATCCATAACTCCTTTATATTTCCATGTACAGACCCATATAAGGGCTTGTTTTTTGCGTGACCAATTGTAACTTGTAATGAAACATCTAATTTTACCATAAAATGTACGGCGAACCCAAAAAAAAAAAATTTTTAGGGAGGAAATTTAAATGAAAACCAAAATTTTACACGTTTTGGAGGGTTTTGTTTTCACACTGTAAACTTTAAGGTAAAAATTATAAGTGTTCTTTATTCTGTGGGTCAATACGATTAAAATGATACCCATGGCTAGATACTTTTATATTTTTGTACCGCTTAAAAAAAAATCAAACTCAGTAATCTAAAATCGCCCTATTTTGACCACCTATAACTTTTTCATTTTTCCGTATATAGGGCGGTATGAGGGCTCATTTTTTGCGCCGTCATCTGTAATTCTTTTTAGATACCACATTTGCATATATAAAACTTTTAGACCATTTTTTGTATTATTTTTCTTTTGGAATAAAATGTGACAAAAAAGCAGGATTTGTGGACTTTTAAAATTTTTTACGTTTACGCCAATCACTGTACGGGATCATTAACATTATATTTTGATAGTTCGGACATTTACGCAAGCGGCGATACCAAATATGTTTATAAAAAAAATGTTTACGCTTTTTGGGGGTAAAATGGGAAAAACGGACAATTTTCATTTTATTGGGGGAGGGGATTTTTCACTTTTTTTTTACTTTTTATTTTTACATTTTTCAACTTTTTTTTTAACACTTTTTATGTCCCCATAGGGGACTATCTATAGCAATCATTTGATTGCTAATACTGTGCAGTGCTATGCATAGGACACAGCACTGCTCAGTATTATCGGTGATCTTCTGCTCTGGTCTGCTCGATCGTAGACCAGAGCAGAAGACCCCGGGAGACAGCCGGATCTAGGTAAGGGGACCTCCGGCTGTCATGGTGGATGATCGGATCCCCGCAGCAGTGTAGTTTCCAAAATGGGGTCACATGTGGGGGGGGGTCTATTGTTCTGGCACTATGGGGGCTTTGTAAACACACAGGGCTTCGAAGTGAGAGAGCGCCATGCGCATTTGAGGACAAAATTAAGGATTGCATAAGGGTGGACATAAGGGTATTCTACGCCAGCAATTCCCAAACAGGGTGCCTCCAGCTGTTTCTTAACTTCCAGCATGCCTGGACAGTCAGTGGCTGTCTGGAAATGCTGGGAGTTGTTGTTTTGCAACAGCTGGAGGCTCCGTTTTGGAAACATTGTTGTACAATAAGTTTTTCATTTTTATTGGGGGGGACAATGTAAGGGGGTGTATATGTAGTGTTTTACCGTTTATTATGTGTTAGTGTAGTGTTTTTAGGGTACATTCGCACTGGCAGAGGTTTACAGTGAGCTTCCCGCTAAAAATTAGAGTTGCGGCGAAAAATTTGCCGCAGCTCATACTTGAAGCAGGAAACTTACTGTAAACCTGCCGTGTGAATGTACCCTGTACGTTCAAATGGGAGGGGGGGCAAACCTCCAGCTGTTTCGAAACTACAACTCCCAGCATGTACTGACAGACCGTGCATGCTAGGAGTTGTAGTTTTGCAACAGCTGGAGGCACACTGGTTGGAAAACCCTCAGTTAGTATTTTCCAACCAGTGTGCCTCCAGCTGTTGCAAAACTACAACTCCCAGCATGTACTGATCACCGAAGGGCATGGAGATGTAGTTATGCAACAGCTGGAGGTGCGCAACTACAACTCCCAGCATGCCAGCATGAAAACTGTTTGGGCCTGCTGGGATTTGCAATTTTGCAACATCTGGAGGGCTACAGTTAGAGACCACTTAACAGTGATCTCCAAACTGTGGACCTCCAGATGTTGCAAAACTACAAATCCCAGCATGCCTGGACAGCAAACAGCTGTGTGGGCATGCTAGGAATCTAGTTTTGCAAGATCTGAAGGGATTCAGTTTAGAGACCACTGTATAGTGGTCTCAAACTGTAGCCCTCCGGCTGTTGCAAAACTACATATTCCAGCATGCCCAAATAGCTGTCTGGGCATGCTGGGAGTTGTAGTTTTGCAACATCTGGAGGGCTACAGGTTAGAGACCACTGTATAGTGGTATCAATAGAGACAAAGGATAAAGCGGCACTCCAGAGGATCCAAAAAAGTGAATTTATTCACCCATCAGTACAGATGCAACGTTTCATTCCACAATCAGGAACTTTCTCAAGCAAGTTCCTGATTGTGGAACGAAACGTTGCATCTGTACTGATGGGTGAATAAATTCTCTTTTTTGGATTGTAATCCTCTGGAGTGCCGCTTCATCCTTTGTCTCTATTGTACGCCTGGGATTGTGAGTCGGATCTCTGGAGCTGTGCACCCACCTAGGACTTTAAGTCCTTCACTGTGCCTTACCTCACCTCTTTTGCTGTATAGTGGTATCAGACTGTAGCCCTTCAGATGTTGCTAGGCAACTTACTGGCTTCCGTCAGATCCAGGGAGCCGTCCTCTTCTGACACCCGCGCCGATCACCGCAGCTGATCGCGTCCCGCAGCCTCCACCGACGGGTAAGTGGATCTTCGGTGCCCGGTCCCCTTCGGTTCCCCGTTCTGCCCCGCCTATTGTGGGTGGGCAGGACGGGGAAAATGAAAGTTAACCCCCCCGCCCCAGATCTGCTATTGGTCATCGCTGTTGATGACCAATAGCAGGGATAGGAGGGGTGGCACCCCTGCCACCTCATTCCTATCCCTTCAGGGGGATCATCGGTGTATTGGACAACCACGATCCCCCTTATATTCCGGGTCACCATAGACCCGTATGACCCGGAATAGGCTCAAATCGCAAGTGTGAGTTCACTAGCGATTTGCGCTGGTCGCCGACATGGGGGGGGGGGGTCTGATGCGCAGGGTGCCTGCTGATCGATATCCGCAGTCACCCCGGTCCGATCCCTTCCCGCTGTACGGCAGGGACCGAAATTCCCACATCCGTACATGTACTTCATGAGTCTTTAAGTACCAGGGTCCCATGACGTACCGGTACGACATGTGTCCTGAAGAGGTTAAAGGGGTATTCCGCCTCTAGACATCTTATCCCGTATCCAAAGGATTGGGGATAAGATGCCTGATCGCGAGGGGCCCGCCGCTGGGACCCCCTGCGATCTCCCTACAGCACTCATCATTTGTTTATAACTCTGTGCAGCAAAAACAAAGGATACAAATATGTTTGTATACACACTTGAATGTGCAATTGTATTTTGAATATTTTATAAATGACTATCGGGGAGATTTATCAAAGCCTGTTCAGAGGTAAAGTTGTTCAATTGCCCATAGTAAAGCTGATTGATTGCTATGGGCAACTGGGCAAGTTTTACTTTGCACAGGTTTTGATAAATCTCCCCCCATGTTCTTTACTTTGACCTTCTTCTGGTGACAGTCTGACATCATCATGACCTGTAAGTCACTGCTGTTCCAGCAGGGTCACTTGTTATTTAAACTTGAATGTATTTTATCTTTGTGATGTATCTTTGTAACAAATACCTAATAATGGTTATGTTACAAATGGCAACCTTGCGGGTCAGCTGTATTACTGATCGGATGAAGGACAAAGAAAGAAGAAAGAGATTTATTTGTTTTGTGCAGATTTTTGCACCAGAACCTGAGAAATAAATACATTTGTCTATTGAAACACATGGGTCCTCATTTACTAAGAGCGTTGTGTAGGTTTCTTTGTGGGTTTTAATTCCCTACAATTTATTTTCCACGGTATTTACTAAGGTTTCCCTACATTTTGCACTTTTCCCTACATTTTGCTTTTTTTACACATGCTCTGATCTGTGGGGTTTTCCTCAGCTCAAATCCACCACATTTTATGTGGAAACCTTAGTAAATATGTAGTGTTTTTGTCAAAATGTCAGAACACGCCCCTTTTCTGAGACCACGCTCATTTTTGGGTTTTCTTAGCAAAATGGAGAGTAAATTCTGGTGAACAATCTGGCGCAGACAGAATTTCTGGCACAATGCAACAGAATCTAGCGCACAACCCGACAAAACATGTCGGGTTTGCAATAGTAAATGAGGGCCATTGTCTCTGCCTGCAAATAAAAATGCATTTCATTATTTTCCTTAACAATTGCTCAGCTACCAACAAGTGTGTGCCAACAGCAAGTCCTGATTTTTCCGGGATCCTTGTTTGGGTCCCCTGTGTAAGAATTCCAAAACACTTGGGTCATCTGAGGACTTCTTCAAGAGTAAATTAAACTGTAACAACCAGTATAAGGCAATAAAAACAAAAAGAGGCATAAATGCCCACGACAGGAAATAATTCTACCTCTGCACAAATCACTAGTCAGACCACACATGGAATACTGTGTACAAGAAAGATATAATGGAGCTGGAGAGAGTTCAAAGACTGTTGACTAGAGTAATACATGGAATGAGAAGACTGTAGAACCAAAAATTTTTATCACATTTAGGGTTATTTAATAAACTGCGACCAAATATCTATTTCTACACCAGCACAGATGTGGGTTCTTTATAGTAAGAGCAGTGAGACTGTGGAACTCTGCCAGATAAAGTGGTCATAGTAAACTAAAATAAAGGGGACCTTAACGTATTTCTGGAGGGTAATAATGGGACAGGTTATGAATTTTAAATTAATAGGGACATACTGTTAATCCAGATATTTTTTTTTTTTGCCATATTTGGAGTCGGGGAAAAAAATTTCCCCTGATATGGAGCAACTGGCATCAGGGTTTTTTTTTTTTTTTTTTTTTTGCCTTTCTCTGGATCAACACATTAGAGACACAGTAGAGATATAGAACTTGATGGATGTTTGTGCTTTTTCAACTTTATGAACTATGTTACCCACATCTGTCAGACATATGTGGTATATCCTGTGCATATGCCATAAATGTTCAGAAGGAAAAACCCCTTTAACCCCTTAAGGACTCAGCCCATTTTGGCCTTAAGGACTCAGACAATTAAATTTTTACGTTTTCATTTTTTCCTCCTCGCCTTCTAAAAATCATAACTTTTATATTTTCATCCACAGACTAGTATGAGGGCTTGTTTTTTGCGCGACCAGTTGTCCTTTGTAATGACATCACTCATTATATTATAAAATGTATGGCGCAACCAAAAAACACTATTTTTGTGGGGAAATTAAAACGAAAAACGCAATTTTGGAAGGTTTTGTTTTCACGCCGTACAATTTATGGTAAAAGTGACGTGTGTTCTTTATTCTGAGGGTCAATACTATTAAAATGATACCCATTATTATATACTTTTATATTATTGTTGCGCTTAAAAAAAATCACAAACTTTTTAACCAAATTAGTACGTTTATAATCCCTTTATTTTGATGACCTCTAACTTTTTTATTTTTCCGTATAAGTGGCGGTATGAGGGCTCATTTTTTGCGCCATGATCTGCACTTTTTTTTGATACCACATTTGCATATAAAAAACTTTTAATAAATTTTTTATAAATTTTTTTTTAATAAAATGTATTAAAAAAGTAGGAATTTTGGACTTTTTTAATTTTTTTTCGTTCACGCCGTTCACCGTACGGGATCATTAACATTTTATTTTAATAGTTCGGACATTTACGCACGCGGCGATACCAAATATGTCTATAAAAAATGTTTTTTACGCTTTTTGGGGGTAAAATAGGAAAAAACTGACGTTTTACTTTTTTATTGGGGGAGGGGATTTTTCACTTTTTTTTTACTTTTACTTTTACATTTTTTTACATTTTTTTTTACACTTGAATAGTCCCCATAGGGGACTATTCATAGCAATACCATGATTGCTAATACTGATCTGTTCTATGTATAGGACATAGAACAGATCAGTATTATCGGTCATCTCCTGCTCTGGTCTGCTCGATCACAGACCAGAGCAGGAGATGCCGGGAGCCGCACGGAGGAAGGAGAGGGGACCTCCGTGCGGCGTTATGAATGATCGGATCCCCGCAGCAGCGCTGCGGGCGATCCGATCGTTCATTTAAATCGTGAACCGCCGCAGATGCCGGGATCTGTATTGATCCCGGCACCTGAGGGGTTAATGGCGGACGCCCGCGAGATCGCGGGCGTCGGCCATTGCCGGCGGGTCCCTGGCTGCGATCAGGAGCCGGGATCAGCCGCGCATGACACGGGCATCGCTCCGATGCCCGCGGTTATGCTTAGGACGTAAATGTACGTCCTGGTGCGTTAAGTACCACCTCACCAGGACGTACATTTACGTCCTGCGTCCTTAAGGGGTTAAGAGAAATCTGACATTGAAAACACAAAAACAAATAACATTAACACCTTTATGACCCAGCATTTTATTTGGTTTACGTGTTCTTCCTCCTCACATTCTAAGACCCATAACTTTTTTATTTTTCCAATGACAAAGTTGTATAAGTGCTCATTTTTTTGCAAGACAAGTTTCATTTGCACTCTTTATTTTATCACATAATGTATTACGGAACCAGAAAAATATTTATGTAAGGCAAAAAAAAAAGGGAATAGCGCAATTTTGTGGGGCAATACTTCTTTTTTGGCCTTCACAACATGGTACAAAATGACATGCTAACTTCTATTGGTCAGTATGATTCCAATGATACCAAATTTCTGTTTCATTTTATGGTTAAAAAAAAAAAAAAACTGAAAACTTGAAAAAGAAAAAAAAAATCTGTGCATTGCCAAGTTTTGACCCCTATTACTTAATTTTTTTTATTTTTACACCAACGGAGATGTGTTAGGGTTTATTTTTTTTTTTCACCATGAGCTGTATTTTTAAAAGGTAAAACCTTTGCGTATGTGACTTTTTGATCACTTTAATTAATTTTTTTCTGGGATGGCATGAGACCACAAATCATCAATTTTGGCATTTGGAATTTTGTTTGCGTTTACCCAGTTGAACAAACAGGATTAGGAATGTGAAAATTTAATAGTTCAGACAATTAGGCATGTGGCAATATCAAATATTTTTTTATTACACTGTTTTATTTTAAAAATGGTAAAAGAGAGGTGAGTCATATTTTTATTGGGGGGGGGTTAAAAATATTTTTTTAAACATTTGTTTCTTTTTGTTTGTACTTTTTTCTGCTATTGCATTACATTGATCTATGTTATTGGGGCTCGATTGATGAGCGCTGCCTAAGACAACAGGGGTTACCAGCATTCAATGTTTAAATACTGTGATTGCTATTGATCATCATTTAAATGATGGACATTGGAGTAATCTTCGATGCCCATCATTACCAGCAGCTGTTGATAGCAGGGCCCTATACGAGGGCCCGTGTCATATTCCCCTCACACTACCTATGACGTAACTGTACGTCATGAGTCAGGAAGGGGTAAATACACGATAAGAATAAAATAAATTTATATTAATTCTATTAGCCATATCTCCTTTTACACTGTCTCTACACCAAGCTCTGTCCACTTGAAGAGGCGTAATGATGAAAAAGGTCACCAACTTTTTGCACAAAAAGAGGTTAGTGCAGAGATTTTGCAACATTTTACAGTCTGCACCTAGCACAGACAATGATAACTCCCCCCTTAATCTAATAAGTGTTTTCAGAAACATTTTGTGACTGTTCCAAATAACAACAAAGCTCTAATTCTGTTTGAATGACATTGGCGAGATTTGCACAGTAACTAAGAAGGCCAGTCTATTTTCTTAAATTACTATGCAAATCTCACCACTGTCATTCAAACAGAATTAGAACTTTGTTGCTGTAAGTAATTTTACCCAGAAAAGGTATTTTGGTTCAGTGCAAATACATCTGCAACATTTAATAGTTTCAAAATATTAGAAAATGTACCTTTATTAGGTAATTGTTTGTCAAGTTTAAATTATATGAATTATCATGAATAATTTAGTAGAATTAGTTTTGAGAAATGTACGACTCATATAGAGAGTGCTATAAAATATTTGTTCAAATATGCCAATTTTATATAACTGGTCTATTATGCTAATGTTATCTATAGCTGCTACTTATAACTTCAATAGAGCTAATGCAGAAAAATAGAGCTAATTTCTATTATAAACAGCACCACTCCTGTCTTCAAGTTGTATGTGGTATTACAACTTGGCTTTATCCACTTCCATGGAACTGAGTAGCATTACCACCTACAACCTGAGGATAGAAGGGGTGCTGTTTTTAGAAGAAATTAGTTGTGATCTTTTTCTCTCCTGGATGGCCCCTTTAGGGATGTGTTCACATGTTAAATTTTTTATTGCAATTATTGCAAAAAAAAAAGAAGCTAGTAATGGAACGTAAATGGAGGAAACATACTGTATAAAGGAAAGACTAATTGCAAGTAAAACCCTGAACATGTAAACACAATGATAACTCAAAAGTTGAAACTTTACCATAGTAAACAAAGAGTACCTGCCACCAAACTAAACTTTTAATACATTGTTCCTTCCGTAATTATAACACACTTTGCTATTTATTTGCTGTAAAAATTCTCAATCTTTATATGTTTTTAATGTGATTGAAAAAATGGCCACTACATAGTTACATAGTTACATAGTTAGTACGGTCGAAAAAAGACATATGTCCATCAAGTTCAACCAGGGAAATAAGGGGTAGGGGTGTGGCGCGATATTGGGGAAGGGATGAGATTTTATATTTCTTCATAAGCATTAACCTTATTTTGTTCCAGGAATGTATCTAATCCTGTTTTAAAGCTGTTAATTGTTCCTGCTGTGACCAGTTCCTGAGGTAGACCGTTCCATAAATTCACAGTCCTCATGGTAAAGAAGGCGTGTCGCCCCTTGAGACTAAACTTTTTCTTCTCCAGACGGAGGGGGTGCCCCCTCGTCCTTTGGGGGGGGTTTAACCTGGAACAGTTTTTCTCCATATTTTTTGTATGGGCCATTTATATACTTATATACGTTTATCATATGCCCCCTTAAACGTCTCTTCTCAAGACTAAACAATTGTAACTCCTTTAATCGCTCCTCATAGCTAAGATGTTCCATGCCCCATATTAGTTTAGTCGCGCGTCTCTGCACCCTTTCCAACTCCGCAGTGTCCCTTTTATGGACAGGTGACCAAAACTGAACAGCATATTCCAGGTGAGGCCGTACCAATGCTTTATAAAGGGGGAGTATTATGTCCCTGTCCCTTGAGTCCATGCCTCTTTTGATACATGACAATATCCTGCCGGCTTTGGAAGCAGCAGCCTGACATTGCATGCTATTCTGTAGTCTGTGATCTACAAGTACACCCAGATCCTTCTCTACCAGTGACTCTGCCAGTTTAATCCCCCCTAAGACATACGATGCATGCAGGTTATTAGTACCCAGATGCATAACTTTACATTTATCCACATTGAACCTCATTTGCCAAGTGGATGTCCAGACACTTAGTCTATCCAAGTCATCTTGTAACTTATGCACATCCTCTATAGACTGTACTGTGCTACAAAGCTTGGTGTCATCTGCAAAGATAGAAACAGAGCTGTTAATACCATCCTCTATATCATTGATAAATAAATTAAACAACAGCGGTCCCAGTACTGAACCTTGGGGTACACCACTAATAACCGGGGACCAATCAGAGTACGAATCATTGACCACCACTCTCTGGGTACGATCCATGAGCCAGTGTTCAATCCAGTTACAAACTAAAATTTCCAAACCCAAAGACCTTAACTTACCTGTCAGACGTCTATGAGGGACAGTATCAAATGCTTTAGCAAAATCCAGAAACACTATATCCACAGCCATTCCTCTGTCAAGGCTTCTACTCACCTCTTCATAAAAGCAAATTAGATTGGTTTGACAACTTCTATTCTTAGTAAACCCATGCTGGCTATCACTTATAATACAATTATCCCCTATGTATTCCTGTATGTAATCCCTTATAAGTCCTTCAAACAATTTACCCACAATGCACGTTAAACTTACCGGTCTATAGTTTCCTGGGGAAGACCTAGAGCCCTTTTTGAAGATTGGCACCACATTCGCCTTGCGCCAGTCCCTTGGCACAATACCAGACACCAGAGAATCTCTAAATATCATGAACAGGGGTACAGATATTACTGAACTTACCTCTCTAAGAACTCTTGGGTGTAGTCCATCCGGTCCTGGGGATTTGCTTACATTTATATCACTTAACTTACCTTGTACCATCTCTACATTAAGCCAGTTCAGTACATTACATGATGTGTTACCAGCACTGACCTGGCCAATGTCAGCTCCTTCTTCCATAGTGTATACAGAACTAAAGAACCCATTCAGTAGCTCCGCCTTCTCTTGATCGCCTGTGACAACCTCCCCATTATCATTATTAAGGGGTTCTACATGCTCTGTCCTTGGTTTTTTTGCATTTATATATCTAAAAAAATATTTAGGATTAGTTTTGCTTTCTTTGGCCACCTGTCTCTCATTTTGAATTTTTGCTGTTTTTATTACATTTTTACAGATTTTATTAAGCTCCTTGTACTGTTTAAATGTTATAGCTGACCCATCAGATTTGTATTTTTTGAAGGCTATTTTTTTGTTGTTTATTGCTCTTTTAACATCATGTGTCAGCCATGTAGGATTTAGTTTTAATCGTTTATATTTGTTCCCCTTTGGTATATATTTAGCTGTATAGTTATTTAGAGTTGATTTAAAGATGTCCCATTTACCTTCTGTATCAGTATTTGACAACACCTCCCCCCAGTCTATGTCCTGTAGTGCAGCCTTCAGCCCAGGGAAATTTGCCTTTTTAAAGTTATATGTTTTTGCCTTCCCCGCCTGTCTTTGTTTTCTACATTTTAAGTCAAAAGTAACTATATTGTGGTCGCTATTACCAAGGTTTTCCCGCACAGTTACATTACCAACCAGCTCTGCGTTGTTGGAAATGATCAGATCCAACAAGGCATCACTTCTTGTTGGGTCCTCCACAAACTGGCCCATAAAATTATCCTGCAATAAATTTAGGAATTGTCGCCCCTTTGTAGTTTTAGCCAACCCCGGACCCCAATCTATATCTGGATAGTTAAAATCTCCCATTATTACCACTGTACCTGCCCGGGCAGCCCTCTCTATTTGTTTATGCAGCCGAACTTCTATCTCTTCAGTGATATTAGGGGGTCTGTAGATTACACCAAATACTATTTTTTCAGTATTTCCCTCCTTTTGTAATTCTACCCACAATGATTCCACATCCTCAGAATCATCACATACTATGGCATCGTTCACACTGACTTTCATACCACTTCTTACATACAGACGGACTCCACCACCTTTTCTGTTCATTCTATCCTTGTGAAACAATGTAAACCCCTGCAGATTGACAGCCCAGTCATGCGAGGAGTCCAGCCATGTCTCAGTGACCCCAACTATATCAATATGTTCCTCCAGTATCAAGGCCTCAAGCTCCCCCATTTTATTTGCTAGGCTTCTGGCATTTGTGAACATACACTTTACATTTCCATCCTTTATGTTATTGGGGTTAATGGGATTCAAGGGTGTAAGTTTTATTTTCCTATGAAGCCTAATCCTATTAACTATTCTAACCCCTCCCTCCGCTCCACCCCCAGGTACATTTATAATTCCCACCTCTCTATCTACACTATCTTCCCCCTCTTTGCTGTAGGTTCCCTCCCCCCAAGTCCCTAGTTTAAACACTCCTCCACCCTTCTAGCCATCTTCTCCCCATGCAAAGCTGCACCCTCCCCATTGAGGTGCAGCCCGTCCCTACGGTAGAGCCGGTAACCGACAGCGAAGTCAGCCCAGTTCTCCATGAACCCAAACCCTTCCTTCCTACACCAGCTTCTGAGCCACTTGTTTACCTCCCTGATCTCCCGCTGCCTCTCTGGTGCGGCTCGTGGTACTGGTAGTATTTCAGAAAAGACTACCTTGGAGGTCCTTGCCTTAAGCTTGCGGCCTAAGTCCCTGAAATCATTTTTAAGGACACTCCACCTACCTCTTACTTTGTCATTGGTGCCAATATGTACTATGACTGCTGGGTCCTCTCCAGCCCGCCCAACAACCTGTCAACCCGATCCGCGATGTGCCGAACTCGTGCGCCAGGCAGACAACACACTGTTCGGCAATCCCGGTCTTTGTGACAGATTGCCCTGTCTGTCCCCCTAATAATTGAGTCCCCCACCACTAGTACCTGTCTGGCCTGCCCTGTACTCCTCCCTCCCTCCTTACTGGAGCAGACACCCCCCTGGTGGTCAGAGGCGGTATCCTGCTGCAGTTCTGCTAGCTCTGTAATGGCATCCCCCTCATCTGCCAAGCGGGCAAACTTGTTGGGGTGTGCCAGTTCAGGACTAGCCTCCCTGACACTTTTTCCCCTACCCCTCTTTCTAACTGTAACCCAGCTAACTGCCTGACTGTCCTGCAACTCCGTCCCACTGTCCTCCCCCACCTCTATTCCCGAGAGTGCCTGCTCAGTGAGCAGGAGACTCCTCTCCATGTTGTTAATGCTTCTCATTGTTGCCAGTCGCCCCTCTAGATGCAGGATCTGGGCTTCCAAACGGACAACTAGCACACATCTCGCACAACAATATGCACCCTCAAACTGTTGTTCAAGGATTGCATACATTGAACAGGATGTACATTGGACTGCATTTTCCAACATGGAGGCCATCTAGTTATGGGGATTTCACAAATGTATAGGAAAAAACAGACAGTCAAAATTACACTTAAAATTTTTTGTAGACCTTGTGGGTTCAAAAATTAAAACTCACAGCGATCTCAACCTCCTGCTTTCAAACTCCAGTTTTTGAAACTCCTCTTTCACGCCCCCTCTTACACAGCAACACTCAGAAAGAGCAAGCTCTCAATAAGAGTCCCAAGCTAAGATTTATACACCTGTGCCCAATCTACTCCTCCTCCCCCTAGAGGTGGAACAGAGAAAAAAAAAAGAAAAAAATGAAAAAGGGTGTTTAAACTCTAACAGTTATCCCACTATGTGCAAAAGAGAAAAACTTACCCAAAATATGAATGTGGGCTATAGGCAGTCGCACCCACTCCACAGATTCACTCCGCACAACAGATAATCACAGTTTTTGAAACTCCTCTTTCACGCCCCCTCTTACACAGCAACACTCAGAAAGAGCAAGAAAGAGCAAGCCACTAGGTGGCTCTGTTCAGTTCCCCGCAAGTCAAACAGTTAGTTTGGTCTCCTCCCGGCCTGGCAGGAGACCAAACTCAGGAAGTGGGTGCAAGGCATAATGAAGTACAGCTCTCACAGTTTTCCACTTTCTCCTGCTGGGAGCTCACACAATGAGCAAGGGGAAATGTATGATACAGAACTTTTTAAAACTCGAAAAATAAAATTTAAGAGCAGGAGGGTTGTTGGGAGTAGTTAGAAAATTTAATCTGAGTAAGTTTAGAAAATATAGTTTGATGGCTGGTACTCTTTAATGATGTTAAAAAGTAACAAGAAATGATTCATTAGCTAGACCAATGTTTACAAACAGCGAGCCTCCAGCTGTTGCAAAATTACAACTCACAGCATGACTGGACAGCTTTGCTAGGGATTTTAGATTAGCAACAGTTGGAGACTCTCTGCTTGGAAAACACTGAGTTAGATCAGTGTTTCTCAAGTGCAGTCCTCAGTGCCTCCAACAGGTCATGTTTTCTGGATTTCCTTAGTCTTTCACAGGTAATATAACTGTGGTGATGCCTGATTCACTGACCATAATTATATCACCTGTGAAAGACTAAAGAAATCCTGAAAACATGACCTGTTGGGGGGTCTTGAGGACCGCACTTGAGAAACACTGAGCTAGACCTTCACACTCCCTAAGGAAGAGTCTATTCTTTCCTTTATACTTTTACTTGCTGTCTATTTGCTTCTAGCTTTAAAGAAAAAAAACTGCATCAACAATTTCCACAAAGCAGTGTGTGTGTGATCGTAAAAGCTTTATACTTTAAGTGAGTTAATAAAGCTATCTAGCAACTGGCCGTACACCCTCAATAGCTTTTGGCTAGGTATTCCTGTGCTGTCCAGGGCTACCATCAGAAATTTTGCAGCCCCTTACACAGCTCAAGAGATGGACCCCCAGTGGCCCGCCCCCGATTCTGCCCCCAGGACCCACCTGTTATCTTCCCCATCATTTATGATCATCATTAGCCAGGACCCGTGGCTAATGCCTGCTATAGCAGATCAGGCCGATGTTTGGCATTAACCCTTTAGACGTCGCAATGAAAGTTGATCATGGCATCTACAAGTGCCAAAATCTGTTCCCGGGTACTCAGCAGAGCTGATCAGGACCATCACAGGGAAATTGGGATGTCACGATCAGCTATAAGGACGGAGGGAAGTCTCTTACCTCTTTCCCTGCCATTCGATCTGTGCTCCTATGCTGCAGCCATTTCAGGCTGTAACAATCAAGCACTGATAATACTGATCAATGTTCTCCTATGAAGTAGCATTGATCGGTGTATTAAATCTGAAGATTGCATTTAAAAGTCTCCTATAGGGACTAAAAAATGGTGACTAAAGTGTTAAAAAAAGGTAATAAATATGAATTAACCCCTTCCCTAATAAAAATTTGAATCACCCCCTTTTTCCCATTTTTTAAAACAAAATTATGTAAACAATCAAGATTTGCATTTTTTTGGTCCCTTCTTATACCAGAATAAATTTTGTAAAAAGCAATAAAATAAAGCTCTCATAGGGGTCAGAAGAGGACAATTTTAAACATACTAATTTTCATACAAAAATTATACTTTTTTAAAAGTAGTAAAATAAAACAAAACCTATATACACTTGATATAATTCTAATGTATGGACCTACAGAATATATATAACATGTCATTTCTACCCAAAAGTGCACTGTGTCGAAACAGAAGCTCTTAAAAGTTGCTAAATTGCTTTTTTTTAAATTTCTTTACACAAATATTTTTTTCCCATTTCGCTGTAGATTTGGTGGTAAAATTTGTAATGTCACTACAAAGTACAGTTGGTGGCGCAAAAAAACACCCCTTATATGGGTCTCTAAGGGGACATTTTTTAAACATTTTAGCTTTTAGAAGACCAAGAGGAAAAAACAAAACTGAAAAAAAAAAAAAAAACATGTCCTTAAGGGGTCACAACTTTGGACAAGAAAAACAAGAAACCCTTAGTTCAACAAGGACGGGAGGAGGAAATATTATCCTAATCATGTATACTGTCACCAATAATAATACCAATACACAAGAGAGAAAAATACCACCACAACATGACCACTATCATTACCCCCACATAGTGACTGGATCAAAACACTCATACTGATACTGTATAAAAATAACTAACATAGACCAATATCCCCCCATAAAAAGCCCATTTAGTGGTTACCCCAGCTCTACACAGGTGCTGCAGACTGTAGTGATTACAGTGCAATGACATCCATCGAGTCACAGGGGGAATTTTCTTGAAGTAGTTCTCTTTTCTTTTATTCTCTATCTGGCTGCCATGAATTCTTCTTCCACAGAACCTGCCAGACAATAAGCATATTAGGCTCCACACTTTTTCGATGCATTCCCCACCTTTCAGTGCCCCAAATATTGCCCTCTTTGGTGCCCTACATAGTATGAGAGAGTAGGTAAATTTGTTAGGGGGAAGGGTAGGGGGATTTGATGGCGGTGGATAGGTTATTCCCCCCCATTAGGTAGAAGCTCTTAAGAATAGGAAATTTCCCCTCCCCTATTAGATAATATACCCAGTAGGTAGGTAAGGTAAGGCCCCCACTAGTTAGGTAGGTTATACATGTAGTAGGTAATGCCCCCAGGTAGGTAATACTCCCAGTAGGTAGTAAGTAATGTTCCTAGTAGGTAATGCCCCTTATAGATCCTCAAAAAAAATTCCACTCTCCTTTCGGCTGCTCCTGCACTAAAGCCAAGCTCTCTGCATCCTCTGAATCGACATTGGACTTGGGCTGCCGCAGGCTATTTAACCAGCGGTTTTATGCTTCTATATGGGCACTGCTGCCAGGTGGCGCAGCAGGCCACCAGTGGGCAACAAGCAATGTAGGTTGTAGGGCTCAGGCTCCTTACTGGGGTACTGGCAGTACCCCACTGAAGGCAGCCCTGGTTTTTTCAATCAAGAGAAGGGGTATGCAGCTGCCATTAGGTTATGTAAGTGACTTATCTCTCTGATATAAAAAACAGTCAGGCAGTAAAAATTCAACATGATACACAATGCAACTTAGATATTTATTGGCTGAGTGGACCAGGAGGCTGTGAGCAGCAGAATAAACAGATTTAGAGGTGCATCAGTGGGAGATGGGCAGCAGGTGGGTATAACATGTCTTATGCTATATTGCCATTTTGGGCACTAGTAAAAAAAAAATTGTCTCTTTGGATTAGTCCTTTAACTCTGTGACCATTAGTCATATATTTGTATTCCTTTAAGTAGTATTTTGCTTTAGACTTTTTAGAATTATGTATTACATTAGGGCTATCAGCTAATGTTGAGTGAACCAAACTCAACAAACCCAACACAAGGGCAACAAAAACAAACATATAATCAGATGCTGAAAATATGACTACAAGATTGAAGGCAAAATGACACTGAACAGAACCCTTAACAGGGCAAATACACCAAAATACACCAATACCACATGGCACCTTTAATTTATACAAGAGAGTACAAGAAAGTAGACAATGGAGCATTCCAACATTAATCCACCCAACAACCAGGAATGAAAGCAAATAAGAACATGGCTACATGTTAACACAAATCCTCCTGGAGTGTTCACTAGTAATAATAGAAGAAACAGAGATTTGGACACAGTGGACTCACTTTCTGGAACAAGAGATAAGAAGAAGGGTGCAGAATCATTTCGTAATCTGATTCCCATAAGCCTATTGATATCAATAACCATTCTCCCAGAAAGGTTTCATAAGATGGCATCCTCACCAATTGTGCAGCGTGATACCCTTAACCTGACCGCATTGCAAGCATTAAGGAGAGGTTTGAGATCTAAATCTTTCTTGACATGAAAGCTGTCAAAAATAACATTACCCACCCTCTCTGGGAAAGATGAAGCAGAGAATCCTAGGGGAAATTCCTCAAGGTGTGGTGTGATGTAGAGGCAAGTACAGGTACATATGAATAACAACCATCAATAAAGTAATTTTGAGGGGAGAAGGGGGAATTACCAGTGTTCTGAGTTATTAAGTATTACGAGTAAGAGGAGGGCAACCACAGTGACCAGGTCTCAATGAATTTGTAATAAGGTTCTGTCAATCTACTTGACAAAAACAAATATTGACTAATATTTCCAACTATGGAAAGATTTGCACCTTTTTCTGTTTTTTTTTTTGGACCCATACCTGTTTTTGACAAAAATGTTGACCAAGTACTGACCAAGATATTACAACCATGTCTAAACATTAGATACCAATTGCATGCCAGGTAAACATGTGCAATAAAAGTGTTTAACATGTGAAACTACCACTCTCATTACGACCTGTACAAAGTTAAAGGGGTATTACAATAAAAAAAAAAATAACTTTTTTTTCATATCAACTGGCTCCAGAAACAGATTTGTAAATTACTTCCTAATCCTTCCAGTCCTTATCAGCTGCTGAAGTTGAGTTGTTCTTTTCTGTCTGGTAACAGTTCTCTCTGCTGACACCTCTGTCTGTCTCAGGAACAGTCCAGAGCAGGAGAGGTTTGATATGGGGATTTGCATTTACTCTGGACAGTTCCTGAGACAGACAGAGGTGTCAGCAGAAAGCACTGTTGTCAGGCAGAAAAGAACAACTCAACTTCAGTGGCTGATAAGTACTGGAAGGATTAAGATTTTTTAATAGAAGTAAATTGCAAATCTGTTTAACTTTCTGGAGCCAGTTGATATGAAAAAATCGTTTTTCAATGGAATACCCCTTTAAGGAGATTATATATTGTTACACAAACTAGAATGCTGCATATTAAACAGAAGTCAAATTCTAAATACAAAAAAGTTTGTTCATGTCATAGTGCCAGATGAGCTGAGAAATTACGTATATCATCTGTTTCACTTAGAGAAGTTTACAGTAGAATTTGGGTCAATGAAACACTCCACTGGCTAAACGGAGATTTCTTTGATTTCTTTGATTTAATCAAGAATCCTATGAATGTGCATGGTTATTGAACAAGTCTCTCCAAAAAAAAACACCAGGTACAGGTTGTTGTTTCTTTTCTTTCCTTTTTATTTTATATTCATCAAATGAGTAATTTAGCAAAATATAAAAAATAAATAAATTGAATAGAATATTATAAGCATTCACAATTAATGCAACTGCATTTGTGTCCAAAGATCCCAATTATGTAAAAAAAAAAAAAAAAATTCTATTGAAAGACTGGAGGGAAATTTCTAGAGCAGAGTGTCAAAATTGCACAAGGTTCTTGCTTTAGCCCCGTAAAAAATTATTGCTCAAACTCCTACTGTGTTCAATTAATTTGGAAATTAATAAGAATTTTGTATTTTTGTTTTAGTATTTGCAATAAGTTTAGATTTAACCCCTTAACGACCACAGACGTAATTGTACGTCCTGGTTTGGCAGTACTTCGCCCAGCAGGACGTACATTTACCTCCTGTGTATGACCGTGAGCATCGGAGCAATGCTCGCATCATACACGGCAGGATCCGGCTGCTAGCAACAGCCAGGGACCCACCAGTAATGGCTGACATCCACTATCGCGCGGATGTCAGCCATTAACCCTTCAGATGTCGTGATCAATACAGATCACGCATCTGCGGCAGTGCGCATGTTAAAATAGATGTTCGGATCGCCTGCAGCACTGCCGCAGGGATCCAATCATCTGTAATGGTGGATGGAGGTCCCCTCATCTGCCTCCATCCGTCTCCCGGCATCTCCTGCTCTGGTCTGAGATCGAGAGATCGGAGATAGCCGATAATACTGATCAGTGCTATGTCCTATGCATAGCACTGAACAGTATTAGCAATCAAATGATTGCTTTAGATAGTCCCCTACGGGGACATGTAAAGTGTATAAAAAAAAGTTGAAAAATTTAAAAATAAAAAGTTAAAAAAAGTAAAAA
Source organism: Hyla sarda (assembly GCF_029499605.1). Classification (NCBI taxonomy): domain Eukaryota; kingdom Metazoa; phylum Chordata; class Amphibia; order Anura; family Hylidae; genus Hyla; species Hyla sarda. The sequence goes on from NC_079189.1 coordinate 447,851,918, forward strand.
AAATTCCCGCCCCCAATAAAAATGAAAATTGTCAGTTTTTCCTCCGAAAAGCGTAAAGATTTTTTTTGTAAACATATTTGGTATCGCCGCATGCGTAAATGTCTGAACTATCAAAATATAATGTTAAAGATCCTGTACAGTGAACGGCGTAAACGTAAGAAATTAAAAAAAGTCCTAAAATGTTGCTGTTTTTTGTCACATTTTATTTCCAAAAATTTTTATTAAAAAATTATCTAAAAGTTTTATATATGCAAATGTGGTATTGATAAAAAAAAGTACAGATGACGGTGCAAAAAATTAGCCCTCATACCGCCCTATATACGGAAAAATGAAAAAGTTATAGGTGGTCAAAGTAGGACCATTTAGATTACTGATTTTGTACAAAAAGTATCTAGCCATTGGTATCATTTCAATCGTATTGACCCGCAGAATAAAGAACACGTCATTTTTACCGTAAATTGTCTAGTGTGAAAACGAAACCCTCCAAAATGTGCAAAATTGTGGTTTTCATTTAAATTTCCTCCCTAAAAAAATATTTTTTGGGGTTTGCCATGCATTTTATAGTAAAACGAGAGGTTTCATTACAAAGTACAATTGGTCATGTAAAAAACAAGCCCTTATATGGATCTGTAGATGGAAATATAAAAGAGTTATGGATTTTAGAAGGCGAGGAGGAAAAAACGAAAATGCTAAAATAAAATTGGCCTGGTCCTTAAGGTGAAAATGGGCTTGGTCATTAAGGGGTTAAGGTTGAAGAGTGCATGTATGTGGCCTACTTCTTCCCATTATAGTCACTAAAACATATAGGTGGTGATTTATCAAAACCTGTGCAGAGCAAAAGTAGTGCAGTTGACCAATCAGATTTCTTCTTTCATCTTTTCAGAGGCCATTTGAAACATAAAGAAGCAATCTGATTTGTTGCTATGGGCAAATAGTCAACTTTTTCTCTGTACAGGTTTTGAAATATCTCTCCCATTATACTTAGAGTAAGGGCCCAATTTACACTGTATTTTCCAAGTTGAATTGGAACATACGGTGCAGCAGCCTCTTATTGTTCTCTATGGCATTCTGCTGCACCATTTATACTATGGAATTTCTGTGATGGATATTCTGCCATGGAAATTCCAAACCCCAGATTCTGCCAAAAGAATGATCACGGTTCATTCTTTTGGTGGAATCCACTCCGAAATGCATTGCCATCTATTAAGACTGTGCATTTTAAAGTAGTCCTAGTACCGGCTTGTCTTACAGCGCCCGATTCAGGTGGAATACTGTAGTATGAATGAGCCATAATAGTGTGGGTATGTATGGATATTACAAAGTTTGGTAACTTTGAAAACTTTAGAAACATCAAGAGTTTATTCTAATGTAGAATATGACTGTCTTTTTCCTTTTCAAGGTTTAATAAAACAGAGCTGAATAAATATCCCGTTCAAGTAAATATAACCATCTACAACACACTGGGATTCAGTGATGTATGCCAGAAAAATATGCCTTGACATAAGATAAAACTTATTTTATTTCTTTTGGCCAGTTAGACTTGATGCTAATTCAGCAACATGGAAATGAACTGTTCTTTGTTTTATTTCTACAAAAAGAGACAACTAAAACTGTGGTTGATGTGATCCTAACTTAACCATTACTTTATAGTGTAACGACTGTGACAAGGGCAAAGTTACGCCATGCTCAAATATGTCCTTTTGTGTATAAAGGTTCAAATCAATGTGGCATTTGCATAAGACAAAATATTCTGGAGTATTCCAAAGAAGACCATCATTTACATGTAACTTCCGAAATGTATCTGCATTGTGTTTGTCTATTAGACAAGTGCAATTCATTTCATACGAAAATTTACCAAAAAAAGAAGAAATTACATTAAAAACAAAAAAAATTGCTAAACTAAACAAACAGAAACTAATGTATCCGTCATGCACATGTGTATTGTCTGGTGTCTATTGACTGTTTCTCGCAATCTTTAATGTACAGTAACTGTATGCAGTCTTCAGCTGCCCCAACGTTTATACTCTACTCTTCTCCTACTTTATTCTATGGACAGAAAGCCGCTTTCTGACAAGCAGTTTAACAAACTTCAGAATGTAAATGACAGTGCTCTCCGACCAGGGTGTCTTCATTTCTTGCAAAATTACAACTCCCAGCATGCCCAGGTATGCTGAGAGTTGTAGTTTTGCAACAGTTGAAGGAAATGCCCGAGCAGTCCTAGCATCAACCGCATTCGGAAGCTCCAGATGGATTTTTTCCGTCAGGAGCTTTGTAAGTGTGAACCTAGCTTTACACAGACTATAGGAATCACTCTAGCAGACTTTTATCTGCTTATCCCTCTTTTTCCATTTTTTTCTGACCTGCTCTAAAACCTGCCCCCTGCTATTATCTCTAAGGCTGCATTTTCACTTAAGCTGCCACTGCAAACCAAAAATCCCCAAAAATCTGCAATATCTTAATTTTGTGGGTCAATATGATCAAAACGATATCCATATTTACATAGTTTTTGTATTATTTTATTGCGTTAAAAAAGTCAAACTTTTTTTAACATAATAGGCAAAATTTTTGTGTATGGGGTCGTTTGAGGTCTTATGATCTTCATTTTTTATTACTTAAATTTTAAGACTTTTTGATGACTTTTTATTCCATATTTTTTTTTTTTTTTAGAATGGGATGTGACCTTAGACTTCAGTATTGTTCACATTTACAGTGTGGGCATTAAAGGGGTACTCCACTGGAAAACATTTTATTTTAAATCAACTGGTGCCAGAAAGTTAAACAGATTTTTAAGTTACCTTTATTAACAAATTTTAATCTTTCCAGTACTTATCAGCTGCTGTATACTACAGAGGAAGTTCTTTTCTTTTTGAATTTCCTTTCTGACCGACCACAGTGCTCTCTGCTGACACCTCTGTCCTTTTCAGGAACTTTTAAAATAGATTTTTAAATAGAAGTAATTAACAAATCTGTTTAACTTTCTGGGAATAAATGTTTTCCAACAGACTACCCCTTTAACAACTTAGAGAACTTAAAGCTACAATTTAGTATTGAGTTCAGTGATGCAAAACTATGGTGCACCATAGTTGTACCATTGAATATTAAAGGAGTACTGCAGCCATAGAACACTTATAAGTGTCTGATCGCGGAGGGGATGCAACCGCTGGGACCCCCAGCAATCTCCTGTACAGAGCCCCGGCATTGCTTTGGCTCTCCCCATGCAGTAGGTGTGTCGACTGCAGCATGACGCCGCATCTGACATTCCCCCTCCATGCATCTATATGGGAGAGGGGGAGATGCATTGTTCGTGCATCCCCGTCTCTCCCTTAGAGCTGAATGGAGGGGGCCTGTCTGTTGATCTCTTAGTGAGGTCGACAACATGAGCATTAGACATGCAGAGCCACGGCAATGCCGGGTAACTGTATGGGAGATCACAGCGGTCTCAGCGGTCAGACTCCACAATCAGTAAAATTAATTCCTATCCTGCAGATAGGGGATAAGTGTACTATGGCTGCAGTACTCCTTTAATATTCAATGGTACAACTATGATGCACCACACCAGCAATATTTCAGGAAAATGAGGCAAATCAAGCAATTTCTAATGTTGGTCTATTTTAGATTCTATTATGGTTACCTAATAAAGAATTATTATGCTGTCTGAGCAAGGTAGATCCTGTTAACCCAACAAACCTAGGCTAGACGCATAAGGAAATTTGTAACCCTCAATTTTCAATAAGGTGGAATACACTGCATTTCATAGTGAATTTATATATGCACAATTCCATCATATAAGTATTTCGGTGCCAGTGTGGGGATATATTTTAGATTTATATATTTTAAATGATAAGGGTAAGATACCATCTGTTAACCAATTTTAATGATTTACACAATATGATAATTTGTAAGCACTATGGAGCTAAACCATCTATTGTACTGTAGGAAAATGTGAACACGGCTTCATCTCCCACTTAGTTTTAAAGACATAGGGGCACTCGGTGACTCCATGAGCCATAGATATGCCTTTGGAAGTTTGGGTCCATAAATCGCTATTTTTTTACAAAGAATGATTCATTTTGCATTCATATATTCAGAGCAGTCAAATGTCTCAATTGGAGTTGGTGAGACCTTCATATACATCACCTTATGTGCACACACCCTTTTTATCCACATTATACTGCTTCTAATGGCATATCAAGGAATCTTTCAGGTAAAAGCTGTAAGGGTCAATTCCCATGGCAGAATTTCTGCTCATCCGCCCCAATTCCGCTTCTGCTTGTGTTGATTTTGTGCTGAATTGGTGCAGAATTTGTGTGGAATTGGTGCGGAATCCAAGCGGAAATTCTGCAGAAGTGTGAATAGGAGTGTGGACTCCCATAGTGTATTGGGCTTTCATTGGAGGAGGAATTCCTCAAGCGGAATTCCGCCTGAGGAAATTCTGCCGTGTGAATAGACCCTAATTCAGAATCTACTGATTGCCAAGTCAATATGTCTGTCTGAATAATGGAAGAGAAGAACATAACAAGCTTTCTAGGGATTCTTACATTCCACAGCAAAGAAGATAAAGAGGAATACCCAGAAATCAAAGATTAAATATCTTGCCAATGAGCAATGATAAATAAATAAATCTTAAAACGTGTATAACACTGCCTAAAGCCCTTATGCCCTGTATAGCATTACTAGGGTCACATAAGAATGTATTGAAATAGTTTTAAGGCTAAATTGGTTTTAAGGCTAAGTTAATGTCAAAGCTATGGCTACATGCGGTAACCCATGGTAACTAACAGTTTCTTTAAAAACACACTGTGCTAGCAGATTTTGTATGACTTTTAACACTAAAATAACACATTCTCTCTGATGCTACTCTGGAGGGTGGACAAGACAGAACACCTATGGCAAACTGGGAAAGTCCTGGCCAATGGTCTAAACTGGTGGGCCAGAAGTCCAAGCTCATGGTGTCTGCCAGAGAATGGGCACGGCTTAGGTGTTCATAAATCTGGTTGTTCAGGTAATGGTGTCCATTTCTTTGGTGACGATTCATGTCAGGGGGAGTGCAAGATGTAAAAGCTTTGTCATCATGTACTCCAACGTTAAGGTGCCGCTGCTGCTCTTGCAGGGATATTGTTGTCAGATGAAGCGGAGTGTTAATTCAGCAGGAAGTGCATAGTAGACCCTGTTGGACTGGTGTTTGTTGTTGTATGGTGTCCCAGTACCAGAGTGCATCCTGTCAGGTAAAAATTGTTTCAGGTGACTATGCTAGGCCCTGCTGCTCAGGTGATGCTGTGATATTCATTGTCATATTTGTTCAGTTAATATATGTAGTTTTGCATAGTACCTTTAAGGAATGGACTGGATATCTTTAAGGAGGTATGATGCAGATTACTCATGTGACTCTGATTGCCCAATGGGAACCCCCAAATTACCCTATATATAGTGTAGCGGGGAGGAGCTATTCACTTTAGTTTAGCTCTGTGTAGAGCAAGTAGCTGCTGTGTGCAGAGCTCTGTGTGTGCTGCAGTGTGGAAAGGAGTTGGAAGAAGTGTGAGGTGATTCCAAGGGAAGCCTTAAGGAAATCTTTTATCAAATCAACCCAGCCAACTGCATAGGAGTTGGTGAGTTCATACCCTGGCGGTGTCAGTAAATTGGACCTTAGCAGAGTTCTAGTCTGCGTGAGATATCTCCAAGTCTCAAGTCTGTCATATCTAATAGCAAGTCGATTAAAGTGGGTGAAAAGCACCATAAGTCCCAGCAAGGCCACAGGGTTCCCACAGGTTACACTGCATCCCTTTTACTCTGCTTTGTACTGTGAGTATTGTACCATATGCTTCCGGCTCAGTAAAAAGACAGTTATTCATAACCTGGCATCGGTGTGTTTATTGCAAGCAAGAAAACATACAGCTCACCATTCTTGACAGCTTTTTTAAGGGCTTGACTGGTGGTTCTCCTCTGTCTTATACTGCCAAAGTTGGTCATAATGGTCATGATCATTGTCCTCATCATTACTGTCACCTTGTGTAGGCTCCTCTTCCCCTTTACTTTCAACAAATTCCATTTCCAAATTCTACTCCTCAGGTTCCACTATCTTATCCTCCTCATTCAGCTCCTGCTGAAGAAGTACATCCATACTGCTGCCAGCAAGAAATGAACATTCCTTTATCCCTCTTTGTTCAGTTATGACTGTAAACATTTGCTTCAGAAGGAATATCAACAGCATAACATCACTAATGCCACTGTTGTCTTTGCTAACAAATCTTATTGACTACAAAAAGGCATGAGCACTCTAGAGTTCTTTCTGATTAGCTGCCAATGCATCAGATGAAATTCACACTGGCTCTAAAAATTGTCTGTCTCTTGCATGAGAATGTCTGTCACTGCTTTGCACTGCTACTGGTACAGGTGGTCTATCATGTGTAAAGTTGGAATGTTGCAAATGAGGTGGTATTGAGGTTGACCATTTTGGCATTGTAGGTCAAGAAGAGCATGTTTAAAAGCATAAGAACGGCTAAATCAAACCTATTTTTTGCTGCATGTAGCCAACACATTACTGAGACTGCCACCAGGATCAGGGCAGCCACAAAGTTTGTGCCGTTGTCGATGAACATGTTTCCCAATCTCAGATTATGACCAGAGAGCCAGTGTATCCCAGTGCAGGCAGGGCAGCAAGTCCTCCACTGTGGACTTAACTTGCCCAGGCTTAGGAAATAGGGTGAGCTACATTCCTTCCTTTGGGGGAGGGTGTGTGTGTGCAAGATGTCCATTGAGGAGAATGATAGGCGGCAGATGTCAGAAGTTGAACTGGATCAACACAACCATGGAGGTGTCAATACTATTTTATGGCTTTCTTGCAGTGGAGCCTCATACTGGAAGAATCATGTAGAAATGCTTAATGTTTGATTAATCCCAGAGAATACAAGTAAATTGAACTAAAATGTGTATTCCCCTTTTACAATGCTTTTATTATGTGTTTATGTTAAAATACAGGTCAGTCCACTGATTTGCTCAGCTTGCTAGATATTGCAATGTTAGAGCTTTAATGGGCTCGTCCTGCAGTCGGACTATTGAGATTTCAGTTTGCTATGTATTGTAATGTAATAGCTTTAATGGGATTGTTCTGCAGTTAAACTGCTGGGATCTATGGTGCACCAACTGGACACAGCAATGCAGGGGGGGGGGGGTGACAGGAGATCATTGCTCAATGCATTGCTTGGCTTGCTTTCTATTAGAATTTTAAAGTCTTTCTGGGAAAAGTAGTTCCCCTGTGCCCTGTCTGTTTTCTTTCAGTTCTCTCTCCAAGATGATGCCGCATTGCAGAACAGGAGTTTTTATAGGCCTCTTAAATCCACCCTATGCTGTCTCCTGATTGGCCTAGGAGCTGTATGTTGCATCAATGCAAACATTGACTAGATAACCTGGGTAATGTTATCTTGTTGATAGCTGCAAAGTATGCTGGGTTACCATGTCATCATCTCAGTGTTCCTAGTTCATTCAGGCACTTCCTCCATTTATTCAAGCACCAAAACATTCATTTAGGAACCAAAATGTTTTAATACAACTTTATGTCTGTATTCAATAACAACATTGGCCTAAAGTTGGCTGTTGTTTTCCCTGATTTTGGCCCGGTGACAACACTAAGAATCTCCAGTGGGAAAGAACCTTTAGCTATTATGTTATTATAATGCCTAATCAAAAGGGTACTAAGGTGCTTTATGAATTTGTATAAAGCTTATTTGTGAACCCATCAAGCCATTGGTCTTTGTGTTACATCCCAAACAATGTTTCTACCATCTTGGATGATCCTCCTTAAATGGCAGCCCCCAACTAGGTGACAATCCCTACACTGGGTTTAGTGCACAGGGCATCAGGGAAGTCAGACAGGCCAGGTCAGCAACACACAGCCAGATACACTACAGATACAGTACACAAGGGTTTAAACAGGAACAAGCAAGAAGTCAGGAACCAAGAGAGCAGCATGGTACAAAATCACAAACCAGAGGTAGTGTAAGAACAAGCAAATGTCAAACATGCAGAGCAATGTCAAGTCCAAATCAGAAGGCAAAAAGACAAATCAGGGAACACTCAAATGGTCATAACCCAAGGAAAGCTGAGTAGAACACAGAAAGCTAGTGAGGATTGCCAGAAGACCAATCCCAGGCTGGCCACAGTGCATCTTCTGGTTTAAACATCCCACCACAGGAGGTGTAAGGCACTTTAGACACCCAATTGGTTAGCAGGGCTGTCAGTAATTTGACACACAGCTTTGCACTGAGCAGAGCTGGTTGTGAAAGAGAATGCTCCCAGTGATGCCCTGCAGAGACCAGACATGGCACGGAAATAAGGATGAGTACATTTATGACTCATTATTAGCTTTCAAAGTCTTAAGCTCAGCTAATACTTTATCCTCAGTGATTGGTTTATAAAAGTATTGGCTAGGGAGAGAGGGGAATGTTTTTGTTTATCCAGAAATGAATAATGGACTGGGCAGGTTGTGGAGTGGTAACATCGTCCCTCAAATTATAATATAATAATCATCCAAGTGATTGCTGTACTTAAAATGTCATAGACTTTAGTATGACCAGAATTAATTTTGCAATTCTCATCCATGCACTGATTTTAAGGCAACGGGGCCAACTTGTTACTGTTAAGGTAACGGCAAGTGGTGGATCCTCTGGGCCTGTGTGGATGATGATGTGAGCCGTGCCAGGGAGCGGAGTCTAAGGTGCTGCTGGTTTTCACCAGAGCCCGCCGCAAAGTGGGATGGTCTTGCTGCAGCAGGCACACCCAGGTCACTACCCCTGGCATGATTCGTCCACACAGGTTGCTGGGATGGGGCGTGGCAGATAAGGAAACAGGCAAGATGAGGTCAAGGTAGCAGTAGGTCAAGGCAGGTGGCACAGGTGCAGGGTCAGGTAACGGAACAAAGATAACGAACACGGATATCAGGAACACAGAAACACAGTATGCTTTCACTAGGGCACAAGGCAACAAAGATCCAGCAGGGATACAAGGGAGGAGCAAGTACTTAAAGACAGGGTGCAGGTGTAGACACTTAAATGAGTACTGGACCTTTAAATGTAAAAGCTCCTACACGTGCACACCCTAGGAGGCGGGGGCACGCACCCCGGGGCTACAAGGACAGGAAGACCAGGGAGGTTAGTGACGGGCTAGGATTCACATGCGGGTGCATGATGCGAATCCCAGCCCCGCCAGCAGCGGGGACATGACAAGAGAGCACACACGGCCAGCGTGTCTGGCCGGAGCGTAGATATTACAGTTACCTTGAAAACAATAAATCATCTTTAATATACAGAGATTAAAACGGCATTATCAAGAATAAATAGAGAGAGTGTAAACAGGTGAGCTGCTCATAGTTTTAGTAACTTGAATAAATACATATTTAGCTCTTGGAGGTTATATGTTGTTCAGTTCCTCTCTACCATCTGATCTAAAAATAAGCATGGGGAGCAATGCATTTCTATATTATATATATATATATATATATATATATATATATATATATATATATATATATATATAGTCGTAGTAATATGCAGCACACCGAAATCTGATGCAAAGTGCTTTATTCCATGTAGTACAAAAGCAACGTTTCGCCGGCCTCACGCCAGCATTCTCAAGTGATAATGAGTGATACAAATGGGCATATATACACACTGCCCACCATCAGTTAGTGACATCATAAGTGTATTAACATACATAAACAAACATCAAAAAGACATAATCGTGCATTGAATATCAATCATCACAACAGGGCACAACCCAGATTTACTGTTACGATCCATCACTGGACATATAGTATATAGTGTACTTCTTACTGTGCAAATATACGTGTAGATTGCCTCCAGGGTCCAGCCACGGTGTCCATAGCCTCACGCCGTGATTCTCATGGAACGCCAGAGTCAGCGCCATTCGCGCTGTCAGCGGAGAACAACATCCGGTACGTCACTTCCGGTACACAGAAGATTGCGATGTTCGCGAAGCTAAGCATCGCGTTGCTTAGTAACAGAGCTTGGTAATCACAGCGTCCATGGAAACCAATGGTAATAATCAGGAGAGTGTCATATGTATGATGCAAAGTAAGGCATCAGTTATATATAGAAGTAGACTGTTATACAGACATAAATGGGGAATGTATCTGGAGTCACACACAATTGCATACATTGGGGATGTGAGCGCAGCATTCCTCCTGCTGATGAGGGTAAGGGTGAAGATTGTGGGGCTGCCCGGATAAACAGGGGTACCCACAGTATGTTAACAGGGCAGAACCGCACAGGCACTGTTGCAGGGTCTGCCCTGTAATTCACAGATTCACCCCCCCTATTAGTGCCGGTGGAAGCGCTCAAATTTCCCCCACACATATACACATGCACACTGACCCACAGTCTCATTACCCCATATGATGTCAGAATTATATGTCCAAGCCTAAGCGAAATGTTTCTCATGATGACGGAGGATCTATTGACGCGGTGTTCTGGCTCGTCACCGTGACTGTCACCCAAAAAGAGAGCAACCTGAATAAAAACAAAAAAGAGGACAAAAAAGAATACATAGTTAAAATACAATATATATATATATATATATATATATATATATATATATATATATATACCACCAAATCAGCAGCACTCTTATAAGGCCAGAGTATAATCTTGAAGGCTCTCAAATACTTGGTGTAGGCAATTGCAAACAAAATCCTGTAGTATGTCATATATCACAGATCAATGCAGCACTCCATTTAAGTGGAAAAAAAAAAAACTTAAACATGCTTACCTCTCCTCTACAGAGTTTTCTTTTCCTACTGTCATTGGGTTTTCCAGGCAGTAGCAGAAAGTTCAGGTGCACATCCAAAAACATTCTGCTTTTACCCTGGAAACCCCATGGCAGTCAAAATTTGCCAGCTATGTGCCTGCGCAATGGCTTATGGCTTGCCACAGTAATTGCTACACTGTATTAAACCACCGCTTTATACTTCCTCTGCCTGATTATTCTGGCTTGTGAGTGATCCAGCTTTCCTGAAATAAACTATGTACTACTGTCACTTGTGTACCAAACTCTGCATACTTGGACCACAGCTGGGATGTCTCCCCTGTGTATCAAACTCTGCAAATGTCTGATGACAGCTGATCTCTCTCCTGTAACTAATCTCTATATAACATCTGGCTATAATTGTGAACTATGTCATTACATCTCCTATTGAATTTTAGATCTAAGAACCTGCATTGTTACATTCAGTTTAATGGAAATATTTAATTGGAGTATGGTGTTAATATTGGTATTCCTGTAGTATTTTTAATTGAGCAACAATATGTCCAAATTAATAAGTCACTTTGTGAAGGTTATAACATATTTTAAGCATTAAAAGGCAAACTTTGTAGTGAGAAAATAGTCTTGCTAAAAAGTGCCCCCTTTTATAGTCTGCAGTCAGAGTAGCCTAACAGTGTCAGACACACAAAGCACAGGGACTGAATGGAGCAGACAAAGATGAGAAGATGAATATTATTACTATTGATAATATTAACCCCACCTCATCTACCTGGAGCCTCCAAAGAGTACTATGCTAGAGTAGCTGGGACATTAAGTCCTTCATCATGCCCTTAACCCTTAAGGACCACGGGTTTTCCGTTTTTGCACTTTCATTTTTTCCTGCTCACCTTTTAAAAATCATAACCCTTTCAATTTTGCACCTAAAAATCCATAAGAGGGCTTATTTTTTGTGCCACCAATTCTACTTTGCAGTGAGATCAGTCATTTTACCCAAAAATCTACATCAAAACGGAAAAAAAAATCATTGTGCGACAAAATTGAAGAAAAAATGCAATTTTGTAACTTTTGGGGGCTTCCGTTTCTACGCAGTACATTTTTTGGTAAAAATGACACATTCTCTTTATTCTGTAGGTCCATACGATTAAAATGATACCCTACTTTTATAGGTTGGATTTTGTTGTACTTCTGGAAAAAATCATAACTACATGCAGGAAAATGTATATGTTTAAAATTGTCAATTTCTGACCCCTATAACCTTTTTTATTTTTCTGCATATGGGGTGGTATGAGGGCTCATTTTTTGCGACATAATCTGAAGTTTTTATCGGTACCATTTTTGTATTGATCGTACTTTTTGATCGCTTTTTTTTTCATGATATAAAAAGTGACCAAAAATACGCTATTTTGGACTTTGGAATTTTTTTTACGCCTACGCCATTGTCCGTGCGGTTTAAATAATGATATATTTTTATAGTTTGGACATTTACGCACGCGGCGATACCACATATGTTTATTTTTTATTATGTTTATATATTATTTATATGGAATTTGGAAAAGGTGGGTGATTTAAACTTTTAATAAGGAAGGGGTTAATGTGTGTGTGTGTTAAACTTTTTTTTACCTTTTTTTTCTTTTACACTTTTAGTCCCCCTAGGGGACTTTTAGGAGGAATCATTTGATTCCTCATACAGATGAATGGGATTACATATAATCCCATTCATCTGTGTGCTCTGCGCTCGATTGATAAAGCCTGGTCCTGCCAGGCTGTATCATTCAGAGAGCCGGAGCCGACACAGGAGGAGAGGTGAACCCTCGTGCTACCTCAGTAGTGGATCGCTCCCCCGCGATCGCGCTGCGGGGGGAGTGATCCACCCCACTGCTTTGACAGCGGCGATCTAAAGGGTTCATAGCCGGCCGCGGCGATCGCCGCATGTCGGCTATTAACGCCGGCCCCCAGCTGCAAGAATCAGCAGGGGGCCGGCCGGTATGACGCGGGCTCGAGTCGGGAGCCCGCGTCATACCTTGGTAACGGCCATTGTACGTGTATACAAGTCCATGGTCGTTAAGGGGTTAAACCACCAAAGAAGTTTTACTTATGCTGCATTCACATCTCGTTTTTGCAATACGGGTCCCGTATCCCGTTTCTGTACAAAAAACGTATGTCTCCAAACCGGACCGAAACGTATGCAACCGTAAATGCCTCCTCCCGTTTTGAAACCATATACGGTTTGAAAACGGATGGCCGTTTGCATACGTTTTCATACGTTTTCATTGAAAGAAAAAACGGATCCAGTTTTATTTTTGGCAACATTTTAAATAAAGTTCTTCTTTTTTTATTGAATCTCCCAAAAAAAAGGAAAAAAAAAGAAAAACAGTATTGTTCAAACCGGATGTAACTGTACGCACATACGGTTTAATAGGGTTCCCATAGAACTCCATTTTAAAATAACCGTATACAGGTTGGATACGTTTTTTCAACCGGACTTGAAACCGTAGTAGACTACGGTTTTGTGTGCGGAAAAAAAACACATACAACTGTAAATGAAGCAAAACGTACGCAACCGCATGCTACGGTTGTCATATGGTTTTCAATGTAATGTCTATGCATACGGTTTGGAATACGGATCAATACGTTTTTTTTGCTGAAACCGGATACGACAACCGTATTGCAAAAATGAGATGTGAATGCAGCCTTAGTATACCATATTTTTTATGGTAATGGTATGGTGCTGATATCCAGTCACAGTATTGTTGTGCTTTTCAGTTACGGTTTGGTGGTATTATGCAGTCTTTGTATGATTATTTTGTCACTATGGGGAGATTTATCAAAACCTATATAGAGACAAAGTTGCTGAGTTGCCCATAGCAACCATTCAGATTGCTTCTTTCATTTTTTTTAAAAGACCTCTGAAAATGAAAGAAGCAATCTGATTGGTTGCTATGGGCAACTCAGCAACTTTTCTCTGGACAGGTTTTGATAAATCTCCCTCAATATTCTTTTATTACTTGGGGATAAGGGTAATTTATGTATAAAACTTTCAGATTCTGGTACAAAATAATGTGCCCTGTATTTTGCACTATTTTTGGGAAACACAACCCACACTACTGAACACCAGGATCTGGCTGTGTGCTTAATAGCAATGCCAAATCTAAATGGTTAATGTGAATGCTTCTGACAGTAACAATCATGCCACAGATAACAATAACTTTTATGACATCACAATTCATGATAAGCACGTTCGCTTTATTGTTCATCTTTAGCTTTGTTTACAATGACTAATTACAATTTCTCATAAATGAGCAAATTATAACCATAATTGGGGAGTGTAAATGTGCCTTTAATGGGGAAATATTCAGACTGCATAGCATTTCGGGCAGCATGGGCTGTAAATATAGCAATGAGAGTAAGCAAATGGTGGTGTCTAATCTGCTCTTAGGGAATCTATTGCATTGCTCTATATTATTGTACAGTATTGACTTCCTTAGCTCAGTTCCCACACACATAATCCTTTTTTTCAACTGGCTACTAAAATTGGAACTGATTCAAGCCTTGTCACTGATTAACATATGAATAATGTGCCTTATTTTTCATTGTAATACTAAGCTTCATCAGGTATCTTTACCCACCAATTTAAAATCTTAAATGCAATTTAAAATCTTTCCAAAAATAATCTGAAATTGAAGAAGACTAGATCATTTACTATTTAAAACATGTTCCTTATATCATCTATTAAGTACTCCTTCTGTGCCAAACCATCTGGGTGAAAAAGTAATAAAGCATGTCGATGGTTGAAAGAAATGATCAGCTAATGCAAATGACTTTTGGCTGCCAACTGCAACAAACCTTTGCAATAAAGACACACTACAGTTGGCACCATATCTTAATATGTACAGGATGCAGCCTTTCTTTTAGACAGTAGAATTAAAACATATTTCCCAATGGTGAAAGTACTAGGTGAACGTCTGTATGGAGAACACTGCTAAGAATGTACTCTAGTCATATTCACCTAATTTAAGAGGGGATTATTAGCCCTTGCAAATAATTACTTTGAAACGTATTATGTGACCAGTAGAAATATCATCTATTGATCTGTAGTTAAAGGAATTGAAGATATTTCCTTTTTTGTGTTGTGTTATTGACTTTGGAATTTGTTTCAAATACAATTATTTACAGTGGGTGAAATTAGTATAGAACACGTCATAATTTTTCTTACTAAATATATTTCCAAAGGAGCTAATTACATTTAATTTTCACCAGATGTTAAAGGGGTATTCCAGGATTTTTTTTTATTTGACTATGCTACAGGGGTTGTAAAGTTAGTGTAGTACATAATATAGTGTCCGTACCTGTGTGTGACAGTTTTCCCACAATTCTTCTGTGATTTTCACCCCACTATATTTTTACCAGCATACAAAATGACTGTTGTCTCAGATTTTTCCCAGCTTGCAATGCGGCCGAGACCTGACTCACTAGTCAGCAGATGATAGGGAGCCTGTCTGCTTCAATGTGTGGAGTGATTCCTTGGTGGGAGAGAGATCAATCTGCAACTAATGCAACAGCTGTAGGCACCCTGATTGAAAACCACAGGTCTTTTGTTTGAATGGTGGGTGAGTGGTGGCTGATGTGTGGGAGGGTGGAAAATGGAATTTGGGGATTTGTAGTCAAAAAAAGAAAAGTCAAACAGGAAATAAAAGTTCACAAACAGCTAGCCACAGTATTATGGTAATCTCACAAAATAGCGATTTATCCCCAAGACAAGTGCAGATCCTTCCTGAGCATGTCCATTACTGTCTGCCAGGTAGATACTAAAATCATCTTATGGTTGATAACCCCTTTAAGATTTTTGTTTCTTTGTCTGTATGGATTACTTGGAATTTTCACCAGCAATTTATTTCATCCGCTGTTTTGTGTGCTGGTGTGGTGTCCCGGTACCGGATTGCATCGGTTACCTTGTGGTGAGGTCCCTAAAGTCAGAGTCCCTAGGTACCGGTGGGGTCCTCATCAATAGTTAGCCTCTTGTCATCCCCTTAATAGTTAAAATTATTCAAATTCAATGAGTAAATATGTAAATAAAGTGTACTTACCTTGTTGTGGCGTCGCAGGACCTGCGGGTCACTTGATGTGTTCCAAAACTCTATGGTTTTCTGGTTCAAGGACCTTTGGAGGAAGTCAGGTGATCACCCACCATGCATTGTAACGGTGAGTGACAGCTGACACGGACCAATCCAAAACGCCCCTGCCCCTGCCCATATAAGGGAGCGGTGGCCATTACTCGCTTTTTCCTTGTGGGCTGCTGATGAAGGAGGATCTGCGCAGCTGTTATCAGCAGTGACTAGGCCCAAGCCTCGCGGCAACGGCCATCTTTACAAAACTGTGAGTTATCTCAATCCCTGTTAACTCAGCAAGATCACCGGACCTAAATAGACCCCTAAATCCAGATGGATCTCTGCACCAATCCTAATTCTAATAATCCTTTGGATAAGTCAATGGTCCTCAGCATCTATCAATCACTGCTGTGCTGTATAGAGACTGTATTGCTAAGACTGTTGCTGTTAATTGGATGTACCGCAAGTACTTCAGTAAAGTTTATGCAAGTTCAAGTTCATCTCTATTGTGGACCTTCGTTCATTTAAGCACGCACCTATCGTTTCTGGGAAGGGTGGCGATAGGCCGAAGATTTACCTCAGCGTATTAACCCTCACCCTGGCGTCACGAGTGACGGGTTAAATTTACCCCTCATATACCGAAGCAACACCCCAACTACACTACTCCCCAAGGCAGTAACCACACTGGCACGTAAATATTTTCATTTTTGTTTAAAGAATACACAGCATCCTAGAATAAATATACACCATGGGGGACATGTATCATTATTTGTGTATGGTAGAAGCATTTTGCCCCTTTTCCCGAATTCTAAATTATGTGCAGAAGCGCTAAATTTATCAATCAAGCGCAATGAGCTTCATAAATTGCGGGTAAATATAGTAATCTCCTCAATCCACTTTTTGGAAAATAGAATCGATGATTTAGAGCATCTTGCTACGTTAAGTCCAAGATGGCTTATATTTGCGCCAAAAAACAGCTCTTGCAGCAAAATTTTTGGTGTAAAGGAAAAGTACGCAGTTAATAAATCCATGTGTACGATAGATGTCACTCCAAGGTACCCCAATTCAGCCACATCTGGAGGACATGCTCTACCAAAACGTGCACAAAAAAATGAGCAAAAAAAAAAAAAGGGCTTGCGCAAAATTTTGCACACAAGAATACACATAAAACAGGGGTAAAATCTTTGATACATTTCCCCCCATGTGTTTATTTTACCTTTTATTGTAAGCCACTGAAAGGGCAATAAAAAATATAGGTGTACACATCCCTTGCTGCTCGTCTCTTTTCCCTGCTTCTGAGACAAGAGGTCAGAGCAGAACCTGCCCCCTCAGCCAATCACTGGCCTAAGCAGTATTCTATCTAAGCCAGTGATTGGCTGAGTGGGCAGTTCTTGCTCCAACCTCTGCTCTCAGAAGCAGGGAGATTAACAGGAGGGAACCAATAGGCTCTGCAATGGAAACTGTAGGGGACCAGGGTAGGCAATTATTTCTTTTTTCTTAATAGCATCCTCAAGAAAATATATTAATTTTAAGGCTACATTCACATGGCAGAATTTCAGCAATTCTGTGCAAATTCCATTCAGCAAATCTTGCTGAATGTAATTGCAGAATTTCACTGAATTTCTGTGTTCTCTAAACACATATTTCTCCCTAAATTAAAGCCCCACTGAGTTCAATGCAATTTTTCCTGCAATTCCACAAAATTTAAAGACAGATATGCCAGCTTAAAGGGGTACTTCACTGGCCTGTGTTTGGAACATATAGTGCGCGCTGTGGGGGTCGGTCACACCCCCTCAATGCAAGTATATGGGAGGGGCGTGATGGCTGTCACGCCCCCTCCCTTAGACCCAGGGGCGGATCCAGAGTCTAGTCTCGGGAGGAGCACTATAAGAGTAGTTTATGTTGGCGGACAGAAAATAAGGTGTTGCTTAAGGTACTTACAATATTAAATGTATCATACAGTCCTAACCTTGTTTAAGACCCATAGGCCATGTTCACACGTCAGAATTTCCAATGCGGAATTCGGCCCGTGCATTCCGCTGGAGCAGAGTCCCATTTAATTCAACAGGATTCTGCTGCGCTGTGCTCACGGCAGAATATCCATGCCAGATGTTTCCAGCACGGAAATTCTGTTTTCTGTCTCCGCAGAAAGAATAAACACGTTCATTCTTTCTGCAGACACCGCATGGAATTCTTAGCCATCTTGGAGACGGCTGTCCGCACAGAGATTTTCCCTACGGACAGATAGGATATGTTTAAACAGATATATCAATATTACAAAGATCACAAGAGATTTTAAGCAGTTTACGTATAATATATTAGAATGTTTACATAAACAGGACTACACATAGGACACATGGTCACACATTTAGTGGGAGATTCATCAAAACCTGTCCAGAGGAAAAGATGACCAGTTGCCCATAGCAACCAAGGCCTTTTTACAAATGAAAGAAGCGATCTGATTGGTTGCTATGGGCAACTCAGCAACTTTTAGACTGGAAGAAAGGAGATTTTGTCTAAGGCAAAGGAAAGGGTTTTTTTACACTAAGAACAATAAGGATGTGGAATCCTCTGTCTGCAGAAGCGGTTTTATTAGTATGTACAGACATTTAAACAGCAACTGGATGAATATTTACAAAAACATAACAGTAAGGCATATAGGCCCTGATTTTTTTAGCATGTTGTGATGCCTGCACTGTAGAATGTTGTGATGCCTGCGCTGTAGCATGTTGTGATGCCTGCGCTGTAGAATGTTGTGATGCCTGCGCTGTAGCATGTTGTGATGCCTGCGCTGTAGAATGTTGTGATGCCTGTGCTGTAGCATGTTGTGATGCCTGCGCTGTAGAATGTTGTGATGCCCGCGCTGTAGCATGTTGTGATGCCTGCGCTGTAGAATGTTGTGATGCCCGCGCTGTAGCATGTTGTGATGCGCGCGCTGTAGAATGTTGTGATGCCTGCGCTGTAGAATGTTGTGATGCCTTGGCTGTAGAATGTTGTGATGCCTGCGCTGTAGAATGTTGTGATGCCTGCGCTGTAGAATGTTGTGATGCCTGCGCTGTAGAATGTTGTGATGCCTGCGCTGTAGAATGTTGTGATGCCTGCGCTGTAGAATGTTGTGATGCCTGCACTGTAGAATGTTGCAGAAAATTATTTCCAGTATAATTATCAAATATACCAATTGCAACAGAATGGGAAAGTGCTAAAGATTTTTTTACCATTTAAAACTACAGCTCCCAGTATGACCTTAAGTATGTGGGAAGGTTATAATGGGAGTTGTTGTTTCACCCATCATTACTGCAGAACTTACAAGTGACTACAGCTCCGATGGGACATAATGAGGAGAATACACAATGATATCAGTGACTACAGTTGATGTCTTCTCAATAGTCTTTCCTTATCTAATTCAGATGGTACATACCGCCGAGACTTGTTCCAGCTAAATGTTCACTCAGCAGAACTTGATACCCAGATGGTTTCTATGTCAGCGGATTCTGATCCTCTATATGAAAACAATAATTATTATAATGCTGCCAAACACTGTATTCTTTGAAAATAATACTGCCACACACTGTACCCTCTGTATTTAAAACCGCCACACACCATAACCTCTAAAAATACTACTACACACTGAACCCTCTGAATATATTACTACAACATACTGAACCCTTTGAATATAATACCACCACATACTGTACTCTCTGAATATAACCTTGTCATGCACCCTCTGAATACAATACCGTAATGTATTGTGGCCCATAAAAACCATACTACCCCAAAAATTCCTTATAATATACACTAGGGCATGTATAATTGTCTTTAGACAGTTTTTTGTGTCTAAAAACAGTGAAAAAAATGCGCAAGCAGAGCTTATTTGCGCCTTTTTTGCTCTTCAGTTGCAATCCACTGATTTTGGCAATACACATGATATGGACGGGTTTTATGAACTGCACCTTTTTGTGAAAAGGCGCAAAAAAGGTGCAAAACCACTGAAAAGTCTCTAAAACTACACCAGCCCAGACTTAGATTTTTGGTGTATGTGAAGAGTGAAACTTTGAAAATGTGACCTGCACAAAATTTATCAAATGCTCTGCGACCATTTAATAAATGTGGTGCTCCTACACATTACAGCACACAAAAAAGGTATAGAAAAATACTTCACTTACACCTACAATGATAAATGCCGGCCTATACCTTTGAAATGCAAAATACTTTGTGCCCCTCATACATAGCAATAATGCCCCATCCTGTGCCCCCACATATAATAATTATAACCCGTCCTGTTCCCCCCACATAATAATAATGCCCTCTGTCATGTGCCCCTCACATATAATGCCCCTGTCATGTTCCCCTCACATATAATGCCCCCTGTCCTGCCCCCTCAGGGGGCATTGTATGTGAGGGGCATAGGACATTGGGCATTATATGCGGGGGAACAGGACAGCCCCCCTGTCATGTGCCCATATAATGCACATATAATGCCCCCCTGACATATGTTCCTGACTTATAAAGCCCCCTGTCCTGTGCCCCTCACATATAATGCCCCATGTCCTGTGTCTCTCACATATAATGCCCCCTGAGGGCACAGGACATGGGGCATTATATATGAGGGGCACATAACAGGGGGGCATTATATGTAAGGGGCACATGTCAGGGGGCATTATATGTGGGGGTACATGACAGGGGGGCATTATGAGTGGGGGAACATGACAGGGGGGCATTATATATGAGTGCCACAGGACAGGGGGAATTATAAGTGATGGGCACATAACGGGGGTATTATAAGTAAGCGGCAAATGTCAGGCGGGCATAATATGTGTATTATATGGGCACATGACAGGGGCCCCCTGTCATGTGCCCCCACATATAATGCCCCCTGATATGTGCCCCTCACATATAATGCCCCCTGACATGTGCCCCTCACATTTAATGCCCCCCTGTCATGTGCCCCCAACGTATAATGTCCCCTGTCATGTGCCCCCAACATATAATGCCCCCCCTGACATGTGCCCCTCACATATGATGCCCCCTGTTGGGGGCAGGACAGGGGGCATTATATGTGAGGGACACATGTCAGGGGGGCATTATATGGGCACATGACAGGGGAGGTCCTGTCATTTTCCCCCACATATAATGCCCCCCTGACATGTGCCCCTCACTCGTCATTTGCCCCTCTCACTTATAATTAGCTTCCCCCCCTCCCTTTCTCACTCATCACTTTTGCCCCTCTCACTTATAATTTGCTCCCCCCGTCCCCTTTCTCACCCATCACCTTTGTCACACGCTGCGGCTGCTCCGTTCTTGCAGCCAGTGAGAGCCGCAGGGAAGTGATTCCCGGGCGCCGTCACGATGATGTGATGTCATCGCGCCAGCGTAATGCCGTGGATGGCATCCCCGCGACTCTCACTGACTGCAGATATGGAGCAACCCCAGCGTGTGGGAAAGGTTAGGGATTGGTGGAGCGGGACAGCTGACAGCTCCCGATCCATCATGCTATAGTACGGGAGGGGTGGCAATTGCCCCATTGCCCCCCCCCCCCCTGGATCCGGCACTGCTTAGACCTGCATTGAGGGGGCATGGCCTGACATCACGAGCGGTGTGGCTGACCCCCACAGCACGCAAACAGCACTTGGAACTAAATGTTTCGAACACTGGCCAGTGGAGTACCCCTTTAAAGAACATACAGAGTCAGTTTCATGCACTGTAAGCTTTGTCACAGCCCCCTCTAAAGCCCAAAACAGCCATCACCCATTCTTACAGCTAAAAAAGCCCCATTGATGCCCACATGGAACTATGTTATGTGAATGGGAGTTATCGAAATTTGGCAAAGACAGGTTTGCAGAGAGTGGGTGTTGAGTTTCAGTTACAGTTAAGAGCAGTAAGGGACATACAGTATCTCTTATTTACCCTCATACTTTAAGTGCCTCACGGACTTGAGGAAGTGCCAGTAGGCTTTAAACAATTGTTGCCTCACCAGCCACAATTTCATCATGCTTCCCTGCACAATCCTTCCCTTCTTGTGTTTTGTACACTGTATGCTGCTACCGTGAATAAAGAAGTCGTCTCATAGAAGATTCAGCCCTGATGAATGCTCCGTTCTGTTGTTCTTCTTATATGATTTGTTACATTATCCTGTATACAACTCCAGCTCTGCGTGAAGCACCATCACTGAACCCTTTGAATATAATACCACCACATACTGTACTCTCTGAATATAACCTTGCCATGCACCCTCTGAATACAATACCGTAATGTATTGTGGCCCATAAAAACCATACTACTCCAAAAATTCCTTATAATATACACTAGGGCATGTATAATTGTCTTTAGACAGTTTTTTGTGTCTAAAAACAGTGAAAAAAATGCGCAAGCAGAGCTTATTTGCGCCTTTTTTGCTCTTCAGTTGCAATCCACTGATTTTGGCAATACACATGATATGGACGGGTTTTATGAACTGCACCTTTTTGTGAAAAGGCGCAAAAAAGGTGCAAAACCACTGAAAAGTCTCTAAAACTACACCAGCCCAGACTTAGATTTTTGGTGTATGTGAAGAGTGAAACTTTGAAAATGTGACCTGCACAAAATTTATCAAATGCTCTGCGACCATTTAATAAATGTGGTGCTCCTACACATTACAGCACACAAAAAAGGTATAGAAAAATACTTCACTTACACCTACAATGATAAATGCCGGCCTATACCTTTGAAATGCAAAATACTTTGTGCCCCTCATACATAGCAATAATGCCCCATCCTGTGCCCCCACATATAATAATTATAACCCGTCCTGTTCCCCCCACATAATAATAATGCCCTCTGTCATGTGCCCCTCACATATAATGCCCCTGTCATGTTCCCCTCACATATAATGCCCCCTGTCCTGCCCCCTCAGGGGGCATTGTATGTGAGGGGCATAGGACATTGGGCATTATATGCGGGGGAACAGGACAGCCCCCCTGTCATGTGCCCATATAATGCACATATAATGCCCCCCTGACATATGTTCCTGACTTATAAAGCCCCCTGTCCTGTGCCCCTCACATATAATGCCCATGTCCTGTGTCTCTCACATATAATGCCCCCTGAGGGCACAGGACATGGGGCATTATATATGAGGGGCACATAACAGGGGGGCATTATATGTAAGGGGCACATGTCAGGGGGCATTATATGTGGGGGTACATGACAGGGGGGCATTATGAGTGGGGGAACATGACAGGGGGGCATTATATATGAGTGCCACAGGACAGGGGGAATTATAAGTGATGGGCACATAACGGGGGTATTATAAGTAAGCGGCAAATGTCAGGCGGGCATAATATGTGCATTATATGGGCACATGACAGGGGCCCCCTGTCATGTGCCCCCACATATAATGCCCCCTGATATGTGCCCCTCACATATAATGCCCCCTGACATGTGCCCCTCACATTTAATGCCCCCCTGTCATGTGCCCCCAACATATAATGTCCCCTGTCATGTGCCCCCAACATATAATGCGCTATGTCCTGTGCCCCTCACATATAATGCCCCCCCTGACATGTGCCCCTCACATATGATGCCCCCTGTTGGGGGCAGGACAGGGGGCATTATATGTGAGGGACACATGTCAGGGGGGCATTATATGGGCACATGACAGGGGAGGTCCTGTCATTTTCCCCCACATATAATGCCCCCCTGACATGTGCCCCTCACTCGTCATTTGCCCCTCTCACTTATAATTAGCTTCCCCCCCCCCCTTTCTCACTCATCACTTTTGCCCCTCTCACTTATAATTTGCTCCCCCCGTCCCCTTTCTCACCCATCACCTTTGTCACACGCTGCGGCTGCTCCGTTCTTGCAGCCAGTGAGAGCCGCAGGGAAGTGATTCCCGGGCGCCGTCACGATGATGTGATGTCATCGCGCCAGCGTAATGCCGTGGATGGCATCCCCGCGACTCTCACTGACTGCAGATATGGAGCAACCCCAGCGTGTGGGAAAGGTTAGGGATTGGTGGAGCGGGACAGCTGACAGCTCCCGATCCATCATGCTATAGTACGGGAGGGGTGGCAATTGCCCCATTGCCCCCCCCCCCCTGGATCCGGCACTGCTTAGACCTGCATTGAGGGGGCATGGCCTGACATCACGAGCGGTGTGGCTGACCCCCACAGCACGCAAACAGCACTTGGAACTAAATGTTTCGAACACTGGCCAGTGGAGTACCCCTTTAAAGAACATACAGAGTCAGTTTCATGCACTGTAAGCTTTGTCACAGCCCCCTCTAAAGCCCAAAACAGCCATCACCCATTCTTACAGCTAAAAAAGCCCCATTGATGCCCACATGGAACTATGTTATGTGAATGGGAGTTATCGAAATTTGGCAAAGACAGGTTTGCAGAGAGTGGGTGTTGAGTTTCAGTTACAGTTAAGAGCAGTAAGGGACATACAGTATCTCTTATTTACCCTCATACTTTAAGTGCCTCACGGACTTGAGGAAGTGCCAGTAGGCTTTAAACAATTGTTGCCTCACCAGCCACAATTTCATCATGCTTCCCTGCACAATCCTTCCCTTCTTGTGTTTTGTACACTGTATGCTGCTACCGTGAATAAAGAAGTCGTCTCATAGAAGATTCAGCCCTGATGAATGCTCCGTTCTGTTGTTCTTCTTATATGATTTGTTACATTATCCTGTATACAACTCCAGCTCTGCGTGAAGCACCATCAATGGAATATCTTTGGAAAGATTTTGATTACAGCCATATGTGTTCGGATGCATTGGTTTTAAAGAGATTGCAACCTATGTGGTGCAGGTGATTGTTTGTTTGGAGTAAGCCTATTAAATTGTATGTGATAGAGCTGGAGTTATATTATACTTGTCTCCTTTTCTCCCTCTCAGCCCCATACACATGTGAGAGCAACGTCCATCATACAGGATGTACTACAGAGTCTGCACAGTCAGTTGTATAACTGTGGCCAATAGAGATAATCAAGGAGGGTGGAGCTGATAGAGGACGGATGTGAGCTTCCAGGAATTAGTTGATGTTGTCATAATAAAGTTCACAGGAAGTCAGGTGAAACAGCACAGATCACTTCCTGTGACACCTTATGTAATGTGTTTTAAGCAATTCTGATCCAGTTGTGGTCACATGACCCAGCCACATCCGAATGAAATGTATGGCTGCAGCAGAGCTGGAAAGAAACAGATGGCACTACTGGAGTACTGGTGAGTGTACATTATTTGGACAAAAAAAAATTTAAGTGCTTCTTCAAAAACCTTAAAAAGCCATGTACAGAAATGGTCTTGTTTATGGAGAAAAAACTAATTGTTTTCTTTAGTCTTGGACAATTGCCTTTAAGACAATACTTTAGTGATTTAAACAGCAAAAGCAAAATCACTCAATATGGAAGAAATTAGTTTAAAGCAAAAGAAGTCAGATCTGACATGGTGCTGGGACTTATAACCCTATGGTGGGTGCTTAGCTCCACATGTTTTGACCCCTGCCTTAAAGAATTCCAATATCCAAAGGTGTAGAAGTGACACTCCAAAAGGTCAATTTATGGAATTTTTATTCACCCCAAAGTGTACGAAAATAAACAATATTTCAAACATATAATAGGTACTTTTTTAAGCATTGAAGCCTGAAAAGTAGCCTATTGTTGATTTGAAACAGTGCATATGTTTGTAAACTTAGGGCTGCCATCAGAAATTTTGGGGTCCCTTACACAGTTCAAGACCTGTGTCTGTCCACCCTGTGTAGGTGGTGCCCAAGGTAGGTAGTGCCCTCATGTTGGACATAGTGCCCCTCATGTAGGTAATGACCCCATGTAGGTAGTGCCCCCAGGTTCATAGTGCACCCCATGTAGGTAGTGCCCTCATATAGGTCCTTTGAAAAAAAAAATCCCACTCACCTTTTTGCTGATCCTGCACAGTATCTGCACTCTTTTGAAGCCTCTGGAGCAGCATAGGACTTCTCTGGCAGGTCACATGATAAAATGATGTCATCACGCAACCTGCAGCATAAGCCTACGCACCTGCACGTACATTACTTATGTCATTTGCGTAATGTACGTACAGATGCTGAAGACTACGGTACCCTGTACATACATTACGTACACAATTTGCATACTGTATGTACAGAAGGAGGAGATCGCTGTTTAAACACCCTTGGACATTTTAGAGTATCCTCTGGATATTGGAGTAGTTGGATTAGGTTTCCACCTGGAGGTTTTTAGAGAACATTCACAATGAGTGAGGTCATTAATATACCAAATTATTCACTTAAAACGTTGAAGAAACTGAAGAAGATATATTTACTTGCTACTGACAAAAAGAGCTGGTAACAGAAGGGTCATGAGTTGGTCATCTACTTACAGGTGCTATTTACAAAGATGCATACACAGAAAAAAAGCATTATTATTTCAATACCTGTGATGTTTATTTGGAACTATTTAGTTTTTATGTTCATTATTTTAATGAGATATTACAGTCAGTGATGCCAGTGAAGTAGCATTGTGTAAGTATGAATGGATGCGGAAAGGAAAGAGAATGAATTTAGCCTTTCGACTAGAATAATTAACCTTGAACTAAAACATGGAGAAAATCTATTGAGAGTACAAAAAGATCACATGGTAAAAGTTTTTACACTAAGCCTTGGCTCACTACCAGCAGTTAAAGATTGAACAAAGTTGATGACTTAACCAAGCAGGCAACACTGCAGAGCTATTGATAATAAAACAAGAGTTTCTGTACATTGAATCGACTTCCAGGCTCTGAATCCCCCAAATAATAAAACACAAACCAATTAAGAAGAGTACTTTTGTCTTGTTCTCCTGCCAATGCGGAAGTGTTGTGACAGCAATTCAAAGATCTTTAATGGAACAAGACTCTCAATCTTTGGAGAATTTCTGGCACTTTCTCTTTAGATGCTAAAAATAACCCATAACAACTTCATTAACCCATACTGGTGCCGTATTTCAGTGTACGGCATATTGATTTTATAAAAAATAAATAAATAAACTTGAGTCAGTAATAGTAATGCAGAAAGGGCATTAATACAAAGGAATTTTTGTCCCAATAGACACATATGTACAATTTTTTTTTATATTGAATTCATTCAACCATTAAGAAAACAAAGATACATTTTATGATCAGAATTCATAGAAATGAGGCAATGTTTTACTGTACAGTAAATCTGGTTCGTGGGGAAAGCCACGCCACACAAAACCACTTCTCTTTATCTCTAAGCCCCACCCACTTGGCTAGCGTGACACAGAGCTTTGATAAACACCCTCCTGCATCTTTTGTTATTGAAAGAGTGCACAGGGCATAAAAACTAAATTATCACAGGGTGATCCCCAGAGGGATGTTATCTGTGGTTTATACAGCTTTGTTGACACCTCTGAAACTCTTTCCAAAGCAAGGTGAGACGGATAGAAAACTTTAAGAGTACCACTCCACATCTTTTGTAAGACCTTGCCCTTTCCACCTCACAGAAAGAAAGGAAGATAAAGTCTCTGACAGATAAATGGTTAAACAGATAAACCCAAAATCCTATGCTTGTGTCTCTACCCTTTAAAAAATATTTACATTTACATTTTGTCACCATTCCATCTTGGCTGGTGCTCCCTCTGATCTTTCACAAGTGCCATGTGGAACCATGGTCAGAAGTGACCAAACTTAAAGGGGATATTCAGAGAAAAACTTTATATATATATATATATATATATATTAACTGGCTCCAGAAAGTTAAACAGATTTGTAAATTACTTCTATTAAAAAATCTTAATCCTTTCAGTATTTATGAGCTGTGGAAGTTGAGTTGTTCTTTTCTGTCTAAGTGCTCTTTGATGACACCTGTCTAGGGAACTGTCCAGAGTTGAAGCAAATCCCCATAGCAAACCTCTTCTACTCTGTGCAGTTCCCGAGACAAGTAGAGATGTCAGCAGAGAGCACTGTTGTCAGACAGAAAAGATCAACTCAACTTCAGCAGCTGATAATTATTGGAAGGATTAAGCATATAATCTACCTAGAAGACATTGGACGTGGATTCGGGGAAAAAAATAGCTCCTTGACATAACTTCAACCAGAAATTGTCTTTGTAGAACATACTTTCTCTTCTGTTTTGCAGACATTTTCAGAATTACTTGTGATTATATGCCGTAATATGGAGAACCTTATGCTCCAAGATAGAAAACACCATGCCTCACCAGACACATCTTAAGCCAGAGGTTCATAAAACATTGCCGGCTTACTCTTGAGCAGCAAAGCAACAGCATATATTCTCTATCCAGCAGATCTATTGACTGTGTTCCTACTCCTCGTTCTATGGTGCCCTACACTTAATATAACAATAAAGCAGCTGAGGGTTGAGTACAAACATCTATACAGAGAGACAGAAGAAACAAATTTGTGTAAGCCTTAATAAAGAGAGATACTAATATTCTCTTTATCAAATATGAAGAAGAAAAACCATAGCACTACAAAAAGATGATGCAAAAAAAGTGAATTTATTCCATTTAAAAAGATGCAATGTTTCGGTCACCCAATTTTTTTGCTACATAGTCTTCCAGTGCCTGTGACCTGGCCGTGTGACTGCCTGTACTCATTCACTATACCATCGGGAGTGTGGCTCTGTGTTTGCTGTACACTTTATCAAATAGATATGTGCATCCAATGGTAGATGCCATAGACACAAGAGACATTGAAAGGGAATTATCTTTTTACAGTCCAGTGTGAAATAAAACAGGAAAATTATTGACAAACCTGGCATAAGGCAAAAGACTAGCAAAACCTATTGAACAAATTAGAGACCTCATTTGTCTAGAGTGCCTAGCCCCAAACTCAACTCTGGTAAAATATTATGAGGAACTCTATTCCAAAAAAAAAAGGTCCCCATAGGTGGACATACTTCCCACCTCCCACAACTCATGACTTGTTAATTGAAGGGAAAAAAAAAAAACTTCAATGCACCCATCACAAGGGGAGGTCAGAGAGACAAATAAGAATGGTAAAAATTACAAAGTGCCTGATCCCATGGATTTTAAGGGGGACTGTACAAGAAGTCACTGGTAAATGAATTGATTTACAAACATGTTAGAAATCCCAAAGGCCATCACATGGAGGGAAGCTGTTTGAAATCTCACTGATTATTTAAATAAAATACGATTAATTTAACCCAGAAAACTTCAATTACTACATGGTCCAGTTCTAATACTTATGTACCTATTATATGCATTTTAGCAAGATTTTGACACCTTTCTATCAAATCTCACATTTACATACAATATTACATAGCTTATGCTACATGAGCTCTTCTACGGGATTGGGACAGAAAGGTAGGCCTTGACTCTCCATACCCTTCCTTGTTTTTTTTGGCACCCAGTCTCTATATAATCAGTAACTTTGACCATATTTAATAGTACTAAACATTGCATACTGGGAATATTGCCATAATGACCTAATATTGCCACTATTGACCTAATAGTTTGGTCAACACCATTTGGTCCTTGCCAAAATCAGCCAGATCCTTATTCTTTCTCTACTTTCAACCTATCAACTTGAAAAAACTTAATTTCTGGTTAAAATAACCTACCCAATAACCTACCCATAGACAGGTTATATTGTCCCAAGATTGTAAACAATATCACATAAAATTAAAGCTCTGAAAAAGGAAATAAGTGAGAGACAAAGTTTTTGTTACAGCTCGCTCTCTTGCTCTCTCCCCTGCTGCTGGCGGTGTTCACATCGCGGGACGAGCAGAGCAGGGCCGTCACTTACCTTCTCTGCTCTCTGTCCCCTCCGCTTTTCCTGGACCTCGGAGCGTACGCATCTGCCCTCTAGGGCGCCCGCTCGCCGACTCTTTCAGATTTAAAGAGCCAGCGCATCAATGATTGGTGCTGGTTTTCCCCCGAACCTTTTTAGCCCTGAACTTCCTCTTGACCCCTGACGGACCTTTGTACCCTTGTGCCTTGGAGAAAGTGTTACCTGAATTGTAGATAACGGATATAGAAAAAACAGAATGCGGCACAGAAAACAAGGCAAATATATGGTAAATGGACTTATCTGTTCCTGTAGAAGTTGGAGGAAAGTCGTCCAGCGCTTGACTCACGGAACAAATACTTTATTTAGATGCCACGGAGAACGAACAGGTACATTAAAACATGTGACGCGATGCGTATACATCTATCCGACATAAGTTACTTTTAGTCACGGCATGTGTCTATGGTCTCGATGCACATCACTGAGGTCCATGGAGGGAATCCATCTTCCTTACGGCTGCAAGGCATTGAAAGGGTGAGATTGTCCTCAAGAGGGGGTAATCTCAACAAAAAATCTTAGACCGTGAGGTTTTCTGGATTCTCAAATTGAATACCAGATTTCCTCACGGTCTTCATAGAAGACTTGACACCATTCTTCATTATTAAATATCTAACATTAATTTATGGATTTGCCTCACATTTTGGGATTTTGATGTTTCTGTATGTATCTTTTGGTGCCAAATATGTAATGTACATTTTGTGGCCACACACTTTTTTGACTTTGACTCCTCCTACTTCTTTTATCCTATTTGTATTTTATTTTAAGTTTTGCAACCTTCCACTGTTTTTGAATAAATATTTTGGTATATATATTTTTTGTGCACACAGTGGAAAATTATGCATTTTATCTTGCGATTTTTATTACAATAAAGAAGTTTTTCACAGTGTAGAAATCCATTGTGTTTTTTTTCCAGTAGGAGTTTATGTCTGAATATGTTCTTTAATTTGTATGGCATGCATAGTGATCAATGACATACTCACCTGTGTACTTCCTTTGTAATAATGTGTGGTTTGAATCAGGTGCCGCTGCCCCTGGGGGTGTGCTCCACATGACGATTCCACACATAAATAGCAACCTTTGAAACAATTTCATTGTATGACTAAGGCTTAGTGACTTGAGCCGAAACGTGTCACATGTTTTAATGTACCTGTTCGTTCTCCATGGCATCTAAATAAAGTATTTGTTCCGTGAGTCAAGCGCTGGACGACTTTCCTTCTATCCATTGCGGCGGAGTCCACGCCTGGTCCGTGCGCTTGTTACGAGGGTGAGCTGTTGCGAACTTTACTCAAATATTTGTTCCTGTAGTAGGCACACCAGGGGAACTTGAAGGTAAAATCCAGGCCTTTATTCTGTGTAGTTTAACACATGGTAGGGGGAGGACAAAAAAATTCAGGAGGCAAAAGAACGGGCAACAATTGTTTTGCACAGACAATGTGCTTCAACTGGCCCCTGTATGAAAGTTTCCAAATGCAGGTGTATTTATGTGGGAGATGTTTCAGCCAAGTGACCAAACAGGTCCATCCACCTAGATCACCTGTGCTGCAATGTCAGACATTTAACTATTTCCAGTGCTAATCACAAAGACTTCTAACTAACACACAAAAATGATATATAGATATATAGATTATAAAAAAGAACTCAGGTCATTTCGATCATTAAGACCCATTGGACCCAGAGCATTTAAGCGCAAAATCCACTTTACTTCAGCCTGAAGCAATAGTTGGTCACAATTTCCACCTAACTTCGGAGGTTTTATTCTTTCTATGGCAGCAAATTTTAATACGGAGATGTTCCCAATAATGCGCTTCCACTATGTGAGAAATTAATCCTGGAGCTCCTTTTCCGGTATGTATAGAATACAGATGTTCTCTTACTCTTATAAATAAAGTATGTCTAGTTTTCCCACATAGTTGAAACCGCAGGTGCAAAAAAGTACATATACAACGAAAGTTGTCTTGCAAATAAAAAAATATTTTCTATAGTGACTGACATATCCCAGTTGCAAAACTTTCAACCCTGTATCGAATGAACAAAAAGAACAATGTGACAGGAAAAATTTCCCTGTGGAACCGTTTTTGAGAGCCAGTCTTCTTGTATGTTTTTTCTTGCTTTTTCTTTTTTAATAAGATCCCCAATTGTTTTATTTTTTCTGTATGTGATCAGTGGTCTTCTAGCAGCTATCTCATGCAGATCTGGGTCTGACTCTAAAACATGCTAGAATTTTCTTATTGCCCTATTTATCACATTATTTTGTGGGGTATTTTCAAACGCAAAAGAAAAACCTTTTGTCTCCAAAGTATCTTCTTTTATATTTTTCCCGTAAAAGATCTCTTTTGTCCCTCTTGGCAGTCATATGATAACCTTCCTCTATGACTAAACTAGGATAACCTCTCTCTTAATAATTATGTTTTTAGTTCTGCAGCTTGTTGTTCATACATCTCTTCCTCACTGTTTTTTTTATTTTTAATCATATAAACTGTCCATAAGGGATCCCAGCCTTCACATGTTGGGGGTGTGAACTCCTATAATGCAACAAACAGTTTTTCGCTATTGTCTTCCTGTAACTACTAGTTACCAACTTATTGTCTCTCACAAAAATTTTCCCTAAGTGAGGTTATTCTTCTGGTTACCAGCATAGATGTTCGCTCTGCCGAGAGACAGGAGGAAGTCCGGCAAGAATGCGAACCAGTGCGTTCACGTCATCTTCCCCGTCTGGCTTACGTTTCTTAGTGCCCGCCACTCCCTCCTCCTTTATCTTCAGCAGAAAAACCTATGCAGGTGGATCGTGCTCATCTGACCCCGCAGAAGAGGTCACGTCATTAAGAGAATTTGTGCCTATATTGTGCCAGTCCGGAGCACTTTTGTAGCAATTGCCCTCTTCGTCCCCAGTGTTCGGGAAATGCAAGCACCTAGGGCACGCGAGAGGTGTCTCTAGGTGTGAATACATCCTCTCCTCGGCTATCCATGTCGGTTCAACTGACCACCTCTTCAGGAGTCTCGTACCTTGCTTCTGCCTTTGTGGAATCGGGCTCTGCAGGGAATTTTATTAATGCCTCTCTGGTCCACAAGTACCATCTCCCAGTTACCCAGCTCGTCAAAACCTTTGTATATCTCTACCATCAACGGAGAGTGTCTGAATTATGCGGTGCAATTCCTCACTGATCCTCTGTTGTTACAAGTGGGTGCCTTGCACAAAAAGAGGATCAAGTTTTATGTACTACCCCATTGTTCTTCTGCAGTCTGCAGAAGTACTACCCTATTCTTCTTTATGGACTGCCTTGGCTGCAACTTCACACCCCGATTCTTGATTGGCATTCCGGAAAGGTCTCCCGCTGGGGACCTTACTGTCTGACTCGCTGTCTGACGTCTCTACAACTGAAGCATTCCAATTCTCCTCCTTCTCTCTCTGGCCTGCCTCTTCCATACCAAGACTTTGCTGACATATTTTGTGAAAAGCAAGCTGAGAGTCTACCTCCTCATCAGCCAATTGAACTTCTGCCTGGCACATCGTCCCTGCGGGGAAAAAATTACCCCCTGTCTGCATCAGAAACGCAAGTTATGATGGAGTATATTAAGGAGAATCTCCAGAAGGGTTTCCTTCAAAAGTCTTCCTCTCCTGCTGGAGACAGATTTTTTTTGTGGAAAAGAAGGATGGATCTCTTCGCCCATGCATAGATTACCGAGGACTTAACAAAATCACCATCAAAAATCGATACCCCTTACCCTTGATCTCAGAACTCTTTGATCGTCTGCGGGGTGCCAAGTTCTTTACTAAATTGGATCTGTGAGGAGCATATAATTTAATCAGAATGTGGCAAGGAGACAAATGGAAGATAGCTTTCAATACTCGTGATGGGCATTTTGAGTATTTAGTGATGCCGTTTGGACTCGCTCCGGCTGTCTTCCAGGAATTCGTTAATGACATTTTCCGGGATCTCCTCTACACCTGTGTAGTGGTCTATCTGGATGACATCTTGATCTTCTCACCCAACCTGGACGTATACCGCACTCATGTGCGCCAGGTTTTATGTCGCCTATGGAAGAACCATCTTTATGCCAACCTTGAGAAATGCCTCTTTGAGAAGATGGGTCTTCCATTCCTTTCGTTACATTATCTCCAGTCCAGACAACGGGAAGAACATTTTGTCTGCACTTCGACAAGGAAGCCTGAGCCATGCGCCCTGCATGGCACACGTGTTCAATCTGGTTGACAAGCGGTTCTTGAAGTGTTTCCCCCATTTGCAAGACATCCTAACAATGGGAAGAAAACTTTGCATGCACTTCAGCCACTCTTATACCGCAAAGCACACCCTCCTTGAGCTGCAGCGTCAGAACGGTATCCCCCAACATAGTCTGATTTGCGACGTTTCCACATGTTGAAATTCCACCCTCCATATGTTAGACTGACTATACGAACAGAGAAAAGCCATCACAGATTTCCTGATGATCCAAGCGGAAAGGGGGACTCCCCTGTGTAACTTTATTGTGCCACAACCAGTGGCAGCTCATATTTGACACCTGCCATTTGCTCAGGCCCTTTGAGGAAGCCACATTATTAATCAGTCGCCAGGATTACGGAATGAACAATGTCATTCCACTACTTCATTTCCTACAACACGTGTTGGAAATGATTGCTGGTCAGGGCACCGGAGACGTGGGGCCTACATCTCACGGCCACATAAGCCCTGTGGGGGCTGAACTGGAAGAGGTGGAGGGGCACAGTGAAGCACCATTTAGGTTTCACAAAATGGGCGTTTTTTCCTAGTCATCTGACAGGAGAGTAGGAGCAGGAGAAGCCCGAGGTGCTAAAATTTTATGAGGAAGGTGAGTCAGAGGACCCAGACACACCGTAGCAGTATGCAGTGGAGATGGAGGCAAGAAGTCCCTCCGAGTCAATTGCCGAAATGGCACGATGCATGCTCAGTTGCTTGCGTAGTGACCGCCAAATTGTCACCATTAGGCAACAGGATAACTTCTGTCTCTCCACCTTATTGGACCCTCGCTTCTGGCACAAGATGGGGGCCTTTTTTAAACCCACTGAGAGGGAGGACAAACTGACCTACTACAGAGACATCCTACGTAGTCAGTTGGCCCATGCCTTTCTATGCCAGCATTCATCCTCTCGCAGGTCTGACTTGGGGGGCCCTCTGCACTTACATTCCACTGCCATGGCTGCTGGGGAGGGGTGGGGGGGCTGGAGCAGTACCAGCTCCATCAGCAGCAGCCTGAGTCTACAGTCGCTGATGAGTACCTTCACCTGCATAGTGAAGCAACTCATCAGCAGCAGGTAGACCTGGAGCAGGACCTGAACCAGCAGGCGGTGACATACCTTGTCATGCCCATGCCAACACACCTTGAAGATCTGCTGGACATCCGGGCAACCAAACTTGATTTGTGGCCGCAACTAGTAGAGTTTGCCCTGGAAAAGCTGTCCTGCCCGGCCAGTAGTGTGTCATCAGAGCGAGTGTTTAGTGTGGCGGAGGCCATAGTCACCCCAAGGAGAACTTGTCTGTCCACAAAAATGTGGAGAGACTGACTTTTGTGAAGATGACTCAGGCATGGATCAGCCAAAATTTCCACCCACCAATGTCTGATGCATCAGAGTAGATTGGCCATGGTGCCACACCAACACTTCACAAATATGGATAGTGAAAAACAGATTTAAGGTGCTGCTTCCCAGTTACAAACATTCCTCCGCATCAGGCCTTTTTTCACCCACCTTCATCACCGGGTACTGGTATTGCCACCTACCACACCACTCTGTCACCGGGTCACTTTTAGGACTCCTGATGCTGCTGCTGCCACCTCCAGGCTGTCTCATTCTGCCACCATATTTTATCCTCATGCTGCCGCCACCTCCAGGCTGTGTCATTCAACCACCATTTGTTCTCCTCATGCTGCCGCAAACTCTAGGCTGAGTCATTCAGCCACTATATGGTCTCCTCATGCTCCCGCAAACTCCAGGCTGTGCCATTCAGCCACCATATGGTCTCCTCATGCTGCTGATAACTCAATGATTTTGTCATTCAGGCACTATATGGTCTCCTCATGCTGCTTGTACATTACTTAAACATTTTTAAGGTAGCACTAAAAATTCCTCTTTTAATATTCGGCTGGTTTATGGTCACCTCATGCTTCTGCCACCTCAAGGCTGTGTCATTCAGCAGCTATACGGTCTCCTCATACTGCTGGGACATTACCTAAACATTTTTATGGTAGTACTAGCTACTAGTGTTGAGCGGCATAGGCCATATTCGAATTCGCGAATATTCGCGAATATATGGACGAATATTCGTCATATATTCGCGAATATTCGCATATTCATAATATTCCCGTTTTATTTTCGCATAGGCGAAAATTCGCACGTGCGAAAATTAACATATGCGAAAATTTGCATACGCGAAAATTCACATATATGAAAATTTGCATATGCAAATTTTCGCATGCGCGAAAATTCGCACACCAGTCTCACACAGTAGTATTAGAGCCTTCTTTACACCACACAAGCTGGAAGCAAAGAGGGATGATCACTGTGATGTGTACTGTGAAAAAAAAAAAAAAAAACGAATATTCGTAATTACGAATATATAGCGCTATATTCGCGAATATTCGCGAATTTGCGAATATGCGATATTCGCGAATAAAATTGCATTGCGAATATTCGCGAGCAACACTACTAGCTACCATAAATCTTCAATTTAAATTAGAAAATGAATCTTATAATTTTAGGGATTGTAAAGCCCTATGTTCTCCTCCTCATGCTGCCTCCAACTTCAGGCCGTGTCATAAAGCCACTTTATGGTCTCCTCATGCTGCCGCCAGCTCCAGGCTGTGTCATAGAGCCACTTTATGGTCTCCTCATGCTCCCGCAAACTCCAGGCTGTGCCATTCAGCCACCATATGGTGTCCTCATGCTGCTGAAAACTCAATGCTTTTGTCATTCAGGCACTATATGGTCTCCTCATGCTGCTTGTACAGTACTTAAACATTTTTAAGGTAGCACTAAAAATTCCTCTTTTAATATTTGGCTGGTTTATGGTCACCTCATGCTTTCGCCACCTCAAGGCTGTGTCATTCAGCAGCTATACGGTCTCCTTATACTGCTGGGACATTACCTAAACATGTTTATGGTAGCACTAGCTACCATAAATATTCAATTTAAATTTGGCCTTGTCATTTAGTCACTATATGATCTCCTCATGCATCCGCCACCTCCATGCTGTGTCACTGTACCACCATGTGGTCTCCTCATGCTGCCGCAAACTCCAGGCTGTGTCATTCAACCACTATATGGTCTCCTCACGCTTCCGCAAACTCTAGGCTTTGTCATTCAGCCACTATATGGTCTGCTCTTGCTGCCGTTAACTCCAGGCTGTGTCATTCAGCCACTATATGGTCTCCTCATGCTGCCGCCAACTACAGGCTGTGTCATTCAGTCACTATATAGCCTCTTCATGCTTCCGCCACCTCCAGGCTGTGTCACTGTATCTCCATGTCGTCTCCTCATGCTGCTGCACACTCCAGGCTGTGTCATTTAGCCACTATATGGTCTCCTCATGCTGCCGCCAGTTCCAGGCTGTGTCATTTAGCCCCTTTATGGTCTCCTCATGCTGCTGGGACATTACCTAAACATTTTTATGGTAGTACTAGCGACCATAAATCTTCAATTTAAATTAGAAAATTAATCTCATGATTTTAGGGATTGTAAAGCCCTATGTTCTCCTCCTCATGCTGCCTCCAACTTCAGGCCGTGTCATAAAGCCACTTTATGGTCTCCTCATGCTGCCGCCAGCTCCAGGCTGTGTCATTCAGCCACTTTATGGTCTCCTCATGCTCCCGCAAACTCCAGGCTGTGCCATTCAGCCACCATATGGTCTCCTCATGCTGCTGAAAACTCAATGCTTTTGTCATTCAGGCACTATATGGTCTCCTCATGCTGCTTGTACAGTACTTAAACATTTTTAAGGTAGCACTAAAAATTCCTCTTTTAATATTTGGCTGGTTTATGGTCACCTCATGCTTTCGACACCTCAAGGCTGTGTCATTCAGCAGCTATACGGTCTCCTCATGCTGCTGGGACATTACCTAAACATGTTTATGGTAGCACTAGCTACCATAAATATTCAATTTAAATTTGGCCTTGTCATTTAGTCACTATATGGTCTCCCCATGCTTCCACCACCTCCAGGCTGTGTCACTGTATCTCCATGTCGTCTCCTCATGCTGCTGCACACTCCAGGCTGTGTCATTTAGCCACTATATGGTCTCCTCATGCTGCCGCCAGTTCCAGGATGTGTCATTTAGCCACTTTATGGTCTCCTCATGCTGCTGGGACATTACCTAAACATTTTTATGGTAGTACTAGCTACCATAAATCTTCAATTTAAATTTGAAAATTAATCTTATAATTTTAGGAATTGTAAAGCCCTATGTTCTCCTCCTCATGCTGCCTCCAACTTCAGGCCGTGTCATAAAGCCACTTTATGGTCTCCTCATGCTGCCGCCAGCTCCAGGCTGTGTCATTCAGCCACTTTATGGTCTCCTCATGCTCCTGCAAACTCCAGGCTGTGCCATTCAGCCACCATATGGTCTCCTCATGCTGCTAAAAACTCAATGCTTTTGTCATTCAGGCACTATATGGTCTCCTCATGCTGCTTGTACATTACTTAAACATTTTTAAGATAGCACTAAAAATTCCTCTTTTAATATTTGGCTGGTTTATGGTCACCTCATGCTTCCGCCACCTCAAGGCTGTGTCATTCAGCAGCTATACGGTCTCCTCATACTGCTGGGACATTACCTAAACATTTTTATGGTAGTACTAGCTACCATAAATCTTCAATTTAAATTAGAAAATTCATCTTATAATTTTAGGGATTGTAAAGCCCTATGTTCTCCTCCTCATGCTGCCTCCAACTTCAGGCCGTGTCCTAAAGCCACTTTATGGTCTCCTCATGCTGCCGCCAGCTCCAGGCTGTGTCATTCAGCCACTTTATGGTCTCCTCATGCTCCTGCAAACTCCAGGCTGTGACATTCAGCCACCATATGGTCTCCTCATGCTGCTGAAAACTCAATGCTTTTGTCATTCAGGCACTATATGGTCTCCTCATGCTGCTTGTACAGTACTTAAACATTTTTAAGGTAGCACTAAAAATTCCTCTTTTAATATTTGGCTGGTTTATGGTCACATCATGCTTTTGCCACCTCAAGGCTGTGTCATTCAACAGCTATACGGTCTCCTTATGCTGCTGGGACATTACCTAAACATGTTTATGGTAGCACTAGCTACCATAAATATTCAATTTAAATTTGGCCTTGTCATTTAGTCACTATATGCTCCTCATGCTTCCGCCACCTCCAGGCTGTGTCACTGTACCACCATGTGGTCTCCTCATGCTGCCGCAAACTCCAGGCTGTGTCATTCAGCCACTATATGGTCTCCTCATGCTTCCGCAAACTCTAGGCTTTGTCATTCAGCCACTATATGGTCTGCACTTTCTGCCGTTAACTCCAGGCTGTGTCATTCAGCCACTATATGGTCTCCTCATGCTGCCGCCAACTACAGGCTGTGTCATTCAGTCACTATATAGCCTCTTCATACTTCCGCCACCTCCAAGCTATGTCACTGTATCTCCATGTCATCTCCTCATGCTGCTGCACACTCCAGGCTGTGTCATTTAGCCACTATATGGTCTCCTCATGCTGCCGCCAGTTCCAGGCTTTGTCATTTAGCCACTTTATGGTCTCCTCATGCTGCTGGGACATTACACAAACATTTTTATAGTAGTTCTAGCTACCATAAATCTTCAATTTAAATTTGAAAATTCATCTTATAATTTTAGGGATTGTAAAGCCCTATGTTCTCCTCCTCATGCTGCCTCCAACTTCAGGCCGTGTCATAAAGCCACTTTATGGTCTCCTCATGCTGCCGCCAGCTCCGGGCTGTGTCATTCAGCCACTTTATGGTCTCCTCATGCTGCCGCCAGCTCCAGGCTGTGTCATTCAGCCACTATATGGTCTCCTCATGCTGCCTTCGGCTCCAGGCTTTGTCATTCTGCCAGATTATGGTCTCCTCCTGCAACCTCTAGGCTCCGTCATTGTGCTGCCATGTGACATGTGACTCCTTGTTGGATTTTGTCTTTTGTAACCACACATTTTAGTATTGAATCTTAAATTAAAATTTCAATTTCAATTTAAAAAAATCGATAGAGCAATAATAATGAACCATAACTGATTAAATGAAACATTCACACTTTCACAGTCAGGGGGGCACTAAGAGGCAGTTGCTGGAACAGGTGTTATCTCGCCTGGTGGAGGACTGCCGGCTCGATGCTCACCAGAATGGGTACTCAAAAATGTTTTATAAATTCTAATTAAATAAAATACATTAAAAAAAATTATTCTCTTAAATTTTGAAGCTGTATGGTCTCCCTGTTGCCAAATCCAGACAATCTGCGGCAGTGATTCTAATAGCGATGCCTGTAATCTGCTTGTCATACTGAATAACAGTATTATTTCACTAACACAGCACACTCCTTATGCGTGTTAGGACAAGGCAAAGTGCTCTACACCCCTATTGAGGCTATATGGTCTCCTCATGCTTCCGCCACCTCAACGCTGTGTCATTCACCCACTACATGTTCTCTTCATACTGTTGCCACCTCCAGGCTCTGTCATTGTGCCACTCTGCACAGTGATTCTAGTAGCAACGCCTCTGATCTGCATGTCATACTGAATAACAGAATTTCACTAACCCAGCACATACCCTATGCGTGTTACAGCAAGGCAAAGTGTTCTACACCCCTTCTGAGGCTCTCTGTTGGCCAGAAATAGCCGTTTTTAATAGCAATTTGCCGCAAATAAATTCGGACCGAACCAAATATTTTCGGAAAATACGGTGAGTCAGCCAAATATTTTTTTTTTAAATTTGCTCATCTCTATCAATAATGCTTAATATTTGTGTGTGACATGTGGTCAATGGATGGCTAGTCAACCTTCTATAGCAATTCTGATCATTTAGTTGCCTAAAGACTTCTGTCCTATATTTATCTGTAGGCCATAGAAGTACACTACTGCCTTTATCGACTGGTTTATAGACAATGCTTATTCATTTTTACAATTAAGATAACACCATTCTCTGTTCATATGTCAAGCTGTCATAGCTTTTTTTTCCTAGGAATTCTGTCCAACATCTCTATCACTGATGTGACAAATATCTCCACTGATGGGCTTAAATATATTGGAGGAAATGCAGAGGATTTTTTACAGATGTTATTTGGGAACTTTTTTTTTATATATCAACTGGCTCCGGAAAGTTAGACTTTGGGAACTTTTTTTTTTATATATCAACTGGCTCTGAAAAGTTAGACAGATTTGTATATTACTTCTATTAAAAAAATCTTAATCCTTCCAATAGTTATTAGCTTCTGAAGTTGAGTTGTTGTTTTCTGTCTAACTGCTCTCTGATGACTCATCTCCTGGGACGTGACATCATCACTGAGCAGTTAGACAGAAAACTTCAGAAGCTAATAACTATTGGAAGGATTAAGATTTTTTAATAGAAGTAATTTACAAATCTGTTTAACTTTCCGGAGCCAGTGATGCTGAGTGCTTCAGTGTGCATATGCTATGGACCCACCTCCAAGATCTGTGTCCTGCTCTTTCCAATGACGATGCTAACCTGTGACAGTGTCAGGTTGGTGATAACGGTGTGAAGCTGTGAGCCATAAAGATTTGTTAGTTATTGTTCACAATCTTCAGATGCTCCATATAAATACTGTACTTCCCTGGTTTCCCTCTGATGGTCTCATTGCTCCAGAAAAAACACTTTGATATCCACTGCATTGTTACTTTACTTAGTATCAACTTAGTACTGTATCAACAGTTTGCTCTATTTGCTTTGTCTGTTGCACATTTGAACTTTTTCATTAGCCTGAGTACTTACCAATACACAGGCGTTCTTTATTGGGATATATATATAAAAATATATATATTTTTTTTTTTTCCCCAGGGGAAACTACAATATCATCTTTGGATTGTTGTTACATTGTTTTTAGTCACAGTACTTATCCTTAATTTGTCTTTTTGTGTCTATGTGACCTTTAATGTTATTTCTAATTCTTCCACATTTGGGTAGTTTGTTATAGGATGCTCCTTTGCTATCTTTTAAATTCATGAGTATACTGATGAAATGCAGTGTTCCCCCAACTTTTGTTTTTAATGTCTATATGTTTTTTTTTTATGGGGGATACTTGATGGATAATTGCATGATTTTGTGACTTTGATTTTTATACCGCTATTTTTGGGCAAGTTTTGGAGGTTATACTATTGTAGATGTCTATAGGAAATTCTCTTACTCTCTTGTCAAGTCTCAGTTTAGCCACATTTAGCTACTTAAGCCTAGGTAACCATATGTTAATAAACTGTATTTTAATCTGTAAGCGGATATACTGATTAATTATTAGATTGCATAATTTCCATGAGCTATCATTTATCTTTGATCTCCATCAATCATGTCAGCTTTAATATAATCATTATCAGTGGTAAGGAAATCATGTTTACACTTTCTTTTAAGAAATATTTTCTTACATTATTTTTAAAGAAAAAAGGGCCATACTTACTGGTTATTTACTGATACAAGGGCAGGTTTAACGCCTATTCCCACCATGATGTAGATCAGCCACAATGAGAAAGTCCAATGTAGAGTAAAAAGTAAAGATGTCCCTCTGATGCCTAGAGCATCTCAGACTGGAATGAACCACTTCCATGCAATATCAATCAAACAGACAGGATGGTCCAGCACTTGGTTCAGTAAAATATCCAGGATTTTATTCAATAGATACAGGTACAGACAAAGTGATGCGTTTCGGCTGCTAGTTCACAGCCTTAGTCATACAAAAGGTAAAACACACTGAGAGTTCTTAAAGGAGGGAAGAGGAGGAGTCATCAATCAAATAACACATTACACCTGCTTTAGGTAAGTAACCTCCTACACTTTCCCACATTTGTGTGACATTCTTACTTAGAAATATAGTGGAAAGAATACATATTCTATATAATAAAGTTCACACAAATAAATAAAAACGCATAAGGATAACGGATGGAATCCCACCTTATATGAAAGGACAAAGCCACTATCTAAACAGCAATAAGTGCAAACATGAAAAAACTCCATTGTGAAGTGTGTAAATTATTTATATTATTCATTTATTTTCTTTATAATATTATTGCATATTATATGCAATTATTTGCATATTATATTATACACCCTGCTCAACTGAAAACCCTAGCAAAAAAATAATAATGTTAAATAACAACCTGCCTGCGTTTCAGACCACCCATAAACCTTGTTTGTAATTTGATTATCCAGAAAATCTCCCTATCCAATAATTTTTGTTTTGAGCTCCTTCTCTGGTTGATGAAGCAGCCTTCTCAATACCCTGTACATGCAGTGTGAAATGTTTCCCGCCGTGTATTTCAGCACAAAACCTTGTTGCCATAGAGACATGGCGGGAACAAAAATGGGGAACATCAGAAAGATGTTTTCTAATTCTTGTTTTCAAGGTGTTGGTAGTACAACCCACATATTGGACACAACACTCCTGACAGGTAATCAAATAAATAACATTCGCTGTGTTACAGTTAGTAAACTGTTTCACAGCAAAAGTTTCACCAGAGACACAAGAAGTGAATGAGTTTGATACTTTCATAACTGAGCAACAGATGCAGCGAAGGTGTTCACATTTATAATTACCTATGGTAGTAAGCCACGTACTAGATTTATTAACCCTGTTATTAAAAAATATCAGTGAAACCCTTTGCCTTATTGTCTTAGCTGGTCTGGATACACATTTGTATCCTCCTTCAAATACTCCCCCATAGGCAGGATCATGTATAACCAAAGGCAAACATTTGTGTATAATAGAACAAATGTGTTTATACTCCTGGCTATAGGGTGTGGAAAAGACAATGGGTTTTGTGCTCATCTAATCTAGGGCTCTGTTTACCATAAATGAAAGCATTTCAGTTCCTTTGTTCACCAATAGTTCTACCCCTATCAATGGTGGCCCCCTTTCCTTAGTCTTGATCCAATTAGCTTTGCCTCTTGGTCAAAATCCTCCAATTTCTACAAGCCCATCATTTCCCCGACAGGAAGATTTTTAACAAAATGTTGTGGGTGACACGAGGTGGCATCCAAAATCTAATTAACGACCATCTCCTTCCTATAAGTTTTGGTATATATATTGCCCAAAATGGGATCCCCAATAGGGGTCAAAT
This sequence comes from Hyla sarda, assembly GCF_029499605.1. Taxonomy (NCBI): domain Eukaryota; kingdom Metazoa; phylum Chordata; class Amphibia; order Anura; family Hylidae; genus Hyla; species Hyla sarda. The sequence goes on from NC_079189.1 coordinate 447,895,868, forward strand.
CCCCAAAAAATTATAGAAGATGATTCCTTATGTAACGTGAAAACTAAATTATAATGCTTTTGATTTAGAAAATACCCAAAAGCATGTACAGCCGGTACACTAGATCTCCAAATAAAGAGGAGATCATCTATGTACCGACCATACCAGCAAATATAGCTGCAAAAGAATTATTAGAAGAAAATAAATATTCCCTCTCCCACCAACACATAAATATGTTGTCGAGAGAGGGTAAGAATTTTGCACCCATCGTTGCCACAGTGACATGAAGGAAAAACTTCCCATTAAACATAAGGAAGTTATGTGAGAATAGATACTCAATCGCTAAAAAATATATATTCCTGCAAGTCACTGGGGTAAGATGAGTACAAATTTAAAAACCATTGTGGCATTGTGGCAGAAATAGCCTGATCATGTGGAATCACTAAATAAAGTGGTGTAACATCAGCCGTAAACCCCATCATGTCATCCTTCCATTTTAACCCTTGTATAGCTGCTAAGACACTGCTATTGTCTTTAACCCCTTAACGACCAAGGACGTACATTTACATCCTTGGCCTGCTCCTGCGATATAACGCGGGGTCACGTGGTGATCCCGCATCATATCGGGTCGGTCCCGGCATGTATCTGATGCCGGGACCCGGGGCTAATAGCGATGCCGCGCGCTATTAACCCTTTAGACTCGGCATTCAAAGTTGAACGTCGCGTCTAAACCGAAAGTAAAACCTTCCCGACTGCTCAACGGGGATGATCGGGACCACCACAGTGAAAATGCGGTGTCTCGATCAGCTGGGACACGAGCGGAGGTCCTCTTACCTGCCTCCGGCAGATTCAGGCTTGAGCAATCGAGCGCCGATAACCCTGATCACTGCAAAGCTACGGCTTTGTAGTGAACAGGGTATAAGATCAGTGTGTGCAGTGTTATAGGTCCCAATGGGACCTATAACACTGCAAAAAAAAGTGTAAAAAAAAAAGTTAAGAAATGTGATTTAACCCTTTCCTTAAAAAAAGTTCAAATCACTCCCCTTTTCCCATAAAAAAACACCATGTAAATAAAAATAAATATAAACATATGTGGTATCGCCGCGTGCGTAAATGTCCGAACTATAAAAATATATCATTAATTAAACTGCATGGTCAATGGCGTACGCGCAAAAAAATTCCAAAGTCCAAAATAACGTATTTTTGGTCGCTTTTTATATCATGAAAAAAATAATAAAAAGCGATCAAAAAGTACGATCAATACAAAAATGGTACCGCTTCAGATTATGGCGCAAAAAATGAGCCCTCATACCGCCTCATATGTGGAAAAATAAAAAAGTTATAGGGGTCAGAAGATGACAATTTTAAACGTATACATTTTTCTGCATGTAGTTATGATTTTTTACAGAAGTATGACAAAATCAAACCTATATAACTAGGGTATCATTTTAACCATATGGACCTACAGAATAAAGATAAGGTGTCATTTTTACCGAAAAATGTACTGCGTAGAAACGGAAGCCCCCAAAAGTTACAAAATTGCTTTTTTTCTTCAATTTCGTCGCACAATGATTATTTTTTCTGCTTCGCCGTAGATTTTTGGGTAAAATGACTGATGTCACTGCAAAATAGAATTGGTGGCGCAAAAAATAAGCCATCATATGGAATTTTAGGTGCAAAATTGAAAGGGTTATGATTTTTAAAATGTGAGGAGGAAAAAATGAAAGTGCAAAAACGGAAAAACCCGTGGTCCTTAAGGGGTTAATATACCCTGGGATGAGCAGTATAAGGGGTTGAAGATGCACATAAACCCATTCGCCTAAACGCTCATTTAACGACCCAATACTAGCAACTATGGTTCTCATTTTAGGGGGAAATTGATTCTTTTGGATTTATGGGAATGAGTGGAAGATGGTGATAATTGGATCCCTAACAAAAATAAACTCTGCCTCCATTTTAGAGAATCCACAATAAATTTAAGTTGGCTCTGAAAAATAAGACAGGTGTTTTATTTTATTTTATTTTTTTTTTTTTGCTGGGGGTCACAATTGAGCAGAGTTATAATATAATATGAAAATAATTAAAGAAAATAAATTAATATTATAAATAATTTACACACTCTTCACAATGAAGTTGGTTCTATTTATCCTTCTAGTTGCTACTAGTTATGGTCAAATTCTTCTTTTGTTTGGAGTTTGATGCTACTTTCTGACTTTGAACACATACAGTCATGGCCATAAATGTTGGCACCCCTGAAAATGAAGTTTTTCTCACAGAATAGGATTGCAGTAACACATGTTTTGCTATACACATGTTTATTCCCATTGTGTTTATTGGACCTAAAACAAAAAAGGGAGGAAAAAAGCAAATTGGACATAATGTAACACCAAACTCCAAAAATGGGGTGGACAAAATTATTGGCACCCTTAACTTAATATTTGGTTGCATTCCCTTTGGAAAAAATAACCCCCAACAGCAATTTTAAGATCTCTCCATATGTTTTCAATGGGATTTAGATCTGGACTCATTGGTGGAACTCTCCAGCGCTTTGTTGCCATCCATTTCTGGGTGCTTTTTGACGTATGTTTGGGGTCATTGTCCTGCTGGAAGATCCAAGATCTCTTAAGCACACCCAACTTTCTGACACTGGGCTGTACAGTGTGACACAAAATTCGTTGGCAATCCTCCAATTTCATGATGCTTTGCACACATTCAAGGCACCCAGTGCCAGAGGCAGCAAGACAACCCCAAAACATCATTGAACCTCCACCATATTTCACTTTAGGTACAGTTTTCTTTTCTAGGCCTCATTCCGTTTTCGGTAAACAGTATGTGAATGATGTGCTTTACCAAAAAAGCTCTATCTTGGTCTCATCTGTCCACAAGATGTTTTCCCAGAAGGATTTTGGCTTTCTCAAGTTCATTTTGGCAAAATGTCTTCTTGCTTTTTTATGTTTCTGTGTCAGCAGAAACATATGCTCCCTTAGCCTACAGAACAGCTTGAATATCTTTGGAACTTGTTTGGGGCTGCTTATTCTCCATTCGGACTATCCTGCGTTGACACCTTTCAACAATTTTTCTCTTTCGTCCACGCCCAGGGAGATTAGCTACAGTGCCATGGGTTGCAAACTTCTTAATAATGTTGCGCACTGTGGACAAAGGCAAATCTAGATCTCTGGAGATGGACTTGTAACCTTGAGATTGTTGATATTTTTTCCACAATTTTGGTTCTCAAGTCCTCAGACAGTTCTCTTCACCTCTTTCTGTTATCCATGCTTTGTGTGGCACACACAGACACAGACAAAGACAAAGTGAACTTCTCTCCATTGTACTGCTTTCAGGTGTGATTTTTATATTGCCCACATCTGTTACTGGCCTCAGGTGAGTTTAAAGGAGCATCACATCACATCAACAATCTTGTTTATTTATCATTTTGAAAGGGTGCCAATAATTTTGTACAGCCCATTTTGAAGTTTGGTGTGACATTATGTCCAATTTGCTTCCTTTCCTCCTTTTTTTGGTTTAGTTCCAATACACACAAAGGGAATAAACATGTGTATAGTAAAATATGTGTTACTGCAATCCTTTTCTGTGAGAAATACTTCATTTTCTTGAAAAATTTTAGGGGTGCAAACATTTACAACCATGACTGTACTACTATATTTTTTAATCTCTTTTAGGAGTTTTGATAATGTTTTTAAGTTATTGCAAGTTTTTTCATGTTTGTACGCATTGTTGTTCAGAAAGTGGCATTGTCCTTTCATATAAGGTGGGATTCCATCCATTAACCTTATGCGTTTTTATTTATATGTGTGAACTATATAATATAGAATATGTATTCTTTCCACTATATTTCTAAGTAAGAGTGTCACACAAATGGTGGGGGAGTGTAGGAGGTTACTTACCTAAAGCAGGTGTAATGTGTTATTTGATTGACCACGCCTCCTCTTCCCTAATTATTTAAGAACTCTCAGTGTGTTTTACCTTTTGTATGACTAAGACTGTGAACTAGCAGCCAAAATTTGTCACTTTGTCTATACCTGTTTCTTTTGAAAAAAATCCTCAATATTTTACGCTGGACCATCCTGTCTGTTTGATCGATCAGCCACAATGCTATATAAGGCGAGGTCGCACAGGTACAACATTCTGATGAACAACCACTCACACACCTCCTATTCATGAGGATATAGCTCCTTAGCATTATATCTGCACACAGATAAGGCATACAAAGGGTGTCAGTTACATGATAGCATGTGGTGCACCATGCTGGCTTACAACTTATTAGTGACACCCATACTATTTGATCAGACTGTCCAACATCTTTTATGTGCACCCCACAAAGCACTGGCATCATCACATGGACAGACTAAATAATGAATAAATATACTAGACATAATAAACATGTGGTAATAATTGACATTTTGTTAAAAAATATGCAAGGTTGCAACCCACATCACGAAAATGGGACAAGAAGTACTAAAAAATCCTGGAAAAAAGGACAAATCACAGAAAAAAGGCCTTACATAAAGGCTGGTTACTGTTTGTAAGTAATTATTCATTAGTATTTTGCATCTGTGCAACCTCCTCCATATAGCATTGTGGCTGATCTACATCATGGTAGCAATAGGTATTTAACCTGTCTTTGTAATCAGTGTGATTTTTTAGTAATTTTTGTCCCATTTTCTCTGATTATTATTTTTTAAGGCCAGATAAGCCAGAGGTCTAGTTTCTAAATGTTGTACAAAAGTGCACAATACTATCAGAAAGCTTTCTACCATTTGAGTGAATTTAAAGGACCTTTCCCTGAAGTGGTGGTTTGTGGGTCAGTGGGTTTTCAACATATTTTTGACATGTCCTAGAGACATATTGGTTGACTGATTGGAGTCTGGATGTTACAACCAAGACCATCTGCTAGAACTAGCCCGGAGAGGACTTCACTAAGCTCATTCTCTCCTGACCATGGGCAACGGGACCGATTTGGCCTCATAACTCTATGGGGCCATCAGGGTGTATGCACAGAGAGTGTGAATAAGCACAGCTCAGTTATACATGTCTATCTGCTAGTCTGAACACCCAAACCCTGACCACTTAAAAACGATGTGAAAACCTAGGTACCTTTAAAATTGTACCCCTATTTCCGCAAGTTACAGTTTATGCGAAGTCAACCTCATTAAGAAAAAAGTGGAGAGGACCAACAGCATTGTATTTATTTCTAGTTTCCCTTGAGACATCCAAGAGCAGTTGCATTTGAGCTTATCCAAAGTCTTAGAAACATTTGGCTTTCACTGCCTTCATTATTTAATCCTTTCATGAATTTTAGCTTCAAAAGATGACTCATAGTAACAAAAGTGTATGATAGAGACAATATTACTTTTAATAAATATTAATATTGTAACTAAGCACTGAAGTGATGACATGGAGAATATATTTTTTTTTTTTGCAATTGCATTTTATTCATGAACATCAATTAAAAAAATATAAGAAATTATCCTTTTTATGACTTAATGTTTTCATAAATATTGCAAGGTGCAAGTAGGTGCTGTATGGTTATTATTCCTCAAAATACCCCAGTAGGGTGGTAACATATATTTAATCAATAAGAATATATAAGACAATCATCTCACAATCTAACTACTCTTGATGAAACCTTAGAAAATACATCCAAGATCACATCAACTGTAATATCCTGCTGGTGCAGCCAACACGACTCCACGCAATCGATAATTATGCAGAAAGCTTCAGTGCGTTATCAGATGATTACAGTCATTAACAATTCAGCTTTGTGTAATAGGCACTGGAATATTTATGATGAACAATGTGTGAGAAAGAGGACAGAACAAAACATTGCTATCGTTTATCCTGTAATAACCATCCAATGTCATATATATAATGCAAAGATAATCAATAAGCTGTGCTATCTCTACAACGGACCTACAGCTTCCCAGCTTACATGTTTCAAAGAACAGTGAGGGGAATTTATTAAAGGCAGATATTTTACATGTTGATCTCAAGGCAGAGTGTGCTTACACAAGATGTGCCAGTTTTATTAAGAGACTTAAAGGGGTACTCCGGTGGTCAACATGTTTTTCCGTTTTTGACTTAGCCTATTTGTTTTGTTTCATTTATATTCTTGTTGTTTAGCCTACTCTATTTCCATTCTTTGTTGTCTTTTCATCCCCCACTTTGTTTTCCTATCTTTGCTTCTATTTCCTGTTTCTTGCTGTGCTGAAAACTACAAATCCCAGCATGCCACATGCCTTGCTGGTTTGGGGTGGCTCCTTTTTTTTGTTTTGTTTGTTTGTTCCGCCCTTTACACATCCTACTATTTTCCCAGGTCAACCCCCTTATACACAGCACACTAATATAATCAGCCTTGGTTGGGATACACTGGCATACACACACAAAAGGGACTACAACTCCCAGCATGTCATTCAGGAGTCTTCAGTCTGTGGTATAACACCAGCATGCTGTCTCTGTAGTCTCCTGGGGGTTGTAACAAGTCAATGAAGAAAAAGATCGTTGACTCACCAGAAGTTGCTAGCAGAGTTCTTCTTTATTGAATACTCACAAATACAAAAGTAAGGAAGGAGGGTAGTGGGAGGACGCTGGATGGCAACCAAGCTCCGTTTCGCACAAAAGTGCTTCCTCCGGCCATGCTAACCAAACCCAGAGAGTAATATATATACAGGTGAGTAAAAGTGTGTATCCAATCACGTCACTGGGTGCACATCCCGTGCCCAAGTGACGTGAAATGAAGGGGAGTAGCACATTTACGAATCAGAGGCAGGCAGCCAGATCTGTCCGATCATTTAACCCCAGAACTCCCGTCGTGCTAGTCTTTACTATCCAAAGAGTATCTGCGCGGAGGAGTCTGGGGCCGATCTGATCGTTGCTACTTGGTTGTATTTTCTCAAGACCCAGAAATTGCAGTATCTCTGGGTCGTTCCCGTGGGCTTCTTCTACGTGTGCAATTAGGCGAGTAGCTCCTGGCCTCCCTGTACGTATTGCATAAAAATGCTCACGTATCCGTGTGCGGAGCTGCCGCCTTGTTTGCCCAATGTAGAAGAACCCACATGGGCAGATGATCGCATATACAATATTAGTGGATCTGCAGGTAATAAGCTCATTAATAGTATGATGGACAGCACCTAGTCTGATGTGTTTAGTTTCTACACTAAACTTACAGAAATTACAGCTCTTACATCTTAGATTCCCTGTTGGAAGCAAGTCACCTAGCCATGTAGGTTTTGCAGAGGTAGTTATTGTATTTTTATGTTTGTTTTTATTCAAGGTTTCGCCTATGTTGATGTTTTTTCTATAGGCGATCCGAGGTTTTCTTTTTGCTACCTCGTTTAGATCGCTATCTGCTTCCAATAGAAACCAGTTCCGTCTGATCGCACGTTCCAGAACCAAATTCATAGGTGAGTTCTGGAAGACCAGAGTGAATCTTTTATCATCTTTTACCAATCTTTTCTTTTTGTCCTTAAGGAGATCTTGTCTATTTAGCTTGTCTGCTTTTATCCGACTTTCTCTTATTAGTCTTTCAGGGTACGCCCTTTCTCTAAGTCTTTCTTCCAGATGGTCAGCTTGTTGTGAATATGATAGTACATTGCTATTATTCCGTTTTAACCGAACAAACTGACCATATGGAATACCTTTTTGACAGTTTCTTTGTGTGAGCTCCTATAATGCAATAGGGTATTTTTCGCTACCGGTTTCCTATAGCCTTCTGAAATTATAAAGTCCTCGTCACTTTTTAACAATATGTCAAGGAACTCTAACGAGTTGCCTCCGAATTGGCTTGTAAACTGCATGTTCACTTGATTATTATGTAGAAAACGAAAGCGTAGAACTGATCCTCCGAGCCAGACCATATTAAGAGGACATCATCGACATAACGATGATATGTCTTAATATACCTAAGATAGGGATTTTTTCATTATAGACATATTCATTCTCAAAATTGGCCAAAAAAATATTGGCGTATGTACACGAGACGGGGGTCCCCATTGGGGTCCCCGTCTCCTGCTTGTACCACCTGTCCTGGGGGTTGTAGTTCACCACACCTCTATAGGGCATACACCAGTGTTTCCCAACCAGGGTGCCTCCAGGTGTTGCAAAACTACAACTCCCAGCATGCCCGGACAGCCTTTGGGCATGCTAGGAGTTGTAGTTTTGCAACAGCTGGAGGCACACTGGTTGGGAAACACTGGTGTAACATGATGTGTATGCTGAATAGGCTAGAACAGTGTTTCCCAACCAGTGTACCTCCAGCTGTTGCAAATTACAACTCCCAGCATGCCCAAAGTCTGTCAGGGCATGCTGGGAGTTGTAGTTTTGCAACAGCTGGAGGCACACTGGTTTGTAAACACTAGCATACACACACACACACACACACAACAGGGACTACAACTCCCAGCATGTGTCATTCAGGAGCCCCCCCTGCCTCTTCACATATAGGGGGAGATGTATCAAAACCTGTGCAGAAGAAAACTTGCCCAGTTGCCCATAGCAACCAATCAGCTTGCTTCTTTAATTTTTAGGAAGGCCTGTGAAAAATGAAAGAAGCAATCTGATTGGTGGCTATGGGCAACTGGGCACGTTTTCCTCTGCACAGGTTTTGATAAATCTCCCCCATAGAGATCATTCCCAGTATGAGATCTATTCCCCTGCAGTCCATACGTCCCCAGCCCGTGCACCTTCTCATCCTCCCCTTCAGATAACACTTATCTTCTCTGTGAGGTCATTCTCCTGTGCAGACTTGTGTCCTTAGAATACAGAGCAGGGGGAGGGGAGAGGAGGAGCAGTGTACTCAGCTGGATGAGATGAGGGGGCGTGGCTTATTCCTCTCATGCAGACAGAGACGAAAAAAAAAAAAGCTGTGACATCTTGTCCACAACAGACTCAGAACTGTGGACAACAGTAAAAGAAAACCCTCTGAACTACAGAACTTCCTGCCCAACAAACAGCTAAGCAAAACACACACATGCTGCCAAAACATATAACACATGTATATTGCAAAAAAACTAAACTTACAAAGAAGATGCCATATAGTCAAAAAAAAAAATAAACACCGGAGTACCCCTTTAAATGGGGTATTACAGTAAAAAACTTTTTTTTTCCATATCAACTGACTCCAGAAAGTTAAACAGGTTTGTAAATGACTTCTATTAAAAAAAAAATCTTAATCCTACCAGTACTTATCAGCTACTGAAGTTGAATTGTTCTTTTCTGTCTGAAATCTCTCTGCTGACATTACTGTCTGTCTCAGGAACTGTTTAGAATAGAATCAAATCCCCATAGCAAACCTCTCTTGCTCTGGACAGTTCCTGAGACAGACAGTGGTGTCAGCAGAGAACACCATTTCCAGACAGAAAATAAAGCCAAATAAATAAATCTGGTGCATCTGTGATTTTGGCCTATTTGCCACACTTTGAAATCATCTCCAGCTAAAAGCTTGCATAGATTTTAGTTATAATTTATGACAGTTTATGGTTTAAAGTATAGTAAATGTGCCAAGCTAATTTTACATTAAACTTAATGCCACTTTTTAAAATGTGGCAAGCCGTCAACCTTTTTTACACAGAAAAAAAAATAAAAAATAAACATGTACACACTTACCCCTACTACTGGTAATACTAAATATATGAAGTTTAATATTACCATCAGAGAGACATGCTGTATAATACTTGCTTAGCTATACATCATAGGATGTATAACTTTAGGTTAGTGATTTTATATAACCATACATTTATATTTCTCTTGCATATTATTCTCCGTATAGTGAGAAAGGAATGCAATCATGTAGGGACCTATTTGTGGTTTAAATGCAAATTTCTCATTTCTTATTGTTTCTCCAAATATCCTGGCTATGCCTCAATACAATTCTCGACAACTTTGACTCCTTGGTGATCTGGGGTACCATTTATTCAATGTACCTATAAGTGCATATATAGCATACAGCTACTATTATACATATTATCACAGCACTATAAAATCTCATTTTTTTTTTAAAATGATGGCAGTATACTACTCATGAGTCTGATCAGTTACTGCAGCTAAATGGAGCTCCATTGAGAGAAGTTTGGTGCATGTTCAGTATTTTTCTCTGCACAACTCACCTATAATACTGAACACTCAATGGAGCCCATTAAAGTTAACGGAATCTGTTGGGACCCAGCGGTGCCAGTTGTGACCCGACAAAAGAGCTCAGCAGTGATGTGAACTTAGCCTTAGCAGATTTTGCAACTAAAAGTTATGTTTAACCCCTTGGGACCACTGGGTTTGAAGCAAGCTCATCTTATGAGTACATTTCAAATCCCGCTAACGGGACCAGGGCGTACAGGTATGTCCTTGGTCCTCAAGTATCGGGACGCAAGGGGCGTACCTGTTCGCCCTTGGTCCCCAACAGGTTAAGAGGGAATTTTGAGGACTTCTCTATTAGTATTTGTATATTGTTCCCTTCTATTTCTGGAATTTATTTTACTTATTCTCATGTAAACAAATTAAAATTGACATGGCCGTACATCCACAGATTATACATAGATTTTCTGCTTCTCAGCCAAATTTACAAAACTAACACAAGGTTGATAAGACACATTTTAGTTCAATTTTAGAAGCCAGTTCCCAGACAATTTATTGGCCTGGCAGCAATGCTGTGGGTGGCAGTGGTGGTCATTTGGTAGAGCTATGCCCTTTAGTTTGGAGACTCACTCTTTTATAGTATCTCCATATAAATATATCCCCCCCGGAGAGCTCACTTCTGGGGCCCTCATGAATCTAGAATAGGGGTCCTTATCTCCAAGAGAGCATTGAGGATGGTGCGACAGTTGAGCATACAACCTGCTATTCCATTCTAACTCTCCACTGCAATCCACAGTGAATAGACATTTATCCCTTTACCTCCATTGCACTGTTTATTTGTAATATCAGTTTTATGGATATGCAAAAGATTTCATTCAGTGAACTGGAGGCGTTTCTTTATCCCTCAGTGCACCTACACGGCTGCCTGTCTGTTTCTCTAACAATAACTTCTCATGTATACAACACATTGGTCCTGATTTCCTATTTTAAACCAGACATGTTTTGTAGAGTTATGCGCCAGATTTGTCTGCGCCAGAATCTGCGCCAGTATTTTAGCAGGAATTGCAGAAATCCAGAAAAAAGGGGCGTGGTTGCCGAAAAGGGGGCATATCCCCAACATTTTCACAGAAACCCAACATGTTTACTAAGGTTTCCACAGAAAATGTGATGGATTTGATCTGAGGAAAATCTTACAGATTAGAGCATGTGTTAAAAAAAAAAAAAAAAAGGAGGGATGTCAGTGTAAATGAAAGTGTAACATTTGTAAATACCATGAAAAAATTTGTGTAGGGAATTAAAACCCATTTTACAGGAAAATTGAATTTTGGCTCATTTAAGACATAACATTTATTAAATATGGACTAAAATAATAATGTCCTCCACCAAAGTGATCTCTTAAATAAGGGGCACAATCGAGGTCAAATAGGATAATGCCCTTACTCTGACAATAGCTTGTATGAGTATACAAGTATTATCCTAAATACCAGCGTATTATGAAACAATTAGGTATCACAAATGTCCCGATGTGTTTCCCCCTGTACTCAAGATAAAAAGTAAATGTGAGGGGTTCCTCAGGGGACAACCAGCTAGGAGAAAGTAAACCACAACAAGATATGACAAACCAGTAGGATAGTTCTGTTTGTCAAGTTTAGGATAAACCGGTCGAGTTATGGACCACTCACTCACTCACGCCATGATGAATTGATATCAGTATTAGGGGGATCCCAGGTGCCAGACTTCCCTCCTCCCTGAGTGGCATTTTTTGGCGCCATTTTCAAGTGTTACATAAGGAGGTATGTTGGAGAAATCTAGTTCTTGCCGCTCAGGAAGGAGGGAAGTCCAGCACCTGGGATCCCCCTAATACTGATATCAATCCATCATGGAGCCTGAGTGAGTGGTCCATAACTGGACCGGTCTATCCTTAACCTGACAAACAGAACTATCCTACTGGTTTTTCATACCTTGTTGTGGTTTAGCCTGTTCCTTTTTCCTAGCTGGTTGTCCCCGGAGGAACCCCTCACATTGACTTTTTATCTTGAGTACAGGGGGTAACGTTTGTGATACCTAAGTGTTTCATAATACGCTGGTATTTAGGATAACACTTGTATACTCATACAGGCTATTGTCAGAGTAAGGGCACTATCATATTTGCCCTTGATTGAGTCCCTTATTTAAGAGGTCACTTTGGTGTTCAGGACATTGGTGTTTGTTTGCTATGTCTATTGAGGACATTATTATTGTAGTGCATATTTAATAAATGTTATTTTTTAAATGAGCAAAAATGTAATTTTCCTGTGAAATTTATTCTAATCTTGCTCTTAAAGGGGTACTCCCCCCCTAGACATCTTATCCCCTATCCAAAGGATAGGGGATAAGATGTCTGAGGGCGGGGGTCCCGCCGCTGGGGACCCCCTCAATATAGCATGCGGCACCCACCTGTTTCTGCTCCGGAAGCACTGGAGGGTCTGGGTCCCGACCATGGGAACAGAAGTTCGTAAAGTCACGACTCCACCCCGTGTGACGTCATCAGGGCCCAGACCCTCCAGCGCTTCTGGAGCAGAAACAGGTGGGTGCCGCATGCTATATTGCGGGGGTCCCCAGCGGCGGGACCCCCGCGATCAGACATCTTATCCCCTATCCTTTGGATAGGGGATAAGATGTCTAGGGGTGGAGTACCCTTTTAAGTGCATCATTGCATCTAATGTTTCTGTGACAAGTAGGAATTAAAACCCACAAAGAAAACTACACTCCACTCTTACTAAATCAGGGCCATTGTGTTTGATTAACCCTCTTAAGGTAACTATGGCTGAACCTGTATTATAATTCTCATGGTAACAGCTTTTATTATCATCAGCAGATTAGGCCCTTACCTGCTGTCAGTTTCCCTTTAAAGGGATACCCCAGAAAGTAAAAAAAAAAAAGAATAAGTAATAGTCCAAAGCCACCACACTACCTTTATTATGTTTGTTGTAAAAGATCCTGCCTGAGGCATGGCTCTTGTGGCCCCTGCGGTCTTCTCTGGTTGCATGATATTCTTTTCCTTATTTCTGTCTCCTTTGTCGCCTAAACCTCCCAGCAGTCAGTGCAGCTCTCCTTTGACTGCCGGGCTAGTCTCAGAAGTTGGCAATTCTCTGGCCCAAACTACATCCTCACTACGTCCTCACACATTACACATTATTGTAAACATGGAGCAGCAGACAGCCTATTCACACTGGCCACAATACATATAAATATATCTCTATACAATTTTTTATTGTACACTGTAGAAGTCATTTGTTAAAAACTACGCCCTTTACCACCCCCTCAACCCCAGAATTCATTCATACTACTGATTGGTGCAGTCCATGATTAGATGCACAGCAGGAATAGAGGAGCATCCAAAGTGTATGCTTCTGCGCTGGGTTCTCTCTCTCTTTGTATCTCTCTCAGGGTGGTGCGATCATGTGATGAAGAATCGTCAAACAGGGAGGCTGGGATACTTCTCTCAGGCCAGTTCCGGTGACAGAGATTGTTACACTGGGGGCAGGCATTGCTGAGAGGGGGTGCAGCTAGGGGGTGTAGCTTTCACACTTCCTCAAGACAGGACAGAGACCACATGGTCTCCATCTCAGTAGGGTGGGGCCACTTTCAGAGAGGGACTTGGATGGAGACAAAGTGTATGATATTTAGGCAATTAAATAGGTCCAAGGGAGGGAAAGGATGGGCAATAGGTTTAATTCCCCAGAGTTCCCCTTTAATGATGCAGGAACTAAAATATTGGGGTTTCCTTTTTTTTCCTCCTCTTTTATTTATCTATAAAGCCATATGTGGGCTGGCTTTTTGCAGGATCAATTGCACTTTATAATGACATCCTTCATGATACCATAATATTTTTTAGGTGAAACTGTAAAAAACAAAATCGGAGGGAGGGGAGGTGGGCATTTTAACAATTTTAACACCATTCTATGTTATAATGTTTATCTACTTAAAAAATGTAATTCACATGCCTATAAGTTTTTTTTTACTGTTCTGTCAAGGGCCCTGTGCATCACGGAACACATTACATATTTTAAACAATTAATTAATAAATGTCTATCCAGTATTCAAGATCCTGATCCTTTTAATCATTTACAAATCTGCTTAACTTTCTGGCACCAGTTGATAAAAAAAAAAAAAAAAAAAAATTTTTCCAGTGGAGTACCCCTTTCATACTAAAAGAAAAGTCTGCTGAGCCTAAAAAGTGGACAGAATGATTTCAACCCAATGATTTTCCTCTCTGGATAATTTACCTTAGGCTTTTACTTATTTTAGATCTTATTTTATGTATTTTATGTTTTTATGTTTAAAAACATGTATACACATTACAAAAATATATTTAATAGACATAAAAGAGATATTGTTATGCATCAAGTGGTTATCACAACAATGAAGTCATAACTCCAGCAGTGACTTACTAAAAGGAAATTAAAAAAGGTACAGAAATGAGAAGGCTGGTTTAATTGCTTGCAAAAACTATCTTTCCAATGTTATTGCTTTTTTTTATATGTATTTATTGATTAGTCCATAAAGTGTTTTAAACTCCAAAGTATAATAAACTCTCAATTTTAATAGTACTATAAAGGCAGCATTCTCCCTGGAAGCTTCCCATGTCTTGTATATAGGACTCAGGGATATGTTTGTAGAAAAAATGAGTCAGACTTAACCCTTTATTATAAATGGCAGGCTGTCAAATGATTTAAAAATTCAATTTAAAGGAAGTATCTACATCTTGCTACCTTTTTAACGAATTATTAGAATCAATTAATACATATCACTATTAATACTATTACTAGCATTTGGATTGTTTTTATTGTAAACTGAAACTAGCAATTAACATTTGCTTGTCTATCAGATGATCACTTGGCCTTAGACTATTGAAAATGAATATTCCTATAAATGTTCATTTTTCTAATAATTTTCCTTTGTAAAATGTACTTTAGTCTTCTCTCACATCATTAAAGAGGTTATTTAGTGTTTGGCAAAAAAAATGATGTGGTGCTGGGGGAAGAGGAAAAAAAGATGACAATCTTGTTCGCTTTGGGGTGACCATGCCGCCTGCTGCACTGAACAATCTCTCTGAAGCCACAATAGAGGGTGGACAAGACAGACCAATCATGGCAAACTGGACAAATTCTGGCCAATGGTCGAATCCAGAGAACCAGAAGTCATTGGGGTTGGGGCTCATGGTGTCTGTCAGAGAAAGGGCACTGCTGAGGTAGGCCTCAACCTGTTTATTAAGGTGGTGATTTACATCCCTTTCATGACTCATGTCAGTGGAGCATACAGGATGCAGAAACGTCGCCATCATGTGCTCAAATGTCAAGATGCTGTTGCTGGCAGAGGTAGTGGAGTGTTGACTCTGCAGAGAGCGGAGACTGGACCTCCGGTCAGCAGGTGTTTGGTGCTGGAAAGCCGTGGCAAGCTGGCTGCATAGCTTCTCCTTATACAAATCCAATTTAACCTCCTTCTCAGAAGGTGCAAAAAATACCCCCATTTTGGGTTTGTACTGAGGGTCTAAGAGTGTGGCTATCTAGTACTTTTCTCTTCCCTTCAAGCCCACAATATTCTTGTTATTGTGCAAGCAGGAAGCATACACCTATCCATCCTTGCCAGCTTTTCTGAGGGCCCAGCTTGTTCCACTTCTGTCCCATACTGCCAAGGTTGGTCATGCTCGTCCCCATCAGTGTTGCATTGAGTAAGGTCTTCATCCTTTCTCTCTTCTATAGAGTCCATCTGCAAATCCTCCTCCTCAGGTCCCACTACCTCCTCATCCAACTCCTCCTACACAAGTAGAACATCTGTACTGCTGCCATCAAGATCTGAAGTGTACTCCATCCCGCCTTCTTCCATCATCATTGTCAGCTTCTGCTCCAAAAGGGATTTCATTTTGTAATACAAATAAAATTTCAATTATATGGTTCCTGGACTGGTGATGTTGACATGCATGGGTTGTGTATGCGTAGGCCTGGCTGGCCACAGGGTGGTTGCAAAATCAAATGCAACAAATTTGAATTGGGCCAGCAGCCCTTGCTGGCCGCAGGGTGGTTGCAGAAGAAACAAAAAAATTGAATTTGGCCAGCAGCCCTGGCATGGCTGCAGGGTGGTTGCAAAAGCAGCCGCTAAAAATTTGTTGAATTTCGCCCCCCAGCTGGACAGCCCAAGCCTGAAAGTAGCAGCAATGAATGGAGCAAAACAGTTTTTTTGACATGTATTGCCCCTTGCTGTAAGTATAACTCCACGTATTAACTGTGGCATGCAGGGTACGGTTGTCTCGACAAAATAATGGTGACTAGGTACTAATTTAGGCCAGCAGCCCTGACTGGTTGCAGGGTGGTTGCAAAAGCAAACTCAACAAATATGAATTTGCCCAGCAGCCCTGGCTGGCCGCAGGATGCATGCAAAAGCAAACGTTTGACAAATATATAAAATATAAAAACTGCACTTTAGTCACTGGTGTTACGCCGAGCGCTCCGGGTCCCCGCTCCTCCCCGGAGCGCTCGCTACACTCTCCTCACTGCAGCGCTCCGGTCAGATCCACTGACCCGGGGCGCTGCGATACCGCCTCCAGCCGGGATGCGATTCGCGATGCGGGTAGCGCCCGCTCGCGATGCGCACCCCGGCTCCCGTACCTGACTCGCTCTCCGTCGGTCCTGTCCCGGCGCGCGCGGCCCCGCTCCCTAGGGCGCGCGCGCGCCGGGTCTTTGCGATTTAAAGGGCCACTGCGCCGCTGATTGGCGCAGTGGTTCCAATTAGTGTGTCCACCTGTGCACTTCCCTATATCACCTCACTTCCCCTGCACTCCCTTGCCGGATCTTGTTGCCATCGTGCCAGTGAAAGCGTTTCCTTGTGTGTTCCTAGCCTGTGTTCCAGACCTCCTGCCGTTGCCCCTGACTACGATCCTTGCTGCCTGCCCCGACCTTCTGCTACGTCCGACCTTGCTTCTGTCTACTCCCTTGTACCGCGCCTATCTTCAGCAGCCAGAGAGGTTGAGCCGTTGCTAGTGGATACGACCTGGTCACTACCGCCGCAGCAAGACCATCCCGCTTTGCGGCGGGCTCTGGTGAAAACCAGTAGTGACTTAGAACCGATCCACTAGCACGGTCCACGCCAATCCCTCTCTGGCACAGAGGATCCACTACCTGCCAGCCGGCATCGTGACAGTAGATCCGGCCATGGATCCCGCTGAAGTTCCTCTGCCAGTTGTCGCTGACCTCACCACGGTGGTCGCCCAGCAGTCACAACAGATAGCGCAACAAGGCCAACAGCTGTCTCAACTGACCGTGATGCTACAGCAGCTACTACCACAGCTTCAGCAATCATCTCCTCCGCCAGCTCCAGCACCTCCTCCGCAGCGAGTGGCCGCTTCTGGTCTACGACTATCCTTGCCGGATAAATTTGATGGGGACTCTAAGTTTTGCCGTGGCTTTCTTTCCCAATGTTCCCTGCACTTGGAGATGATGTCGGACCAGTTTCCCACTGAAAGGTCTAAGGTGGCTTTCGTAGTCAGCCTTCTGTCTGGAAAAGCCCTGTCTTGGGCCACACCGCTCTGGGACCGCAATGACCCCGTCACTGCCTCTGTACACTCCTTCTTCTCGGAAATTCGAAGTGTCTTTGAGGAACCTGCCCGAGCCTCTTCTGCTGAGACTGCCCTGTTGAACCTGGTCCAGGGTAATTCTTCCGTTGGCGAGTATGCCGTACAATTCCGTACTCTTGCTTCAGAATTATCCTGGAATAATGAGGCCCTCTGCGCGACCTTTAAAAAAGGCCTATCCAGCAACATTAAAGATGTTCTGGCCGCACGAGAAATCCCTGCTAACCTACATGAACTCATTCACCTAGCCACTCGCATTGACATGCGTTTTTCCGAAAGGCGTCAGGAGCTCCGCCAGGATATGGACTCTGTTCGCACGAGGCGTTTCTTCTCCCCGGCTCCTCTCTCCTCTGGTCCCCTGCAATCTGTTCCTGTGCCTCCTGCCGTGGAGGCTATGCAGGTCGACCGGTCTCGCCTGACACCTCAAGAGAGGACACGACGCCGCATGGAGAATCTCTGCCTGTACTGTGCCAGTACCGAACACTTCCTGAAGGATTGTCCTATCCGTCCTCCCCGCCTGGAAAGACGTACGCTGACTCCGCACAAAGGTGAGACAGTCCTTGATGTCTACTCTGCTTCTCCACGTCTTACTGTGCCTGTGCGGATATCTGCCTCTGCCTTCTCCTTCTCTACTATGGCCTTCTTGGACTCCGGATCTGCAGGAAATTTTATTTTGGCCTCCCTCGTCAACAGGTTCAACATCCCGGTGACCAGTCTCGCCAGACCCCTCTACATCAATTGTGTAAACAATGAAAGATTGGACTGTACCATACGTTTCCGCACGGAGCCCCTTCTAATGTGCATCGGATCTCATCACGAGAAGATTGAACTTTTGGTCCTCCCCAATTGCACTTCCGAAATTCTCCTTGGACTTCCCTGGCTTCAACTTCATTCCCCAACCCTGGATTGGTCCACTGGGGAGATCAAGAGTTGGGGGCCCTCTTGTTCCAAGGACTGCCTAAAACCGGTTCCCAGTAACCCTTGCCGTGACTCTGTGGTTCCTCCTGTAACCGGTCTCCCTAAGGCCTATATGGACTTTGCGGATGTTTTTTGCAAAAAACAAGCTGAGACTCTACCTCCTCACAGGCCTTATGATTGTCCTATCGACCTCCTCCCGGGCACTACTCCACCCCGGGGCAGAATTTATCCTCTGTCCGCCCCAGAGACTCTTGCCATGTCTGAATACGTCCAGGAAAATTTAAAAAAGGGCTTTATCCGTAAGTCCTCCTCTCCTGCCGGAGACGGATTTTTCTTTGTGTCCAAAAAAGATGGCTCTCTACGTCCTTGCATTGACTACCGCGGTCTTAATAAAATCACGGTTAAGAACCGCTACCCCCTTCCCCTCATCTCTGAACTCTTTGATCGCCTCCAAGGTGCCCACATCTTTACCAAACTGGACTTAAGAGGTGCTTATAATCTCATCCGCATCAGAGAGGGGGATGAATGGAAAACGGCATTTAACACTAGAGATGGACACTTTGAGTATCTGGTCATGCCCTTTGGCCTGTGCAACGCCCCTGCCGTCTTCCAAGACTTTGTTAATGAAATTTTTCGTGATCTCTTATACTCCTGTGTTGTTGTATATCTGGACGATATCCTGATTTTTTCTGCCAATCTAGAAGAACACCGCCAGCATGTCCGTATGGTTCTTCAGAGACTTCGTGACAATCAACTCTATGCCAAAATAGAGAAATGTCTGTTTGAATGCCAATCTCTTCCTTTTCTAGGATACTTGGTCTCTGGCCAGGGACTACAAATGGATCCAGACAAACTCTCTGCCGTTTTAGATTGGCCACGCCCCTCCGGACTCCGTGCTATCCAACGTTTTTTGGGGTTCGCCAATTATTACAGGCAATTTATTCCACATTTTTCTACCGTTGTGGCTCCTATCGTGGCTTTAACCAAAAAAAATGCCGATCCCAAGTCTTGGCCTCCTCAAGCGGAAGACGCCTTTAAACGGCTCAAGTCTGCCTTTTCTTCGGCTCCTGTGCTCTCCAGACCTGACCCATCTAAACCCTTCCTATTGGAGGTTGATGCCTCCTCAGTGGGAGCTGGAGCTGTCCTTCTACAAAAAAATTCTTCCGGGCATGCTGTTACTTGTGGTTTTTTTTCTAGGACCTTCTCTCCGGCGGAGAGGAACTACTCCATCGGGGATCGAGAGCTTCTAGCCATTAAATTAGCACTTGAGGAATGGAGGCATCTGCTGGAGGGATCAAGATTTCCAGTTATTATTTACACCGATCACAAGAACCTCTCCTACCTCCAGTCTGCCCAACGACTGAATCCTCGCCAGGCCAGGTGGTCTCTGTTCTTTGCCCGATTTAATTTTGAAATTCACTTTCGGCCTGCCGATAAGAACATTAGGGCCGATGCTCTCTCTCGTTCCTCGGATGCTTCGGAAGTTGAACTCTCTCCGCAACACATCATTCCTCCTGTCTGCCTGATTTCCACTTCTCCAGCCTCCATCAGGCAAACTCCTCCAGGAAAGACCTTCGTTTCTCCACGCCAACGCCTCGGAATCCTCAAATGGGGTCACTCCTCCCATCTCGCAGGTCATGCAGGCATCAAGAAATCTGTGCAACTCATCTCTCGCTTCTATTGGTGGCCGACTCTGGAGACGGATGTTGTGGACTTTGTGCGAGCCTGCACTATCTGTGCCCGGGATAAGACTCCTCGCCAGAAGCCCGCTGGTTTTCTTCATCCTCTGCCTGTCCCCGAACAGCCTTGGTCTCTGATTGGTATGGATTTTATTACTGACTTACCCCCTTCCCGTGGCAACACTGTTATTTGGGTGGTCGTTGATCGATTCTCCAAAATGGCACATTTCATCCCTCTTCCTGGTCTTCCTTCAGCGCCTCAGTTGGCTAAACAATTTTTTGTACACATTTTTCGTCTTCACGGGTTGCCTACGCAGATCGTCTCGGATAGAGGCGTCCAATTCGTGTCTAAATTCTGGAGGGCTCTCTGTAAACAACTCAAGATTAAATTAAACTTTTCTTCTGCATATCATCCTCAATCCAATGGACAAGTAGAAAGAATTAACCAGGTCTTGGGTGATTATTTACGACATTTTGTTTCCTCCCGCCAGGATGACTGGGCAGATCTTCTACCATGGGCCGAATTCTCGTATAACTTCAGAGTCTCTGAATCTTCCTCCAAATCCCCATTTTTCGTGGTGTACGGCCGTCACCCTCTTCCCCCCCTCCCTACCCCCTTGCCCTCTGGTCTGCCCGCTGTGGATGAACTTTCTCGTGATCTTTCCATCATATGGAGAGAGACCCAAAATTCTCTCTTACAGGCTTCATCACGCATGAAGAAGTTCGCGGATAAGAAAAGAAGAGCTCCTCCCATTTTTTCTCCTGGAGACAAGGTATGGCTCTCCGCTAAATATGTCCGCTTCCGTGTCCCTAGCTACAAGTTGGGACCACGCTATCTTGGTCCTTTCAAAATTTTGTGCCAGATTAATCCTGTCTCTTACAAACTTCTTCTTCCTCCTTCTCTTCGTATTCCTAATGCCTTTCACGTTTCTCTTCTTAAACCACTTATCATCAACCGTTTCTCTCCCAAATCTGTCCCCCCCACTCCTGTTTCCGGCTCCTCGGACATCTTCTCCGTCAAAGAGATTCTGGCATCTAAAAAGGTCAGAGGGAAAACCTTTTTTTTAGTTGATTGGGAGGGTTGTGGTCCAGAAGAGAGATCCTGGGAACCTGAGGACAATATCCTAGACAAAAGTCTGCTCCTCAGGTTCTCAGGCTCTAAGAAGAGGGGGAGACCCAAGGGGGGGGGTACTGTTACGCCGAGCGCTCCGGGTCCCCGCTCCTCCCCGGAGCGCTCGCTACACTCTCCTCACTGCAGCGCTCCGGTCAGATCCACTGACCCGGGGCGCTGCGATACCGCCTCCAGCCGGGATGCGATTCGCGATGCGGGTAGCGCCCACTCGCGATGCGCACCCCGGCTCCCGTACCTGACTCGCTCTCTGTCGGTCCTGTCCCGGCGCGCGCGGCCCCGCTCCCTAGGGCGCACGCGCGCCGGGTCTTTGCGATTTAAAGGGCCACTGCGCCGCTGATTGGCGCAGTGGTTCCAATTAGTGTGTCCACCTGTGCACTTCCCTATATCACCTCACTTCCCCTGCACTCCCTTGCCGGATCTTGTTGCCATCGTGCCAGTGAAAGCGTTTCCTTGTGTGTTCCTAGCCTGTGTTCCAGACCTCCTGCCGTTGCCCCTGACTACGATCCTTGCTGCCTGCCCCGACCTTCTGCTACGTCCGACCTTGCTTCTGTCTACTCCCTTGTACCGCGCCTATCTTCAGCAGCCAGAGAGGTTGAGCCGTTGCTAGTGGATACGACCTGGTCACTACCGCCGCAGCAAGACCATCCCGCTTTGCGGCGGGCTCTGGTGAAAACCAGTAGTGACTTAGAACCGATCCACTAGCACGGTCCACGCCAATCCCTCTCTGGCACAGAGGATCCACTACCTGCCAGCCGGCATCGTGACAACTGGTACTGTTATATATATATATATATATATATATATATATACAAAGAAGATTGCAGCACTCGAGGTTCAGGTGAAAAAGCTTAGAGTGGTTTTATTCCATCCAAAATGCGACATTTCGGTCGTCACATGCGACCATTTTCAAGCATGTATTTTTAAGCATGCTTGAAAATGGTCGCATGTGGCAACCGAAACGTCGTATTTTGGATGGCATAAAACCACTCTAAGTTTTTTCACCTGAACCTCGAGTGCTGCAATCTTCTTTGTATATATCTCCAATTGTAGCAGTGACCCGGCTTTCTCGGATTGCGTGCACCTGCATCTACTCATATTGGTAGTGCTGCTCTAGAACCTCTTTGCTATATATATATATATATATATATATATATATATATATAAGACACAGGGCGAGCCGCAACTCAAAAATATAGTAAAATGGGTGCACGCAGCAGAAAGTCCCGGGTCCACAATGCTAGAAGAACAGATTTGCTGCAGCACACAAAAGTAGTGACAAATGGTTTATTCCATTCCAATTGCTGCAATTGGAATAGAATAAACCACTTGTCACTACTTTTATAGGTTAACTCGTCCCCCTGACCATTGTTGTCCGAGATGTCACTTCCTTTGTGGCGTAATCTATGTGTATAAATTCTTTGAGTCTTTGTATTAGTATCTCGCCTGATGAAAGGGTCATTAATACCCTAAAACACATTGTCTGTGTACAATAAAAAAGTTATGTACTTACCTTGACTGTTCATTGACTGTACTTCAGAAGCACAGACTTCCACCTTCTGTCCTTTGTTCCTCTGATTTGATGCACACCAGTCTACCAGCATGGGAAGCCACAACAGCTGAATCCTACCTATCTAAGCCAAATGTTAGTAAGTGTTGTGCCTGGAATATGCACAACCACGCCAGGTGAGTGTGTTTCATACTCACTACTGTGATTGCCGTTTCTATCAAGGATTCTTCACAAGGAAGTGCTCCTGTGCATTTTTTTGTATTAACCGTGGCATCCATGGTATGGCTGTCTCAGCAAAATAATTGCAACTAGGTGCGTGCCACCTTGGCTGGGAATACCCCATTAGTTGCCTGAAGGCTGTGGAGTCCACAAGATGGTATGGGAGGGTCTGTGCCACCATCAACTTGGCCAGGTAGGAATTGAGGCACACTACAACAGGATGACTGGGAGAATACTATTGTCTGGAGGATATTGATTCCACAATAGATAACTGAAGGAATAGGGGAGGAGAAGGGCGTGACACAAATCCTGAAAATATGCTGCCTATGGAAGAGGCTTGGCTTTTAGACAGTTGGGAGAAGACTGCATGGATTTTTCCAAGTGTTCCAAAATGTATCCCTGTCAGGCCCGAGGCCTGATTATAGAATCATACATGTGTTATAACTGTATTTATGTATTTGTGTATAATTCAAGACAAGGGTGAGGGTTCATTCAGACTGTGTATTTGTTTTTGGGTATTCCAGTTTTATTGGGGGTCTGTCTATCTGTGTTATACCTCCTTTGAAGTCAGGCACTCTTCGGGTCCCGTCTCCCCGCGTGGCGCCACGTGGGGAGACTGGACCCGGAGACCTGCCACTGCAGGCTTAACAGGAATACAAACCATCCTTGGCGACATGTGCACCCGTCCATGTTTTTTATAGTGGTGAGCGCTCCAGACATATGGGAGCCCACCAGCCGACTATGGATTACATGGCATTGGGGTGTCATTTTATTCTATTTTGAGTCATATTAATTAACATACTGTTGCTATGTCGGTGTTAGACAAATGCTAACATCATAGTAACTGTGCTTGACATATTGTATGTTATTTATTGGTATATCCTCATATTTGAGTTACCGCCTGATTCCCTGAGGACGTCCCCCTGTTGCATGTGTGTGTATAGTTTTTGCAGTATAGTGATTATTACATACTGCAGGTTATACCATTGGGAATTTTTCAGATTTTTTCATATCAGTATCTTGTCAGTAAGGATGGGGTGTTTTGGACACCTATGACACTTTATGTCAGTGTTTCCCAACCTTTTTCGGGTCGGGGCACACCTCGGAAACTTTTTTTCCGTGGGGCACCGCTACCGAGGTTGACGAGCAAAAAAGGGAATAAACGCACTGCACTATATCTATTTATCTGTCTCACTGTCACTTGTCTCCTTGGAGGGCCGGACTATAGTAAAAAAAAAAAAAAAAAAACTATGAACAAATTCCTACGCACACTGCATATATCTTATCTTATTTCCCCCACATAAGGTTGCAGTACAGTTACCCCCACATTAGGTTGTAGTTCCCCAACATTAGGTTGTAGTTCCCCCACATTAGGTCCAGTATAGTCCCCCGCATTAGGTCCAGTTTAGTTACCCCACATTAGACCCAGTATAGCTCCCCACATTAGGTTGGCAGTATAGTTCCCCCACATTAGGTGCAGTATAGTTCCCCCACATTAGGCCCAGTATAGTCCCCCCACATTAGGCCCAGTATAGTTCCCCCACATTAGGTGCAGTATAGTCCCCCCACATTAGGTGCAGTATAGTTCCCCATATTAGGTCCAGTATAGTTCCCCCACATTAGGCCCAGTATAGTTCCCCCACATTAGGCCCAATATAGTCCCCCCCACATTAGGTCCAGTATAGTCCCCCCACATTAGGTGCAGTATAGTTAACCCACAGACATACAGCCTTCAGCCATACAGTGTATTACTGAAGGCTGTATGCCTGTGTATTGCCCCACTTCGGTGTTCCGAGCACCGCTCCTCCGGTCCGGCTATAGCAGTAGGTCCGGGGACAGGAGGAGCGGTGCTCGGAACACCGAAGGAGACGCGCCGCTGGTAACACTTACCAAGTTGACAGCGTGCATCCTCCTTGCTGCTCCGGTCCTCCACGATTGTTGCTATGGGCGCACGCATGGGACGTCAGTGACGTCCCTGCGTGCGCTACCTCCCGGCGGTCCCAGCGTTTTTAAAGTAAACGCGGGGCTGCAGGGACTTAGAGGCATCCCTGTGTCCCGAAAACAACTTTCGGGGCACAGAGATGTCCCGCGCCAAAAACACCCGGCGGGTGTTTTTCCCACGGCACACCTTACACTATGTCACGGCACACTAGTGTTCCGCGGCACAGTGGTTGAAAAACACTGCTTTATGTGATAGCAAAATTGCTGTGTGAGCCTTGCAACATATGTATTAGCAGGTTCATATCACATCATTGGATGTGAGGGGTGGCTAAACATAGTTACCTTTATTTGGGAATCACATATTATTATTTCTTTGTGGTGGTCTTTAATGCATATCAATTCAAAGTATATATCAAATTAGTGCAAAAAAGAAAATGTGCGTTTCAGCAAATCAAATCAAATATTTAAATTTCCCACTGCACATTATATACACACAGCACCTCTCAAGGTCTAATGTAAACATATAGGTTGCAATACTAGCAATGGTTAGTCAGGGTCATATGATAAAGGAGATGCATTCAACCCTCATGCTTCTATTTCTGTCCCTAGGGGGTGCGAGAGTGTGGCCCCCGATAACTGTCCCTCTCTCAAACACTGTCCCTTACTGTTTGACACATAGCTGGGGCACTTGCCCTAGAAAGGACGACCCCTGTGTCCCTGGAACCTAATTCCTACTCTACTTTTAAAGTTATAGCTGCACACATATGATATTCAAGCCAAATGAGTACAGCTTATAATTCAACTGTATTGCACTTAAAGGGGGACTCCGGAGGTCAACGTGTTTTTCTGTTTTTGACTTACCCTATTTGTTTTGTTTCATTTCTATTCTTGTTTTTTAGGCTACTCTATTTCCATTCTTTGTTGTCTTTTTATCCCCCACTTTGTTTTCCTATCTTTGCTTCTATTTCCTGTTTCTTGCTTTGCTGAAAACTACAAATACCAGCATGCCCCATGCCTTGCTGGTTTGGGGCGGCTCCTTTTTTTTTTTTGTTCCGCCCTTTACCCACCCTACTATTTTCCCGGGTCGGCCCCTTTATACACGGCACACTAATATAATCAGCCCTGGTTGGGATACACTGGCATACACACATAAAAGGGACTACAACTCCCAGCATGTGTCATTCAGGAGTCTTCAGTCTGTGGTATAACACCAGCATGCTGCCTCTGTAGTCTCCAGGGGGTTGTAGTTCACCACACCTCTATAGGGCATACACCAGTGTTTCCCCACCAGGGTGCCTCCAGGTGTTGCAAAACTACTACTACCAGCATGCCTGGACAGCCAAAAGCTGTCCGGGCATGCTGGAAGTTGTAGTTTTGATACAGCTGAAGACACCCTGGTTGGGTAACAATGCACTTTGTTTGTAATATACTGAATAGGCTAGGTGAGTGTGCCTCCAGCTGTTGCAAAACTACAACTCCCAGCATGCCCAAAGGCTGTCAGGGCATGCTGGGAGTTGTAGTTTAACAACAGCTGGAGGCACACTGGTTTGTAAACACTGGTGTAACATGATGTGTACACTGAATAGGCTAGGACAGTGTTTCCCAACCAGTGTGCCTCCAACTGTTGCAAAACTACAACTCCCAGCATGCCCAAAGGCTTTCAGGGCATGCTTGGAGTTGTAGTTTTGCAACAGCTGGAGGCACACTGGTTTGTAAACACTAGCATACACACAAATAACAGGGACTACAACTCCCAGCATGTGTCATTCAGGAGTCCCCCCCCCCCACTTCACACATAGAAATCATCACCAGTCCGAGATTTATTCCACTGCAGTCTATACATCCCCAGCCCCTGCACTTTGTTATCCTCCCCTTCAGATAACACTCTTATCTTCTCTGTCTTCTTTCAGTGCAGACCTACGTCATCAGAAGACAAAGAAGGGGAGGGGAGATGAGGAGCTGTGTATGTCCTCTCTCTCTCCCCCTGCTCTGACTTCTTGCTCTCATGCACACCTGTGTCCTCCAGGAGGGGGAGATGAGGGGGTGTGGCCGATCTCTGTCATGCAGACCTGTGACCACCTGGAGGGAGAGATGAGGGGGTGTGGCCTATCTCTGTCATGCAGTTCTGAAAGAACAGAGAAAAAAAAAGCCATGACATCTTGTCCACAGCCTAATCCTAACATGTGGACAACAGTAAGAGATCCAACACAGAACTACAGAACTTCCTGGCCCACAAACAGGTAAGAAAAAAAGACACACGCTACACAAACATATAATACATGTCAATTGCAAAAAGCATGAACATTAAAAAAGATGCAATATAGCCAAAAATCTTAACCACTGGAGTACCCCTTTAAGTCCCTTTTTTCCCCCATATATAGGTTTCTTTTGGGTTTCCTTTTAAAAACAGCAATATACAGATAATAAAGAATAACAAGGCATCTGAAGATGCAACCAGACTGCATAACTGTACAAGGAGCAGTGTAAAGCAAGTGTCAATTCAAAGCAGTAAAACTGTTAACCATAACAAAACATAACATACAATGGTGTACATTACATTTAGCTAAAAGGGGACCTACAATAGAGGTCCAGTATTGGTCTAAATTTAGTGCTAAAGGGAAAATCTAAACAGAATATTCAACCGTTTTGGGTGAACGGAATGTGTATGTTACAGGGAGAAGTACGCTTTGGGTTCACTGGAAATCAACAACTGGAATACCAATATCTAATCATAAATATTTACAGTAGGAAGATATCTTCCAATAATGCCATCGTTTTTCAAAGGCTGCATATTTATTAGAACCTAAGGCTATAATTTTCTCAAAGGAAAAGGTAGTACTGGTTTTGCTACTAAGACATCAATAAATGGAATTGTTGCTGACTTCCAATGAGCTGCAATAGCAATTTTAGCTATTATACAATAAAGATCTTGCAGGTGTTTGGGGAGTTTCGTTAAGGTTAGAAACAGCAGGACCAATTGTGGGGACCACGGAAACCGTGGACCTAATATGTTTTTCAATAAAGTAGCAAATGGAGGCCCACAACAAATGATATAATGTACCTTTGGAGCCACATCCCCACCAACACATGTGAGAGGTACCATGATAAAGGAGAGCTAAACGGTCAGGTGTATAGTACCAGCGGAGCATGGTTTTAAGGGCAGATCCTACGTGTGAGGTGCACTAGAAAGCCGTGTGAATGTGCCCAAATGCCTGTTGCCATGATTTCAGAAAGAAAGACATTTTAAAGAGGTATTCCAGGATTTTTTTTTTATTTGACTATGCACAGGGGCTGTAAAGTTAGGGTTGTTCATAATATAATGTCTGCACCTGTGTGTGATGGTTTTCTCACAATTCTTCTGTGATTTTCACTCCAATATTTATTTTTAACAGCATACAAAATGACTGTTGTCTCTGATTTTTCCGAGCTTGCAATGCGGCCGAGACCTGACTCACTAGTCAGCTGATGACAGGGAGCCTGTCTACTTCCATGGGTGAAGAGATCGCTAGGTGGGAGAGAGATCAATCTGCAACTAATGCAACAGCTGTAGGCACCATGATTGAAAACTACAGGTCCTTGAATGGATGCAGCTCATTTATGTTTCAATGGGTGGGATGGCTGATGTGTGGGAGGGAGGAAAATGGAATTATGGGATTTGTAGTCAAAAAAAGAAAAGTCAAACAGGAAATACCAGTTCACAAAAAGCTAGTCACAATATTATGGTAATCTCACAACATAGCCATTTAGCCCCAAGACAAGCAAAGATCCTTCCTAAGCATGTCCATAACTGTCTGCCAGGTACGTACTAAAATCACATTATGGTGGATAACCCTGTTAAGGTCTCTTCCCATATACGTAATGGATAAGACTTAGTGGTAGTGTGAGAGTTGATTAGTGCACCATAAAATGGTTTTAGACCTTTACGGGACTATGAAAGAAGGCAAAAAGCCGAAGCATCTAAAGCACTTGAAGTGGGGGCTAGTGTGTGCAAGAAGTGCCTAATTTAGAGGGATGTATAGAAGTCTCACTGGGGAAGGTCATATTTATTTACCAGTGCATAAAAAGGCAACAAAGAACCTCCATCCTGTAATTGCTTTATGTGAGAAATACCTTTATGGATCCATATGGACAGGTCAATATCTGTGATGGATGCTTGTATAAAGGTGAGATGCAAGTCACTCTTAGGCTGTGCTACAGGGTTCAAGGTATGGGAAATAAAAAAAGACACATGCATTATAGGAAGCCTTAACTAACGGGTTATGCATGGGAGGAGTCGGCATGTTCCAATAAGGGACAAAAAGAATTTCCCTAACTGTGTAGGGGGCAACATTGTGATCCTCAATATCTAACCAGGGGAGAGTATGTGTGCTACACCACCAATGCTTTAACAAAGAAACTAGGGTAGCATTATAGTAAAAAAGTAGACCTGGGGAACTTAATTCTCCAGTCTGTTTTGGTCTAGTAAGAATGCTCGAGGCCAACCTAGGCCGGTTGTTAGCCCATATAAATGAAGAGCTTTATGTGCCTTAGTGAAAAAAGAAGAAGGAAGGGACATAGGTAAAGTGCGAAAAAGGTACAGAAATTTAGGGAGAAGAAACATTTTAAACGTTGCCATTCTGCCGACCCACAATATTTCCGTTTGAGCAAGTTTTTCTATGTCCGCATTGATAATGGCGAGGAGACGTTCATCATTTCTGTGTATATCCTATGAGGGTAAGACAGCTGAATACCTAGATATTGGAGTCTTGTTGGGTGCCAGTCAAATTAAAAATCTTTTCCTCACGAAACGAGAAGGGAAGGGGGAGGTTGATAGGGAGAGCCTGAGTCTTGGATCCATTAAGGTGATAGTATGATAGGGAGCCATAGGTAGAGATGTTATCATTGACAGCCTGGAGCAAAGCTGCCAGATTTGTCAAAGATAGTATTACATCATTCGCATAAAGCGAGATGGTATGTGTGCTACTACCTATAGACACTCCTTAGGCTCCATGGACAATATGTAAATACGTGGGGATAATGGACACCCTTGGCGAGAGTCGTTGTTGATGGTGAAGGAATCTGAAAGGGTACCATTTGCTAAAACTCTGGCAGAGGGACAGGTGTAGAGGGAGCAAAGGGCAGAGAGGATTTTACCAGTGAATCCCATATGAGCCAGAATCGAGATGGTGTTAGACCAGCGAAGCCGGTCAAATGCCTTTGCGGCATCGAGTGCAAGAATCACTGCCGTGATGGCAGACCGTTCCAAATGATGGAATATGTTCAGCAAACGTCTAGTGTTGTCAGAAGCTTGTCGACCGGCCACAAAGCCAGATTGGTCTATGAGAAATAAAGATGGTAAGACCTGAGACATGCGACCAGCTAGAAGCTTGGCATAAATTTTTAGGTCCTGGTTCAATAGTGAAGTAGCAAAGAAGTTGTTATGATTCGGCTAGCTGGATGTGGATCCACTGTGTCAGCGAGGGATTGGTGTGGACCGTGTCGGTGGACCGGTTCTAGGGTTGCCACTGGTTTTCACCAGAGCCCGCCGCAAAGCGGGATGGTCTTGCTGCGGCGGTAGCAACCAGGTCGTATCCACTGGCAACGGCTCAACCTCGCTGACTGCTGAGAAGGCGTGGGACAGAAGGACTAGACAGAGGCAAGGTCAGACGTAGCAGAAGGTCGGGGCAGGCGGCAAGGTTCGTAGTCAATGAGGATAGCAGAAGATCTGGAACACAGGCTTTGGACAACACTAACGCTTTCTCTGGCACAAGGCAACAAGATCCGGCAAGGAAGTGCGGGGGAAGTGAGGTTATATGCACAGGGAGCAGGTGGAAGCTAATTAGACTGATTGGGCCAGGCACCAATCACTGGTGCACTGGCCCTT
Organism: Hyla sarda; assembly: GCF_029499605.1. Taxonomy (NCBI): domain Eukaryota; kingdom Metazoa; phylum Chordata; class Amphibia; order Anura; family Hylidae; genus Hyla; species Hyla sarda. The sequence continues at coordinate 447,926,798 of NC_079189.1, forward strand.
TAAATCTTAGAGAGCTGGCGCGCGCGTGCCCTAGAGAGCGGAGCCGCGCGCACCAGAACATGACAGTCGGGGACCGGGACGGGTAAGTGGCTTGGGATGCGATTCGTGAGCGGGCGCGTCCCGCTATGCGAATCGAATCCCCATCGCGAATGTCAGTGCAGCGCTCCCGGTCAGCGGGTCTGACCGGTGCGCTGCAGAAAGGAGGACGCCGCGAGTGCTCCGGGGAGGAGCAGGGACCCGGAGTGCTCGGCGTAACAGAAGTTTTGAGGTTGGTCAGGTGCTTAGGTAAGGTAGTGATGGTCACCTGTAAGATTTCACTGGGAAACTCAGCAGATGACATAGCTGTGCTGCAGAACTCTGTGAGATAAGGAGCTAATAAATCACTGAAGGATATGTAGCAAGAGGAGGCGAACCCATTTGGGACAGGGGCCTTGCCTACCTGGAGGGACTTGATGACTTGTATGAATTTTGGAATAGAAATCTCTTGGTTAAGAACAGATAATTGGGACTCGGAGAGAGATGGGAGGTGGAGAAGAGAAAGATTAGCCTGTATGGAGGATGATAGATCAGGAGGAGTTGGAACAGATTCTTGTAAATTGTAAAGATGGGAATAGAAAGAGTAGAAACCATTAACAATGTCATACAGTGTATAGAGTTTATTAGTAGTAGATTGATATAAAAATGGTATTTTAGACTTAGATTGGCTCTGTTTTAGACGGTTTGCCTGAAGTTTGCTAGCTTTGTTATTTTGTGAATAGTTCCGGGCTTTTAATTTTCTGTATGATTTTTCTTAAGAGGATAAAAGAAGACAACGAAGATCTCGTCTAATGCCGATACTTTTTAAGCATGGCAAGCATGCAGAGGGTGATCATTGATTTGTAGTTTCCGCCTGCAGAACCTAAAAAACAGAGTCTCTTCTTCCTGTTGTTCCCTTCTCTTTTTCAAAATAGAACCATACTTAATGCAGGAACCCCTGATTACTGCCTTGTGACAGTTCCACAGGACAATAGAGCTTGTGACTGAAGTCACATTATGAGCAAAATAGCCCGTTCCTTCCTCAAGCTATCTTCAAATTGAGGGTAAGACCATGGGTAGGGGTTGCTGCGCCAAGCATAGGAAGTAGGGGAAAAGGTGCTGTCTTTAAGCTGCAGGATTATTGCAGCATGATCAGACCATTTTATAGTTTTGATAGAGGACTGAAGGGAGTGGGCAAGAAGGGATCTATCAACTATAAACCTAGCTATACGAGACTAGGTGTTATGTACTCCCAAAATAAAAGTGTACTTTCTCAGATACATAGTGGACTCACCATATATCATAGAGATTTTCAGTGGAAAGAAAAGGAAGAAAGAGGCAGAATGAAAACGAAAGAAGGAGGTGGTGTCAAGAGAAGTATCGGAGACAGAATTAAAGTCACCACATAGTACAAAGGAACCCCACGCAGGACCTCAAGCTATTTCCAGTGATCTTTTCAAAATAGGTAATTGACCCATATTAGGGGCATAAAGGGAAACCAAAGTTAAACGTGTAGCATTGATGGTGCAGCAAAGTATCACATACCTCCCCTGTTGATCGGAGATGACTTCTTTCAGCAAGAAGGCTACTGAGTTCTTTATCACAATCATGATGCCTTTTGGCTTGGAGCTATAATGAGAGTGAAAATATGAGAATATGCATGGTGGTGTAGACGTGATGCATCCCTGGCGAGAAGATGAGTCTCCTGAGCACATAATATGTCACACTTCAAGGACTGAGCCTCTCTCCACAGATGCAAACATCTATGGGGAGCGTTCAAACCGTTCACATTTAAGCTAGCAATTGTTATAGCCATAGCACAGAGACAGTGGTAACAATTATAAATGAGAGGAAGAACTGAGTATTGGGGTGACAGGATGCACCTCCAAGCCATTGTGCACTTGTCTGAAGAACATAGAGTACTTTAAAGAGACAAAGCAAGGAGAGGACACCATTGTAAAAAATAAATAAATAAATAAACCATATAACAGTAAATTAAGGATACTGAAACGAGCAAAGAGGACGGCCTGCAGGTGCAAGCAACGTCCAACAGCAAATTGGGGTTAGAGTCCACTGTAACCGGGCACCCAGGTAACAACACCGCTCACTGAAGGATCAGACATTCACCGCTTGTGAACTCAAGAGTCGGACCAGTCTTTTGTCACCAGAGCGGGACGAGAGGGTCTCGGAGATCCAGATGGGTAGACAGGGAAGAGGCCCCATGATTTTAGGAGACCTTCGCCTTTTTCAAGTTTGTGTACAATAAGCAGAGAGTTATCATGGCGAATAAGTAAACGTACAGCGAAACCCCAACGGTACATCACTTTAGCTGATCAAAGTGCTGCTGTTTTCGGCATGAGATTTCTTCTGGCCTGTAAAGTAGCTGTAGACAGGTCCGCATATACTGCAATGCGATGGTAAGGTGCAGGTAAGCCATTGTTGCGATGAGCATATTCCATTAGCTTCTCTTTCACATGGGGTACAGAATCTTCTAAGTGTTTGGGCCTGGGAACCCAATGACCCCTATCAATAATTATCTCTTGCACTGTACAATCAGGAAGTGTGACCTGGAATAATGAACAAACATAGTCCGGGATATTAGCAGGAGCCACAGTCTCAGGGATGCCACGCAATTTCACATTTTTGCCTCGGCTCCTATCTTCGAGGTCTGCGACCTTGGTTTTTAGCACCGCAACCTCCTCTACTAAACCATCATGTAGATCAATAAAAGTATCATGTGAAGAAGCAACTTTGCCAAATTTACGCTCAATATGATTCACTCTCTCACCCATAGCATGAACAGTTGCTTGTAAAGGGTTAACCAATTTATGCATGTCCTGCAGGAATGTGGTACGTAGTAACATGTCTCTGAGAGTGGTATCAGTTAGAGTTTGATTAGTGACTGGCATGGTCGCTAAGGGGTTCTCAGCAGAGGCAACATCTGATGGAAGAGTGTTCCAAAGTCCCACTTCAGTTTCAGGTGTCTAAGAGGAAAGCCGGAGTCGGAGAGCAAGCAAAGGCAAGTGCAGAAGGCACTGAGTGCACACCGTGGCATGAAATTTCAGCTGCGTCATCAAGGCCGGAATCATGAGGCGGCCGGGAATCAGCTTGGGAGCCCACCGGTAAGAGGGCCACTGAGGCAATATGTAGCTCCTGATCTGAGGAAGATCTGCGGTGAAGCAGTGGTGATAGAGAGGCGCTAGGTCCATGCTGTAGTGGGGACCGCACTGCCGGCGTAGTATAGGCGTTGCCTGCACCATCTTGGTGAGAGGCCGCAGAGGGATGAACTCGAATTTCTTCAAGGTACCAACCATTCCCTTGTTCTTGTGCTTCACAGGCATGGTGAGGCAGGTGTAGAGTCCCATAGGTGAGCAAACGGTGCATTGATTCGCGGTATATTAGTCGCTTTAGCAGGCAGTGTAGCGGAGCTCTCCTAGTATGCTGCCAGGCCATGCCCCTACACTTAAGTCCCTTAACATATAGTCAAGCATCGGGTTATAGAGCCAAACACAAGAAGGTGCTAATTATTTTTGCAAATAATGCAAAAAAAATTAAATGCATAATCAGGTGTACAAAACCGTATCTTCAACGTGGTGTTTCACCATACAAACGGATCATCAGAAAGATCTGGGTGTTAACCTGTCAGTGGATTAAATGGCAGTGGCAATGAAGTTGCGGCCTGCCGTTCTTTTAAGCACCTAGCACCGCCCTAGATACATTCCCCTTCAATGATTGGTCCATTGGACTGGGGGTGAGCTGCCCAGGGAAGGCACATCACATTTACAACACTAACATGAGTCTTGCTGTGATTCATTGACATGCCCCACTTCGCGAGTCACAACCCCAATCCTCAGTAAGATACCATCAAAGGGAGGTTAGATACAAATATTGAAAATGGGACATAACGCGCGTCCCTTAATAGTGCTTATCTGCTACAGGCTTGTTCTGGACAATCAGGTCAATTAGTTTCAATATCGCGCTGGATCCTTCTACGTAGCAGAGATGAGGAAACAGACCTTCTAGGATGGACAATTCCATTACCAAACATATTTTTTTAAGGATCATTTTATCTTTTTTGGTGATTTTTCACCAACCTACTTGTCAACTTTAAGTATCAATGCTTTGAACTGTGTTTATCTTACAACAAGGTACTTATGAAGCAAGTTTAATTAAACCTAAATTTAAAAAAATATAGTCACTTTAGAAGCCTAATGTGTTTGAAATGCACAGGCTTTTTTTTTTTTAATAAAGTGTGTTTGTGTGTACACAACTAGAAAGATTTAATGTGTATTTGCAGAAAAATATGAAATTCAACAAAACTGTGTTAACGGGCCAGATGCGTGTCAGAGGAATACACTTTTGCATGCCAGAGATGACAGTACAATGAGTACTGACAGTGTTTGAAGGAAATATATGAAATTCAACAGACCTGTATTAACAGTACAGGATACATATGTATTACTTCAACACGCTTTTTGACTGGATGAGATTACTGCACAATGAGTACTGAAGGTGTTTGCTGAACTATATGAAATGCAACAGACCTCAATTAACACTACAGGCTAGATACGTATTACCTATCAACATGCTTTTTGACTAGCTGAGATTACTGCACAATGTTTGCGGAACTATATAAAATGCAACAGAACTATTGGCTAGAGGTCACGGCACTGGCTACTGTAGCTGGTTGAGGAACACTATTCAATTCAGGTATTTGCAGATATGACTCTTGAAAAAAGCTTTGGATTTGTGGTAGCAACAGATGAGTCCTTCAGAGGCTGTGAGAAGCATGTCTCCTTATTTGCTGTATAGGAGCCCCTATAGGTTTCTTGTATGGGAATTGATTCCTGTTCACACACACACACAATGGGGGATATTTATCACAGCTGTCTATGTCCCGCATCAATATAGACTAAACTATAGAGGGTTAGGCCGGTCTATTGTGCGCCTAATTTATCAAAAGGCGCATGGCTCTTGATAAATTCTACGCACAGACTTTGTGATCTATGCTTTAGACTGTATTTAATCCTGCTCCAACATGGTCTGACATTTTGGCGTACTTTCAGCCGATGCGACTTGTCGCTGAAAAGTCGCTTTTGATAAATTCAGCACCAATGCATTTTCCAATGTATTTCCGTCTAAAATAGACTAGAATGCATTATGTTCTAAAAATCCTCTAATTAGCTTCCACCTGCTCCCTGTGTATATTACCTTGCCTCTGTCTAGTCCTTCTGTCCCACATCTTCTCAGCAGTCGCAAAAGTCGCAAAAAAGTCGCACATATATAGACTGCTGTTACGCCGAGCGCTCCGGTCCCTGCTCCTCCCCGGAGCGCTCGCAGTGTTCTCCCTTCTGCAGCGCCCCAGTCAGACCCGCTGACCGGGAGCACTGCACTGACATTCGCGATGGGGATGCGATTCGAATAGCAGGATGCGCCCGTTCGCGAATCGCATCCCAAGCCACTTACCCGTCCTGGTCCCCGGCTGTCATGTTCTGGCGCGCGCGGCTCCGCTCTCTAGGACGCGCACGCGCCAGCGCTCTAAGATTTAAAGGGCCAGTGCACCAGTGACTGATGCCTGGCCCAATCAGTCTAATTAGCTTCCACCTGCTCCCTGTGTATATTACCTTGCCTCTGTCTAGTCCTTCTGTCCCACATCTTCTCAGCAGTCAGCGAGGTTGAGCCATTGCCGGTGGATACGACCTGGTTGCTACCGCCGCAGCAAGACCATCCCGCTTTGCGGCGGGCTCTGGTGAAAACCAGTAGCAACCCTAGAACCGGTCCACCGACACGGTCCACGCCAATCCCTCGCTGACACAGTGGATCCACATCCAGCTAGCCGAATCATAACAACTGCGACTTTCTGTGCGACAAATTAAGACAGGAAAAACCAGTCTAAATCCTTTGATAAATATTCCTCAATGCCACTCTTTTTAATCTGTATCTATCTATCTATCTATCTCTCTCTTTCTAATCTGTATCGCTATCTTTCTAACCACTAACTGTCCCTATGTCTGGCTCTCTCCCTCACTCTGTCTCCTCTCTGCAGAAGTTCCGAGTGCTGTGAACGCTGTTGGAGACATCAGTGGCCTTTAATCTGTATCCCTGGCTGTGTTCTATTGGCCTTTGTGCTTAACTGACACAGTAAGCAGCAAATCACATGATAGACATGGGTTATCATGTGATCTGCTGCTTTCCCTATGTCATCTCACTGCCCCCTGCCTGCCCTGTTTGTTCCTCCTGCCAAAAAGCCATGCTTTCTGAGTTTTTTTGCGCTATTTACCGGCTTGCGCAAGCCAAACCTGTAAAAGCTTGAGTGTTCGCGAGCAGGAAAGATCCGGGTTTGGTGGAGTCAGCTCGCTCATCTCTATTCCTCAACATTACAATAGCTCTAAAATTCATTTATAAACCTTGCTTTCCATTACAATGCGAGCTTGCCAACATACATTGTTTCTGTAATGTGGCTGACACTATTTTAGCACAATTTTTGTGCTGCAAAGTTTTGACTGGGTTTGGTAGGTTTGGTTCTATCATCTATAGTCATAAGTGATGGTAAATGATTCTTGGAAAATCCATTTAAACCGTTCCTGCTACAGGAATCTTCAGTGTTTTTATTTTTAGTTCCTCAGCTTCTAAGAGCCTTAACTTTCAATTGACAGAACCATTTTTTGCTGAGTTTTTGTGACAAGGTGGGCACCACCAATTATATTGCGGATGAGAGTCAGTCTTCATGAATGAGAATCTCAATGACAAAACAAACAAGAAGCACCTTGTATATGTGTACAATAGTATATTAACACTTGAAAGTCACATGAACACAATCAATTCATTTTCCATGGTTGTTTATTTTAACAAAATTCTGGGAGCAAAAAAACAAAAAACAAAAAAAAACTAATGGAAATGTGCCCTTAGGTACTCAATGACCAGTCAATGTAGAAAGTCAAGGCTTTTAGAAACACAAAGTAACAAAATCTAATGTACTAAACTTTTTAACTAAACTCAGTACAATGATAAATAGTTGCTACGGAAACAAGGTGTCCTCATTTATATCATGAATACAAGGTCTCAGCAATGCTTGCTCATTTATGCTGTAATTTATAAAGCCGTTTCCTATTTTGTTGTAGTTACCTGTTATTTAGCTGTTGATTTTTCTTGCACTCTGGTTTGTTTTTTGCTTTCTGGGATTGCATGTCCCTTCTCTGCCTTAACTTTAATCAACATCTATGGTAAATTCATTGTTAGGCTTTGATAACATCTCATTACAGCCTTTCATCTGAGGTATACGAGAGTATTCTCCGATATAGCCCTCCGACATAAGGTCCTGACATATGCCTCTGTATGCTGTTTTGCTTCATTTCCATGTTTCCTTAGAATAATTTGAATCTTTTTACATTTCTTCTGCTTTTTTTTTTCTGTTCATTGTATAAGTTTCAATTCATTTCATTAACAGAGAGGTGTTTACAAGTGATGTTTCTGAATTTGTCTTTTTGTAAAAACAGGGAGGTGACTTTTTATTACAGAAAGTACTGTTAAGTAATAGCCTATAGAGGCAGACCATGCAGCTGCTATGCTGTTATGCTGTCATCAGAGTTACCTCTGAACAACCTTGTAGATGCAGCCTGTCACCTCAACCTAATCACATGGTGCTGATCGGTTGTCAGGGAAGCTGGGGGTCCTCTGAAGGCCTTCGGCTTTTCTGATAGGTCGTATTTTTTTTATTATGGCACTAGCTGAGTACCCAGCATTTCCTGTTTTTTCCTTCCTAATCTTTGTTGGGGAACAAAAGCAACAAATGAGGAAGCTTTTGACCTCATACCCCATCCTCATATATTGTCCTCATATCCCGACCTCATATCCCGTCCTCATATCCCATTCACATATCCTGTCCTTATATCCCATCCTCATATACCATCCTCATATCTCAACCTTATATCCCGTCCTCATATCTCGCCCTCATATCATAGTTACATAAAAGAGAAAAATGTTCAGCGCTTGACTCGGGGAGCAGGAACTTTTAATTAGAATCCACAGGAAAACATACAGGAACACAAATGCGTGTGACGCGTTTCGGCTTGTTGTCACCAAGCCTTAGTCATACACTCAAGTCATAGTTACATAGTTACATAGTTAGTACAGTCGGAAAAAGACATACGTCCATCAAGTTCAACCAGGGAACTGAAGGGTAGGGGTGTGGTGGGATATTGGGGGAAGGGATGGGATTTTATATTTCTGCATAAGCATTAATGTTATTTTGTTCCAGGAATGTATCTAACCCTGTTTTAAATGTATTAATAGTTCCTGCTGTGACTAGTTCCTGAGGTAGACTCTTCCATAAATTCACAGTTCTAACCTTTTCTTCTCCAAACGGAGGGAGTGCCCCCTTGTCCTTTGAGGGGGCTTCACCTGGAACAGTTTTTCTCCATATGTTTTGTATGGGCCATTAATATATTTATATATGTTTATCATATCCTCCATTAAACGTCTCTTCTCAAGACTAAACAATTGTAACTCCCTCAAATATTAGTTTAGTCGCGCATCTCTGCACCCTTTCCAGAAACACAGTGTCCCTTTTATGGACTGGTGACCAAAACTTAACAGCATATTCCAGGTGAGGCTGTACCAATGCTTTATAAAGGGGGAGTATTATGTCCCTGTCCCTCGAGTCCATGCCTCTTTTGATACATGACAATATCCTGCTGGCCTTGGAAGCAGCAGCCTGACATTGCATGCTATTCTGTAGTCTATGATCTACAAGTATACCCAGGTCCTTCTCTACCAGTGACTCTGCCAGTTTAATCCCCCCTAAGACATACAATGCATGCATGTTATTAATACCCAGATGCATAACTTTACATTTATTAACATTGAACCTCATTTGCCAAGTGGATGCCCAGACACTTAGTCTATCCAAATCATCTTGTAACTTATGCACATCCTCTATACAATGTACCGCGCTACAAAGCTTGGTGTCATCTGCAAAGATAGAAACAGAGCTGTTAATGCCATCCTCTATATCATTGATAAATAAATTAAACAACAACGGTCCCAGTACTGAACCTTGGGGCACACCACTAATAACCGGGGACCAATCAGAGTACGGCCAATCATATCCCGACCTCATATCCCGACATTATATCCTGTCCTCATATTTTGTCCTCATATCCCTTCCTCATAACCCATCCTCATATCCTGACCTCATATCCCATCCTCAGGTGGGGCTGAGTTTTGATTAGGATATTGTAAGCCGGAAATAGAAGGGACCATGGGTTTGTAGGAGTGGGCGTGTTTTGCAAGCCAGAATGATACACAAATAGAGTAGAAAATAAAAGGGGTGTGACTGAAAGAGTGGGCATGTCTTTGCGAGATGGGGCGGGGCATGCATGGAGGGTGTGGCTTGCAAGACGAACTTATGCATTCACCAGGAGATGCAGAGCAGATCTTGTGGAGTAGAGTACGAGAGGTCCCATATACTTGCATGGGACTTGAAACAAAAACTCCATCCTTCACATAAGGGGGTAGGTTAGAGTTAATTAACTGTCCTATATTTATATTTTACATATAAGTAACATATGACCAAGTATTATTGAAATATCTTCAACCTTATGGAAGTTATGCTGGAACAAACAAAAAACCGCGACCCTCGCCAATGGGGGTGAAATAACAATCATATCTCTTTAGTGGACATATAAGTAACATGTGACCAAGTATTATCAAAATATCTACAGCTGTTTGGAAGTTATGCAGTAACATATATTTCCCATAGACTTGTATGGGACTTTAAACAAAAACCCTGACCCTTGCAAATGGGGGTGGGTAAGGGTTAAATTACCTATCCTATGTTTGTAGTTGACATATTAGTAAGGGTGCGTTCAAACGGCCGTCTGTCCCCATTTTTTTTTTTTATCTCCATTTCGGTTCCATTATTGCAGGCTGTAAACGGATTAAAAATGTTTAAAAAAAAATCCAATTCATGTCAATGGGATTTTTTTTTTACAATCCATTTACATCTATTTGTACCCATCTGCACTCATTTCCATTTTTTTGATGGCAGAAAAAACACATGCAATAATTTTTCTTCCGTCAAAAAAATTGAAGAAAAACGGATACAGTAAATTTAACATTGAAGACTATGGAAATCGGATGAGCCTTTAATGTCATCCGTTTGCATTCGTTTTTTTTTTTTTTTTTGGCAATTAAGTTTTTAGTGGTTTTTGAATAAGGGCACTTACAAAGAATCACATCAATAAAGATATGATGACATAACAGTGACTGCCCAAAGGCAAAAAAAAAAAAACAGACAAATATTAACTAGAAAGAATTTTGATCATGTATCAAATAAGAAGACCTCCTTAATAGGAGGGCTTGTATGGTAGTACTAGGGAGATAGGGGAGGAAGGAAGAAAGAGAATAGGGGGAAAGTGGGAGAGAGAGGCAAGGTAGGAGAAAAGAATGGTAGGGGAAGGAGGGGGGGGGGAACAGGAGGGAAAGGGGGTTGGATTTAGGGCCTAAGGGCGGCCGTTTTCTGGGCACCGAGAGTACAAACATCAAACGTCATAGAAGCGTATGCCAGCAAGGTAACAGTTAATAACAACAGGTACATATGATCGTTAAAACAGAAAAATAAGAGGAAATATCCAGGACAATGTAGTGAGACCTAGGGTCCAGCGGCCTAATAATATATAACATAATCAAAGCACATCAAATCAGGCGTCTCCAGGTTTAGAGACAAAGGACAGCCAAGGACCCCAGATCTCTCAGATCTACTCGCCAGCTCCTCAAAACGGCACACCTGGTGGACCTTGGACTCCCATTCAGAAACAGAGGGTGGGCTGGAGTTAAGCCACTTTAGCGGAATTAAGGACTTGGCGGCCGACAAGAGGTGCGCTAATAATTTGTGTTTATGAGGCTGGAAGGTTAACGTCGGCTTACCAATAAGTACCATATCAGGATGTATTTTGAAGGAGAAGGAAAACAAACTACTGATTTTGGATTCTATCCCCCTCCAATAAGGCAAAATAGCCGGGCAGGTCCACCAGATATGTGTATGGGTCCCCGTATGGGCATTGCACCTCCAACACAGCTTGGAAGGAGCTAAGCCATGAGCGTAGAGAAACTCTGGGGTTTTATACCATCTGGATAGGAGTTTAAAATGCATATCTTTCAATCTGACGCATCTAGAGTACCCGTGGGAATATTTCAATATGTAGTTCCTCTCGTCCGTGGATAGCACTAAATTCAGTTCTTTTTCCCAGAAGATCAAGTAACCGGGAATAGAGGAGCTGTCTATGGAGGAACATAATTTTTTGGCATAGGAGAGTTTATGTATACCTCTCGGGGGGGACGTCAAGCCTACCTCAAAGTCCGTCAAGGGTCTCAGGGGCCCCACCTTACTTCAAAATTCCCTGCAACAGATATGAAGGTGGGACAGTTGTAGAAAGGACAGCTTTTGCATGGGGAACATGGAGGACAACTCCTCCGTGGTTGGAACCCTTCCGTCCGTGAATACTTGTGCAATAGTGTAGTTCTTCAATTTGGCCCATAAAGAGCTATACGTGGGGGACGTGCGGTCTAGAACAACAGGGATGAGAACAGCGGGAAGTAAAGGAGAAACCGGGGGAGAGAGAGTAGGAGCGAGAGAAGACCACACGGAGAAAAGCCCCAAGAAAAGGAGTGAGGGGTGAGAGTGAGAGAAATTTTGTCTCTCTGGAAACCAAAGGTGGCGCAAGAAGTTAGCACCATACGCCCAACGGAACCATAGGTCCTCTCTGAACTCCGAAGGTGAAGGGGGAGGACCTGAGGGTGAACGGCAAAAAATCCACTTTCTCAATTGAATAGCCTTGTATATCACCTGGACATCCGGCACACCTATTCCTCCTCTGGTGGGGGATCTAGCCAACAATGACCTAGCCAGTCGGGGTTTTTTGGCTTTCCAGAGAAAGCGGGAAAAGAGTCTCCTTATGGTTAAAAAGAACAAGGGCGGGAGTGCTATCGGGAGCATTGACAATTTATAAACTATCTTAGGAACCACATATGTTTGAATAACGTTACGCCTACCGATCCACGATATAAGGGGATTGTCATAGTCCGTCAGTAGTTGCTGGGTGTTTGTAAGGAGGGACTTAAAGTTAGCATCATAAAGGAGTGTAATCGTGGGGGTTATATGCACTCCTAGGTATTGTAAGGTGGACTTGGCCCAGGGAAAGGGGGAGATATTTAGCAGGGTAGCCTGTGTGGCGGGAGGGAGCGTGACGTTAAGTAACTCTGATTTGTTCACATTAACTTTAAAGTTGGAGAGGGTGCCAAATTTCTCGAATAAGGAGACCAGGCAGGGGAGCCCCCCCTCGGGATCAGACAATAAGAAGAGCAAATCGTCAGCGAAAGCCAACGTCTTAAGTTCCCCTCCTGGCATCTCGAATCCCTTAACTTCAGGCATCTGCCTAATTTTCTGGAGCAGGGTCTCCATCACCAGAATGAAAAGAGAGGGGGATAGGGGGCACCCCTGCCTGGTGCCATTCGTTATGCAAAAGGGCGTGGAGAGGGAGTCGTTAATTCACAGAGAAGCGTAGGGGCTAGCATAAAGAGTGAATATCGCTGACACAAATGCTGGGGGAAAACCAAATCTAAGAAGGACCGCTCTCATGTAGGACCAGCTGACCCTGTCAAATGCCTTCTCTGCGTCTACGCTGAGAAGGACCAGTGGGAGTTTGTTAGAGTGAGCAAAGTGTATACAGGAGAGGAGTTTAATAGTGTTAGTCTTCCCTTCCCTGCCGGGGGCAGTAGTTTCTTGACACGCAGGGATAGAAGTTTGGCCCATATTTTGAGATCTAGGTTCAGCAAGGATATGGGTCTGTAGCTACCACACTCCTCTATATCTTTTCCCTCCTTTGCTATAAGAGTAATGTGTGCCTCTTGCGCCTGTCGAGGAAGAGCGCCACCCTCGAGTAAAGAGTTAAAAGAGACAGTGAGATGGGGTACAAGGAGATCCAAGAATTTAGTATAGTAGCACAGGCGGAGTCCATCGGGACCCAGGCTTTTTCCAGAGGGGAAGGATTTGATAACCTTATGGACCTCTAGTTCGGTCACCGGGGAGAGCAGTCCTTCCGCCATGGAACAATCTAGTTTAGGGAGAGTTAACTCATCAAGGAAAGAATCCTGAGCCGATGGTACAGTCAAGGCCAAGTCTACCCCAACGGGTGAGGGGAGGTTATATAGGTCCGAGTAGAACTGTTGAAAGGTACGAGCTATGAGGGGAGTATCAGTGTGGACCACCCCGTCCCTGTCTCTTATGCTCAATATACACTGCTTGGCCCTCCTCTTTTTAAGGAGGGAAGATATAAGTCTCCCTCCTTTGTCTCCATGGGCATACATTTTTTGTTCATGGTGAAGGTAGGCCTTAGAGGACTGGGCATGTAGATGGGTCAGCAGCTGTTCCCTTTTGAGTTTCAGATCAGAAAGAGTGGCCTCAACCTGAGATCTCTTATGAAGCCGCTCTAGATCTGAGATGTCAGCCAACAGTCGGTCAGTCTTCTGTCTATAGGACTTTTTAAGCCTGGAGCCCCAGGAGATGAGAATGCCTCGTATATAGGCTTTATGGGCTTCCCACACCAGAGGAGGGGAGGATTCGGGGATGCAATTGGTATGAAAGTATAATTTGAGGTGTTCAGTAAGGTCGGAGAGGGCTGAAGGGTTCTCTAAGATGGTTTCATTGAGTCTCCAGGGGGGCACAGGGGCAGGGAGGGTAGAGAGTGACAGAGACAAGGAAACAGGGGCATGATCTGAGACCGCAATCACCCCAATACTAGCGCCACTTACTGTTGGTAGCAGAGAGGTATGCATCAGTAGGTAGTCGAGGCGTTGATATGTCTTATGCGAGTAGGAGAAAAAAGAGAAGTCACGGACGGAAGGGTTATGCAGCCTCCACGGATCTATGACGGATAAATCAGCAAGTTTAGAGTGCAACCTAGACAGCAGCTTCTGAGATAAACCACAGGTCGTAGACGAAGAGTCCAAATAAGGATTTAAAACAACAATTAAGTCCGACCCAATGATGATGGGACCCTCCGAAAAGGCTTTAAGAGCGGACAGCGTGTTAATGAGCCATGGCACCTGGGCGCGATTCGGGGCATAAAGGTTCGCAAGTGTATAAATGGAGTTGAATAATCGAATTCGAAGAAATAACGCCCTGCCTTCAGAATCTGTATACTGGTGGAGTACCTCTACTGGCAGGGATGAGCTAAAGGCTATAGATACCCCTTTCGACGCCGAGGAGCCATGGCACGAGTGAAACCATTGTGAGAAGTAACGGGTAGGGAGCCCGGGTATCCTGTCTCTTTTAAAATGTGTTTCCTGAATGAACGCAATGGAGGTGTGAAGACGCCTGAGGTGGTCCACAACATGGAGGCGCTTCTCAGGGGTGTTCAGCCCCCGCACATTGAATGACACTAAGTTGATGTCTGACATTTTGATACTTATCTAAAACAACCGGCGGTAGAGGATGGAGAGTACACGAAGAGAGGGGAAGAGAAGAGGGGGGAAGGGAAAAGGGGGGAGCAAGTGGGGAGAGGTAAGGATGCAAGAAAGTGAAGAAATATGCAAGTGTGGAGGAGGGGGGGGCGAGAAAGAGGGAGGGGGGGGAAGAGGGGGGGGGGAATAGGTTAGGTAGATATATCAGGTAGGATTTCACTCAGAGGAACCTCCAGGAGGACAGATCCAAGTGAAAAAGGGGGGGGGTACAACAAGACCTAGTCTGAGTGTACCAGAGAACCAAGCCTTTGCACACTGAAACGGTTAAGCAAAGGCATATACTTAAAATTTAAGCTGACATGACAACATGACTAACATGCGTCAAACAGTGGGTGGAACCCTATAGGAGCAACAAGGATATATAAGTCCATAGATCCAGAGAGTCGTGAGAGGGGAGGAGGGGGGGGCGATCAGGTCCCATGTATGGTGTAGCAGAAACATCACAAGCAGTGGGTGAGGGGAGTGAGGTAAGCAAGCATCCGTAGAGTGGGAAACCCTAGGGTTAAGTGGTCCAAAGGAGTTCCATGTTGCTGCAGGGTGCAGAATGGGATCAAACGGGGCCTCTACATTCTAGCATAAGAGGAGTGGGGAGAGGGAGGGGGGGCGGGATGTCGGGGAGTAACGGACTCATGGATTACAGTACCTTGTCACAGGTGCCACCAGGGGTAAAACGTTAAGCACACAACGCACTGGCGAACATGTCCAGAGAATGGAAGGTAACTGTGGGGTTAATCATTAGCAGATGATCCTCATCAGGGGGAGAGGACAGCTCAAAGCCCCCACTTAGAGGGGGCGAATAAAAGACTCACTGTGCTCCCTCAGCAGGTCAGCGTGGCGGGGGACCATCCTTAACCGGCGTCTTCTTGTGTTTATTGCCTTTGGTGCAGGAGACGATCTTCCATTCCTCCGGTTTCGGTAGGGGAGGCAGCTGGGTTAGATTTGACACTGGGAGCCAGGAGGGTATGTCCAGCGGTTCCATCTCTAGGGTAGGCCAAACTCGGTCTAGGTCGGATGGCGCCCGGATAGTGAGTCTCCTGCCCTTGAAGTTAATGGACAGGCCGAATGGGAATAGCCATGCATACTGGATATCCTTCTCTCTCAGCTTTTCCAGAAGCGGTCGTAGAAGGCGCCTTTTTGCCAGTGTAGAAGGGGCTATATCCTGGTATAGAGCGATTTCAGCATCCCCATAGCAAATCGGACGTTTTTCACTGGCGGCCCGGAGAATGTCCTCAGTGTCTACATAGGACAGTAGCCCACATATCACATCACGGGGGGGGATCAGTCAGCTTCGGTTTCGGCTTGAGGGCTCTGTGAATCCTCTCAATGACCACTCTCTTTGCTCTATCAGGACCTAACAGGCCAGCGAAAATCTCACCCGCAACATTCCGAAGCGCCCCCGCCGCCCAGGACTCCGGTAAGCCTTTTAGCCTTATATTCTTCCGGCGGCTGTGATTTTCCTGGTCCTCTATGAGAGTGTAGGTGGAATTCAGGTGGGTCTCCAGGAGGGATGTGCGATCCACCATAGCAGCTGAGTGCACAGAAAGGGTTGCGCATGCAGACTCCAAGGCCTCAGTCCTGGGACCAATCCCCAAGACTTCAGACTTTATCTCGGCTAGTTCAGTCAGGACCGGCTTCAACGCCTGAGGTAAGGTTTTTTCATGAAGGACTTCAGGAATTGCTGGGTAAGAACTGCCGATGTGTCTTCCTCGACTTCACTCTTGGCCTCACAGTCGTCTCCTGGGTCTCTGAGTGGGGTAGTCTCATGCGCCATCTTGGCCTGCCGAGCGGGAGACTCACTGCCCTTTTTCTTGAAGAATTTCAACATATTAGCCTGATTCCTACCCGGTTTGGGCGACTCTCCAGGGTCTCCAGGTACAAGCTTGCCATATTTGACCATTTGTAGGGGAAAATCAGGTAGTTAGAAGGCTTGATTCTCCGGTCAGACGAGAGAGCAGCAGGCTCACGCGTCCATTCCTATCCGCGGCTAGGCTCCGCCCCCTGCATTCGTTTTTTCAATCAGTTTTTGCTCAGAACGAGAAAAAAAATTATTTGGTTTATTAACTGAACAATAACGGATACAAACGGATACAAATGGATGACATCCATTTGCATCTGTTATTGTCCGTTTTTTTTTTAAGTCCGTTTTTATTTTTGACGGGAGGAGAATGGGACGGGTCTAGACGGCCATGTGAACGTAGCCTAATATTTGTACCAAGTTTTATGTTAATATCTTTAGCGGTTTGGAAGTGATGCTGGAACATACACACATATATGCAAACATACACACATTGGCCCTGATATACTAAGAGTGGAGGGTAGTTTTCTTTGTTGTTTTTTTTTTCCTCAACAGATATTTTTCCACGAAATTTACTAAGGTTTCCCTACTTTTCCCTACGTTTTGCTTTTTTTACTCATGCTCTGATCTGTGGGGTTTTCCTCAGCTCAAATCCACTAAATTTTTTGTGGAAACCTTAATAAATATGTTGGGATTTTTTTAAAATGTCTGGGACATGCCCCCTTTTCAGTGACCATGCCTCCTTTCCCTTGTGCCCACGCCCCATTTTCTGGGTTTTGCAGTAAAATGGAGAGTTGACCGTGTTTTTCTCAATTCTGGCACAAAATCTGATGCAAATTCTGGCGCAGACAAAATTTTTGGCGCAAGAATCTGGTGAATCTGGTGCACAACCCAACAAGACACGTTGAGTTTACAGTAATAAATCAGGGCCATTGTGTTTATCCCCTTAAAGACGCAGGACGTATATTAACGTCTTGCGCCGGCTCTCGCGATATGAAGCGGGGTCGCAGCGCGTCGGTCCCGGCGCTCAGCAACTGCCGGGACCCGCGGCTAATAACACGCATCGCCGACAATGTGCGGTATTAACCCTTTAGAAGCAGCAGTCAAAGCTGACCGCCGCTTCTAAAGTGAAAGTGAAACTATCCCGGCTAGTCAATCGGGCTGTTCGGGACCGCCGCGGTGAAATTGCGGCGTCCCGTACAGCTTACAGGACACCGGGAGGGCCCTTACCTCCCTCCTTGGTGTCCGATCGACGAATGACTGCTCCGTGCCTGAGATCCAGGCAGGAGCACTCTAGCGCCGATAACACTGATCACAGGCGTGTTAATACACTGCAAAAAAAAAGTTAAAAAAAAGTGTTAATAAAGGTCATTTAACCCCTTCCCTAATAAAAGTTTGAATCACCCCCATTTTCCCATAAAAAAAATAAAACAGTGTAAATAAAAATAAAGATATGTGGTATCGATGCGTGCGTAAATGTCCAAACTATAAAAATATATAGTTAATTAAACCACACGGTCAATGGCGTACACGTAAGTAGGGTATCATTTTAACCGTATGGACCTACAGAATAATGATAAGGTGTCATTTTTACCAAAATATGCACTGCGTAGAAACGGAAGCCCCCAAAAGTTACAAAATGGCGTTTTTTTCTTCGATTTTGTCGCACAATGATTTTTTTTTTTCGTTTCGCCGTGAATTTTTGGGTAAAATGACTAATGTCACTGCAAAGTAGAGTTGGTGACGCAAAAAATAAGCCATAATATGGATTTTTAGGTGGAAAATTGAAAGGGTTATGATTTTTAAAAGGTAAGGAGGAAAAAACGAAAGTGCAAAAACTGAAAAACCCTGAGTCTTTAAGGGGTTACATAAACACTCTGGAATAGAAAATCAAGAAGAGCCCAGTACACTGTAATGCATTAGTATTATATTGTACTGTACATATACTAAGTAATTGTATAGTAATACAGTAAAAATAAAAATAATGAAAAAAGTTAATAATAAAAAAGAAAAAAAATCTTCCATAATAAAAATACAAATCCCCACATTGATTAAAAAATGTGAACTAGAAACATTAATATCATCCTGTGTAGAAATATCTAAATTATTAAATATAAAATTCTTTATCCGCACAGAGAATGCCATAAACAAGATAAATAAATGCATACCAGAATTGATAATCGTCCTTGGCCACGCATTGCAGAAAACACATCAACCCAAATCATAACTACAGATCACAGCATAAAAAATTTGCCCTCTCACAACTCCATAGACAGATAAAGAAAAAGTTATAGGTGGCAGAATAGGGCGATAAAAAGGAATAAAGAAAAATAAAAGATTTTTATTCTATAAAATAACACATAATACAAAGTATATACATTTGGTAATTCTCTAATCATATTGAATAGAACTGAAGTGTACAGAATTACAAAAACAGCTGGCTGGCTGTACTGGATGGAGAAGAAAAATAAAAAAAAGATACACCCCTATCAGTAAAAAAGTGTAACTGTACTGTAAACACTCTGCAGAGCCTGTCTAGAACTGGTATATTCCACTTTATGAGCAGTGTATAGGGTAAAAAACGGTCTGTGTATAATGGTTTTTATTTAGTATCAGTAAATAAGTATTAGTCAGACATAGAGATGTCGCGAATTGTTCGCCGGCAAACTTAGCATGTCCGCGTTCGCATCGCCGGGCGAACATATGTGAAGTTCGATTCGCCCCCTATACTTTAACATTGCGGTAAACTTTGACCCTGTGAGTCAGAGTCAGCAGACACATTACACCCAATCAGCAGCAGTCCCTCCCTTCCGGACCCTCCTACCTCCTGCACGGACGCCATTTTACCTTCATTCGGCTTGCTGCAGGCTTAGAAAGTGGAGGAACAGAGAAGCTGCTCCTGCTGTATTAGGGAAAGCGATAGCTAGGTTGCTGCTAGGTGGTGTATTCAGGGTCCACTTTACTCCTAAATCACTAGTGTAACATCTGCTTTAAGGACAGCACCCAAAAAAGCCCTTTTTAGGGCTCAAATATCAGTCTGTGTGTCTTGCAACAGCTGGAGGCACCCTGGTTGGGAGAGAACCGCTGGTTAAAAGGGGTACTCCAGTGTAAAACTTAAGTTCCTTCAAGCAACTTACTACAGTATTAAAAGGGCTATAAGTTCAGTCCGTGTGTCTTGCAACTGCTGGAGGCACCATGGTTGGGGACCTCTGCTTAAAAGGGGAACTCCGCTGGCAACCTTTTTTTGCTCATTGTCACACTAGTGCAAATCACATTTGGTGTGACAGTTGTTCAAATAAAAAAAATAAAAAAAAACTTTTTTGGCTGCGAAATAAAACCAGTGCTGCCTAAAGGGGGGCTCTAACTATGTGCTGCCTAATGTGGGGGAATCTATGTGCTGCCTAAAGGGGGGATCTAAATATGTGCTGCCTAAAGGGGGCTCTATGTGCTGCCTAAAGGGAGGCTCTAACTATGTGCTGCCTAATATGGGGGAATCTATGTGCTGCCTAAAGGGGGGCCCTATATGCTGCCTAAAGGGGGGCTCTAACTATGTGCTGCCTGACATGGGGGAATCTATGTGCTGCCTAAAGGGGGATCTAACTATATGCGGCCTAAAGGGGGCTCTATGTGCTGCCTAAAGGGAGGCTCTACCTATGTGCTGCCTAAAGGGGGGCTCTAACTATGTGCTGCCTAATATGGGGGAATCTATGTGATGCCTAAAGGGGGGCTCTATGTGCTGCCTAAAGGGGGCTAAAGCACGTTACTCCAAAGAATTTAGCAATAATAGGTGATTTATGCCCTTTATGAATTAAAACCAGACTCTGCATCAACTATGTAATTTTCCATAGGAGTTTTGCCGTGGATCCCCCTCCAGCACGCCACAGTCCAGGTATTAGTCCCCTTGAAACAACTTTTAAATCACTATTGTGGCCCGAAAGAGTCACTGTGGGTTTTAAAATTCTCCTCTCCATTGAAGTCAATGGCGGTTCGCCCGGTTCGCAAACATTTGCGGAAGTTCGTGTTCGCAGTTCGCGAACCGAAAATGTTGTGTTCGCGACATCACTAGTCAGACAATATGTGGTGTTATTTGGTCATGATATGATGTTATTATTATCCCTCATAGCACTAGCAATATTGGTCTTGGAATACTACATTAACATTATTTAATGTAATATGTATGCTATCATAGAAAAAGGATCTACCGTATATACTCGAGTATCAGCCGTTCCGAATATAAGCAGAGGCCCCTAACTTCACCCAAAAAAACTAGGAATGACCCCCTTCATTAACACCCCTGTCATCATCCCCCTGTCATCATGACCCCATCATTATCACCCTGTCATCATCACCCCGTCATTATCAACCCGTCATTATCACCCCGTCATCATCCCCCTCGTCATCATCCCCCTCGTCATCATCCCCCCTTCATCATCTAGGCCCCTCTTTTTTTTTCTACTCACCAGGCCGCCCATCTTTGGCCATCTATGCTGCAGGGACCGTCCGGTGGGGAGGGTTAGTCGTTCCGGACTGTCCATCTTCACCGGGAGGCCCTTCTCTGCTCCGGGCCGGCCACGAACTAGTGACGTTGCATTGACGACGACGCGCAGCAGATGTCCGTGATATCCCTGCCCATAAACGTCCCTGCGCGGTGGTGTCAATGCAGCGTCACTAGTTCGGGGCCGGCCCAGAGCGGAGAAGAGGGCCTCCCGGTAAAGATGGACAGCCCAGAACCACTAACCCTCCCCACCGGACGGTCCCTGAAGCATAGATGGCCGAAGATGGACGGTTTGGACGATCCCCTAACAGCTAGGTTTTTGTTCACTTGAGTATAAGCCGAGGGGGGCGTTTTCAGCACAAAAAATTGTCCATCCCCTGCACCACCGTCATTAGCCATAGAGCGATCCTCACTCTGTGCAGCTAAAAAACGGGGGTGCTGCAGGAGAGATCGCGAGGGGCCCCAGCGGAGGTACACCTGCGATCTAACATCATATTCCCTATCCTTTTTATAGGAGATAATACGTTTGGCTGCGGAGTACCCCTTCAATGAAGCACAGTGACCAACACCAGCAGATGATATGGCTCCCCAAATCAAATAATATATTTGGGATTTGGGGTTTTCATGAGCTGTAAGCCATAATCATCACAATTATAACAAATCATGGCTTGAACTATAAACAGAACGAAGAGAAATGGCCGCACAATGACCATAAATCTTGCAGCTGTATTGCTTAACACACAAATACAGGATCGGTACAAATGGACCCGGGCAGTGACAAGCGGGGGTAGCGTTCAAAGGGCAACAGACTATGTGGCTCATCTGAGCTTCATCAGGCCCCTAATGCATCCAGGTCAAAGGGGAGTTTATAACACAATCACAGGTGATGGAGGGGAAGGAGAGTGAGGGGGATGAGGAAAACGAAAGAAATGGAAAAAAGGAAAGAAGAAATAGTAATAGAAATATGAAATACAAGACCAAGAGCCTATAAAGAACACATTCACCTGTATATTACAACAATGTGAGATTAAAAGCAAACTTTGACTCTTTAACATGCGAGTAATCTTGATGCGTTTTAAAAATCTATCACAAAAATACATTTAACTCATTCCGGTCGTTCAAATGGACCGGTCGCATCTAGATGTAGAATTCAATATGACTCCCTTCTTAAAGGAGAACTCCAGAATAGAAAAATTGTCCTCCATTCTGCCAGCAGTAAAGAAATAAATAGATACATACCTTCCTTTGCTCCCCCGGTGCCTCCGGTAACCCACTCCGGTCTCCGCCGCGATCCTCTTCTTGGTTGCCGATGGTTGGCGAGTCATACTGCACTCAGCCAATCACCAACCGCAGCGAAGTCCCAACTCGGCCGGTGATAGGCTGAGCGGCAGTGTGACGTTTTTGGCCCCGGCACCTGCTGCCAATTCCCGACTCGGCCGGCAATAGGCTGAACAGCACACGCTACTTATATGTCAACAACAAACATAGGATAGGTGATTTAACCCTTACTTTGTTGCGGCCGGTGATTGGCTCAGTGCAGTATGACTCGCCGACCACTGGCAACCAGGAAGAGGATCGCCGAAGGATCGAAGAGAGACCGGAGTGGGTTACCGGAGGCAACGGGGGAGCGAAGGAAGCTATGTATCTATTTTTTTTTACTGCCGGCAGTATGGAAGACAATTTTTTTTTATACTGGAGTTCTCCTTTAAGAGCTCATCATTTCTATCCCTACTTCCCTTTCAGTTTAGATTCTGACAACCAATCATTTTTGCATTACTATTTATGCTTTTTGTTTCGTTCTGTTCTTCTTATAGTTTATTATTGGCCGATATTGCGTGATTTCTTTCAGATCTGGATCTTGCTCTAGCAAGAACCAGTTGCTTAGTACGGCTTTATGGATCTGCTCATTCATAGCAGTATTCTGAAAGGAAAAAAACACCCTGTTCAATTTCAACTTTTTTTCTTGCTAAAGAAATTATAGTTTGATCAGGACAACCTCTCTCCAATAAACGGCTAGCCAATTCATCCGCCTGAACACCAAAAATATCTATGTTATCTATATATATAAAACTCAACATGTGTGTGTGTGTGTATGTATGTATGTTCCACAAAAACTTCCAAACGGCTAAAGATATTAGCATGAAACTTGGCACACATGTTACTTATATGTCAACAACAAACATAGGATAGGTGATTTAACCCTTACTCATCCCCATTTGCCAGGGGCAGGGTTTATGTTTAAAGTCCTATACAAGTCTATGGAAAATATATGTTACTGCATAACTTCGAAACAGCTGGAGATATTTCGATAATACTTGGTCACATGTTACATATATGTCCACTTAAAATAAAGGATAGTTAATTTAACCCTTAAATACCCCCATTTGTGAGGGTCAGGGTTTTTGTTTAAAGTCCCATGCAAATCAACGGGAAATGTATGTTCTCATATAACCTATACCTGGTACACATATTACAGGTCGGGATATGAGGACGGGATGGGAGGTCGAGATAGGAGGACGGGATGGTCGGGATAGGAGGTCGAGTTAGGAGGTCGGGATATGAGGACGGGATAGGAGGTGGAGATAGGAGGTGGAGATAGGAGGACGGGATAGGAGGACGGGATAGGAGGACAGTATAGGAGGTCGAGATAGGAGGTCGGGATAGGAGGACGGGATAGGAGGTCGGGATAGGAGGTCGAGATATGAGGACGGGATAGGAGGTTGAGATAGGAGGTCAGGATAGGAGGTCGGGATAAGAGGTGGAGATAGGAGGACAGGATAGGGGGTTGACATAGGAGGACGGGATAGGAGGTCGGGATAGGAGGACGGGATAGGAGGTCGAGATAGGAGGTCTGGATAGGAGGACGGGATTAGGAGGTCGAGATAGGAGGACGGGATAAAAGGACAGGATAGGAGGTCGAGATAGGAGGTCGGGATAGGAGGTTGAGATAGGAGGATGGGATAGGAGGAGGGGATAGGAGGTCGAGATAGGAGGTCGGGATAGGAGGTCAAGATCGGAGGACGGGATAGGAGGTGGAGATAGGAGGACGGGATAGGAGGTTGGGATAGGAGGACAGCATAGGAGGTCGAGATAGGAGGTCGGGATAGGAGAACGGGATAGGAGTTCGAGATAGGAGGACGCGATAAAAGGACGGGATAGAAGGTCGAGATAGGATGTCGGGATAGGAGGTCGAGATAGGAGGATGGGATAGGAGGACGGGATAGGAGGTCGAGATAGGAGGTTGGGATAGGAGGTCAAGATAGGAGGACGGGATAGGAGGATGGGATAGGAGGTTGAGATAGGAGGTCGGGATAGGAGGTCGGGATAGGAGGTCGGGATAGGAGGACGGGATAGGAGGTCTGGATAGGAGGTTGGGATAGGAGGTCGGGATAGGAGGACGGGATAGGAGGACAGGATAGGAGGACAGGATAGGAGGACAGGATAGGAGGACTGGATAGGAGGTCAGGATAGGAGGTCGGGGTATGAGGACAGGATATGAAGATGGGATATGGGGTTGGGATATGACAATATATGGGGATGGGATTTGCAGTCAAAAGCTTCCTCTTTTGTTGATTTTCATCCCCAACAAGGATGAGGATGGAAAAATCGGGCAACGCCGGGTATTCAGCTAGTTATTGATACATTTCAAGCGGATGAATTGGCTCATAGGAATACTTGCTTTTACCTGGACCAGATGGGATGACTGGTAATGGAGTAGAGCATTCATAGATATTGATTTTCTGTACCCTGAGATTATTAAGGCACCTTCTGATATTTCTATTTTCACATCTAAAATATCCAGTGAGTTGTGACCGAACACTGACGTAAATCTCATGTTGACATTATTTTCTGTATTTAAGTAGTTAACAAATTTGTTAAATGATTCTTCTGGGCAGTCCCATTTCAGGAACACATCATCCACAAAACAGTGGAAGGCTTTAATGTATGCGATAAAGGAATTCTTAGATGTAAAAATATACCTTTGCGTGGCCTATACCACTCATTGTTTGCCAAAATGAACTTGACTGACTCAGCAACAAAATCAATAAAGTCTGCAACTTTATCAGTTGCCTATAGAAATTGACGGTAAGCCTGTACAACTGCATCTTGTGGGATGCGGGTGTACAGACTTCAATGTCTATAGATGCAAGTACATAGCCCTCCTGCCATCTAAATCCATCCAACAAAGTGATTAGATTGCCAGTGTCCCTCAAATATGAGAAGATAACCGGCAACATAGGAGACACCACAGGTGGGGAGGTGCTCCGTAGGTGCACCTATGCCAGCTACAATTGGCCGCCCCAGGGGTGGAACCACCCCCTTATGATTTTTTGGCAGGATATACCATTGAGAATGTTTAGGATTATCTGGTATAAATTTTTCCCCTAACTTGGTTGACATTACATTCTTATTCACAAACGTATTCAGTAGAGTACGTTATTTGTTCATAATCCTCATAGTAGGGTCTCCATTTTTTTTTTCATATACAATTACATTTTCCAGTTGGTTATTAGCTTCACTTATGTAGTCCCTACTCTAGGGACTACAATATATGGGATATATTAGGGCTCTAACATCACAGGACACAGGAAATATATCAATGGAGCTACCGGGTTGTATGGGGGGGGGGGGGGTTAAATTTAGATGGATTTCCTCCTGTAGATACTTCCTCATCTCTTGGTTTACTCTGCGGTGGATTAGCATCTCCTGCCATTTCAATAAGATCCAATAGACTTTGGTAATCTGTCTAGTTGAACTCAAGCACTGGCTGAAGTCCTTTTTTTGTCTCCAATGTAAAATTCAAAATAACAGATGGGGTTAGATGAATATCATTCTTTCTTCCTGTAGTAGTCTAGACATGAATTATCCTATGCAAAGGTGATAACCTAAATTCTAGAGGAATTAAATCAGCGTATGCAAAATAAGCTAAATCTATTGAAACAGTCAGTAGTCAGCTGATTCTAATATGTATTCTTACTTTTAGGCACCATTGCATCAAAAGAATTTAAGTCGGAAATTAAAAGATGTAGTATGTAGTAAAATAAAGGAGATGAATAATTGAAGTACACATGGAAGACAAAGGAAGGAATAGGAACAAAGTTTAAATAATAATAGAAAAATAAGACAATTAGGTTAGAGAGAAAGAAACTAGAAAGAGAGGATCGCAGTTCCACCCGACCAAGCCCTTAGAAAAGGACTATTAGGGTGGTTGTTTTATGTGCAATGAATCCCATAGGGACCAGATCTTATAAAAGGCAGGCAGCTTATTAGCTATAGTGGCCGAAAGGTATTCCATCCTTCTGACCTCTTGGATCCTGTCTATAAGTATTTTCAGAGAGGGGACATTGGGTCGCTTCCACCATCGAGCTATCAAACATTTTGAAGCCGTTAGAACTAGCAGAAGCAGTTTGATCTTACTACTGGAGAGTTGACCAGGAGGGAGGTTTGATAGATATGTTTCTGGGAGTAAAGGGATAACTATTCCCATAAGAGCCTTAATTAATGATTGGACTTCCAACCAGAAATGGTGTAGTAGAGCGCAATCCCAGAATATGTGGGTTATAGTACCTACTTCTTTGTTACATCGCCAACATAGAGGAGAGATGTCGGGGAATAAACTATGAAGCTTGTCTGGAGTTCGGTACCAGTGCATCAATAACTTATATTGGCTTTCTCTATGGGTTATATAATATGAGGATTTAGAAGCATGCGACCATATGGAACGCCATTGATGACCGGTGAGTGGTCTACCCAAATATGTTTTCCATTTGGTCATATATGGATGATAATTGAGATTGTCATCCCTAGGCGACATTAAAATATTATAAATATCTGAGATTAAACCTTTGGTTGCGTTATTATTTTTACATAGTATCTCA
Source organism: Hyla sarda (assembly GCF_029499605.1). Taxonomy (NCBI): domain Eukaryota; kingdom Metazoa; phylum Chordata; class Amphibia; order Anura; family Hylidae; genus Hyla; species Hyla sarda. Next base: position 447,953,502 of record NC_079189.1, read on the forward strand.
AATGGGGTTGGACGAGGAAAAACTGTATCTACAGTGTTGTGCAGTAATTTATGTATTATGTCTTGGTTAGAGGTGTAAGCTGAGACAGGGAGAGAAATTTTCTTTTTGTAATGCTGAGAAATGTAGGATAGTTCGTTTAATTGGGTCCATTATGTCAGCCAAATGGAAGATTTTTGCATTTATTCAAGGAGAATTAGTCATTGTGTCACTGCTATTTGGTATTAGGGGATTAAATATTAGGGGTGAAAGTAATGAGAGGGAGGATTTTAGTGAGAATAGTGAAATTGATTTATCCCATAAAGATTTGATTAGTCTTGCGGGGCCAGGAAGGTTTTTAGGAGTTGGGGGTGGAACCTGAGTCCATATTAGAGAGGAAGGGTACTGGCTGAAATCCTAAAGGACCAATAGTACACCTTTTTTCCCCTTAATACAGGCTTCTACAGGCTACAGGCTTTTCCCCTTCTACAGGCTTTTCAGACTTTTTACTGCTTTTAATGTTAGAAAATAATGTTCTAAGGTTCAATTTACGTAGAGTTCTACAAAAGTCAATTTCAAAAGTGGTCATATTGAATTGTTCAGATAACCCAAAGTTCAATCCATTGCTCAACACAGATCAACATTAATTGGTAAGAAGAATATCGATTAAATTGATCACTAAATCATTCTTTACGTGTGCCAATGTTACTGTCTTTCTTTTCCTCGACTGGTTCTTGTAGTATTTTTCTTCTCCTCCTTCTGCCCCTTCAGATTTTTTTTACTAAAGATGTCTGACTTCGCTGGTCCCCCTGATTACCAGTATTAGTTGGCATTCTGGAATTTGCAGCATCATCCGAGCTGCTGGACTCTGATTCCGTTGACATATAGGGGGAGATTTATAAAAACCTGTCCAATGCCTTTTTCAGAGGCATTTTTTTTAAAAATGAAAGAAGCTATCTGATTGGTTTCCATGGGCAACTCAGTAATTTTTCCTTTGGGCAGGTTTTGATAAATCTTCCCCATAGTCCGTAACTCTTATTTTTTTTTCTTTTGAAAAGGACAATTTTTATTTTTATTTGCTAGTGTAAACACTTCCCTGATTTTTTCAGGAGATCGGTTGTAGGTGTATGTTAGCACACGGGTGTTAGGCAGTGCAGCTGAGTGTCCACACCTCAGTATAACAGCTTTAGTAAAAAATTGCACTCCAACAACCGAATTGTGTTCTAATTAAATACGTTTTACTTCACATGTCAGTCTTCATAAGAACAACTCTTTTGTACATGGATACAGTACACATGAACACAATGAATATTCACCCAGTGCTTTCAGTCGCTGATACAAGTACGCAGCTGTTGGTTCAACTTTCCATGCCCCAGCCGCAGCTTTATCTTGGAGTGTCCATTATAGCTGCAACCTTGCTTGACTCTGGAACAGCGTCTGGTAGCTCACCGGCAGGTGAGCTTGATTGGCGACGTTTCAGGATCTCTCCCTTTCTCAAGCCTAACGTGATTACACCCACCATCACAATTTATGGACCAACAAGTGCCGCGAGATTTCACATCTACAGGTTAAAATCATATAGAATAATTACACATAGTAATCATTGGTGTTACTTACATCTATACAACGGAACAGCATAGAAAATATTGCTGAATAAAGAATACTACAAAAATACATTAAAATTAAAATTTTCATTAAAGGGGTATTCCAGGCAAAAACTTTTTTTTATATATATCAACTGGCTCCAGAAAGTTAAACAGATTTGTAAATTACTTCTATTAAAAAATCTTAATCCTTCCAATAGTTATTTGCTTCTGAAGTTTTCTGTCTAACTGCTCAATTATGATGTCACGTCACAGGAGCTGTGCATGATGGGAAAATATCCCCATAGGAGCTGGACAGCTCCCGGGACGTGAGATATCAGAAAGCAGTCAGACAGAAAACAGCAACTCAACTTCAGAAGCTAATAACTATTGGAAGGATTAAGATTTTTTTTTATAGAAGTAATTTACAAATCTGTTTAACTTTCCGGAACCAGTTGATATGTAAAAAAAAATGTTTTTGCCTGGAATACCCCTTTAACCCCTTCCCGACCTATGACATACCTGTACGTCCTGGGTGGCAAGTTGTTCCCGACCCATGACATACAGGTACGTCATGAACATTTTTGCCGCTACTCGCGGCATCCCGCAGCGCCCGGTAAGATGGTGGATATCACTGATAGCCAGCCATCTTACCATGCGACCACGGGGGGTTTCATCCCCCACCCCCCTCCAGCGATCGCTGCTATCAGCTGGTCAAATCTGACTAGATGATAGCAGCGTTTCGCTATCAGAATACTTAGCAGCGCGATGTGTGAGTCCCGATCACGGGGATCGGGACACACACCGCTCTGCTAAGTGTCCCTGACCCATCCCCCGGCGTCACTTACCCGTCCATGCGGTGTCCCGAGCGGTCCCGGCGCGAGCGGCGTCCTCCAGGCGGTCCCAGCGGCGCTGTGTCCCGGCGGTGAGTTTCCGGCAGCAGTGCGGCATCTTCATTGGCAGCAGTGAGATCGCCGTAAAGCGATCTCACTGCTGCCTCTGGGAGTTTCAAAACTGCAACTCCCAGCATGCCCAGACAGCCTTTGGCTTTCTGGGCATGCTGGGAGTTGTAGTTTTGCAACATCTGGAGGTCCACAGTTTGGAGACTACTGTATAATGGTCTCCAATCTGTGCTCTTCCAGATGTTGCAAAACTACAACTCCCAGCATGCTCAGTCTGTCCAGGCATGCTGGGAGTTGTAGTTCTCTAACATCTGGAAGAGCACAGATTGGAGACCATTATACAGTGGTCTCCAAACTGTGGACCTCCAGATGTTGCAAAACTACAACTCCCAGCATGCTCAGACTGCCCAAGCATGCTGGAAGTTGTAGTTCGGCAACATCTGATCCTTCAGATATTGCCGAACTACAACTTCCAGCATGCCTGGGCAGTCTGGGCATGCTGGGAGTTGTAGTTTTGCAACAACTGGAGGCACACTAGTTGGGAAACATTGTCCGTTTCCTACCTCAGTGCCTCCAGCTGTTGCAATTGTTGCAAAACTATAACTCCCAGCATGCACTGACAGACCATGCATGCTGGGAGTTGTAGTTTTGCAACAGCTGGAGGCACACTGGTTTGGAAACACTAAGTTTGGTTGCAAAACGCTTGAAAGTTTATTACTTAACTTAGTGTTTCCAAACCAGTGTGCCTCCAGCTGTTGCAAAACTACAACTCCCAGAATGCACGGACAGCCAAAGGGCATGCTCGGAGTTTGCAACAGCTGGATGTTTGCCCCCTCCCCCCAATGTGAATGTACAGGGTACACTCACATGGGCGGAGGTTTACAGTGAGTGCTGCAAGTTTGAGATGGCGCAAATTTTGCGCTGCAGCTCAAACTCCCAGCGGCAAACTTGCTGTGAACCTCTGCCCATGTGACTGTACCCTAAAAACACTACACTACACTAACACTAAACTAAAATAAAAAGTAAAAAACACTACATATACACATACCCCTACACAGCCCCCCCTCCCCCCAAAAAATGAAAAACGTCTGGTACGCTACTGTTTCCAAAACGGAGCCTCCAGCTGTTTCAAAATAATAACTCCCAGTATTGCCGGACAGCCATTGACTGTCCAGGCATGCTGGGAGTTTTGCAACAGCTGGAGGCACCCTGTTTGGGAATCATTGGCATAGAATACCCCTATGTCCACCCCTATGCAAATCCCTAATTCAGGCCTCAAATGCGCATGGTACTCTCTCACTTTGGAGCCCTGTCGTATTTCAGGGCAACAGTTTTGGGACACATATGGGGTATCGCCGTACTCGGGAGAAATTGCCTTAATAATTTTGGGGGGCTTTTTCTTTTTTAACCCCTTATGAAAAGGTGAAGTACGGGTCTACACCAGCATGTCCCTGGTTGAACTTGATGGACATATGTCTTTTTTCGACCGTACTAACTATGTAACTATGTAACTATGTTAGTGTAAAAATTTTTACACTGACATGCTGGTGTTGCCCTATACTTTTCATTTTCACAAGAGGTAAAAGGGAAAAAAGACCCTCTAAATTTGTAATGCAATTTCTCCCGAGTACGGAGATACTCCATATGTGGGCGCAAAGTGCTCTGGGGCGCACAACAAGGCCAAGAAGGGAGAGTGCACCATGTACATTTGAGGCGATTTGCACAGGGGTGGCTGATTATTACAGCAGTTCTGACAAACGCAAAACAATAAATATCCATATGTGACCCCATTTTGGAAACTACACCCCTCATGGAATGTAATAAGGGGTGCAGTGAGCATTTACACCCCACTGGTGTATGACAGATTTTTGGAACAGTGGTCCATGAGGGGTATAGTTTCCAAAATGGGGTCACATGTGGGGGGGTCCACTGTTCTGGCACCATAGGGGCTTCCTAAATGGGACATGCCCCCCAAAAACCCTTTCAGAAAAACTCACTCTCCAAAATCCCATTGTCGCTCCTTCCCTTCTGAGCCCTCTACTGCGCCCGCCGAACACTTTACATATGCAAATGAGGTATTTCCTTACTTGAGAGAAATTGGGTTACAAATTGTAGGGTGATTTCTCTCCTTTTACCCCTTGTAAAAATTCAAAAATTTGTTCTACAAGAAAATGCAAGTGTAAAAAATGAAGATTTAGAATTTTCTCCTTCACTTTGCTGCTATTCCTGTGAAACACCTAAAGGGTTAAAACACTTACTGAATGTCATTTTGAATACTTTGGGGGGTGCAGTTTTTATAATGGGGTCATTTATGGGGTATTTCTAATATGAAGACCCTTAAAATCCACTTCCAACCTGAACTGGGCCCTGAAAAATTACGATTTTGAAAATCTTGAGAAAAATTGGAAAATTGCTGCGGAACTTTGAAGACCTCTGCTGTCTTCCAAAAGTAAAAACTTGTCAATTTTTTTATGCCAACACAAAGTAGACATATTGTATATGTGAATCGATATGTAATTTATTTGGAATGTCCATTTTCCTTTCAAGCAGAGACTTTCAAAGTTAGAAAAATGCTAATTTTTCTAAATTTTCATGAAATTTTTAGATTTTTTACCAAGAAAGGATGCAAATATCAGTGAAATTTTACCAATAACATAAAGTAGAATATGTCACGAAAAACAATCTCGGAATCAGAATGATAAGTAAAAGCATTCCAGAGTTATTAATGTTTAAAGTGACAGTGGTCAGATTTTCAAAAAATGCCCAGGTCCTGAAGGTGAAAATGGGCTGGGTCATGAAGGGGTTAATCCCATTTGGGGACATAGCATTCAGCCTAGTAATCCAAAATACCTCCCGTTCCACTAACCTCCTCTAGCACCATCCATCTTACATCACATACTTGATGCTGATTTTCTGCAAAAGTGTGCTGCTAAACTGGTTTCCCAATGTTTAGTGTTGCCTTTTTCTTTCTCTTGTTCTTTTTGCGTTCCTTTTTTAATCATATTTCGAATAGTACTTTTATGCTCATTTATACGTATTTTAATTGACCTGGATGTTTGGCCTATATAAATCTTGCCACATGGGCATTTAATAAGATACACAACCTGTTTTGTGTCACACGTATACCACCCATGTATGGGAATCTCAGTACCCTTCATAGGATGGGATATTGTGTCACCTTTAATAATTCCACTGCAGTTTTGACACGATCCACAGGGGAATGTTCCATTTTTTCTGGTTCTTAAAAATGTTTGCTTGGGTTCCCGTTTCTTTTATATGTCTGATTTTATCAACAAACCCCCAATAGATTTTCCTCTCCTATATACACATTTTGGGTTTTCTTTGAACAACATACCATATTTAGGGTCCGCTCTCAACATACCCCAATATTTCTTAATTGTCTTTTTAATCATTTTTGAATGTCCATCATACACTGAAAAAAAAAATGTCACCTCTCCTTTTTTCCTTCTTTTTATTCTTCTTCCTAAGTTCTTCCCTATGTATTTCATCTATTTTTTTCTCCGCTTCCTCCAGTGATTTCTTATCATATCCTCGTTCTAAAAACTTTTTTATAAACTTTTCTTTATTTTTAACGTAATCCTCTTCTGTACTACAGATTCGTTTAGCCCTTATTATCTGACCCTTGGGGATCCCCCCAAAAACTTATGGTGCATGTCCACTATTTCTATGGAGAAAATTATTTCGATCTGTCTCCTTAGAAAAAGAGAGGTTTCAATTTTATTCTCATTTTTGATGACACAAACATCTAAGTAATGTATCTCTTGTGTGCTACTTTCACACGTAAATTCTATAAGATGATGACACCCATTTAAGTATTTCACGTATTCCTCCAATTCGGGACGTGTGCCAGACCAAAGCACGAACACATCGTCCACAAATCAGAGCCATACATTCACATACTTGCTCAATGGACTTGCTGGAATAAACTGACTTTCAAATTTATTCATAAAAATATTTGCTAAACTGGGGGCCACCAGGGACCCCATCGAAGTTCCTTGTTGCTGTAAAAAGAACTCATCTCCAAAACGAAAATAATGTTTATTCAAAACCAATTCCAGCAAGTCCATCAAGAAACGGATTTTTCTGTTATCAAGTGTACTTCTTTTATCAATTCCTCTTTTACAGCCTGCATACCTTCTTCTGTGGGTATATTCGTATACAGGCTTTTGATGTCCATCGTGCATAGCCACATATCTTTAGTGACTATGCACTCCTGTATACGGTCCAAGAAATCATTCATGTCCCGTAGGCAGTTTGGTAAATTTTTAACAATTTTCTGTAAGTGGCTATCCACATAGACAGCCAGTGGATATAGGACTGAGTCGACCCCTGAGACGATCGGACGTCCTGGGGGTAGGCTCAGATCCTTATGGATCTTCTGTAACAAGTAGAGTACCCAAACTCTGGGGGTGTCATTGCTGAGGGCATCTTTAACCTCCTTTGTTATGACTGCATTATTAACCGCATCTTCCAATACTAAAACAACCTCTTTCTTTATTTTATTTGTTGGATCACATTTCAACCTTAAATACACATCCTCTTCACTTAACTGACGTTGGGCTTCTGACATGTATAATTTTTTATTCTGTACAATAATCGCCCCACCCTTATCGGCTTTTTTCACTATAATTCTATCATCTTCCTGTAACTTTTTAAGTTCTTCTATCTCTTTCTTTCCCATGTTAGATTTCATCTTGTATTTGTTATTATCCCACTCCTTATATATTTCATCAACTACCACCTGTTGAAAACCTTCAAGTAATACATTAGTACATTTAGGATCAAAATTACTATTTTTACGTAGTTTATCCGGGATTTCTCCTTCACACCACCTTGTATTACGATTGATATCAAAGAAATGCATCTTAAATCTTATGGCTCTACAAAACTTATAAAAGTCCACCATAAAATCAAAACTTGAAATATTTGTAGCAGGGACAAATCTTAACCCACAATTTAATACGTTCTTTTGTATGTCGGAAAGTTCAACATCAGATATATTAATTAATAGCTCACCCCTTTCGTCGGTTTGTGCCTGTTCCGAGCTTGAGTGTTCACACCTTGCGATATTTCGCCGCTCTCTGTTTTTCCTTTATCTTTCTTTGTGGTTTTTGGGCGTGCTCCTAAAAAATCATGCACATCTCTAGTATTAACCGATTTAGTAAAGTTTTCACCTCTCTCACTGTCAGTTGAAGTCCCATCAAACATGTCAAATTCACGTGTATTTCCCCTTTGTACTCTCCTTGTACGTCTTTTTTCTTCTGTCCATGTATACACACGGTCTAATGCATAATCCTTAGTGTCACGTTCAAATTTTGATAATTTTATTTGAAGTATTGTAGATCTTAATTTTTGTATATTACTCAGCAAATCACCATGTACTTTTTCCACAACCTCAGTACTTTCTTTTTTAGTCAATTCCTCATCCAATGATTTAATTTCTTTCTGCACCTCCACAATGGAAATTTGTAAGCGTTGTACTGTTAAATATATGAGATCCAGGGAATGTCTGTTACATAACGCAAGCATATTGCGGTTCCACATAAAGACTTGGTTTGACTCAAAATCAGTCTTGTCCCCCAAAAACGTATCTCTTTTTGTAGCTTTAATGATCCCTTTTGTGCCAGTAAGTTTTTTCTCTAAATTCTGATTAAAAATTAACAGTTGTTGTTCAGACAGTCTTTTCCTCAGTTCACATTTAGCTCCGCAAAGTTCGGCTGTGATTTTTTCGTATTCAGTTTACTTTTTCTGCAGCACTAATTCCTGTAGTTTGAGGGCATCCTCTAAAGGTAGTCCATGTCAGACTTTTAGAAATTCATCGTCCTCCATAAATTACAATGGGGTTTTGTTTACCCTGAGACCTCGTAGGATTCGTTGCAGATTCTATAGTCCAGAAACTGTGGAACTCTTTTTCTGCTAGGGAGATGATCTTAAACTGCTAGGATTTTGTGCTCATTAGTTAGAGCTGATCCTGAGATTTGCATGCTGCGAAGAACACCCCCACTTCTGCTCTGCCCACTTGCACTGCCATTTCAGGATTGCTCATTTCCATGTCCATATTTAATTCCTATTGAGATCCAGACGTGTACTACTCCCACCACAAAAGAAGATAAGGTAAGCAGTACTATATAGCATGAACATGGTGCACAGCTATCTGTTAACTGACACTCCCAAACCTCGGCTGTTTGCAGCTAGATACCGTCCTATATATGATGTGCTGTGTTCAGTGTTGCGTTACAGTCATAAAGATAAAGTCCATGGCATAAACAGAACAAAGAGAAATGACCGTGCACTCACCATAAATCTTGCAGCTATAAAAGTCTTTATTGCTTGACATGCAAATACAGGTTCGGTAGACATGGATCCGGGCAGTGACAAGTGGGGGTAGCGTTCAAAGGGCAACGGACTGTGTTGCTCACCTGAGCTTCATCAGACCCCTCATGCATCCAGATCAAAGGTGAGTTTATTACACAATCTTAGGTGAGGGAGAGAGAAGAGAGTGAGGGGAATGAGAAAAACAAAAGAAAAGGGAGGAGGGGGAGAAAGGAAAGGAGAAAAAGTAATAGAAATATGAAACACAAGACTAAGAGCCTAAAAAGAACACATTCACCTGTATATTATTATAATAATGGCGGGGTGTGTGGTGCAGGGCAGATGTTATTGCCCTAGGGAAGATGGTATTAACCCCTTGTGTTTGTGACGCCAGGGCGTGGTTTAGCCTTAACCACCCGAAGGTATAGTGCTGGATCCTGGGCTAGGGACGGGGGGAATGAAGACACCAACACCAAGTTACGGACAAAGGTAGCTTTACTGAGGGTAGACAATTGTTACAGTCTATGCAGTACAGCTAAAGCACAAGGAGGTGACCAGTGACACAGAGACCTTGTAGGTTTGCTGGGACTTGTAGTAGAATTTAGTGCAGACCACGCTGGATGGACAGAAGACTTGACTGAGAGGACTGTGACTTTAGCTTACTTTGCACTTGACCTTTGGCTGCAGGACTTGATTGAGGCTGCAGGACTGGACTTGTAACTGCAGGACTTGACTTAAGGCCTCCAATGCTCTGGACACACACTAAGATGACTTGACTGCACTGGTCCTCAGGAACAAGAGAGAGAATCTAGCTACAGCCAGGGTTCATATGGGGGAGACTAGCAGGAAGCCCATAGGTAACCTTTGGGTTCAGCTGGTCACTAGTACCTCCTGGGTAACAATCACATGGTACATTTATTAAAGATACAACAGACAATATAATACACAACATATTTTCATGGGGGAAACAACTGCAGGGGGCTCTGGGGACACTGCCTGACAGGGCAGTAAAGGTATGGGGAAACACCATCCTGTACTGGGCCACCACAAACTCCCCCTTTTAATTACAGTCACCCTCGACGCCCAGTTCTGGAGGGCAGAGGACAGAAGTGCCCACTGGGGCCAATGACCGTTCCTGGGGCATTTTTGCACTATATCCTTTTCAGGTCACAGCAATGAGTCCTTACATGTTCTAAATAATGGTGGAGATTTTTGACCTTGTAATCTCCTTCTCGACACTCTCCAACAACTATATACATAATAACTTTACGAGACATTTCAGCTTGGGCTGCCTGAGGCTATCTACCAAATGCCTTGGCTACTGGGGTCCCTTGGTTTAACACACTTCCCCCCAGAACTCTATCCATAGACTCCAAACATCATGTTACTCTGTCTAACTCTGTCTCTACACGTGTATTGTGAAGCTGTCAGGAATACCTTCTGGACAGTAAAGTATCCTGCACACTTGTACAGGAGAAAACAGACATACTCATTATGGACATGGGTGTACTGGAAAATATAAAAATATGCAAGGCTACAGTCCTATCTAATCATTGACATTGGATTAGACTAAAGTAATAACAGTATACTGACTATACTCGACTATATGTGGTACTTAAATTTTATTTATGAGTTAATCTTTGTACCTTGCTGGGAGTTATCCTTGGGTGGACCTTTGGGACCTAGGCAACACCACTACAGGAAAGTCTGGAACACTTGCATCTTCTGGAGCTCTTGGTACAGTTGGGACTATGACGGGGTCTTCTTCAGCAAATTGTAGAGTTGGTACAGGGTCTGGACTGGCAGGACTCGGAGTCGCTGATTGTCGTGTTGGAGAGACTAGTATCTGAATGGCACTCTGGAAACTGGTGTATAAACTGGAGCCAACGGTGACAGGACTGGAGCTGGAGTAGAAATTAATGTTGGTGGAATAGACCTCTGGTGAGACACAGAAGACTTCAGGCTGACTTGGGGAAAACATAGGGAAGTCCATAAATGGATGAATCCCCTCGCCTGGGACGTACTCTCTTCCAGGTCTGACAGCTGGTGGAGATGGTGAGGGGACCACTGGCAGACCTTTTAGACACAATTTGATTTGGTTGCGATGAACAACTTGTGGCTTATACACAGGCTTTTGTACTTGGTACACGTCGGAGTCTGGATAGGGTATGGCCGTCACTGTGTACGGTTCAGTCTCCCAGATTGAGTCCAATTTATGGGTTCTTGGAAACTTCTGCAGCCACACTTTAGCGCCCAATTGAAGTGGTTTGGCAAAAGCATGACAGTTATAATCCTCCTGTTGTCTATGCTGGGCCTCTCCCATCTTCTTGCTGGCAATTTCTTTAGCCTCTTGGATTCTTCTCTGGTGGTCAGAGACCCACTCCAGGGAGGCTTGTGGAGCGTTGCTGAACGGGGATTGGAGCACAAATGTTCGGTCTTTAGGCAGCTGTCCATGGCGCCCCATCATCAAGTAGGAATGGGTATACCTCATAGAAAAGTGGACTGTGTTATTATAGCGGGTCGGGCCCAGCCTCTAACAACGGCCGGGACCCGTGGCTAATAGCGCGCGGCATTGATCACGGTGCCGCGCGCTATTAACCTTTTAGACGCGGCAATCAAAGTTGAATGACGCGTCTAAAGTGAAAGTAAAAGTATGCCGGTTAGCTCAGTGGGCTGTTCGGGATAGCCGCGGCGAAATCGCTGCATCCTGAACAGCTTACAGGACAGCAGGAGGGTCCCTACCTGCCTCCTCGCTGTCCGATCGCCGAATGACTTCTCAGTGCCTGAGATCCAGGCATGAGCAGTCAAGCGGCAGAATCATTGATCACTGGTTTCCTATGAGAAACCAGTGATCAATGTGAAAGATCAGTGTGTGCAGTGTTATAGGTCCCTATGGGAGCTATAACACTGCAAAAAAAAAAGTGAAAAAAAAGTGAATAAAGATCATTTAACCCCTTTCCTATTAAAAGTTTGAATCAACCCCCTTTTCCCATAAAAAAAAAACACAGTGTAAATAAAAATAAACATATATGGTATCACCGCATGCGGAAATGTCTGAATTATAAAAAATATATTGTTAATTAAACCGCACGGTCAATGGCGTACGCGCAAAAAAAATCCAAAGTTCAAAATAGTGCATTTTTGGTCATTTTTTTATATCATGAATCCTATCAATGCAAAAAGGGTACCGCTAAAAACTTCAGATCAGGGCGCAAAAAATGAGCCCTCATACTGCCCCATACGCGCAAAAATAAAAAAGTTATAGGGGTCAGAAGATGACAATTTTAAACATATTAATTTTCCTGCATGTAGTTATGATTTTTTTCCAGAAGTACAACAAAATCAAACCTATATAAGTAGGGTATAATTTTAATCGTATGGACCTACAAAATAAAGATAAGGTGTAATTTTTACCCAAAAATGTACTAAGTAGAAATGGAAGCCCCCAAAATTTACAAAACAGAGTTTTTTGGTTTTTTTTTCAATTTTGTCTCACAATGATTTTTTTTTTCCATTTCGCTGTAGATTTTTGGGCAAAATGACTGATGTCATTACAAAGTAGAATTGGCCAAAAAATAAGCCATCATATGGATTTTTAGGTGCAAAATTGAAAGAGTTATGATTTTTTAAAGGCAAGGAGGAAAAAAACGAAAAAGCCTCGGTCCTTAAGGGGTTAAATGAGCCTAGGTTTGCGTCATTCTTTTCGGCTCTTCGCAGATTACGACTGGGCAACTACCCGCTCCTGTCCTTCCTGGACTTGGAACAAGACGGCTCCCAGACCTTCGAAACTGGCTTGAGTATATAACTGGAAGGGCTAACTGTAGTCTGGATTCGCCAGGATGGGTGGTTCTGTCAGCAGACGCTTAAAGGGGTACTCCCACCCTAGACAAAACGGAAAAAGCCTCGGCCCTTAAGGGGTTAAATGAGCTGAGGTTTGCATCATTCTCTTCGGCTCTTCGCAGATTACGACTGACATAGGCAACTACCCGCTCCTGTCCTTCCTGGACTTGGAACAGGACGGCTCCCAGACCTTCGAAACTGGCATCAGTATATAACTGGAAGGGCTAACTGTAGTCTGGATATGCCAGGATGGGTGGTTCTGTCAGCAGACGCTTAAAGGGGTACTCCCACCCTAGACATAACGGAAAAAGCCTTGGTCCTTAAGGGGTTAAATGAGCTGAGGTTTGCATCATTCTCTTCGGCTCTTCGCAGATTACGACTGACATAGGCAACTACCCGCTCCTGTCCTTCCTGGACTTGGAACAGGACGGCTCCCAGACCTTCGAAACTGGCATCAGTATATAACTGTAAGGGCTAACTGTAGTCTGCATACGCCAGGATGGGTGGTTCTGTCAGCAGACGCTTAAAGGGGTACTCCCACCCTAGACATCTTATCCCCTATCCAAAGGATAGGGGATAAGATGTCTGATCGCGGGGATCCCGCCACTGGGGACCCCCGCAATATTGCATGCGGAACCCACCTGTTTCCGGAAGCTCTGGAGCGTCTGGGTCGCGACCACGGGAACGGAAGTCCGTGACATCAGGACTCCACCCCCGTGTAACATCACGTCCCGTCCCTTCAATGCAAGTCTATGGGAGGGGGAGTGATGGCCCAACTGAATGGTTGGCTCCCAGTATCCATGTCTGGGGACTGGTTGCCCATTACCCGCAATTACTCACACAATAAACTAGCATCCCAATGTTGATAGAAAATGTTTTTAGGTATAGTAGACACTTGTGACCCTGTATCTATCAATGCCTCCAATGGTACACCTTCTACAATAATTTTTACATAGGGGCAGGAGGCAACATAAAGTGAGAGTCGTGACATAGGTCGTTCTGGGATTGGACCTGATGACTGTTTTCCTGAGGGCCAGTCTGCGACCTCAGGGGAAATTTGTTTAAGTCCCAACACTGCATTTTCCAATGTGCAGGTTTATTACAATGGGTGCGAAAGGGTATTTGAGTCCCTGGGGGTCTACTGGATGGAGTTTAGCAGTGGTTGAAATTGCAGGGAGCAGGAGCAAGGGTAGATTTTCTATGTAGTGGCAAGCTCCTTGACAGCTTTAGTCAACAGTTTAATATCTTGCCTAACTCTCTGTAAATCTGAGGCGGCGGTGAATCGCAAAGCAGGCGACACTGGGGCGGCAGCTGGTGATGGTGGTGGTATAGGTCAAGCTACCGCTTTGGATTGCTAACATTCTCAGCTGGGCTTTGTCCCACTTATTATGAACCTCATCAAATAAATCTGTCTAGTAACACTTTATTGCCCTGCTCAGGAGTTATACCATCCAGTTTTTGGACAGTCACTAGGGCATTCTGTAGAGCTACGGCATATGCTCTCAAGGTCTCACCTGGCTTCTGTCCCCTTTCATACAGCCAAAGACGTACCTATGAGGGAGAATGTGACTCAAACACCTGGTACAGTCCTTCAAAGATCTTCTCTACAGTTGCCTTTTTGGAGGCAGGCCAGGTGCGGACTACCTCTAACGCTGGTCCTTGTAGTTATCCTGTGAACGCTGCGTCTAAAATGAAGTTGAATGCCGCGTCTAAAATAAAAGTGAAACCATGCCGGTTAGCTCAGGGAGCGGTTCGGGATAGCCGCGGTGAAATCGCGGCATACCGAACAGCTTACATGACAGCTGGAGGGTCCCTACCTGCCTCCATGCTGTCCGTTCGCCGAATGACTGCTCAGTGCCTGAGATCCAGGCATTAGCAGTCAAGCGGCAGAATCATCGATCACTGGTTTCTCATGAGAAACCCGTGATCAATGTGAAAGATCAGTGTGTGCAGTGTGTGAAGTGTTAACCCCTCCCCTATTAAAAGTTTGAATCACCCCCCTTTTCCCATAAAAAAAAACAGTGTACATAAAAATAAACATATGTGGTATCGCAGCGTGCAGAAATGTCCGAATTATAAAAATATATCATTAATTAAACCGCACGGTCAATGGCGTGTGCGCAAAAAAATTCCAAAGTTCAAAATAGTGCATTTTTGGTCACTTTTTATATCATGAAAAAATGAATAAAAAGCGATCAATAAGTCCTATCAATGCAAAAATGGTACCGCTAAAAACTTCAGATTACGGTGCAAAAAAATGAGCCCTCATTCCGCCCCATACACGGAAAAATTTAAAAGTTAGAGGGGTCAGAAGATGACAATTTTAAGCATATAAATTTTCCTGCATGTAGTTTTGATTTTTTCCAGAAGTACGAAAAAATCAAACCTACATAAGTAGGGTATCATTTTAACTGTATGGGCCTACAGAATAAAAAGAAGGTGTCATTTTTACAGAAAAATGTACTGTGCAGAAACGGAAGGCTCCAAAAGTTACAAAATGGCCTTTTTTTTTTCAATTTTGTCTCACATTGATTTTTTTTCCATTTTGCCATAGATTTTTGGGTAAAATGACTGACGTCATTACAAAGTAGAATTGGTGGCGCAAAAAATAAGCCATCATATGGATTTTTAGGTGAAAGATTGAAAGAGTTATTATTTTTTAAAGGAAAGGAGGAAAAAACGAAAACACACACTAAGACAACTTGACTGCACTGGACCTCAAGAACAAGAGTGAGAAGCTAGCTCCACCCAGGGTTTATATGGGGGAGACCATAGGTCACCTTTGGGGTCCGCTGGTCACTAGTACCTCCTGGGTCACAATCAAATGGTACATTTATTAGAGATACAACACACAATATAATACAACACATATTTACATGGGGAAAACAACTGCAGGGGGCCCTGGGGACACTGAGGGACACTGCCTGACAGGGCAGGAAAGGTACGGGGAAACACCATCCCGCACTGGGCCACCACATTACAACACCGTGAGATTAAAAACAAACTTTGACTCTTTATAGGCTTTTAGTCTTGTGTTTCATATTTCTATTACTTTTTCTCCTTTCCTTTCTCCCCCTCCCCTCCTTTTTGTTTTCTTCCTCCTCCCTTTTCTTTCTTTTCCCCTAACCCTCTTCCACCTCCCTCACCTGAGATTGTGTTAAAAACTCACCTTTGACCCAGATGCATTAGTGGCCTGATGAAGCTCCGGTGAGCGACACAGTCCATTGCCCTTTGAACGCTTCCATCGCCTGTCAGTGCCCGGGTCTGTTTGTACCGATCCCGTATTTGCATGTCAAGCATTAAAGACTTTTACAGCTGCAAGATTTATGGTGAGTGTGTGCAGGACCATTTGAAGGAATTTGGGGGCCCCAAGCAAAATGGACATGGAGCGCCCCCCCCCCCCTGATGTTCACTCACGTCACGCTCTAGGGCCGTTGTCAGGACATAGTAATGCCGGCCCTTGAATTGTGGGAGCGCGACGTGAGCGAACGTCAATACGAGGCCCCCACATTAGGTGCAGCAGATTTCCCACTACATTAGGTGCAGCAGAGTTCCACCCCCCCACATTAGGTGCAGTAGAGTTCCCCCCACATTAGGTGCAGCATAGTTCCCCCCACATTAGGTTTACAGTGTTCCCCCACATTAGGCTGGCAGTGTTCCCCCTCATTAGGTTGGCAGTGTTCCCGCACATTAGGCTGGCAGTGTTCCCCCACATTAGGTAGGCTGTGTTCCCCACATACATACAGCCTCCAGCCATATACAGTGTATGGCTGGAGGCTGTATTCCTGTGTACTGCCCCACTTCAGTGCTCCGACCACCATTCCTCCGGTCCGGCCATAGCATTAGTTCCCGGGACCGGAAAAGCGGTGGTCGGAACACTGAAGATGACGTCCCGCTGGTCACTTACCAAGCTGGCCTGCGCACGTCTTCCTCCTCCTCGATGCTCCGGTCTTCTGCACCTCCGTTGCTACGGGTGCACGCACGTCAGTGACATCCCAGCGCGCGCTATCTCCCGGCGGCCCCTTCATTTTTAAACTTAACGCGGGGAATCCCTGGGCCTCACAATTGAAAAGTATAAAGATATTTTGTAAAATTTTAATTGAAGATTTGATATAGATTAAAATTTTAAAAGTTTAATGTAATGTGCCAACAGCATGGGGAGACCATATGGTGGCGCAATGACACCATGATGTGGCAGAATGACACAGCCTGGCATTGGCGGGAGCAAGAGGAGACCATTTAGTGGCAAAAATGACCCAGCCTTGAGGTGGCAACAGCCAGCCTGAATCGTCAGATTCGATTAGCTCATTCCTATATATATATATATATATATATATATATATATATATATATATATATATTCATATATGTATATAAATTCCCAGGAGAGCAGCACAACCAAAAAAATGATGTAGTTGAAAGTAGGTGCATGCTGAGTAGGAGCCTTGGTGAGGGGTTCCCAATTTAGATAAATCACAGATATCAGCAGCACACAAAAATAGGTGCAAAAAAAGTAAAATTTATTGCATCATTCCAGTGTATACAGAGCAATGTTTCTGCGACCTCTCAACACCATTTTCAAGCTCAGCTAAGTGAACCTCAGTGCATTCCTATATATGTTTAGTTAATTGCTTAATTACATAATAACATAATTAGTGTACAGTGTAAAGCATATACAGTACATAATAATAGCTATGTTTACATAGAAAATAATATATTGTTGTATACATGCATAATAAAACTGTGATCCAGATCATAGCCAGAGTGTCATCCATATGTGTGATTCATCCCAGTGATCGTGATTAGAGATCAGCGAATCGAAGTTGATGAACCCGAATTTGTTACGAATTTCATGAAAAATTCGATTTGCAACGAATACGAATATCGCTTCATTAGACTCCCTTTTACAGCTTTCCAGGCTATTGGGGACCTAAGACGGCGGATCCACATGTGAGTACATGGGGCAGGGGATTATGGGAGGGCGGGAAACAGCGGCGGGAATGAAGGTATACTGAACAAACTACCCTAGGGTAGTAAGGGGCCATATATCAACTCAATAACTAAACCCCAAGGCCGGAGCCCGGGGTGTGAAACCCCTATTGCTTACCCCTTAAAAAATTACTTTTATTTATTATTATTAAAATATAATTCCCAACTACAAAATAAGGTTAAAACTGACGACCAGGTGATCAAAATATAACAGTGAGTTTGTTATGCAGGAGCAGTCTCCTCTTAAGTAACTAGGTAGCCCTGCAGTGGCTGCCTATTGTAAGGACCTGTTAAGCTGTCTAGGTGCTCCATACCATCAAAGTCCAAACAATAGTATCCACCGGCTGGTGTATTACAAAAATACAGAGTTTTTTCTGCTAATAGTTAGGCATATTACTGCCCTCATCAGTGCATACCGCATAGGTACATCCAAGTATTGTACCATTTAGTAGCTGTCAAGGTGCTCCAAACCATCAAAGTCCAAACAATAGTATCCACCGGCTGGTGTTTTACAAAAATACAGAGTTTTTTCTGCTAATAGTTAGGCATATTACTGCCCTCATCAGTGCATACCGCATAGGTGCATCCAAGTATTGTACCATTTAGTAGCTGTCAAGGTGCTCCAAACCATCAAAGTCCAAACAATAGTATCCACCGGCTGGTGTTTTACAAAAATACAGAGTTTTTTCTGCTAATATGCCCTCATCAGTGCATACCACATACGTACATCCAAGTATTGTACCATCTAGTACCTGTTAAGCTGTCAAGGTGCTCCATACCGTCAAAGTCCAAACAATAGTATCCACCGGCTGGTGTATTACAAAAATACAGAGTTTTTTCTGCTAATAGTTAGGCATATTACTTCCCTCATCAGTGCATACCGCATACGTACATCCAAGTATTCTACCATTTAGTAGCTGTCAAGGTGCTCCAAACCGTCAAAGTCCAAACAATAGTATCCACCGGCTGGTGTTTTACAAAAATACTGAGTTTTTTCAGCTAATAGTTAAGTATATTACTGCCCTCATCAGTGCATACTGCATAGGTACATCCAAGTATTGTACCATTTAGTACCTGTTAAGCTGTCAAAGTTCTCCATACCGTCAAAGTCCAAACAATAGTATCCACCGGCTGGTGTATTACAAAAATACAGAGTTTTTTCTGCTAATAGTTAGGCATATTACTGTCCTCATCAGTGCATACCGCATAGATACATCCAAGTATTGTACCATCTAGTACCTGTTAATCTGTCAAGGGCCTACATACTGTTCAAGGACAGCCGTAAGTAATCACCTGCTGCTGTTCTAGACAAATACTGTTTAAAGAGTAGTGTAGCATAATGTAATATCCTCATAAACGCACTAAGTATGTCAGGCAGAGAAGTGCCAGGATGTGCACAGAGGAGTGGCAGAGGCCTAAATACTTCAGGCAGAGTTGGCAGCAGACTTGGGGCGAGTGGCAGCAGGAGTCGCAGCGAGAGGCCTGAGCTCCCGTTATCAGCCAGCGGTCATGTCTCCACCAGCAATCCATCTACAGTCGTCGAATGGTTAACATGCTCATCCACATAATCACAAGTGACATCTGACACCCCCAGTCAACAGTCGGTGGGTTCCTCAGACACAACCCTCAGTTGGCATTGCCCGGGAGCAGTCCGTGTCCTCCCATTGCCTTTATCCTATGCTGTTCCATCTCCTAAAGAAGTATCTTATGCTGTGGGTTCAGCTCCACTATTTACTGAGGACGATCCAATAGAGGAAAGTCAGCAGCTACTGGCCAGCCAAGAAGGGGAGGAGACATGTGCTGCTTGCTCCGCTAGGTGGCCAAGTAGTGATGCGGAGAGTGACGTGGGAGGCGGTGTTGCAAATGTTCAGGGTCCTGAAGCAGACACTGTTGGGGAACCTGAGGAGGACATCAGTGATGTGCACACAACTGTTGATGATGATGAAGCCGATCGCAAATGGGAGCCGGGTGCAGAAGGGGCTTCATCATCATCAGGAGAAGAGAGATGCAGGTTGCCCTTGAGGCAGCAAGGCGGTAGCACGGTTGGCAGTCAGCGTGGTGACAGTAGTGGAAATTCAGGAGCCAAATGTGCCCAGGGGAGACCACCTGCTTAGCGGCAGCATACCTTTCTGGGAGGTAGTGGAACAGGGGTTCCTGGAGACGGCGCCAGTAGCAGTCAATTAGTGCGGACTGCGGGTGGGAAAATCAGCTACTCGGCGGTGTGGAAGTTTTTCATAAGGCATCCGGAGGAGGTTCACGTAGCCACATGCAAGATCTGTCGGCAGAAGTTGAAGCGTGGCCAGGGTCCCAATGTCGGCACCACGGCCCTGCGTCAACACATTCTTCGCCACCATAAAGCGGCCTGGGAGAACCGTGGCTCCAATGTAGTGGTCCACCCTGCTGCATCACCCAGTGGCCATCCGCTCCCTCCGTCATCCAGCCAAGGCTCCACCACCTCAGCCGAAGAGAGCTGTGTGTCATATCCCTCCTTCTGTCGCTCCTGCTTCTCCCGCTTTTAGACAGCCATTCCGCCAACAATCCATCGGTGAAGCCATGTCCAAGAGACAACAGTATGCGCCCACTCATCCAACGGCGCAGAAGTTGAATGTGCTCCTGTCCAAGTTGCTGGTGTTGCAGTCCCTCCCTTTTCAAGTGGTGGACTCTGCACCTTTCAGAGAATTGATGGCTTGTGCCGAGCCAAGGTGGAGAGTCCCAAGCCTTCATTTCTTTGCGAAGAAGGCAGTACCAGCCCTGCACAAGTTTGTACAAGAGA
Source organism: Hyla sarda (assembly GCF_029499605.1). Taxonomy (NCBI): domain Eukaryota; kingdom Metazoa; phylum Chordata; class Amphibia; order Anura; family Hylidae; genus Hyla; species Hyla sarda. The sequence goes on from NC_079189.1 coordinate 447,973,898, forward strand.
AGGTGGGCCAGTCCTTGAGCCTGTCGGTGTGTTCAAAAGCGCCGACGTGTGGAGCTGTAACTACGGGCAGGGACAATACTTTACTTTTACGGCTTACTGGGTAAATGTGGTTCCTGCACAGCCACAACAGCAACTTGGACAGGTCACACCGCTTCCTCCTCCACGCTCTTGCTCCCAGGCAGTTGGTCCTGTTACAGTGCGCGTCGCCACCTCCTCATGCTCCACCGTGTCCTCGGCCTCCACTGCACGTCCAAATCTCGTTGGCCATTCATCGTACCATGTGTGTAGGGCACGGCGCTGTCAAGCTGTTCTTCACATGGTTTGCCTTGGTGAACGGAGTCACACAGGGGAGGAACTGCTAAAGTTCATTTGTAAAGAAATTCGAGTATGGCTTACTCCACGAAATCTGGAAATGGGAACCATGGTGACAGACAACGGGAAGAACATTGTGTCCGCGCTGCGACAAGGAAGTGTGAAACATGCGCCCTGCATCGCACATGTGTTGAATCTGGTTGTCAAGCACTTCCTCAAGTCTTCAACCCATTTACAAAACATGCTGAAAATGGCAAGGAAACTATACATGCACTTCAGCCACTCGTACATCGCCAAGCACACCTTCCTTGAGCTGCAGCATCAGAACGATATCCAACAACATAGTCTTATTTGTGACGTTGCCACACGTTGAAATTCCACCCAGAAATCCACCCCAAACAGATTTGTAAATTACTTCTATTTACTTCTCTCTGCTGACACCTCTGTCCATGTCAGGATACCTCTGCTGACACCTCAGTTCCTGACATGGACAGAGGTGTCAGCAGAGAGCACTGTGGACAGACGGGGAAAAAAAAAGAACTTCCTGTGTATTATACAGCAGCTGATAAGCACTAGAAGGATTAAGATTTTTAAATATTAATTAATTTAAAAATCTGTTTAACTTTCTGGCACCAGTTAATTTATTTTAAAAAATGGCCACCGGAGTATTCCTTTAAGAGAAGTTGCTGGTTGCAACCACATCAGTGGTACCAAGAGTTTATCTGCAGCCATTAAATGTAGCCAAAGAGTTGCGGGATAGGAGAAAAGAACAAGAAAGTCAAATGATTTAACATGTTTCAAGGCTTACCTATTAGTCAGAAACTTATGTGAACATAAACAGACCCAAGTTAAAATAGACTGTTACATGACAACTTGAAGATCTGCATGTACTGTAGATAATTAAAACCCCAGGTGAAAAAGAAACTCCCCCCTGAAAGGTGATTTTAGTACGTACTTGGCAGGCAGTAATGGACATGCTTAGGAAGGATCTGCACTTGTCTTGGGGCTAAATGGCTATGTCATGAGATTACCATAACACTGTGGCTAGCTTTTTGTGAACTTGTATTTCCTGTTTGAGTTTTCTTCTTTGCCTCCAATTCCCATAATTCCATTTTCCTCTCTCCCACACATCAGCCACCCCACCTATTGAAACATAAATGAGCTGCATCTATTCAAAAGACCTATGGTTTTCAATCAGGGTGCCTATAGCTGTTGCATTAGTTGCAGATTGATCTCTCTCCCACCAAGCGATCGCTCCACCCATTGAAGCAGGCAGGCTCCCTGTCATCAGCTGGCTAGTGAGTCAGGTCTCAGCCCCATTGCAACCTGGGAAAAATCTGAGACAACAGTCATTTTTTATGCTGGTAAAAATAAATATTGGGGTGAAAATCACAGAAGAATTGTGAGAAAAACATCACACACAAGTAAAGACACTATATTATGAACTACACTAACTTTACAGCCCCTGTAGCATAGTCAAATAAAAAAAAAAATCCTGGAATACCCCTTTAAGTTCTATTAACCCTTACACCATGTTAGTTAACCAATAAACTGTCACCAAACTATACATATGAAAGTTTTTTAGTACTCTCTAATCCCTTTCATAGAGAATGTTTTTTTTAAATCCCATGATTTATAGCACTATGGTACCTGCCCATTATATGGAAACAAAAGCATTTGGAATCCGCAAACTTTTCCTAGGCATGTGATTTACAATATACTGAATAGAAAATGTTATCGCCTAGACTGTAATTGTTCTGACAGTATGGGACTTTAAGGTAAAAGCTAAAGAGTTGGAAGCCCATTTGTTTGCAACCAGTTTTCTCATGGAAAATATAAAAACAGCATATGATTAGGCTCAGTGTCTTGAAAAAATAGAACTCATAAAAGAAAATAACATGTAAAAAATAAAGATAAGTTTAAAGCCACATGTATTACCCATTAAAGTAGCCAATTCAATCAGATAAGACCCATTATCCATCATTATTCGCCAATCATGGAACAAGACATATTTCTAAAAACATTATAGAGGGTTGTGTTAATGTAGTTGCCAAGCTAGCACACACTTAATAATATGCTTTGTAATGTATACTCAGTAATATGCTTTTCCCAGGTGAGTTAAAGTTGATGAGAAATCAGAAAATGGAGAATTAGTTATCCACTGTGGGAATGTTTTGAACAAAACATCCATATTTGAATCCTATGTTAAAGGCAATGTATAACCTAGATTTTGTTTTCCTGATTACAGTCAGATACTTAACCTCTTCAGGACGCCGGTCGTATGCATATGCCCTGCATCCCGAGTGCTTAAGGACGTGGGGTGTATGCATATGCTCATGGGAATTCCGGTCCCCGCCACTAGTCGGTTGGGGACCGGACCGGGATGCCTGCTGAAATCATTCAGCAGGCATCCCGGAACATCGGCCAGAGGGGTCCTGTGACCCCCCCATGGCGTCAATTCAGACATGCGATTTTCTGCTATTCCGGGCTGATCGGGTCTCTGGTGACCCGACCACCCGGAAAATAGGGATGACAGCCCCGATCATCCTGAGGGTTAGGAGCGAGGTCGCAGTGCTGCGATCTACTTCTATCCCCTGCCATTGGTCAGAACTGATTCTGACCAATAGCAGCGCAGGACAGTGGGTTGCCATGGTAATCCCCCGTTCTACCCCCCCCCCCACCCTGGATGTCGTGGGGAACGTGGGGAGAAGGTGGAGGCCGGTACCTGGAGGAGAAGATGCGTGGGGACCCTTGATCATCGCTGGAGACAGGCACAGGTAGGGAAACGACGGTGGGGGGGGGGGGGGGGGGAATGAAAGTGAAAGTAAAGTGATCTTTACTGTGGCAACCACTAGGAAGGCCAAACTGCAACTCCCAGCATGCCCAGACAGCCAAAGGCTGTCTGGGTATGCTGGGAGTTGTAGTTTTGCAACATCTGGAGGGTCACAGTTTGGAGACAACTGTCACAGTGGTGCCCAAATGGTAGCCCTCCAGATGTTGCCAAACTAAAACTCTCAGCATGCCTAGACTGCCCAGGCATGCTGGGAGATGTAGTTCTGTAACATCTGTCCCTTTAGATTGAGCAATTTTCATGAAATTTTTTAAAATTGCTGCTCTACTTTGAAGCCCTCTAATTTTTTCAAAAAGCAAAATTCTGTGAACTTTTCAGAGGTCATTCTACAGGAAAAGGAGATGCTGAGCTTTGTTGTGAATCCAGTTTGGTGGTGGATCCAGTGTTATCTATATTCTATGTATCACCTTTTACTGAACTCCTTGTCTGCTCTAAGAAGAAAGGCATTACTGGGCTTGTCTGTTCTAAGAAGAAAGACATTACTGGGAAATAATCTGTACAGAACAGGAAGTTTCAGCTAGATTTAACCCTAGTGGCAATAATGAAAACTGCAAGATTTCAGGATTATTATGAAATATAGATAGTAAATTGAAAAATTTAAAAAAATGACAAAAACATTTTTAAAGTATTTTTAACATAAAGATATGCAATATAATAAATATATGCTCTTTAAAAAGGATTGTATTAACAAAATACTGCTATGTATAATTTGGTACCAGTATAAAGGTTAACTGAAATGTTGCAAGGGTTTAAACTTAGGAGGAAGGATTCCTTTAGCTGGGATTTTAATTACCTTCACATTAAGGGGGTACACCACTGGCCAGTGTTCCGGTTGCGTTCAGAACATTTAGTTCTGTGGGCACTGTGGGCGCGCTGCGGGGATCGGCCATGCCCCTCGTGACATCAGGCCACGCTCCCTCGATGCAAGTCTATGGAAGGGGGCATGGAGGCCTTCACGCCCCCTCCCACAGACTTGCATCAAGGGAGCGTGGCCTGACATCATGAGGGGGCGTGGCACAGCGTTCAGAACTAAATGTTCCCAACACAGCTGGAACACTGGCCACTGTTGTACCCATTTGAGGTGTGCAAGCTGCCACGAATATATATTAAAAATGGCTATTTCTGGCCTACAGAGAGCCTTAATGGGGTGTAGAACACTTTCCTGTGTTCTAACACACATATGGAGTGTGCTTGTGTAGTGAAATAATACTGTTATTGAGTATGACATGCAGATCACCGGCATCACTTTCAGAATCTCTGCCGCAGAGAGGCACAATGACAGAGACTGGAGGTGGAATCAGTATGAGGAGACCATATAGTGGCTGAATGACACAGCATGGAGATTTTGGCTGAAGCATGAGGACACCATAAAGTGGCTGAATGACACAGTATGGAGGTTTTGGCAGCATTAGGAGACCATATAGTGGCTGAATGACACAGCGTGAAGGTGTTGGCAGCATGAGGACACCACATAGTGGCTGAATGACACAGCTTGGATGAGGCTGAAGCATGAGGAGACCATATAGTGGCTGAAAGACACAGCGTGGAGGTGTTGGCAGCATGAGGAGACCAAATAGTGGCTGAATGACACAGTGTGGAGGTGTTGGCTGCATGAGGAGACCATATAGTGTTTGAATGGCACAGCCAGGAGTTGGCAGCAGCATAAGTAGACACTAGGCCTTCAACTAAGATTATCAGATGAATTCTGAATTTTAAACCAAAGATTTTGGGTAGCTAGTGCTACCATCACAAAAGCCCAGAAGCATCAGTAAGCCAAGTAGTTCCTGAAAGACACAGGAGCAGTCAGGAGTAGGCATCAGCAGTACACCCGAGGGTTTCATAATCCTTTACATTGAAAGATCAATGTTGAAATTTCTATTAAGCATGTATTAACCCCTTAAGGACAATGGGCATACTCCTACGCCCCCGTTTCCGAGTACTTAAGGACCGAGGACGTAGGAGTACGTCCTGTCCATTCCCGGCCCCCCGCCGCTAGCCGGAAGGGAGCCGGTGCCCGATGCCTGCTGAAATCGTTCAGCAGGCATCGAGGCATATCGCCCAGGGGGGTCATTATGCCCCCCCATGTCGGCGATGGCCGCAGATCGCTGGACAATTCAGTCCAGCGATCTGCGGCGATTCCGGGTCAATCGGGTCTCCAGTGACCCGGTGACCCGGAATTACTGGCTGAGACGGCCCCGAACAGCCAGAGCCTGCAGGGGTGAGGTGGCACTGGTGCCACCTCACGATCGCCCTGATTCGTCGGCCGGATTCACGGCCGACCAATCAGGGCGCCTGCTGCGGGTGTCACTCCCGCACCCGCTCCGCCCCTCTTCCGGAGGAGGTGAGCGGGTGCGGGAAGACGACCCCGGGTGCTGGGGACCCCGATCCCCAGCGTTAATGTTGCGATCGGGGCCCCAGGAGCGACAACGGCGGCGGCGGGACTGACCTGCAGCGTCGATCAGCAGCAGCAGGAGGTGAGTGACAGCCTCCTGCTGTTGCTTAGCAACAGCTCCCAGCATGCAAAAAGGGCATGCTGGGAGCTGTAGTTATGCAACAGGAGGAGGCAGACCACCACAACTCCCAGCATTCCCTTATGGGCATGCTGGGACTTATGGTTTTGCAACAGCTGGAGGCACATTCTTTCTATGGAAAAGTGTACCTTCAGCTGTTGTGTAACTACAACTCCCAGCTTGCACAAACAGCTAAAGTGCATGCTGGGAGTTGTAGTGGTGCATCTGGTGGTTGCATAACTACAACTCCCAGCATGCCCGTTGGCTGTCGGTGACTGCTGAGAGTTGTAGTTTTGCAACAGCTAAAGGCACACTGAGTTAAGTAGCAAACCAGTGTGTCTCCAGCTGTTGCATAACTACAATCCCCAGCCAAAGTAGTATGCCTCCCGCTGTTGCATAACTACAACACCCAGCCTGCCCTTCCGCTGTCCGTACATGCTGGGGGTTGTAGCTTTTGCAACAGCTGAAGGCACACTGGTTGCAAAACACAGAGTTTGTTGCCAAACTCTGTGTTTCACAACCAGTGTGCCTCCAGCTGTTGCAAAACTACAACTCCAAGCATGCACTGATAGACCGTACATGCTGGGAGTTGTAGTTTTGCAACAGCTGGATGTTCCCCCCCCCCCCAATGTGAATGTACAGGGTACACTCACATGGGCGGAGGATTACAGTAAGTATCCGGCTGCAAGTTTGAGCTGCGGCAAATTTTCTGCTGCAGCTCAAACTGCCAGCGAGAAACTTCTGTGAACCCCCCGCCCGTGCGACTGTACCCTAAAAACACTACACTAACACAAAATAAAATAAAAAGTAAAAAACACTACATATACACATACCCCTACACAGCCCCCCTCCCCTCCCCAATAAAAATGAAAAACGTCTGGTACGCCACGGTTTCCAAAACGGAGCCTCCAGCTGTTGCAAAACTACAACTCCCAGCATGCACTTATAGACCCTACATGCTGGGAGTTGTAGTTTTGCAACAGCTGGATGTTCTCCCCCCTCCAATGTGAACGTACAGGGTACACTCACATGGACGGAGGATTACAGTAAGTATCCGGCTGCAAGTTTGAGCTGCGGCAAATTTTCTGCCGCAGCTCAAACTGCCAGCGAGAAACTACTGTGAACCCCCTGCCCGTGCGACTGTACCCTAAAAACACTACACTACACTAACACAAAATAAAATAAAAAGTAAAAAACACTACATATACACATTCCCCTACACAGCCCCCCTCCCCAATAAAAATGAAAAATGTCTGGTACACCACTGTATACGGTCTGGTACGGTCTACCTCAGGAACTGGTCACAGCAGGAACAATTAACAGCTTTAAAACAGGATTAGATACATTCCTGGAACAAAATAAGATTAATGCTTATGAAGAAATATAAAATCTCATCCCTTCCCCAATATCGCGCCACACCCCTACCCCTTAATTCCCTGGTTGAACTTGATGGACATATGTCTTTTTTCGACCATACTAACTATGTAACTATGTAACTGTTTCCAAAACGGAGCCTCCAGCTGTTGCAAAACAACTACTCCCAGTATTACCAGACAGCCACTGACTGTCCAGGCATGCTGGGAGTTTTACAACAGCTGGAGGCACCCTGTTTGGGAATCACTGGCGTAGAATACCCCTATGTCTACCCCTATGCAAGTCCCTAATTTAGGCCTCAAATGCGCATGGCGCTCTCACTTTGGAGCCCTGTCGTATTTCAAGGCAACAGTTTAGGGCCACATATGGGGTATTGCCGTACTCGGGAGAAATTGTTTTACAAATTTTGGGGGGTATTTTCTGCTATTACCCTTTTTAAAAATGTAAAATTTTTGGGAAACCAAGCATTTTAGGTAAAAAAAAAATTTTTTTTTTACATATGCAAAAGTCGTGAAACACCTGTAGGGTATTAAGGTTCACTTTACCCCTTTTTACGTTCCCAGAGGGGTCTAGTTTCCAAAATGGTATGCCATGTGTTTTTTTTTTGCGGTTCTGGCACCATAGGGGCTTCCTAAATGCGGCATGCCCCCAGAGCAAAATTTGCTTTCAAAAAGCCAAATGTGACTCCTTCTCTTCTGAGACCTGTAGTGCGCCAGCAGAGCACTTTTCACCCCCATATGGGGTGTTTTCTGAATCGGGAGAAATTGGGCTTCAAATTTTGAGTGGTATTTTCTGCTATTACCCTTTTTATAAATGTAAAATTTTTGGGAAACCAAGCATTTTAGGTAATTTTTTTTTTTTTTTTTACATATGCAAAAGTCGTGAATCACCTGTGGGGTATTAAGGTTCACTTTACCCCTTTTTACGTTCCCCGAGGGGTCTAGTTTCCAAAATGGTATGCCATGTGGGTTTTTTTTGCTGTCCTGGCACCATAGGGGCTTCCTAAAGGTGACATGCCCCCCAAAAATCATTTGTCGCTCCTTCCCTTCTGAGCCCTCTACTGCACCCGCCGAACAATTAACATAGACATATGAGGTATGTGCTTACTCGAGAGAAATTGAATTTCAAATACAAGTAAAAATTTTCTCCTTTCTACCAATGGCAAAAATTCAAAAATTGGGTCTACAAGAACATGCGAGTGTAAAAAATGAAGATTGTGAATTTTCTCCTTCACTTTTCTGCTATTCCTGTGAAACACCTAAAGGTTTAATACACTTATTGAATGTCATTTTGAATACTTTGGGGGGTGTAGTTTTTATAATGGGGTCATTTATGGGGTATTTCTAATATGAAGACCCTTCAAATCCACTTCAAACCTGAACTGGTCCATGAAAAATAGCGAGTTTGAAAATTTTGTGAAAAATTTCCAAATTGCTGCTGAACTTTGAAGCCCTCTGGTGTCTTCCAAAAGTAAAAACACATTAATTTTATGATGCAAACATAAAGTAGACATATTGTATATGTGAACCCAAAAATGTTTTATTTTGAATATCCATTTTCCTTACAAGCAGACAGCTTCAAAGTTAGAAAAATGCAAAATTTTCATTTTTTTCATCAAATTTGGGGATTTTTCACCAAGAAAGGATGCAAGTTACCATAAAATTTTAACTTCTAATCTAAGTTAAAGTAGAATATGTCATGAAAAAACAATCTCAGAATCAGAATGAAAAGCATTCCAGAGTTATTAATGTTTAAAGTGACAGTGGTCAGAATTGCAAAAAAACGCTCCGGTCCTTAAGGTGTAAAATGGCCTGGTCCTTAAGGGGTTAAGCTAGTGCTAAACATACAAAAATGTAAGGCTCAAGTCCAGAAGGATCAATAACCCAAGTAGTTCTTGAAACACACAGGAGCAGGCATCAGCAGTACACCAGAGGGTTTCTTAACCCCTAAGATTGAAAGATCTATGCTGAAATTTCTATTAAGCATGTATTTAGCTACTGCTAAACATCCAAAAATGTAAGGCCCAGAAGCATCAGTAAGCCAAGTAATTGCTGAAAGACACAGGAGCAGTCAGGAGCAGGCATCAGCAGTACTCAAGAGGGTTTCATAAAACCTTACATTGAAAGATCAAGCTTGAAATCTCAATTAAGCATTTATGTTAGCTCGTGCTACCATAACATATTTGGAGTTAATATCCCAGTCCCAGTAGCATCAGAAAAACAATATATTGGCTGAATGACCCAGTCTGGAGGTGGAGAAAGCATAAGGAGCCCATATAGTGTCTGAATGGTACAGCCTGAAGGTGGCTGAAGCATGAGGAGACCATATAGTGGTTGAATTACACAGTGTGGAGGTGTTGGCAGCATGAGGAGACCATATAGTGTCTGAATGGCACAGCCAGGAGTTGGCAGCAGCATGAGTAGACACTAGGCCTTCACAATCTTTAAGATTATAAAATGAATTCTGAAATTTAAGCCAGAGATTTTGGGTAGCTAGGGCTACCATAACAAAATGTTTATGCCCAGGCCCAATCCCAGCAGCATCAGTAAACCATATATTGCCTGAATGGCACAGCCTGGAGTTGGCTGAAGCATGAGGAGACCATTGAAATACAAGAATTTTAAATAGAAATCTAAGATTTTGAAATTTAAATTGAGGATTTTGAAATGGAACTTTTAACTCCCAAGTTTTAATGTCTCGGGCCCCGGCATGTGGGTACAAAGGACCTAATCTAACAAGGAGTCCCATGTCACATGGCAGCACAATAATAGAGCCTGGAGGTGGCATCAGTAGGAGGAGACCATATAGTGTCTGAATGGCACAGCCTGGAGTTGGCTGAAGCACGAGGAAAGAAAAAAAAAAAAAAGAAAAAAACACGAAGTTTGAAATTTAAACTGAAGATGTTGGGTAGCTAGTTCTACTATAACAAAAATTTTCATTCCCAGGCCCAGGCCCTGCAGCATCAGTAAACCATATATTTGCTGAATGACACAGCCTGGAGTTGGCTGAAGCATGAGGAGACCATATAGTGTCTGAATGGCAGAGCCTGAAGTTAGCAGCAGCATCATGAGACCATTGAATTCTATGATTTTTAAATTTAAATTTAAGATTTTGAAATTGATATAATGGATTTAGTAATTGAAATTTCCCAACTCTGCCTGACATACTTATTGCGTATATGAGGAGAATACAATACGCTTCACTTCACTGAAAACAGTATTTGTCTAGAACAGCAGCAGGTGTGTACTATTGGCTGTCCTTTCACAGTATCTAGACCCTTGACGGATTAACAAGTACAAAATAGTATACTACTTAAATGTAGGTATGAATAACGTGACTGGGAGGTTAATGACTGGCATAAAATCCTTTTCAGTGAGAACAAGCACTGCTCTCTCTCCACAATGCTGATGGGACTAGCAGTTGGAAGTGGAACGATGCATTTTGATCAATTCGGCGTGTCTGTGTAACACACAGAGACATGCAGTCCGTCCTATTCCTCTGCAGTGTATGGCATGAAATGAGCAGCCGCAAAATGGCTGCCGATAATATAGGGCTGTGACATTACAGAGGTGACTGAATGCTGATAGGCTGCATCCTGCATGGGATTCAGGGTCATCCTGCCTACCTCCCTTCCTGCCCTCCCAGCATCCCCTGCCCCATGTACTGACACGTGGATCCACCATTTTAGGTATCCTGGAGCCTAAAACGCTGTAAAATGGAGTTTAATGAAGCAATTCACGTGATAGAATCGCGTTGATATTCGCATTCGTTGCAAATCGAATATTTCCTGAAATTCGTAATGCATTCAGATTCATCTGCTTCGATTCGCTCATCTCTAGCAATAATTTCTACAAAATCCACTAATAGTATAATATTTTTTTTTAAATGTATGTTTAACAGTGTCAAACAATGTTAAATATTCAGTCCTAGTACAACAACAGAGAAACCTGTCTTATTTGAAGATGATGACTTCACAAATTCATTATCAATGTCTGGAAATGTTCAAAGTGAACTTTGATATTAATTAAAACATACAATAAGAGTGAGGTAAAACTCATGGAATTCTAATTGCTGCCCTTTCCACATGTTTAATTAACTTGGTAAACAGAAAAATGCATTACCAAAGACCGAACATTACATTTCAATTTGTTAATGGAAATAAAAAATAAATAAATAAAAATTGGAATACTTGAAACTACTTACAAAAATATTGCCATTTGTAAATTGAGAATAGAGTACTTTAAAGGGGTACTCCTGTGGAAAATTATTTTAAATCAACTGGTGTAAATTTATTCTATATCAAAATCTTAATCCCTCCAGTACTTATCAGCTGCTGTATGCTCCAAAGGAAGTAATTTTCTTTTTTAATTTCTTTTCTGTCTGACCACAGTGCTCTCTGATGACACCTCTATCCAGGACAGGAACTGTCCAGAGCAGGAGCAAAACGCCATAGCAAACCTATCCTGCTCTTGACAGTTCCTGTCCTGGACAGATGTGTCAGCAGAGAGCACTGTGGTCTGACAGAAAAGAAATTCAAAAAGCAAATAACTTCCTGTGGATAATGCAGCAGCTGATAAATACTGGAGGAATTAAGATTTTTATATAGAAGTAATTTACAAACCTGTATAACTTTCTTGCACAAGTTGATTAAATTTTTGCCATTCACTCTTTGCTTGGTGTGCCAACTCATAAGGTTTCACAGAAGGTGAATAGTTAGCTCGCTTAAAACTTAACTTATAATAATATTTAGTAATAAGATAAGATATTTAGTAATAAGATAGTCCTCAAAGTACACAAATAATTAGGCTACTTTCACACTATGGTTCATAAATCCGTTATAAAACATCCGTTATATTCAATTCTATACTGATTTAACGGACGTTATATAACGGATGAATAAAACGATTATAACTGATGAATTGATTTCTAATGTCCGTTAATTAAACGGATAAATGTTTATCCGTTATTATCCGTTGATACCTTTATATTAACGTCCGTTATATTCACCTTTGTTTGACCTCTCCCTACCTGCACATCTTGCAACAGCTGAAGCTCCTCCTACCTGAAGGGGAGGGTATAAAAGGATGCCACTATCAGGGAGGGGGGTGCAGGAGGGTGCACTACTCTGCCTACTCTGCCTCCTGGAGGGGGGGGGTGCTGGAGGGTGCACTACTCTGCCTCCTGGAGGGGGGGGGTGCAGGAGGGTGCACTACTCTGTCTCCTGGAGGGGGGGATGCAGGAGGGTGCACTACTCTGCCTCCTGGAGGGGGGGTGCAGGAGGGGGCACTACTCTGCCTCCTGGAGGGGGGGGGGTGCAGGAGGGTGCAATGCTCTGGTTCTTGGGCACTGTTGAAGTGCTATCAGTGGTGCTATCAGGCGGATGGCGGCGAATGAATACGGATACCCAGAACAGACTCCTACTGCTGCCTCCTGCTGTCTGACCAGGAAGTAGAGGGGGTGTGAAAGGGGGTGTGAGCACTACTCAACTTTCCCATGTGACTTCAGGAGTGTGAAGTCTCTACTGAGCATGCTCAGTAGCACTAATGGACGTTAAATTAATGGACAATAAGTATTTTGTAACATCCGTTACGCCATAGGCTTCAATGTTAATAATTAACGGACGTTCAATGATGCGTTAATTATAAACGGGAAAAAAATACTGCATGTCTGTTCTATTCTTCCGTTATAACTAACGGACGTTAGTTTAACCCCTTAACGATGCAGGACGTAAATGTACATCCTGGTGAGGGGGTACTTAACGCACCAGGACGTACATTTACGTCCTAAGCATAACCGCGGGCATCGGAGCGATGCCCGGATCATGCGCGGCAAGTCCCGGCTGTTGATTGCAGCCAGGGACCCGCCGGTAATGGCAGACACCCGCGATCCGGCGGATGTCCGCCATTAACCCCTCAGATGCCGTGATCAATACCGATCACGGCATCTGCAGGATCGCGGTCACTTAATTGGTTGATCGGATCGCCCGCAGCACTGCCGCACGGCAGCTGTAGGTCCCCTCACCTGGCTCCGCTGTCTTCCAGAAGTCTTCTGCTCTGATCTGCCTTCCCGCAGACCAGAGCAGAAGATGACCGATAACCCTGATCAGTACTATGTCCTATACATAGCACTGAACAGGATTAGCAATCAAATGATTGCTTTAAATAGTCCCCTATGGGGACTATTAAAGTGAAAAAATAAAAGTAAAAAAAGTAAAAAAAATAAAGTAAAAAAAATTTGAAAAACCCCCTCCCCCAATAAAAACGTAAATTGCCCCATTTTCTCTATTTCACCCCCAAAAAGTGTCAAAAAAATATTGCTGCAAGGAGTGGACTAGCTGTCATCATACGGCAACCCAGGACATTCATTGCATATCAGGGACGGTACTTGAGGGTCTGAGTGAGTGGTCCCTATTGGACCTTACAACCTATACTCCACACTAACTGGCGGTTATTGTATTACAGCTGCATATCTTTGTTAACTTTCTTTCCTACATTTGCATCCCCTGATGAACCCCGCATTACTCCACATTATCTATTTTGGAGAGGGGAAACGCGTCAGGATTAATTTCTTTATATTTGTGTATAATTACATAGTTTACTCTTTGTAGGAATTTGTGCTCTAATTGGAGAAGTTCTGAGCCTTATACTATTTATCTGAGATCCTCTTCACCTATACCTTTTTCTAATTATTTGTGTACTTTGAGGACTATCTATCTTATTACTAAATATTATTAAAAGTTAAGTTTTAAGCGAGCTAACTATTCACCTTCTGTGAAACCTTGTCCATATAGCTCGAGTCCTAATCAAGCTATCTTATTTACTTCAGTGAATTTGTGCCAACTCATATCTTCTTCCATAAAGGATTTATATTGGGTGGAGATGGAGGTTAACCACTGTGATCGGGCATCCATAAAAAAAAACTATATAGGGTGTGCAACCTCACAACTGACAAAAATCCATTCCAAATACTGACCAAAATAGTGTGTGTAAACCCAGCCTCAGAATAAGAATAAACATCTTTCCTGCACTCTCACACAATGTAGTTTAGCTAGATAGCAAAGATTTTTGCCATGATCTTAACATTAAAGGAGATATACAGCATAACCCTTTTATGTCCCCCTGTGCCCGGGCTGCAAAAACAAATAAAACAAACTTTAACTCACCTTCCTATGTTCCCCCCGTTCCTCCGGTATCAGCGTCCCATTCCTCCGCTGCTGCTGGGCTCCGTGCTTCTTAGGCTCGAAACATCACGCTGCGGTTAGCATTTCGCCGGCCGCAGCGATGTCCCGCACGGGCCGGCCCCAGTTCCTAACATGACGCTCAGCCTATCACTGTGTCATGTGTCTGATAGGCCCCCTGCATAGCAATAGTGCCAATTGTTTTTCATGCCAATTAAGATGACAGTATGCTGCAATAAAAAGCTATACATTGTGGTCACACATGCAAGTCTCTTAGGAGACTAAAAGTGTAATTAAAATAAATAAAATATTATTTGTGAGGGGTAATTGAAAAAAAAACACAATTTTGCAAATTCCTGAAGATTTTGTTTTCACAGTGTACATTCTACGGTAAAAATGACATGTTTTCTTCATCCAGTGGGTCAATACGATTAAAATGGTACCCATGATTAGATACTTTTCTACTATTGTACCACTTAAAAAAAATCTCAAACTTTTTTAACAAAATTTGTATGTTTAAAATCCCTCTATTTTGACAACCTATAACATTCCTAATTTTTCTGTATACATGGCTGTATGAGGGCAATTTTTTGGGGCATGATCTGTACTTTTTATTGGTAGCACTTTTACGTATATGTAACTTTTTAATCGCTTTTTATAAATTTTTTGGGGAATATGATATGACAAAAAAATCAGCAATTTTGGACTTTTTTTTATTCTTATGCTGTTTTCTATATGGGATTATTAACATAATATCTTGATAGTTCAGACATTTACGCATGTGGCGATACCAAATATGTTTATTAATATTTTTTTTTACGCTTTTTGGGATAAAATGGGGAAAAGGGGCCATTAAAATTTTTATTGGGGAGGGGGCTTTTTCACACTTTTTATGTCCCCATAAAGGACTATTTATAGCAATCAATTAATTGCATATACTGAACAGTGTATTTTTTTAAATCAATGAGTACGCTTTTTTCTATTTAAAGGGGTACTCCGCTACTCAGCTTTTGGAACAAAATGTTCCAAACGCTTAGAGCTGGCGCCGGGAGCTCGTGACATCATAGTCCCGCCCCCTCATGACGTCACACCCTGCCCCTCAATGCAAGTCTATGGGAGGGGTCGTGACAGCTGCCACGCCCCCTCTCATAGACTTGTATTGAAGGGGCGGGCATGACATCATTAAGGGGGCGTGGCTATGATGTGACAAGCTCCCGGCACCAGCTCTAAGCATTTTGAACATTTTTTTCAAAACGCTGAGATGCGAAGTACCCCTTTAAGGCATCTTAGTATAATGGACAATGTGTTATACCTTTTGTGAGAGAAACGCATGTCAAAGTTTTGGAGTATGATAATAAACTAAAATGCATATCCAGTTTTATTACATATAAATGGTAAATAATTTTGTGGAAGGGAGACCACAACAGACCTTAGAATGTACCTTGAATCTATGAAAGGTTCCTTTCAGGTATAAGAAGTGATATGTATAAAAATAAATAAATACAATTGTAAGAGTAACAAACTGAAGCTCAACTTTACAGCAGTACTAAAGACTATATCAGGGAAAAGAGGGTGGCCTCATGCCAAAATAATAAATCTATGGAAATGCTGACCAGCTGATATCTCACATCAGAAACCCTTAAATTCATCTGAATCTTCTCTGTATACACAGACTATGTAATACACCGCCAGGCTGCAAATGGAAGAGAAAAAATTGTTGTTACTTCATGATTTCCCACTCTTGGTTATAGAGAGTGTTTATAAAAACCCTTCTTGTAGAACATGCCTCAAAATAATTTTCATTTTCCTAAACTTTCTATCTACCGTATTTTTCGCCATATTTTCGCCATGGTGCGTCTTATACGGCAAATACCTGTCCTATCACGGCGGTCCCTGCGGCCATCAATGTCCGGGACCCGCGGCTAATACATGACATCACCGATCGTGGTGATGCCCTGTATTAACCCTTCAGACGCGGCGATCAAAGCTGACTGCCGCGTCTGAAGCGAAAATAACACTAACTGGGCTATTCAGTCGGGCTGTTTGGGACCGCCGCGGTGAAATTGCGGCGTCCCGTACATCTTACAGGACAGCGGGAGGGACCTTACCTGCCTCCTCGGTTTCTGCTCCGTGCCGGGATGCTCTGCAGTGTCGGCGCTCTCCTTCGTCGTCATCACGTCGTCGCGCACGCCGTCCCGTCATCCAATAGGAGCGGTGTGCTTAGCGATGTGATGGCGGTGACGGAGAGCGAGGATACCCGGCAGCAGAGACGTTCCGTAGCGACGGAGACACCCCAGGAACGCGGCGACAGCAATGGCGGGCGACATCCAGGGCAGCGGTGACGAGCGGTGACAGGTCCGGAGCGGCGGGGACACATGAGTACTACCTCCTATACCAGTGGTCTTCAACCTGCGGACCTCCAGATGTTGCAAAACTACAACTCCCAGCATGCCCGGACAACCAATGGCTGTTCGGGCATGCTGGGAGTTGTAGTTTTGCAACATCTGAAGGTTCGCAGGTTGGAGATCACTGTCCTATACTTTACATTGTATTTGGTTCAGAATCTTTATTTTCTAGATTTTTATCCTATAAAATTAGGTGCGTCTTATATGCCCAAAAATACGGTACATACATTATAACCAACTTTAGAGTTAGAAAATAAGGTTAGAGCAGGAAATTGTTTTGGTTATGCTTCAAAGTGGGAGCCAGTAGAGGAGGCTGTATTTTTTGGCTAATAGAAGATGATACGAAGCAGGAGATCTTCTTTTGTGTTATCTGTATGTCTTCTAGAGTATAGGGTTGGTGCTTATCCTAATAAGACAAATAGAGACTTGGGCTTGTTCATAGTATTTTGATCAATATTGGTATGTATTTATTTAGAAAAAATATGAGTGTAACTGACAAAGAAAAAAAAAAATTTGCACCTTTTCTGCCTTTGGGACCCACTCTTGATTTTGGCTAAAAATACTGAACAAAATGATGATACCTAAATGGGTATTCCATGGGGATATTCTCCCATCATGCACAGCTCCCGGGACGTGACATCATCATTGAGCAGTTAGACAGAAAACTTCAGAAGCTAATAACTATTGGCAGGATTAAGATTTTTTAATAGAAGTAATTTACAAATCTGTTTAACTTTCCGGAGCCAGTTGATATGTATAAAAAAAGGTTTTGCCTGGAATACCCCTTTAACAAAACTGATCTAAATATTGACCTAAATACTATGTGTGAACTTAGCCTTAAATAGTTTTTTTTTTAAATACACTATAAAAGTTCATAAACCTAAATATATCATCTAAAATATAGAAAACTGTTCTTACATGCATAAAAGGGGGAAAGGATAAGCAGTGTTGAAGGAAGAACAGACATTTTTGACCAAAACAAAGTAGTTTCTATGCCAATGCAGGCAATTGAGATGAGCAGATGAAATCTTTCTTCTGTCATCTGCCATTATGACAAGCTGCACCATTCTTTTTCTTTTCTTTTTTTTTTTTTGTTTTACTCAGAAAAGGGAATGATAAATGAGTTGAGTACAAACATGACATAGGATACAATGAATGTGGCAAAATAAATAATGGTGGAAAAAAGAAGGGTACAGATTAAGGCTAGAAAGATATATGCCAAGATATTTATGCAGTTTGATATAATGAAGGATGGAGACATATAAGTCTTTCCTTTATAGACACACACCTCTAAATCAGTTTTTTGTCTTTGGCTAAAGTAAAAAAAAAGAAACTGTACTAAATACAGCCAATTAGATACAAATCTAATGTGTAATTCCAGCTTAGTCAGGTAAAACAATGTGAGAAGAGACTAAGGTAAAGCAGTGGGCCAGTCTGTTTTTAGCTCTATAATAAATAAATAAATTAACTTTTTTAGCATAATGTAAGGGGTTATTTCAAAATGCCACATTATCCCCTATCCACAGGATAGAGACTAGCTAACACTAGTGAATTCTGAACTCCACAGTAGAATGGATAACTTATGTCCCCAATTGGGATAGGTAGGGTACCAGCAGTCAGACAAAAACCCACTGATCACCTCTAATCCACTACTATCCTGTGCATAGGGGATAATTTAGCATCTTGGGATAATCCTTTTAAGGACTTTAAATTGCATTTACTTTATTTGTCCAAATCAAGAAAAAAATTCTTCCTATTATCTTGATAAGAGTCAAGAGTTAATCTGCCTTTTAAAATACCTAAATGTGTGTTGTGATGCTAATGTCAGACAAAGTAGATGGAACAATAGCTGTAATAACTGAGTGCATTTCCATAGTGATAAACACATCACTCAAGCACATGCATTACTGTTTCAACTTCCAGCCTACAAATGGATTCTGCTTTTGCAAGCAATTAAAATTCTTCTGTGTATTTGGGCCACGTTCCTTTGAACCAGCCAAGAGAACCGCAGCCGAGCGAGCCGGGCAACCAATAAAAGCATCAGGCTTTCTTACATCAAAGAAAATTAATTAATGGGTTGATTTGTATAAATATGTAAATGTACCTAATAATCTTTTTATACAGACTTACAGCATCCCATGAGATAATACACATTTAGCAATAAGCTGTTTCAGGCTAGAAAAAACATTATGATTTGGTGACCTCATGGGAGCAGTATTTAAGAAAATGCTACTATATGGCAATTTGTAAGTAAAAGCCATTTTAGAACTAAATTACGATTTCATACCTAGGAGAATAATTATATGTGGACATGAAGGTTTTACACCAGAATAGATGTAGTCTCTTTAATGAGACTACAGAACTCTCTGCCAGAGAAAGTTTATTTATTGAAAGCATGTGAATGGGTTAGAGATATATATACACATTTTTTTTTACTCCTAAGATATGGCATATTATATTCTTAATGGAACTATTTTGTCTTCCACTGGAATTCAGCTACAGGAGAAGCTAAACTCCTGCGGATGGACATTTCCATATATTTTTCACATTATGTTACTATCTGTTTATTTTATTGTTTATTGAACGTTTCCTCTTTCCTCGGCTATTTATTTTTTAGCTCATTCCCCAGTTGTTCTTTAAGACATTATTGTGCTTTTGACTTACCAAGTTCTAGTAATAATTTTTCAAAATACTGTATGGCTTTTGTCTTGTTGTTTGTAATTGGAAGAGGGTCTACTTTTGTTGTGGTATTGTGTTATTTCTAAATTAGCATTCCTTTACAGTAAAATATCATTTTTGCTATATTTTAAGAGCTTTTTTTTAATTCACTCTTGTTTTACCAAATTCCAAATTTGTACATTATTCTTGGCTGTGAAATTATATAAGATTGAAGTAGAGAGTGATGGCACTCATGTAGTAGTTTCTTGCATTCTGTGATCAATAGCCGAGAATAAAAAAAATACAGCCACCTGGCTAAAAATGGGGGACAAAAAGGAAGAGGAAGACCTCTTAAGCATCTTAAAGCACCCTTGCTACAGCAGCTGTCCATACACTAGATGCTTACCTAGCCTGGGAGCATTAAATTGCTGTCAGGAGTACAGACATTGCACAGTTGCAAAGATTGTGTTTTATTTGCTTGCCATTGTCTCTATTTACCCACAAAAATGGATTTGCCTAAATTCAGTTTGTTCAAATTTATTGGGGGTAAATCACAACATCAGGAGGGAAAGTATTAAGTGTTTAGATCACATTCCAGGGTAACAGCTTGTTTCATCGCTCTCCTGACAATGTCTGGTTGATGGCAGGGCTTGGCTTCTAGCCCTGAACCCTGTCTGTTAACCCTGTGTCTATGTTGTGTTTGCCAATAAATGAGCATGCATGGTGATCCCCAGATTTAAATCGTAATTTACAAATCTGTTTAACTTTCTGCCACCAGATGATTTGAAAAAAAATGTGTTCTACACCATAGTATCCCTTTAACTCTTGTTCATATTCCTGAACATTTGAAGTGTGTCATTATTCTTCTAAATAAGGTCACTGCCATTAGGAATACCATTGGCATAAACTGAATGTTTCCAGGCCGGACATTTACCAGAGCATCAAACTACTTCTGGTGGTCTGACTTCTTCTGATGTCATTTCTTCACTAGGTAAGTGACGCACATGCATCCAGCTATCCACCAGATCACCTTCTTCCTTTGCTTTATGGTCCAGATCTGATGCTCATTTTCCCATTATAGAGGTGAAGAAGAGGTAACGTGGGCTCTGGTCTCCAGCTTTCCAGCTCCATATGCAGCATGTTGTAATGTTGTGTGTGCTCTATCTTAGTCCGCATTACAGAATTAACATTTAGTAATATGTGCTACAGTAATTCACAGTGGTTATCAATCTTTTCTGGGTGATCAGTAGTTTTTTGTTGGATCACTTTTTGCTGAAACTAACCTCTGCACCCTGGGAACATCCCACTTATTTAGATATATCCTCACCCAGTCATCTAGCTATTATAATTTGAATCCTGTTAAAGCTGTTCAGATCCTTACTCTTGAACCTTTTCCTGTTTCAAACACATCAACCTCATTTCATATGTCTTTTACTAAGGAGAGACTTCTTGCTGACCTTTTGGAAGTTTCTCCCATCTGCACACAATGGCCGGCATTTATCATTGTAGGTGTAAGTGAAGCATTTTTATTCACCTTTTTTTGTGTGCTGGTAATGTGTAGGTAACTATTCACAATTGCTCCAGGGTACAAAGACCGGAGCACTAAGGTCCCATTAGGGACTGACTACCTAAAACTTAGCTTTTATTGTTATATTGGTAAAATTAAACCTGGTGATTAGTGCTGTTAAAATTGACGTCCCTATATCTTGTGCATTACTTTGTCATTATCAGCCAGCAGCATGTACTGAGGTGGGGCCTTCAGGCTATTCCACTTTATTATATTCCAAAAAAGGTACCGCATGTAATGAGCCCCAGTTATTGGCAGTGTCTATTGGTACCACTGCCTTCTATCATATATAGAGAGGTGTCAGTCGACCAATTCTTCGCTCTATATTAGGACCAATAAATGCCTCTATCCTAAGTGCAACTTTATGTTGGTGGGACCTACAGGTTCTTCCACCTATTAGTACTGCTGATGATCATAGGTATCGATTAGTGGACAAGGTATATGGGACGCAAAATATACCTTGTCCACAAACCGATACGTATGATCGGCAGCAGTACTAATAGGTGGAAGAACCTGTAGGTCCCACCAACATAAAGTTGCTTTTAGGATAGAGGCATTTATTGGCCCTAATATAGAGGGGAGAATAGGTCGGCTGACACCTCTCTATATATGATGGAAGGCAGTGGTACCAATAGACACTGGCAATAACTGGGGCTCATTACATGTGGTACCTTTTTTGGAATATAATAAAGTGGAATAGCCTGAAGGCCCCACCTCAGTACATGCTGCTGGCTGATAATGACAAAGTAATGCACAAGATATAGGGACCTCAATTTTAACAGCACTAATCACCAGGTTTAATTTTACCAATATAACAATAAAAGCTAAGTTTTAGGTAGTCAGTCCCTAATGTGTCATGCGGTAATAACTCAATTATGAATTATGGTCATAAAAATATATTAATTATGAAAAATATCAAAATTATGACCTGGTGAATTGAAGACAAAGCCAATCAATACAATTAACATCTGAGTCTGACTATTTCCTCAGATATCCACAAGTTTTTTTTTTTTATGACGGGATGACATTAATGCTTAAGGATGTAGTTTTGATATATATATATATATATATATATATATATATATATACATATATATATAAAATAATACACAGGTATTATAAAGTATTCAGATTTATTGGTTATAAGATTATAAACATAAATGAGTAACAAACACAATGATATATGCAAATGAATATCAATTAGATATATTAGTAAACATTACAAGCTTGTTAATTGACTACATAAAGTAGAACAATACATGTGAGTAGTAAGTAACTTATTACAATAAAACAAAAGCTACTAGGTTAGCAATCATACAATAAAAAGGCTACATATGACTCTATCCAGAGGAACCTTATGATGTCAAGATGGGCAATATCTAATCATAGTATAAAAAGGGAGGCAGTCCTGCTAGGCTAGGTAAGAATAAAAGATATATGGTCAAAAATTTGAAAGAAGAGAAAGAGAAAACGTGTCTAAAATAGCATAAAATAATGACATTTATTATAGAAATATAGAAAATGATGTGAGGTCTGCGGCAGGGCCCTTGTCGCAGACTGGTCACTAGATAAAATGTTTACAATGGTATAAAATACTAAAATTATAAAATATAAACAGTGATATTGCACTTAAACAATTGGACAATGAGACAATGAAAGTGGGGCAATGGGACAGTGCAAACAGTATCTGTTTAGTTATACTGTAAAATCATATTATAGGAGCCGGAATTAATCTAGATGAAAGTGCATGGCAAAAAAGTTAATAATCCAATAGGGCAATTTTCGGTAGCTCTGGAGCCTTCCAGATTGGAGCCCAGTATAAACGTTTTTAAGTGCAGAGATACAGGCGATGCCCCCCTCTACCCCAGCGGCACGGGGACTGAATGCAAGAGGGCAATCGCTATACAGTTCAGGCACTTTGTGCCTCTTGCCGGCTACAGTGTGCACGGTCAGATGTGTGCGCCTGTGCTTGAGATCCGGAGGCACATCCCTCTGTCTCGGTGGCACGGGAGAAATGTAGGAGGGGTGATAGGATCCGGTGCTGGGGGTTGGAGATGATGGCTGGGAAGCAGCGTGTGGCAGCGCCGTGAAGCCTAGCGATCGTAGCAGCGTATGGCAGCGCTGGAGGTATCCTCTCTACCCCGACAGCACGTGGAGCAGGTGAGAGGGTAGGTGAGGACCGGCAATGCGGTAACGATTGTCTCAGATGATGTGCAGGGTTGTCTTAACACCAGACGTGTTTCGGGGAGCTGCGTCCTCTTTTTCACTGGTGGAGGTTCAGGAAGACTGTATGGGTCATGGCTGAAAATTTCAGTCTTTTATAACCCATTTTGTGGGCATCATCCTTGTGTAATACAAAGGCTGGATGCAGGTTTTGGAAGGGAAGTGTCAGGGTTTACAGTTAGCTTCAATAAAGTTTTTGGACATGTTCAGAAGGAAAAAAGGGGGGGTCAAAGGAAAACATGGAAAAACAATAGAATGCAGAGAAAACAGAATTGCATAGAGGAATAAAAGAAAAAGACTTAAAGAAGATATCCCATGCAGCAAAGAAAAAAAAAAATACCTAGCCATTCCATAGTATATTCACCTACCACCTCTCTGACATGTTTGTGATTTTTTTTCCGCCCCCCATTCACCGGCTATTCAGCTCATAAATTCCAGTTACTTCCTGGTTATGGTGGCTATGCCTGTGATCTCAAAGACTACATTTCCCTGCATGCACTGCTCACATTCCCTGCTCTCAGCTGCCTGAGCAGAGAACTTGTTACCACCCCTAATTTATGTTAGTCACTCCCACATAACACTGAGCTCCAATCATAGCCCTATACAGCAGGGTGGCCACGAGGAAACAAAATGTAATCTCAGTGCTCAGAGAGAAGGACCCTGGAGTTGAAGCTGCAGTTTTACACTGTAAAATCACTCCCTCCCCCTCCTCCTCTCAATGAAACAGCTTTACAGTGGCAAAATCACCTCCCCCCTCCTCTGCCCTGCACTCCTCTCTCCCCAGTGCTCAGTGTGACAACTCTACTCTCCCTCCCCTCCATTCTCAGTGTGACAGCCCTACGCTGGCAGCTCCCTCCCCTCCCCCCTCTCCTCCGTTCTCAGTGTAAAAACATTAGCAAGGAGAGGGGAGAGAATCAGCCTGTTTGCTGACGCTGCTATGATCTGAATCAGCCGGCATATAGGCAGTGCTGCTCAGCCAATCACTGCAGAACAGAGGGAGGACAGTGTGAATATTCATCAGATGGGAGGGGCTAAGGCCGAGCTCAGGGAGCTCTCTGCAGCACAGGGGTTTTCTGGGTAATTGTCACGTCACGGCCCCTGGATGCTGCTGATAACAGCCTGAATAGGGGGTCGAAAGTCATGAAAACCTGGAACAGCTGAATTTCCTGTCAGACAGAAGAATGCAGATAAAGCTTGTTTCTAAGCAGCATTGGTAATGGAAGTGATTTACAAACCTATATAACTTTACCTTCAGCACTAAAAGCTGAACAATTGTTTACTGTGAGACTTGTCCTTTAAGAAGAAAATAGAGATACATATGATACTGTGTGTAATGAGAGTGATATTATGTTTCTAATTAGTTAGATGTTAAAAAGTTGGAGTCTTTGACGTTCTTTACTTTTGGTTGCTATGCATTATGTTCGGGAATTAGAGTAACGGATGTAGTGCTCTGAAAGATATATTTTGGAGTATTCTGACATGCAGAGGGAAGGGAAGAGAAAAGTACGGATACAGTAAGAATAAATGATAAATTTATTTATGATGCATATTTTTATAAATGTTATTTGAGTGAATAATGAATATAATTTAGATGACGTGAGCTGCAAAAATAATAATGATGCTGTTTGTGGGAAAGATATAGGAAAATAGATCTGAAAGTATTTACCTGGTCAAGAATGATTTTAACTAGATACTCGTATTTTGAATATCAAGTGATAAAAATTAATGCCATATATTTGAGCACTGTGTGTGCAGATTGAGAAACTATCCAATAGAGCTAATATTTAATATATAATGATAATAAAAAAGGGGGGTAAAAATTCAAATACTAGGAACAATTCAAATACTAGGAACTAGGAACAAACCAGAGGTTTGTTCCCCAGCACCGGATCCTATCACCCCTCCTACATTTCTCCCGTGCCACCGAGACAGAGGGACGTGCATCCGGATCGCAAGCACAGCCACACACATCTGTCCGTGGACACTGTAGCCGGCAAGAGGCACAAAGTACCTGAACTGTATAGCGATTGCCCTCTTGCATTCAGTCCCCGTGCCGCCGGGTAGAGGGGGCATCGCCTGTATCTCTGCACTTAAAAACGTTTATAGTGGGCCCCAATCTGGGAGGCTCCAGCGCTACTGAAAATTGCCCTATTGGATTATTAACTTTTTTGCCATGCACTTTCATCTGGATTAATCCCGGCTCCTATAATATGACTTTACAATATAACTAAACAGATACTGTTTGCACTGTCCCATTTCCCCACTTTCATTGTCTCATTGTCCAATTGTTGAAGTGCAATATCACTGTTTATATTTTATATTTTTAGTATTTTATACCATTGTAAACATTTTATCTAGTGACCAGTCTGCGACAAGGGCCCTGCCGCAGACCTCACATCATTTTCTATATTTCTATAATAAATGTCATTATTTTATGCTATTTTAGACACGTTTTCTCTTTCTCTTCTTTCTAATTTTTGACAATATATATCTTTTACTCTTACCTAGCCTAGCAGGACTGCCTCCCTTTTTATTCTATTGTTACTCTTTTTTGGCACATAGGTATGTGCAGCGCAGTATCCTCAGTATAGGTTTTCCCTCCTTTTTACGTTGAGCTCCCACATTTTTTGTATATTTTCAATATCTAATCATTCTGGACTATTTTTCTATACATGACTGTGGTAAGATTGTTAAGACAATTAGCAGTGTTTTATGATCTCGCTAGACTATATTTTAGAAGGAAGAACTTGAAGCAAGTTTCCTGTGTGGGAAATATACTTATAACACTTAGCTTGGCGAGTAGGAATTCTATCAATGTCTAAGCAGTTATTTAATGCTTTGATAGATTATGTTTCCTGATTCTTCTGCAGGTAGAATGAAGTCTCACAATATCCTAAAACTATAACTTCAATATGGAGATAATTCATTATTTTATTTTATTAATTTATTCGCCAATCTAAATGGTATAATTCTATCCACATTATCCTAATTAGTCTTAATTAAATGGAATACCATTTTTGTCTCTCTTACCAAGTCTATGTAAGAACCTCGATTCGGCTTTTAGGAACACTGAATGGTCCATCTCATCGTCCTGGATAGCCATTGGTCTGGTACCGTGTGATCAGTCCGTCTTGCTGGAATCTCACATGGCTTCTCCACCTTATTGGACCTCTTTCCTGTGTGTGTGATCTCTCCCCTACAGTCCCTCATCTGGTTTACCAGACTTTTTAATCAGTCAGACACACCTCCCTAAATTGGAATTCCCAAATGAATGTGAGGGTAGGGTGTGTACACATGGTATTGACTATGACATCACTATAATACCCAGAATGCATTGAGCATATCACCCATAATGCCTTTCCTGTCAGTGTAATGTCAACTACCAATATGCTAGGGGGTGCTATTGCATAAGCAATTAGCATCATTACCATTAAGGGTTAACTGTCAATAACTGGTCTCAAACCCACATTCCACACTTGAAGTATGGAACACTATATTATAAGTTCAGGGATCATTTTTGACATGTAAGTAATTAAAACCTCGATTCTCATAGACATCTTGGAGCCTACCTAGACATCCAAATTTATTGGAGAGATAAGCATACCATGGAGGTCTCTTTCACACAGACGTGTGGGTTCTCGGTCACCTATCTAATTTTCTCCTCCTTGTTTGATGGAATGGGCAGCTCTAAGAAGAGTCTTGACTGTTCCAAAGTTCTTCCTTTTAAGAATTATGAACGCCATTGTGCTTTTGGGAACTTACAGAGCAGCAGACATTTTATGTACCCTTCTCAGATCCGTCTCTGAACTTTACAGTCATTTCTTTCCATGTCATTATTTGGTGTTTGCTCTGATATGAATTGTCAGCTGTAAGACCTTATATGGACGGGCTTCAGTGTGGTCACAGATTATCTCCTCAATTCAATTCATCTGTGCCACAGACCCACCGGCACTACCTTCATCTTCACAGGAATCAAAATCAGAAAAGGAGACTTTCCAGCGCAACAATGGAGAATTTAAATGGGCTCTGTCAGATTCAAAAAATTTTTATATGTTTTACATCTTGGCAAAACATTAACCTTTCTAATATACTAAAAAAAAAATATTTCCTTTTTATAGAAATCATGGCTTATAAATAGAGATGAGCGAATTTTTGTAAAATTCGATTCGACCAATTCACCGAATAAAAAAAAAAATTGAACTGTGTGTAATGTATTTTAATCGTGTTTAATAAAGTGTGTGTATGTGTTTCACTTTTTTTTTCAATTTTTTTTAGGTAGTACTACTACTCCCAGCATAGAACAGACTGTTCCATGATGGGAGTAGTAGTACCTGTGCTAATAGACAGATCGCCCTGGGTGTCACTCCTGACACCCGCTGCGATCATCCTGTATAATGTATAGATGCTGGTGGCTTTCTTACCTCTAGATAGGACGATTGCATTGGGTGTTAGGAGTGACACCTGCTGTGATCTGTCCTCAACTGTAGGTACTACTGCTCCCAATATGGAGCACACTCTGCTCCATGCTGGGTGCTGTAGTACCTGCATTAATAGACAGATCGCAGCGACTGTCACTTCTGACACCCGATGCGATCGTCCTGTATAATGAATGTATCAGTGCGGCCCGCCGCTCTTCTCTGGTCCTACTGTGGTATGAATATATGCCGTATATATACCTATTATTCATATTTCCCGCAGAGAGCTGTGATTGGCTGGAACCATCTGGCCAATAACTGTATCTGCAGGAAATATGAATAAGTGATGTCACATCACTGGCCGGCCAGAGTATAGTGCAGAGATGCGAGCGCAGGAGAAAGCCGCTCCATCTCTGCAATAGAAAGGACAATAGCATCGGGTGTCAGGAGTGATACCTGCTGTGAACTGTCTATTAGTACAGATACTACAGCTCCCATCATGGAACAGTCTGTTCCATGATGGGAGTAGTAGTACTACCTAAAAAATTTAAATAATATAGAAAAAAAAGGGAAACACATACACACACTAAAAATAATAATTAAAACATATATTATTTTTACATTTAAATGGCCCTTTTCTACATTTTTATTATTGCCGGCTACATTTTTAGGTAAATAACAAAAAATATAATAGTCCTACTAGGCACAGGATAGACAGTGAAAGATCAGAGGATGTCCAATATTAATCTAAATTGATTTATTAAATTATATAGATTCCTCATTATGGTGTCTTCTGCAGGACCCTTGCATCAGACAAACCACAATAAATAAAATAATATAAAATTAAATAAAATCACGTAAATATTATGCTAATGCAAACCGTGACCACAAGCTATGGAAAAAGGGGACCTGGCTACCCGAAACTTGTATAGCCACAGCCATCAACCATACATCTGCTCATACCCCAGTACTGGCAAGTCTGTAACACTGTAATAACTGGACCGCAGATACAACAAGTAAACGTACGCTCCCGTTACAGCTCATACCCCGCTGGCCAGCTGACATCCATCCTGTCCTAAGATCTGAGACCTGGTATATCGTATATTGGCAGCACTAGTAAGGGGCACTGCGTGCCAACCCCTATCCCACTTGAGACTTTCCATCCATTATCCCTGCGCCGTCAAGGTAAAGTGGGCAGCTAATAGGGGGTCTCCAGCACTGCAGAGTACACCAGCCGAATACATCCTGAGCATTTCAAATAAAAGTGACTTAACTGCAATCCCATCCCACACATAACTTATCATCCCTGCGCTGTCAGGGTAGAGTGGGCAACTAATAAGGGGCCTACAGCGCTGCAGAACCCATTAGTCTGACGCACATTAGTCCTCTTCAGCGCTCCTAACTACAACTACAGTACAGTGCTGTGCATATCATCACTGCAAGAGACTATCTAGCAACTGTTCTGTTGCCTTGAACTGTCAGTCACCGCATCACACCAGTACAGTACAGAGAAGCCTCCTTTCTGTACCTTTATACTGTATCACTACTAGTATTCCACTACTTACCTTATACCTAATACCTTATGAACTTTTAAGAGTATTCATCTATGAACATTCACATGATATTTATGTGCATTAGCATAATATTTACGTGATTTTACTTCATTTTATATTATTTTATTTATTGGGGTTTGTTTGATGCAAGGGCCCTGCAGAAGATACCATAGTGAGGAATATGTATTAAGGCCAATTAGCCGCATTTG
Organism: Hyla sarda; assembly: GCF_029499605.1. Classification (NCBI taxonomy): domain Eukaryota; kingdom Metazoa; phylum Chordata; class Amphibia; order Anura; family Hylidae; genus Hyla; species Hyla sarda. Next base: position 448,003,152 of record NC_079189.1, read on the forward strand.
TGGGAGGAGCGGGAGGTACATAAGAACCCACGGCTTACCTCCTCTGCACGCCGTGGGTTCTTCACTACTTCCGGACAGCTGACTAATCGGGTCAGCTGACCGTCTTCACGAGCTACGGGCGCACGCGGCGTACGAGCGGGTAAGTGGCTGGGCTGAGCGGGGTACTTTCCCTCACTCCGGAGGTAAGCTAGAGGCTAGAGGGATTCCCCGCTCAGTCCAGCCCTGGTTGTTTTCGTGTTTTTCATTATTCATGCCATAAGGCAGGCCGGCTCGGTGCACGCTACGAGGGGGGAGGGGGAGTTTCGAGGAGGGGGAGTTTTATTGCGGTCACACAGGGGGGATCTGTTGAACTTTCAATGCATCATCGACTCGGGGAGGGGGTGTCGTTGCGGCCATACAGCAGGCCAGCTCGGTCCACACTACAAGCGGGTGTGTTAGTATACTTTATCAGGACTTCCTCCAGGCTTACACCTGGTAGCTTGTACGTGCCTTATTTAGTGTCAGGGGGTGGGGAGAAGGGGTAGGGTGGTTGCCAGCATGAGGTGGTTCTCAGCCGGGTCTATGTCGCCTCATGCTCAGCTGGTTGTGTTGCGCCCCCCTTTTTGTCCTCCCCACGCATACACTCTTATGTAATAAATGTAGCAACGTGTGGGGGTACACGTATATATATGTATATGTATATTGTGCATGGTATTTAGGGTATGTATGTGTATATATATATATATATATATATATATATGTGTGTGTGTGCGTATCTATATACATGGGTGTATGTGGATCAGGATCAAGCTCATCATTATTATCTATGTTTGGGACATACTCAGGTAACATTCGGTACGTTTGGTAATCTGCATAGTTAAATTAGATATCTGGCACAGGTTGTTAATGTGTGTTTTCATAGGTATAGCTTGTTGTGCAAATAAGTCAGCGACCAGTTGCAGTCTTCGTTCAGCACACACTCATCATTCCGTTTTCGGTATGTACAGCTTGATCGCATATAGTACCATGCACAGGGTTTCGTGTCTGGTCGTGTTGGCTCTTGTCATGTAGGTATTCCATCATTACAAGGGCTAAGCTACTAGTTACCCCTCTTTCGCATGTTTGGTATGTATGTGGTAGCCTCGCGTTAGGTGGGCTTATGTTGTATATTCAGTTCTGTGCTTTTTCATAGGTTGCCTTTTTGGTCTGGGTGTGTTGGAGTCATCGATTTTGTGTTATCAGCTAGTACTATCTATTGGTTATTGGTGGGTACACTGTAGGTAGTTATATGGTTATTTCGGTTTTATTGATAGTATGCGTAGTGAATGCCTTATCTGTTTTTCAGACATTCAGTGTTCGGCACATTACTGTTTCAGTTCTGCCATCATAACTGGTGTTGATAACTCTCTTTTCTTAGGTAGGTAAGTGGGGGTTTACTATGTTGTTGGTCTGACATCACATAAAAAAAAAATTGCTTTGTTATCCTCAGGATTAACGGTTGGTCTATATCTGCGCAAGGATCTATTTTATCTTCATTTTTATAGTCGGCTCGTCTTGCTGGTACGTATGGAGGTCACTCCCTTGTAATCGCCTCATGAACCTGACACGCCTTCAGGTTACGGTTACCTCAGGGATTTCGGTTCTCGTTTTCAGTCATAGATCCATGGTTTTGTTTTTCAGGTTGATCAGTTAAGACAGCTTGGTTGGTGTGGTCATCATATTGTGTTCACGTCAATCGGTCATGTTTAAGTATGCTTTTCTATTGATTACCTTGATGTAATTTGATTATAGTCCAGGTATAGGTGATATAGTTCAGGTTGTGTTTCTAATATCAAGTTTGTTGTTGTCTTAACTTTAGGAAATTCTTCTCCATCTGTTCCGGGTAAGATTTCTTGTTTGTTACTTTCTGGTAATCGCCTCATGAACTCAACACGCCTTTGGGTTGCGATTACTTAGCTGATTTCGGTGCATTTCTGTCACGATTACCGTCTCCACACGTCCTTCTGGTTATAAGGTATGACTTGGGGGTATTCACGAGCATGCGTGGTCACCTGCGGCACTCAGTTACTTCACGGGTTACGTCTTATAGTCTTTGTTTGGTAGTTGCCTTGTCTTAGGTGGGTCGGCAGGTGATTACTTCAGGTAAGGGTAGTGATTTGGTGGTGGTCACTAGTCTGCATAAATATAGTCAGGAGCAGTTTTTCCTTACAGTTTCGGGGGTTATTTTTTACAGTATGTCGCATGCTTCAGACATAGAGGAGTCAGCATCGATCATGGAGAATGTGGCTAGATCTTCAGAGCAGGCTAGCGTGTCATCTCTGCGGAATTGGACTATTCCAAAGATCACGGCCGAACTCGTCAAGAGGGGAATCCCTTTCCCAGCGACTGCTAGGAAGGCAGAACTTTACAGACTCATGATGGCTGATACTGCTGGTCCCTCTAATGAGGAGATCTCCATGAACACACTTCATACATCGTTAACGCAGCTGCATGCTCTCATCAACAATATGTCCAACAACATTTCAGATATGCAAACTAGAGTCGAGGCATTAGAGAGCAGGAACATATCGAATCCTACAGTTCCTCCCACCACTCAGTTGTCAGCGCAGCAAGTTAGCCGTCCAGGTACAGTGGCAGTCATTCCTAATATAGCTCCAGCCCATTTTATACCGGCAGATATCAAGAAAGACATTATCGAGGGCAAAGATGTAAACCTAGCTTCCCTGTTGATAGCCACACATGATTTATCTGAAAACAAAACTATAGCCTGCGGTGAGGTGTCGGTAATTTTAAAATCCAAGGATGTGAGGCTCAACAGGAAGTTAATGTTGTCTGAGTTTATAATGTCTTTCAGTATTTATAGAGACATTATCTGCACAGTCAAGCCAGGTAGGAGGGAGGAGCTAGACCAGTATCTGTACAAGATTACTAAATTCTATCATAAGTACGGGGGTCACACCTTTTATGATTATCATAAGTCTTTTTCTGCCAAAGCTGCAGCTGCGTTGAGTGAGTTTAACTATGAAGTTAATTGGGCAGTGGTGGATACAGAGATCTATTGCAATTATTTTGTGGGTCTTAAAGCCCTGGCATGCGCCAGATGCCAATCTACCACCCATTCTTCAGAATGGTGCCATCTGGCGAATTCTGACGCTACGGAGAATAAGCCCAGTACTTCAGGTTCCTATTTTAGAGTAATAGAGTGTCAGGTTTGACAGATAAACTGGGACGGCCTATCTGTTTTTTGGGAAAGTCACAAATATGCAATAATTTTAATTACACGTCGTGTAACTTTGGTCAGTGCAGGTTATTGCATATTTGCACAATCTGTTTTTGTGGTCACCCCAAGACATCTTGCTCCCAAAAAATGGAAAAGTCCTGACTAGGTGTGGTGAACACTGAGTTCCTTGGTTTGTTCTTGGAAGATCACCCTGACCAGCGCTTTGTCCAATTTTTGCTCAATGGGTTCTGTGCTGGATTCCACGTAGGATTGGTGACGCTTCCTCAGGCAACCTATGAGAGGGATAATCTGTTATCAGCCTTGGCGGATCCAGACACTGTCTCGATTCTCATATAGGCAGAGTTGGACAAAGGATTTATCATAGGCCCCTTTTCCCAACCTCCTTTTGACATGTGGAGAGTAAGTCCCATTGGTTTGGTTACGGGTACATTTTCCAATAAAAAAAAGGTTGATTTAAGATTTGTCCATGCCATATTCTAAGTCTACTCCTAGTCTCAACTCCCTCATACCTGCAGAGGTATTTTCGTTAAAGTATGCCTATTGCCATCATCCTCAATATGGGGCGGGGGCTTGGCTCGCTAAAGCTGACATATCTGATGCATTCAAGCTCCTGCCCATTCAGCCTCAGTTGTGGAAATGGCATGGCATCAAATGGATGAGAAATTATTATTTCGCAGTCAAGCTGACTTTTGGGGCCAAGAGTAGCCCGTGGTTATTTAACAGGTTTGCAGAAGCACTTCATTGAATTCTAGAAAATAGATTTTCGTGTGGTCACGTTATACATTAATTAGATGACTTTTTGCTTGTTGAATCTCCGCATAAGCCCCCGCGAGATCTAGACATATTATTAGCAGTTTTTGAACAGTTAGCAGTTCCCGTTTCCCCCAAGAAAGTAGAGGGCCCATTGAAGGTTATCACGTTTTTGGGGATTGTACTAGATTCCCAAAAAATGGAAGCTAGGTTACCTCAGGAGAAGCTGCAGAGAGTCAAAACAGTTATTTCCAGATTTAAAGAAAACCCTCACATATTAAAGAGTTACAGTCAGTTTTAGGAATGTTAAATTTCGTTATGCGAATCATTCCGCAACGCCGCACTTTTATTTCCCGTCTTTTAGAACTTTTGCCTACAGTTCCAGAACAGCACAGCATTATTCAGCTAGACCGGAATGCAATATCTGATCTAAGCATGTGGGAATTATTTTTATGTGACTGGAATTGCGTGTCTTTTTTCATTCCGAAAGTCAGCAAACAATTGCCCATAGTTTTTTCAGATGCTTCTGCTATTTCAGGTTTTGCTGCTATCTGTGGCACAAAATGGTTGGCAAGCTCTTGGCCTCCAGAAGTCAGCATGCTGCCAGGCTTTCAGCGTAATTCAGCACTTTTTGAGTTGTATCCTATAGTGGCAGCAGCTCAAGACTGGGGTCAATACTGGAAAAAGACCACGGTATTCTTCGTGTCCGATAATGCAGCCATAGTAGAGGTACTTTTGAAGAGCAGGTCTAAATGTGTTAGTGTGGTTGTCATTACAGCATGGTTTTAATTTTACTTGCGCTTACATTAGTGGTATACAGAATGTGGCTGCCGATGCTCTCTCTAGAAGAAATCTTTCACTTTTCTTTCAGGTGATGCCAGAAGCAGAGTTAACAGGGGCTCAGATCCCAACGCTGTATACACTGATGTTCGATTAGAGGGTCACTGGCAAGTAGCCAAACAACTTATTGTTAATTAATTGTCAGTTAATACTCTTAGAGTTTATGACACAGCTTGGAGAGCATTCTCCAAATTTCATAGCGACTTCCCAAAGGGGAACGTCAGATCAGTGTCCTTTGTTTTAGCATTTATTGGGTTTTGCCACACTGATTTATATTTAACCCATAATACTATAAAGTTATATCTGAGGGGTATCCAACATCATCTGTCCCTGACCGACCCAGACAGGGCGTCATTATTTTCTTCTCGATTAGTCAGGGCAGCTTTGAAGGGGATAGTTAAGGGGGAAGTTCCTAGGGCTCCCGTTAGACAGCCTATTTCTAGTGATGTTTGTAGGAAGCTTTCCGATTTATTAGATAATTCCCCATTTGGTTTAACCCCTTAAGGACTTAGCCCTTTTTCACCTTAAGGACTCGGACGTTTTTTGCAATTCTAACCACTGTCACTTTAAACATTAATAACTCTGGAATGCTTTTAGTTATCATTCTGATTCCGAGATTGTTTTTTCGTGACATATTCTACTTTAACATAGTGGTAAAATGTTGTGGTAACTTGCATCCTTTCTTGGTGAAAAATCCCAAAATTTAATGAAAAATTTGAAAATTTAGCATTTTTCTAACTTTGAAGCTCTCTGCTTGTAAGGAAAATAGATATTCCAAATATTTTTTTAATTCACATTTCCAATATGTCTACTTTATGTTTGCATCATAAAATTGATGTGTTTTTACTTTTGGAAGACACCAGAGGGTTTCAAAGTTCAGCAGCAATTTTCCAATTTTTCACAAAATTTTGAAACCCGCTTTTTTTCAGGGACCAGTCCAGGTTTGAAGTGGATTTGAAGGGTCTTCATATTAGAAATACCCCACAAATTACCCCATTATAAAAAGTACACCCCCCCCCCAAGTATTCAAAATGACATTCAGTCAGCGTTTTAACCCTTTAGGGGTTTCACAGGAATAGCAGGAAAGTGAAGGAGAAAATTCACAATCTTCATTTTTTACACTCGCATGTTCTTGTAGACCCAATTTTTGAATTTTTACAAGGGGTAAAAGGAGAAAATTTATACTTATATTTGTAGCATAATTTCTCTTGAGTAAGGACATACCTCATATGTCTATGTAAAATATTCGGCGGGCGCAGTAGAGAGCTCAGAAGCGAAGGAGCGACAAGGGGATTTTGGAGAGTACGTTTTTCTGAAATGGTTTTTGGGGGGCATGTTGCATTTAGGAAGCCCCTATGGTGCCAGAACAGCAAAAAAAAAACACATGGCATACCATTTTGGAAACTAGACCCCTTGAGGAATGTAACAAGGAACAAAGTGAGCCTTAATACCCCACAGGTGTTTCACAATAGCATAAAATAGCAATAGCAGAAAATACCCCCCAAAATTTGTAACCCCATCTCTTCTGAGTATGGAGGTACCCCATAAATTGGCCTGAAGTGCACTACGGGCGAACTACAATGCTCAGAAGAGAAGGAGTCATATTTGGCTTTTTGAGACCAAATTTTGCTCGGGGGGCATGTCGCATTTAGGAAGCCCCTATGGTGCCAGGACAGCAAAAAAAAAACACATGGCATACCATTTTGGAAACTAGACCCCTCGGTGAACGTAACAAGGGGTTAAGTGAACCTTTATACCCCACAGGTGTTTCACGACTTTTGCATATGTAAAAAAAATGTTTTTTCTTTACCTAAAATGCTTGTTTTCCCAAAAATTTCACATTTTTAAAAAGGGTAAAAGCAGAAAATACCCCCCAAACTTTGTAACACAATTTCTCCCGAGTACGGCGATACCCCATATGTGACCCTAAACTGTTGCCTTGAAATACGACAGGGCTCCAAATTGAGAGTGCCATGCGCATTTGAGGCCTAAATTAGGGATTGCATAGGGGTGGACATAGGGGCATTCTACGCCAGTGATTCCCAAACAGGGTGCCTCCAGCTGTTGTAAAACTCCCAGCATGCTTGGACAGTCAACGGCTGTCCGGCAATACTGGGAGTAGTTGTTTTGCAACAGCTGGAGGCTCCGTTTTGGAAACAGTGGCGTACCAGATGTTTTTCATTTTTATTGGGGAGGGGAGGGGGGCTGTGTAGGGGTATGTGTATATGTAGTGTTTTTTACTTTTTATTTTACTTTGTGTTAGTGTAATGTAGTGTTTTTAGGGTACAGTCACACGGGCGGGGGTTCACAGTAGCTTCTCGCTGGCAGTTTGAGCTGCGGCAGAAAATTTGCCGCAGCTCAAACTTGCAGCCGGATACTTACTGTAAACGTCCGCCCATGTGAGTGTACCCTGTACATTCACATTGGGGGGGGGGGGGGGGACAGCCAATTGTTGCAAAACTACAACTCCCAGCATGCGCTGACAGACTGTACATGCTGAGAGTTTTAGTTTTGCAACAGCTGTAGGCACACTGGTTATGTATCACTGAGTTTGTGACCTTACTCAGTGTTTCACAACCAGTGTGCCTTTAGCTGTTGCAAAACTACAACTCTCAGCAGTCACCGACAGCCAATGGGCATGCTGGGAGTTGTAGTTATGCAACCAGCAGATGCACCACTACAACTCTCAGCATGCACTTTAGCTGTTTGTGCAAGCTGGGAGTTGTAGTTATACAACAGCTGAAGGTACACTTTTCCATAGAAAAATTGTGCCTCCAGCTGTTGCAAAACTATAAGTCCTAGCATGCCCATAAGGGAATGCTGGGATTTGTGGTGGTCTGCCTCCTGCTGTTGCATAACTACAGCTCCCAGAATGCCCTTTTTGCATGCTGGGAGCTGTTTCTAAGCAACAGCAGGAGGCTGGCACTCACCTCCTGCTGCTGCTCCGCTGCAGGTCAGTTCCTCGCCGCGGCCGTCGCTCCTGGGGCATCGATACCAACAGGGATCCCAGCACCCGGGGTCAGTTAGGCAGGGGTTGTTGTCAAAGTACCAGAGTACACTCACGGCATCGGTGAGCTCCGACCACAAATATTATTTAATAAATCAATTTAGATTAATATTGGACATCCTCTGATCTGTCACTGTCTATCCTGTGTCTAGTAGGACTTTTCCCTTTTTTGTTATTTATCTAGCATTATTTGACACATTGGTTATGTTTATCACAGTATCCTCAGTCTAGGATATTTTCTGATTTTTGTAAAGCTCCCACATGTTCTTTTCTTTAACATTTTCCGTTCCCTGCCCACCCACGTAAATTGATCTCTGTTTAAAAATTAACAGTAACAATTTTTTTTTTGTCTTTCAATTTTAGGGAGGGGGCAGGGACCAGATAATTTAGTGCTCAATATAAAAAATGGGGCTAAAAAAGTAAAGTGAAAATAAAAAAAAATTGTGATTTAGAACAAAAACTAGAAAAAAAAAACTATGAAATGCGCTCCTCATTCATTTTTAATACTGAGCACTGAATTTTCTGGTCCCTGCCCTCTCCCGAAAATTGAAAAAAAAAATGTGAATGTTAATTTTTAAACAGGGAACAATTTATGTGGGCGGGCAGGGAACGAAAAATATAGCCGACAATAATAAAAATGTAGTGTGTGTGTGTTTTTCCCTTTTTTCTTTATTTTTTAGGTAGTACTACTACTCCCAGCATGGAACACACTGTTCCATGATGGAAGTAGTAGTTCTTGTACTAACAGACAGATCGACCCAGGTGTCACTCCTGACACCTGATGCGATCGTCCATAATATAGCAGAGATGCGGAGCGGCTCTATATAGCACTCGTATATCTGCACTATACTCCGGGCCGGCCAGTGATGTGAATAGAAATTCACATCACTTATTCATATTTTCCGCAGAGAGTGGAGGTTGCCCAGATTGTGGCAGCCAATCCCCACTCTCAGTGGGAAATATGAATGGTGAGTGGCCAGCTGGAGAACAGAGCAGAGATGCGAGCGCAGGAGAAAGCCACTCCGCTGGAACCATCTGGCCAATCACAGCTTTCTGTGGGAAATATGAATAGGTATATATGCGGCAATGCAGGGGACGATAGAAGAGCGGCCGTCCGCATCTATACATTATACAGGAGTATCGCAATGGGTGTCAGAAGTGACACGGGTGATCTGTCAATTAGTACAGGTACTACTATTCCCATCATGGAACAGTGTGTTCAATGCTTCGAGAAGTAGTACTACCTAAAAAATTAAAAAAAATTAAAACACACACACACACACACACACACACACTGCATTTTTATTATTGTTGGCTACATTGTTAGTGCCCTGCCCGCCCACATAAATTGATCCCTGTTTAAAAATGAATTAAAATTTTGTTATAATAAAGATACATTTTGTTAAATACAATTTTTCCATCACTATTGAATTTTTTAAATATCTTTTTTAATGGTGCCCTACGAAATTTTATTAAAAAAGGTATCTCCATCACTTTTTGGATCACTAAAGTTCATATTTTCTCAGTTTTTGCCTCCTAAACGGACCATTCTAATAACGGATGCAAACTGATGCAAAGGGATGCCATTTAGTGGCATCCATTTGCACCAGTTTTTCATCAGTTAGTATCAGCCGTCGGCAGACTCACGCAGCTGGGACTACTACTACTTCCATCATGAAACAGACATCTTTCCATGATGGGAGTAGTAGTTCCCCAACTTCGGGAGTCTGCAGGTGGCTGGGGAGGCTACATTAGTGTTTGTACTACTACCCCCATCATGGAAGAGAGTCTGTTCCATGTTGGGGGTAGTATTACAGGGAATAAGAGATTGATCGCACCGGGTCTCACTTGACCGGATGTGGTCAGCAAGGGGAGCGAGCGACATGCTCTGCTCCCCTGCAATGTATATACTACTAAATTTACATTTTTTAATCCGCTGCCGGGAGCCCTGATTGTCCGGCACCGAGGAGCCATTCAGGGCTCCCGGCGGGGTTTTTAAACTTTTACTTTGTCCCCCAAATTTATGCCCCCATGCATGTTTATAATAATTAATTGGTCCCAGTGTGTTTATAATAATTAATTGGCCCCAGTGTGTTTATAATAATTAATTGGCCCCAGTGTGCTTATAATAATTCATTGGCCCCAGTGTGCTTATTCCCCCATCCGCTGCCTGCTCCTCATCTTCTTAGAGCAGGGAAGCAGAAGGACATGTGGGGGTGAATGAATGAAGCCGACATGTCCCGCATGTACGCTTCATTCATTCATTCGCCCGACATGCTGCTGCCCTGCTCCTAGCGCAATCAGCGCACTGCTTGGACATGTTTATTCTCTGCTGCTCATCACCATCGGGTACAGAAATGAGCAGCATAGAATAGACATGTCCCGGCAGTGCACTGATTACACTAGGAGCAGGGAAGCAGTGGGGAAATGTTGCCGTCAGCGGCAAATTAATGAATGAAGCCTACATGCGGGACATGTTGGCTTCATTCATTCATTCACCACCAACGGCAGCCGACATGTTGTGCTGCTGCCCTGCTCCAAGAAGATGAAAAGCAGGCAGCGGGAGGGGAAATAAGCACACTGGAGCCAATGAATTATTATAAACACACTGGGGCCAATGAATTATTATAAACATGCATGGGGGCAAAAATTTTGGGGACAAAGTAGTAGTTTAAAAACCCCGCCAGGAGCCCTAAATGGCTCCTCAGTGCCGGCAATTCAGGGCCCCCGGTGGGGGATTTAAAATTGAACGTTTATATAGTAGCATATACATCACAGGGGAGCAGAGCATGCCGCTTGCTCCCCTGCTTTATAACTGCTGATCGAATTGGGTTTCATAAGTGAGACTCGGTGTGATCAATCCCTATCCCCTGTACTACTACCCTCAACATTGAACAGACTATGTTCCATGATAGGGGTAGTAGTACAAACACTAATGTAGCCTCCCCAGCCACCAGCAGACTCCTACAGACTCCCAGGGAACTACTACTCCCATTATTGAAAGAAGTATGTTCCATGATGGGAGTAGTAGTAGTCCCGGCTACTACTGAAAAACTGATGCAAATGGATGCCACTAAATGGCATCCCTTTTCTTCAGTTTGCATCCGTTATTAGAATGGTCCGTTTAGGAGGCAATAACTGAGAAAATATGAACTTTAGCGATCCAAAAAAGTGATGGAGATACCTTTTTTAATAAAATTTCATAGGGTACCATTAAAAAGAAATATTAAAAAGATACAGCAGTGATGGAAAAATTGTATTTAACAAAATGTATTTTAATACATTTTTAAAGAGGGATCAATTTATGTGGGTGGGCAGGGCACTAACATTGTAGCTGATAATAATAAAAATGTAGTGTGTGTGTGTTCCATGATGGTAGTAGTAGTACCTGTACTAATTGACAGATTGCCCGTGTCACTTCTGACACCCGTTGCGATCCTCCTATAAAATGTATAGATGCAGCCGTCCACTCTTCTATGGTCACCTGCACTGCCGTATAAATACACCTATTCATATTTTCAGTGCTGTGATTGGCCAGATGGTTCCAGCCACTCATAATCGGTGAATAATAGGTGTATGTATGGCATATACTCATACTACAGTGTGATCAGAGAATAGCGGCCAGCCGCCCTTATCGTTACATTATACAGGACAATAGCATTGGGTGTACTATCAGACAGGAGAGCGCACAGAGGAGTACTATCAGACAGGAGAGAGCACAGAGCAGTACTATAAGATAGGAGTGAGCACAGAGGAGTCCTATCAGACAGGAGAGAGCACAGAGGAGTACTATCAGACAGGAGAGATCACGGGGGAGTACTATAAGACAGGAGAGAGCACAGAGGAGTACTATCAGACAGAAGAGAGCACAGAGGAGTACTATCAGACAGGAGTGAGCACAGAGGAGTCCTATCAGACAGGAGAGAGCACAGAGGAGTACCATCAGACAGGAGAGAGCACAGAGGAGTCCTATCAGACAGGAGAGACCACAGAGGAGTACTATCAGACAGGAGAGAGAACAGGGGAGTACTATCAGACAGGAGAGAGCACATATGAGTACTGTCAGACAGGAGAGAGCACAGAGGAGTACTATCAGACAGGAGAGAGCGGAAAGAAGTATTATCAGACAGGAGAGAGCACAGAGGAGTACTAGCCCAAACTCACTTACTGGACTTTGTCCATGCTTGTGCTTCAGCTTGAACAAAGCCATGATTTTATAAGCCATTATTTCTATAAAAAAAGGAAATAAAATTTTCTTATGAATTATATTTGAAAGGTTACTGTTTTGCCAAATGTACAACATATAAAAGTTTTTGTATCTGACAGTGCCTGTTTAAGAATGCCTTGCTATATTCAGCTATCCACATAAAATGAAGAACAGGCACAGGAACTATATACAAGATGGGTTTCATGCTAGATGCGCTTAGTCATAGAGTGTGGAGGGATTAATTATTTCCAAATCATGTCCATTCTACAGAATTTGCCACAGGTGGATTCTGATTAAGGTGTAGATGATCATAAGAAATGAGAGGTACCAGAGCAAAATCTTAAAGGGATGGAATACTTATTTCCATGCAAAATTTTAGTTTTTTTGTTATTTAATAAATCGATAAAATTCAATTTTACATTCTCATTATATGGTTTGTTGTTTATTAAAGCAGAAGGCTACAACATAATACCATGTGAAAAAGTTAAAGGGTTTGAAAACTTTCTGAATGCACTGTAGGAATAATCCTAGTCATCTTATTGATGAGGAAGTCCACTCACATAGTCAATTTGTGATTGTAGATCTACTGAAATATTAAAAGCTTGAGATTTAGAAAAGTTGATCTTCAAGTTTGAGTTTTTCCCAAAGCTATTGAAAAGGTCAGCAATGAAAGGGAATGCCAAGGAAGGGTTGAAAATGGAAATTAATAAGTCATCAGCAAATGTCGCTCTTTTGTCATGGGTATCTTATAGTCTAAGGCTCTTAATATTCTCTTCTTGTCTGATAGCTTAATGAAGTGTTTCCATAACCAATACAAATAACATTGGTGAAAGTGGTTAGTGCTAATATGTTCCATTTATACAAAAGAGTTAGAGTTCTCTTAAGTTCACCTGATAAATACAATGAACCAACAGAAGCCTCTTTTTTGTCAGCAGAAAAGATGGGGTTAATTTAACACCTTTAACACAGGATATCGGAAGTAAATGTACATCCTGATGTGCAGATGCTTCATGCACCAGGACATACATATACGTCTTGTACATGAAGGAATTGCAGAAGCTGTGTTTTCCTTATACACAATGGCCCTCATTTACAAAGACTGGAGTGTCGGTTAGGTTTTTTTTTTTTCAGTGTACTCGTCTTTTTTTTTCCTTGTGATTTACTAATCTGTCGTCCAATTTCGCTTTCTCTCTGTCGCACAAAATGTATTCTGTGTGACAGAAAAAAGTCTCTGCAAATTCTGACTACATTAGTGCTTGTACTACTACCCCCATCATGGAACAGGGTCTGTTCCATGTTGGGGGTAGTAGTACAGGAGCTGAGGGATTGATCTCACCGGGTCTCCCTTCTGAGACCCGATCCAATCAAAAGTTATTAAGCAGGGGAGCGGGCGGCATGTTCCGATCCCCTGCAATGTACTGTAAACTTTCATTTTTAAATTCCCCAACAGAAGCCCTGAATGGCCGGGACCGAGGAGCCAATCAGGGCTCCTGGCAGAGTTTTAATATAGAAGCGCTGTGGTGGGCAAAGATGTATACAATCGCTGGGGGGTATATATCTGGCCCCTCCAGCGTTTCTATATATCTTTCCCCCTGCTGCCCTATATCAAACTTAGTGGCCGCTGTGATTGAATAAATGTACTGCCCCCCCAGCACTATTATATATCTATACTGACACTGACCCCCACTGCGCATATACTGACCCCCGCTGTGCATATTTATATATATATATATATATATATATATATATATATATATATATATATATATATACTGCCTCCCCCAAGCTGCGCATATTAATTTTCATCTTCTCCCTCCCCTGGCTGCCAATTAATGAAAACTCTATTAGCGGGGGAGAGGAGGGCTGCTGCCCGCTCTCGCTGCTAAGAGTTTGTCATTCATAGCGGGCAGTAGCATCATATCATGCTGTGGGGGTCAGACATATGGATATATGTCTGACCCTCACAGCATACTTATACAAATGCCGGCTCACCGCTATGAATGACAAGTAAGCTATTGGCAGCAGCAGCGGAGCCTCCGCTCCCTGCACTGAGCCGGCACCTGTATATGTAGATGCGCGGTAGGGGTCAGACATATGTAGATGGCACCTGTCTTGGGAACTGTCCCGAGTAGAAGCAAATCCCATAGCAAACCTTTTCTACTCTGTGCAGTTCCAGAGACAAGCAGATATGTCAGCAGAGAGCACTGTTGCCAGACAGAAAAGAACATTTCAACTTTAGCAGCTGATAATTATAGGAAGAACCAAGATTTTTTTATAGAAGTAATTTACTAATCTGTTTAACTTTCTGGCACCATTCGATTTGAAAACATTTGTTTTCCACTTGTTTCCACCGAAGTTCCCCTTTAACCGCCGCTCGATCACGGAGATCCAATGAGCCAAGATGTAGAATTTTTTAATGGCCTATATGTAGTTTTTGTGGAAAACTTTGTGCAACACTATGTGACTATTCCCTATTTTTACGCTTCAATTGAGAGTGTTGTACAAATATCTGCAACTTTTTTACTCTATTTTTCTTGTGAAAGCATTAACCTTTTAAGGACGCAGGGCGTACCTGTACACCCTGCGCCCTGTCCCGCCCTGTCATACCGGGTCAGTCCCGACAGCTAATGATAGCCGGGACCCTGGGCTAATAGCGTGGGGCACCAATCATTGTGCCGCGCGCTATTGACCCTTCAGACGCGGCAATCAAAGCGGCAAACAAAAGTAAAAGCTTCCAGGCAGCTCAGTCGGGCTGATCGGGACTATCGCGATAAAATCGCAATGTCTCGATCAGCTAGGACGCGAGCGGAGGTCCCTTACCTTGCTCCGTCGCGTCCGATCGGCGTTTGATTGCTCCAAACCTAAGCTACATGCTTGAGCAATCAACCCCCTATAACGCTGATCCATGCAAAGCTATGGCTTTGCAGGGGTCAGTGTAAAAGATCAGTGTGTGCAGTGTTATAGCCCCCTATGGGAGCTATAACACTGCAAAAAAAAAAAAGTGAAAAAAAACGTTAATAAAGGTAATTTCACCCCTTCCCTAATAAAAGTTTGAATCATCCACCTTTTCTTATAAAAAAAACCTGTGTAAATAAAAATAAACATATGTGGTATCGCCGCATATGGAAATGTCCAAACTATAAAAAATATATCATTAATTAAACTGCACAGTCAATGGCGTAAAGTCCAAAGTAGCATATTTTTGGTCACTTTTAAAATCATAAAAAAATGAATAAAAAGCAATCAGAACGTCCAACCAATACAAAAATGGTACCGGTAAAAACTTCAGAACACGGCGCAAAAAATTAGCCCTCATGCCGCCCGTACGTGGAAAAATAAGGTTATAGGGGTCAGAAAATGAGAATTTTTAACGTATATGTCAGGGTCCCGACTAGCGGCTGATGAGGACACTGGAGGTGGATCCTCTGTGCCAGAGAAGCGATGACGCGGGTCGTACTGGGGAATCGGTTCTAAGCAGTTACTGGTGTTCACCAGAGCCCGCCGCAAAGCGGGATGAACTTGCTGTGGCGGTAACTACCAGGTCGTGTTCCCCAGTAGCGACTCGACCTCTCTGACAGCTGAGACTGGCGCGGTACACAAGGACTAGACAGAGGCGAGGTCAGACGTAGCAGAAGGTCAGGGCAGGCAGCGAGGTTCGTAGTCAGGGGCAACAGCAGAAGGTCTGGGTACACAGGCTAGGGAACACACTATAACGCTTTCTCAGGGCACAAGGCAACAAGATCCGGCAGGGACAGGAAGGGGAAGTGGGTTAATATAGTGTGGGGAAGGGATTGAACAAATTGGGCCAGGCACCAATTAGCAGTGCGCTGGCCCTTTAAATCTTAGAAAACCGGCACGCGCGCCCTAGGGAGCGGGGCCGCGCACGCCGGGACGAGACAGACACAGGAGGAGGGTGAGTAGAACGGGGCGCGATCCGCGAGCGGACCTGAGCCGCCACGCGGATTGCATCCCCGCCGGCACGAACACAGAAGCGCTCAGAGATAGAGACCGGAGCGCTGCTGTTAACAGAACGCCGCGAGCGCTCCGGGGAAGACGCGGGACCCGAAACGCTCAGCGTTACAATATAAATTTTCCTGCATGTAGTTATGATTTTTTTCAGAAGTACGACAAAATAAAACCTATATAAGCAGGGTACCATTTTAACTGTATGGACCTACAGAATAAAGATAAGGTGTCATTCTTACCGAAAAATGTACTGCGTAGAAGCGGTAGCCCCCAAAATAATGTAATGACATTTTTTTCTTCAATTTTGTCGCACAATGAAATTTTTTCTCATTTCGCTGTGGATTTTTGGGTAAAATGACTAATGTCACTGCAAATTAGAATTGGTGGCACAAAAAATAAGCCATCATATGGAATTGTATGTACAAAATTGGAAGCGTTATGATTTTTAGAAGGTAATGAGGAAAAAATGAAAATGCAAAAATGGAAAAACGCTCAGTCCTTAAAGGGGTACTCCGCCCCTAGACATCTTATCGCCTATCCAAAGGATAGGGGATAAGATGTCAGATCGCCGCGGTCCTGCTGCTGGGGAGCACTGGGATCCCTGCTGCGGCACTGCACTATCATTACAGCACAGAGCGAGTTTGCTCTCCACGTAATAACGGGCAATACAGGGGCCGGAGCATCGTTATGTCACGGCTCCGCCCCTCATGATGTCACAGCCCGCCCCTTTCAATACAAGGCCATGGGAGGGGGCGTGGCGGTCGTCACGCCCCCTCGCATAGACTTGCATTAAGGGGACGGGCCGTGATGTCATGAGGGGCAGCGCCATGACGTCACGCTGCTCCGTCCCCCGTATCGCCCGTCATTATGCACAGAGCGAACTAGCTCTGTGCTGTAATGATAGCGCGGTGCCGCAGCGGGGATCCCGGGGCTCCCCAACAGCGGGACTGCGGCGATCTGACATCTTATCCCCTATCCTTTGGATAGGGAATAAGATGTCTAGGGGCAGAGTACCCCTTTAAGGGATTAAGTTCCCCATATAGTAATTTTCACCAAAGTACTTGTAAAGGGAGAGGTGTTGTTACACTGTGTATGGAAGTGCTCCTGATTAGTTTTCTTGTATTGTTTTGTTTAATCCTTTCATTATAGGTGTAAACATTTTAACAGTACGAAGCTATAAATGACTATTTACAGTCCATATAGAAAGTATGTGTGGATATGGATCTTTGCAGGTTGGTTAGTGATTATTAATTGGATCATGTCCAAAAAGAAAAAGAAACACGCAAAACAGCGCACACCCATAGATATCAAAAGAGTACTTTTATTAATACATAAATCAAAGAGACAGACAAGATTGTTTAAAAACATTTAAAACAGGCCTAAAGCAGCCAAAGCACAAAAACGGGGTGAGCTCCCTCAACAAAGGGATCCCCACCCAGGGCACATGCCTAATACAGTACATCAATATCGTCCCTATGTCATACAAATAAACTACCGCATAACACTAAATTATCACAACAGCCCATATACAACCTGTATTCTCATGTAGCAAGTAGTAGTGAAGTGACACAGGACGGTTAGTGGAGGTGTTACCAGGCAAGTGCCCCCCTAAAGACCCTTTTAGGGGGGCACTTGCCTGGTAACACCTCCACTAACCGTCCTGTGTCACTTCACTACTACTTGCTACATGAGAATACAGGTTGTATATGGGCTGTTGTGATAATTTAGTGTTATGCGGTAGTTTATTTGTATGACATAGGGACGATATTGATGTACTGTATTAGGCATGTGCCCTGGGTGGGGATCCCTTTGTTGAGGGAGCTCACCCCGTTTTTGTGCTTTGGCTGCTTTAGGCCTGTTTTAAATGTTTTTAAACAATCTTGTCTGTCTCTTTGATTTATGTATTAATAAAAGTACTCTTTTGATATCTATGGGTGTGCGCTGTTTTGCGTGTTTCTTTTTCTTTTTGGACATTGTATTACGTTGATACGTATAGCAGCACCCCTTCTATAATTGATATAGCTGAGCCCGCTCACATTGTAGTGTTATTAATTGGATCATTACTTTGAGGCTGGGGGGGGATCATATGACATATTTGGTTAGGTGTGTAGTGACAGGGGAGTTTATTCTATATTTATGGGTATGTTCTCACTGCTTAAAAATACAGGCATATTTTATCAGCTGTTTTCATGGCTGGAAATATGGTCTTAAATTAAATATGCATTATTTTTCCACAGTGTGAACATACCTTATGATTGTATTTACCGCTCATAATAAAATTTTCACCTTTAACAGTTTCAGCTCCAATAATACTGACTACGGGTTTTCAGAGTAGGATGTAGCTGTGCACAGCTTGTTGTATTTCTGACAAATGAGATAATGCATAATTTATCTGCTGCTACAAATAATGGGACGAGTAATGAAGGGTGCTAGACCCTGTCACAGACATGGAATGAAAACAGCTATACTAACATGTCCAGGTTAATGATTAGACAATGCTGACATTTAGCAGGCTGTGAGGTGTGAATACTTTGCGCTTTTACTCTTGGTTGTGGTGCAGCACAGTAAATTACTTTGGGGTTTAGTAACACGAGATGAATGTTTTACATTATCACAATGACAACCTGACAGCAGTTGCTATTTACCAATGTACTGTTAATGAGTGTACCTCAGAAAATGACCCCAAATTAGAAGGAAATTAGGGAAACAATGTTGTTGTTTTTTTATGCTTCTTTGTTAGGATTTCAACCTTATGTAAAGATAAGGTAAACCCAATTAGAAATGATTTGTAAAGAAATCATGTGTGATAAATCCTTCAATATTTTGATAATAAAACTAAGTATATTTTCTTATTTATCTGCAATGATCAGGTCTCAGGCACAACTAGCAGGGTATGGGATTTGTAAGTTGTTGTCTAAGTTTCCTAAACAATACTTCACATCTGATCACATTCACTCAATATATTTTAGTAGCGTATCATGGATCCATCTTGTACCGAGTTTTCGTAGGGCATCTATCGGGATGCGTTAGACCTTACTGTGCCTATGTGTGCATTTAATTTCATATGTATCTGTTTTTTATTTTAAATTCGGTAAGAATCCAACAAAAAAGTAGCAAGATAATACAGAAGGTTAGAAAATCGGAAACATGAAGCATTAAACATCAAACATTAATTCATGACATAGTCAAACTGGAGCAAGAAATTATGGATAAACCAAGAGCGAATGATCTACATGACATGTCAAAAGTTTTTGAGAATGACAGAAATGTTTTGAGAACAGTTGCAGATGTAAAGATTTGTGGACATCCAGCCTGCCATATAGTATGTCAGTACATCATGGTTTTCTATAAGCAGGACAACTATTTATATACAGTGTTGACAAACTAACTCTAAAGATTTATAGATCTGCCATTAAATGCTGGAACAATAAGATGACGGATAGACTGCCCCAAATTGAGGTGGACTATATGTGCTATGAAATACGTGATCTATGAGAACACTGGTTATCCTTTCCCTGACATCTGACTTAAAGAACTGCCCTTTTGTAATCCTGAACATAAACCAGGGAAGTAAACATTTCCATATTTTCCTTGGAAAAACTCTCATTGTAGCCCATTGCGCTGAGATGAATAGCTAGGAGGCCTCATAGATGTACAACTTGGAAAAGCTTGTCTATATGAAAGAATCGTTTTCATCCACAAGAAATGTGCTATGAAATTTCAGAAGGGTTTTTTATGTCCAGACCCCAAGAGTCAACCAGTATCCTCCTGACTACTTTACGACCCCGTGTGTAGAGTTTTAAACAACTCATATCACCTAAAGGGTTGTCTGCTTTGCCACTCTTACTCATGGTGGTAAACCCTCAATTAAAATGTACAACTCTTGGCTGCTTACATAAAGATTATGCGCCTTTTTTTTTTTTTTACTTTAAAAGGGTATTTTTTTAATTTGACTATGCTAAAGGGACTGTAAAGTTAGTGTAGTTCATAATATAGTGTCTGTACCTGTGTGTGATGCTTTTCTCTCAATTCTTCTGTGATTTTCGCCCCAATATTTATTTTTAACAGCAGACAAAATGACTGTTCTCTCAGGTTTTTCCCAGCTTGCAATGCGGCCGAGACCTGACTCACTAGTCGGCTGATGACAGGGAGCCTGTCTGCTTCAATGGGTGGAGCGATCGCTTGGTGGGAGAGAGATCAATCTGCAACTAATGCAACAGCTGTAGGCACCCTGATTGAAAATCACAGGTCTTTTGAATAGATGCAGCTCATTTATGTTTCAATGGATGGGGTGGCTGATGTGTGGGAGGGAGGAAAATGGAATTGTGGGATTTGTAGTCAAAAGAAGAAAAGTCAAACAAGAAATACCAGTTAACTAAAAGCTAGCCACAGTGTTATGGTAATCTCACAACATAGCCATTTAGCCCCAAGACAAGCGCAGATCCTTCCTAAGCATGTCCATTACTGTCTGTCAGGGACGTACTAAAATCATCTTATGGTGGACAACCCCTTTAATAAAGCATGACAGGGCAAGGGTGAAAGTAGTGGAAGGTTCCTTTCTTACACGGGTTCCTGAGAAAGTGCATTTCCCTGCTTTAAGGTTTTGCGCATGATTAAAAGGTAAAAGACAAGGGGGGGGGGGATTTACGAATAATGGCTGTGGTATGTGTTTTACTCCTTTTTTTCATGGGTGGCATTTTAACTCTGCACCAAATTTACAAAAAGGCGCAAGTTTGGCTATAATTTGGTGCAATTTACCCACCTTACAGGTGAGTGTTACCCTGTGAGTAAAAACTAAATTGTACCAAATATCCAGACTTTTAAGGCAAAGTTTTCACTTGTTTTTTTTTGGGGGGGGGGGGGGGGAAACGCCAAGAAAAACTCTGCCGCATGTCGTTTTTTTGGCCAAAAAATGCTGTGGCCAGATGTTAGCTGTAAATCAATGAGAAATCACAAAATTATTTTTCCACTTTGCGTTTTACAGTTGGGTGTTTTTTAATCTTTCACTCTTTTTTGGCATTTTTCAGCTCCTTGTTTGTTTTGCAAAGGAGCAGCATGTTGAGCCTATGGAAGTAAAAAAAACACTAAGAAAAACTACATGTGGGTTTTAACTTTGGTGTTTTTGCAGGCATTTTTTATTCTTTTTTGGACTTTAGCAATTTAAAAAAGTGATGGAGATACCTTTTTTAATAAAATGTTGTAGAATACCGTTAAAGGAAAAGTATCAGCTTGCTCCCCACGCACTAACCAGCGGTACAGGTGGCGTAACTGGCGCTCTGACATCACCGGCCACCGGCCCCAGCGCCGCCCAGCTAATCAATATTCCTCCCTTCCCTCCGCCTCTCCCTCTTCATTACAGAGCGGGGAGAAGAGGGAGAGCCAGTACTGCTGTTTAGTGCGGGGGGTGCAAGCTGACAGTTTTCCTTTAAGAAATAAACTATTAAAAAAGATACAGTAGTGATGGAAAAAATTGTATTTAACAAAATGTATCTTTATTATAATGACATTTTTATTAATTTTTAAACAGGGATAAATTTATGTGGGCAGGCAGGGCACTAAAAATGATTGAAAAAATATATTACTACTACTCCCAGCATGGAACACACTGTTCCAGGATGGGAGTAGTAGTACCTCTCCCCTTCTGACACCTGTTGCGATCCTCCTGTATAATGTATAGATACGGCCAGCTGCTCTTCTATGGTGCCCTGCACTGCCATATATATATACACCTATTCTTATTTCCCGCAGAGAGCTGTGATTTGCCAGATGGTTTCAGCCAATCACAAATCTCTGTGGGAAATATGAATAGGTGCATATATACGTCAGTGCAGGGGACCATAGAAGAGCGGCCGCCTGCATCTACACATTATACAGGAGTATCACAGCGGGTGTCAGGAGTGACACTAACTGCGATCTGTCTGTTAATGCAGGTACTACAGCTCCCAGCATGGAGCAGAGT
The DNA here is from genome assembly GCF_029499605.1 of Hyla sarda. Classification (NCBI taxonomy): domain Eukaryota; kingdom Metazoa; phylum Chordata; class Amphibia; order Anura; family Hylidae; genus Hyla; species Hyla sarda. The sequence goes on from NC_079189.1 coordinate 448,025,101, forward strand.
GTGCTGTATGTTGGGAGCAGTAGTTTCTGCAGTTAAGGACAGATCACAGCGGGTGTCACTCCTGACACCCGCTGCAATCATCCTTCATCCCTGAGATGCGGAGCGACTTTCTCCTGTGCTCGCATCTCTGCTCTGTTCTTCGGCCGGCCACTCACTATTTATATTTCCCGCTGAGAGTGGGGATTGGCTGCCACCATCTGGCCAATCCCCACTCTAGGAGGAAAATATAAATGAGTGATATTATATTCACATCACGTGCCGGCCGGAGTATAATGCAGAGATACAAGCGCTGTATAGATCTGCTCCGCATCTCTGCTATATTATGGAGTGACACCCGGGGCGATCTGTCTATAAGTACAGCAACTACTACTCCTATCATGGAACAGTGTGTTCCATGCTGGGAGTAGTACTACCTAAAAAATATAAAAAATAAAGAAAGAAAAAGTGAAAAACACACACTCACTACATTCATTTTTATTATTGTTGGCTACATTTTTAGTGCCCTGCCCACCCAAATAATATTTTTTTAAACATTTTACATATATATATGTATATATATATATATATATATATATATATATATATATATATATGTATATATATATATATATATATATATACATAAAAAAAGTTAGAAAAATAAGCTGCCGAGCACTCGCCTCTAAAAATCTTCAATCTTCATTCAATCATTAAGATAAGGACAAGTTCCTGGCAGATGAAAAATGAAAAAAAAAAAACGCCGCGGCACAGCCGGGCGTGCACGAGGCGACGGAGCCGTTTCGCGGTATTCCCTGCTTCCTCTGGCCTCATCCACGTCATCCAGGGGAGACACTATATGGGAGACTCCCGATGGCGTCAATGCTCAGGAGAGTGAGAAGAAAAAACACTATATAGAAATGTAAAAAAATTACAAAATGTAACATACAAAAATGTAATAGGCAAAAGGCCAATTTCTATAAAAAGACATTCAGTTAGTTTCGGTCGTTTAGACCTAAAATTCCTAGAGCTTCTGTGTGCAGAATGCAAAGCGCCTCCTTCTGTCTTAGCTCTTTCTCTTTGTTCCTGCAATTGATGTTAACTCTTTCCAAGCCAAACAGGGTAAGTGAACTACTGTCATATGTTCAATTAGTCTTGCTGCTCCCAATTTGGTGGATAAGGGTCTTTTGTGCTCTCTCAATCTCAATCGATGGAACAGAGGCCTTTTTGTGGAACCGATGTAATAACGATTGCACGGGCATAAAACTGCATAGATGACCCAGTCTGAACGACAACTGATAAAGTCTTTAACATAAATGTCCAAGCCTCCTAGTTTTATATATGCACCGGCATAAAGTAAAGCAATGGTTTTGGAAACTGTGCACTTATCTCAGCTCTGCATAGTTCCTGCTTTGTGTATACTTAGTGGTCAGACGGCTTTCTTATTGTACTGTTTATTTACTTGTTTTAAAGAAAATAAAACTGCATCATGCTAGGCTGGAGTGGACTATATTTGAGTTCCAGAAGCACCAGTCTAACTAAGAGGACACTGATCCTGTGAGCTAATCTCTTTATAGATGTGTGGTGTCCCAGCACCAACGGCTGTCCTGTGGGCTGCAGATTTCCTCGGGCATGCCTGTTGCACGTGTATTGGGCCCACTAAGAGACTGTATGTTATAGTTAAAGGGGTACTCCGGTGTAAACCTTTTTTCTTTTAAATCAACTGGTGGCAGAAAGTTAAACATATTTGTAAATTACTTCTATTAAAAAAATCTTAATCCTTCCTGTACTTATTTGCTGCTGAATACTACAGAGGAAATTCTTTTCTTTTTGGAATGCTCTCTGATGACATCATGACCACAGTTCTCTTTGCTGACATTATTATAATAATCTTGTCCTTAGTGGGATTTGAACCCAAGTCCCCAGCACTGCAAGACAGCAGTGCTTACCATTAGGCCACTATGCTGCCCTTAGCATACATCTGCTATGCATGGTTACTAAAGTGGACAGAGATGTCAGCAGAGAGCACTGTGTTCGTGATGTCATCAGTGTTCCAAAAAGAATGGAATTTCCTCTATAGCATTCAGCAGCTAATAAGTACTGGAAGGATTAAGATTTAATAGAAGTAATTTACAAATATGTTTAACTTTCTGCAAACAGTTGATTTAAAAGAAAAAAAGGTTTTCACCGGAGTACCCCTTTAAGATTTTCAAGCACTTTATTATATATCGGCATACAAAGAATGTGGTACATTCTTACCGATTGCATGGTCACTTCTATAACGGCAGTCTCTAAATGCTGGTATCTCTGGGTGGGAGCAGGGAGGCAGGGGGGAGTTTAGACGCTGGCCACGGACCATATTGCGTCACTTGACGCTTCGTCAGGCTGCTCCTGATTTTGTCAGGCCGCTTCATGTTTTCCATGCGTGTTTGAATCCAGGATTATTACAGGAGAATTGCAGTGCCGGTTTTAGCTCGTTTCTTGTGCGTTTTATACTTTATTATATACTTTATTGTGTTTACCATATGCACTGTATAATATATGCACTGTATAATATGTTATTTATGTGTACTATGCCTTTAACCCCTTAAGGACCAGGCCCATTTTGACCTTAAGAACCAGGTCAATTTTCATTTTTGTGTACAAAAAGAAATACACAAATTACAATTAAATTGCAGATATAATTGACCACAACGATTATAAAATACTTGCTGAGTACCCGGCGTTGCCCAGATTTTCCTTCCTAATTGGGGAGGAAAATCAACAAAGGAGGAAGCTTTTGACTTCATATCCCGTCCTCATGTATTCTTGTCATTTCCCAACCCCATATCCAGTCCCCATATCTCAACCTCATATCCCGTCCTCATATCCTGACCTCATATCCCCTCCTCATATCCCAACATCATATCTCGACCTCATATCCTGACCTCCTATCCCGTCCTCATATCCCAACCTCATATCCTAATCCCATATCTCGACCGCCTATGCCGATCTCATATCCCGACCTCCTATCGCGACCTCCTATCACGACCTCCTATCCCGACCTCCTATCTCAACCTCCTATCCCGACCTCCTATCCCGACCTTCTATCTCGTCCTCCTATTCTGTCCTCCTATCCCATTCTCCTATCCCGTCCTCCTTTCCCGTCCTCATATCTCGACCTACTATCTCGACTTCCTATCTTGACCTCCTATCCCGACCTCCTATCCCAACCTCCTATCCCGACCTCCTATCTCGTCCTCATATCCTGACCTCCTATCCTGACCTCCTATCCCAATCTTCTATCCCATCCTCATATCTCGACCTCTTATCCCGACCTCCTATCTCGACCTCCTATCCCGAATTCCTATCCCGACCTCCGATACTGACCTCCTATCGCAACCTCCTATCCCGACCTCCTATCCCGTCCTCATATCTTGACCTCCTATCCCGACCTCCTATCCTGTCCTCATATCTCAACTTCCTATCCCGACCTCCTATCTCGACCCCCTATCCCCCTATCCCGACCTTCTATCCCGACTTCCTATCCCGACCTCCTATCCCATCCTCCTATCCCATCCTCATATCCCGTCCTCCTATCTTGATCTCCAATCGACCTCCTATCTCGACCTTCTATCCCGACCTCATATCCCGACCTGTAATATGTGTACTAGGTATTGAAATATCTCCAGCCGTACAGAAGTTATGTGAGAAAATACATTTCCCATTGATTTGCATGGGACTTTAAACAAAAACCCCAACCCTCACAAATGGGGGTAGTTGAGGGTTAAATTAATGATTCTATATTTTAAGTGGACATATAAGTAACTTATGACCAAGTATTATCAAAATATCTCCAGCCATTTGGAAGGGACTTTAAACAAAAATCCAGATCCTGGAAAATGGGGGTGAGTAAGAGTTAAATTACCTATCCTATGTTTGTTGTTGACATATAAATATTGTGTGCCAAATTTCATGTCAATATCTTTAGCCATTTGGATGTGATGTTGGAACATACATACACATATACATACACACACAAATACACACATATACACGTTGAGTTTTATATTTATAGATTACAGGCTGGAATTCCCACGGATTGCGTGGTCACAAAGCACAGACATAATCCGTCTAAATTTACAAATTGCATACAGAATTGGTAATAATGACAATGTACAACAATAGCGGGCAAGATAATACTCTCTATCCCATAGTTGCCTCAATAAATATCCCTTATATGTCTCTACTTCCCTTGTTGCTGAATGCTTACAATTATGGACATTTATCAACGGGTTTAGTCAGGTTTTCTTTACTATAATTGTCGCAAAATTGTCGCAACTGCGACTACGTGATTTTTCGTGCGACATTTTGACTGGAAAGCGAGAAAAGCAAGTTTTCCAAAAATGAACTACGTAGTAATAATTTTAAAATGGACTACGGGTAGTCAGGTATTTATTAACTGTGACAGTCGCAACTGCGCAAAAAAAAGTCGCAACAGGGTTAAAAATTTACTACATTTACTCCAGCTCAAACATGGAGCAGAAAAAGCTACTACCAAAGTAAAAAAGGAAAAATTGCTTACGTAAAAGAAAATTATCAACAGGCTGAAACCAGTTGATAAATAAGTCACACATAAGCAAAAAAAAAGTAAGGAAAAAATTACTAAAAAAAAGAATACATAAGCAAACATTGATAAATGTCCCTCAATGAGCCTATATATCTCTATTAACAATTCTAGGGTATTCAGGACTTTGTATACGTATCACTGGCTTATACCTTATACACTGATATCATAATGAACAAATCATTATATGCATAATGTTTTGCCTATATTGGATCTGTGCTGTGTCACCTCGCTATCCCTACAGCTGTTTTGGATCCTTCTTCAGGGAGAATGTTACTTGTTTGTCCTCTGCTCCCTTATATACTGCTAAGCCCTGTATCTAACTTCCGGGATGCTACTCTTACTTTCACTGGCACAGGTGGCGTTAACTGGCAGTTTGACGTCACCGCCGCAGCGCTGCCCAGCTCATCACTATTCCTCCCCTTTCTCTTCATTACAGAGCAGCTAGAAGAGTGAGAGGCAGAGGGAGGGGAGGAATATTGATGAATTGGGCGCTGCGACCGGTGGCGGTGATGTGAGAGTGTCGGTTACCCCGCCTGTGCCAGTTAGCACTTCATTAGCATATAGGGAAAAACGAAGATATCGACAGAATGGCGGGGGCGGATCCGAGCACAGTAAGTATCAAACTGATCAGCGTTCCCCACTCAGTACCGTTGGTTAGTGCGGGGGAGCAAGCTGACAGTTTTCCTTTTAATCTCAGCCCGATATGGGCAGTATACTACCAGTCGCTGCATGAACCAGGCGCTCCAGTTGTCCTTCACTGATGCATGCACCAACGCTGATCAGCTTCTGCATGATTAGGGAATATGTGGCAGATCTCAACATTTAGTAGGTCTCCGGTATTTATGGAAACAATTACCCACAACAATTACCATGATATATAAACCTAATATCACATTGTGGGCATAATCATTACCCAATTACATATACTCATGCCATATATTAAAGTGACAGTGCATACAATATTTAAAATCCCAATTATTATCATACATAATTAAGTACTAATCCCCACTTTTTAATGCTATCATTATTGCTCTATTACACATGATTTAAATAATTGATTAAATATTGTAGTACTAACTTGCGTATGTCTCTGTCCACTCCATCATAGTGTATGGCTAAACATTATATATATATATATATATATATATATATATATATATATATATATATATATATATAGTAGATAATATGATGAAGGAGCAAGCTTCAAGCCTATAAAGTATCAATGCGGGTACTCAGCCAGCTCCAACCTCGACCACAGGTATAATGAACAACAAAAATCCAATGGGAAGCAAGCAGCGGCACTCCAGCAGTTTCAAGAAGAAGAAAATTCCTTTATTCACCCATATGGTGCTACGCTTCGACCCACTCAATGGAGTCTTTATCAAGCATACAGTGAAGGTCTGTCCACAAGGGCGTGACAACAGTGACATAACTAGTCAAAACAATGTAAATATATGTGCTAAATACAGTGATCTATACAATAAATGTCTAAGTCACATACATAATAATAAATTGCAATACAGTGCAATTGTAATACAGTGTCTGACATGTCCTCAATATATTGCACATGTCTTCTGAAACAGAATAAACATTAATAAGTGGGTGTTACCTCCGTCACCGGACAGCCTACTTTCCTTGCACGGCGTGTCTCCACCACTGTTTGTAAACAGAGGCAGTGCGCAGGTCCGGAACACATCACATGATCAATCACATGATGCAATCACATCATCGGGAGAAATTGTGTATTGCGGCTCCGCGCCGCAATAGACACTCTCTCACTGGCTAACAGATGAGAGGGTGTCAATGTTGTAAAAACGCCATATTAAATATGGGAAATAGTGTGGGCATAAAGCAAGGTAAGTATATTAAAAGAGATAGATCAGGCAGCAAACTTATAAATCAAGGGGATGAATTATCAATGTATGGAGCATACTGCCTAAAAGTGATAGGCTAGCATGTCCCTCACACATTCTCCGCAGATCGCAGTGAAATAAATGTGACGGGACAACGGACCACTCGGGGTCAGTGTCTAATGGGTGTATATTACACCTCCATAGCCCACCTGTCACTCCTGTGTTCCTCTCTATGCCATTCACTGTAAAATAAAAGGTCCAGCTCCAAATTAACCCTGAATACCCCTAAGATTTATAAGTTTGCTGCCTGATCTATCTCTTTTAATATACTTACCTTGCTTTATGCCCACACTATTTGCCATATCTAATATGGCATTTTTCCAACATTGACACCCTCTCATCTGTTAGCCAGCGAGAGAGTGAGCGGCGCGCATCCGCAAAACACATCTTCTCCCAATGACGTGATTGCATCATGTGATTGATCATGTGATGTGATGTGTTCCGGACCTGCGCACTGCCTCTGTTTACAAACAGTGGTGGAGACACGCCGTGCAGGAAAAGTAGGCTGTCCGGAGATGGAGGAAACACCCACTTATTAATGTTTATTCTGTTTCAGAAGACATGTGCAATATATTGAGGACATGTCAGACACGGTATTACAATTGCACTGCATTGCACTTTATTATTATGTATGTGACTTAGACATTTATTGTATAGATCACTGTATTTAGCACATATATTTACATTGTTTTGATAAGTGATGTCACTGTTGTCAAGCCCTTGTGGGCAGATCTGTACAATTGTGAACCATATATATATGGCATATGTTCACCTTCACTGTATGCTTGATAAAGACTCCATTGAGTGGGTCAAAACGTAGCACCATATAGGTGAATAAAGGAATTTTCTTCTTCTTTAAACTGTTGGAGTACCGCTGTTTGCTTCCCATTGGATTTTTGTTATATATATATATATATATATATATATATATATATATATATATATATAGTGCTCACTTATATAAATCTCTGTACTGAAAATGTTAAAATAATTTAAATATTATAAATGGCCATATGCTATCCCTAGTTAAGACATGACATGCTTCCCTTCTGAACCACAACCACAATTACATCACTGACCAAACACCGCAATGATAACCTATTGCAACACTATAGTAGTGGATCCGCTGGACCTGTGTGGTAGATGACTTGGATTGTACCAGGGAGCCAAGTCTAAGGTGCCGCTGGTTATAACCAAAGCCCACAGCAAAGCAGGATGGTCTTGCTGCATCAGGCAGCACCCAGATCGCTACCCCTGGCACGGCTCAACCACACAAGCAGTTGAGGACATTCGAGGCAAAGGTGGGATAAGGCAACTTGTGGTCAGGATAGCAGAAGGTGAGGGCTAGCGGCACAATAGCATAGTCAAGAAGATAGCAAGTTGTCAGTAGGCAGGCGGCAAAGGAGCAAGGTCAGGTCATGGAGCAAAGGGTATGAAACACAGCAAGGCAACTCTCAGGAACGCTTTCTCTCAGGCACTAGGGCAACAAAGATCTGGCAGGGAAGTGTGGGAGGTGAAGGAATTTATCAATGAGCCACAGGTGTTACTTCACTAATGGGCGCACTGGCCCTTTAAATCTTAAAGCTCCGGTGCGCTCCCTAGGGGACGGGGACACGCGCGCCAGAGCAGAGAGGCAGAGGCTGAGGTAGGAGAAGCACCAGGTGAGTGATGGGCTGGGATTCACATGCGGGCACGTCCCGTGATGCGAATCCTAGCCCCGCCAGCAGCAGCAGGTAACGGGACCATGAGCTCACAGCCAGCGTGTGCGGCTGGAATGCATGATGTAACCCCTTAGGTCTCCCCCTCCTTTTACGATTCCTGAGAAGGTGACGTTCCAGGATATTCTCCTCAGGCTCCCAAGATCTCTCCTCAGGACCGTAACCCTCCCAGTTGACCAGAATTTTTTTTAACCTTTTTTAGCAAGAATCTCTTTAACTTTGTAGACGTCAGAAGAGCCAGAGACAGGTGTGGAGTGTGGAGACAGGTGTGAGTTTGTAGGAGACAAGATTATTTTTTTGTAGAATCTGGAAGGGACCAAAGTAGCGAGGACTAAGCTTGTAATAGGATATCTTTAAGCAGATGTACTTGGATGAAAGCCATACCATGTCACCAGGAGAGAAGGACGGAGGAGGTCTTCTAATTTTATACCCTTGCGCCTTCATGCGTGAAGAAGCCTGAGATAACGACTCTCGGGTCTGTTGCCAGATGGTGGAGAAGTCACAGACCAGTTCATCAACAGCAGGCACACCGGAGGAAACTGGGAGAGGAAGAGGAGAACGGAGATGGAGTCCGTAGACAACAAAAAAGGGAGACAACCTCATGGACTCGGAATCCTTATGATTATATATGAGAATATGAGAATTCAGCCCAGGGGGGAAGGTCAACCCAATCATCTTGGCAAACTGAAACAAAATGTCGAAGATAAGTCTAAAGAATTTGATTAACCCTCTCCACTTGACTGTTGGACTGAGGGTGGTAGGCCAAGGAGAAGTCCAGATTGATGTCCAGAAGGTTACAAAGGGCTCACCAGAACTTAGAAACAAACTGAACATCACAAACTGAAACAATATGCTGAGGAAGACCATGTAAACGAACGACATGCAACAAGAAGTACTTCGCCAGCTGCAAGGCAAAAGGAAGACCTGGTATAGGAATGAAATGAGCCATCTTGGAAAACCAATCTACAACGAGCCAGATGACAGTGTTATTTTGAGATTGTGGCAAATCGGTGATGAAAACCACGGCGATATGGGACCAGGGAGTTTCCGGAATGGGTAAAGGCTGTAAGGATCCTGCAGGTCTCTGTTGAGGAGTTTTGACACGGGCAAAAGTTTCACAGGAACAAACAAAATCAGAAACGTCATGTTCAAGATGGGGCCACCAGTAGTGCCGGGAGATTAGAAATAGAGTTTTGCGTATACCAGGATGACCTGCTGTCAAGGAAGAACTACCCCCATTTCAGTACCTTGCATCTTAATCTGGCGGGAACAATGGATTTTCCTGGAGGAACTTGATGAATTTAAGCAGGAGTGGCAGTAATCAAATGGTCAGGAGTCATAATATGCCTAGGCATGGAGTCCAAACCAATGACGTCCAAGGACCTGGAGGGAGCATCTGCCCTGATGTTTTATCTGCCGGACGAAAGCGGATGAAAAAGTTGAACCTAGAAAAGAGCAGTGACCACCTTTCCTGGTGGAGGTTCAAACGCTGAGCAGACTGAAGGTATAGAAGATTCTTATGGTCAGAGTAGATGCTGACTGGATGAGAAGAACCTTCCAATAAATGTTGCCATTCTTCCAAGAATAGCTTGATAGCGAGGAGTTCACAATCTCTAATGGAGTAATTGCTCTCTGCAGGAGAGAAGGTTTTGGAGAAGAACCCACAAGTTACAGTCTTGCCCTTGGTGTTTTTCTGTGTAAGAACGGCATCGGCTCCAACAGATGAGGCATCAACCTCCAGAGACAATGTAGCCAAGAAATGGAAGACTAGACTTCTCGAACATCTCTCCAGTTTGGCGTGGAGATGATTCTTCCGTAGTCGCTAAAGAACCAGATGAGCATGAGTACGATGTTCCTCTAAAGTTGGAAAAGAAGATCAGGATGTCATCTAGGTATACGACAACACAGATGTAGAGAAGATCTTGGAAGATATCATTGACAAACTCTTGAAAAACAGCTGGAGCATTGCAGAGACCAAAAGGCATTATGAGACACTCAAAATGTCCATCATTGTATTGAAGGCCATCTTCCACTCATCTCCCTTGCGGATACGAATGAGGTTATACGCTCCATGTAAGTCCAACTTGGAGAAAACCTTGGCACCACGTAGATGGTCAAAAAGTTCTGAGATAAGAGGTAGTGGGTAACGGTTCTTGACCCCTGTAGTCAATGCAAGGACAGAGTGAGCCATCCTTCTTCCCAACAAAGAAGAAACCAGCTCCAGCAGGAGAAGGGGACTTACGAATGAATCCCTTTTGGAGATTCTCCTGGATATACTCAGCCATGGCTTTGGTCTCAGGAACCGATAAAGGGTATATCCTTCCACGAGTAGGAGTGGTACCAGGCAGAAGATCTATAGGGAAGTTGTAAGGATGATGTGGAGGCAGAGACTCAGCCTGTTTCTTGCAGAATACCTCAGAGAAATCTTGGTAAGGTGGCGGCAGGCCAGGTAAAAGAGCAAGACAAGAAAGAACTTTAGGCTGAACTGGTTGGCCAGGATTGTCCCCAGTGAATTATTTTTCCAGTTCTCCAATCCAGTTGCAGAGAATGGCGTTGTAGCCAAGGAAGGCCAAGAAGAATGTCAGAAGTACAGTGTGGCAGAACATAGAATTCAATCTTTTCTTCATGCAATACACCCACTTGCATGATGAGAGATTCTGTACGGAAGTGAACCATACAGTCCAGATTTTGTCCATTAACAGAGGAGATGAACAAGGGCTTGGCAAGCCGAGTGACAGGAAGATGATACTTGTGGACCAAAGAAGCATCAATAAAGTCACATGCTGATCCAGAATCCAAAAATGCTGTAGCACTAAAGGAAGACTTGGCAGAAGTGAAGACTTGTACAGAAATAGTTAAGCGTGGAGAGGTAGTATTCACACCCAGGGACGCCTCTCCCACGTACCCTAGGTGCGGGCATTTCCCGGGCGCTGTGGGCGAACTGCACAGTCCTTGAGGAAGTACTCTGGGCTAGCACAATACAAGCACAAATTCAAACTGCGTCGTTGTGACCTCTCCTGTTGCGTAAGACGAAAACAATCTACTTGCATATCCTCTTTGGCAAGAGGCGCAGGAAACTGAAGAAGTGGACGTTGAAACAGGGGTGCCAGGCGAGGATATCTCCGTTTATGGACTGGTTCCCTCTCTAAGCGCAGTTCCTCCTCTCTCAGCAAAAAGCACATCAACTCGTGTGGCCATGTGGATAAGTTCAGTTAAAGAAGATGAAGGATCACGTGCATCGAGGGCATATTTAATCCTGCTTGACAGTCCTTTTTTGAATGTGGCACACAAGGCCTCATCATTCCATGCAAGTTCTGAGGCTAGAGTGCGGAATTGAACTGCGTAGCCACCAACGAAAGAATTCCCTGGACAGAGGTTCATCAAAGCCGTCTCAACAGAAGAGGCATGTGCGGGTTCCTCAAAGACATTGCAAAATTCTGCCAAGAAAGCTGACAAATTGGAGGATACCGGATCACCATGGTCCCTAAGGGGTGTAGTCCAGGCCAGGGTTTTTCCGGACAGTAGACTAATGACAAAGGCCACCTTTGCACGTTCCGTCTTAAACAGTTCATACATGAGCTCCAACTGCATGGAGCACTGTGTGATGAAGCCTCTGCATAACTTGATTACCGTAATTACCCCCAATTTAAAGATTACCCATACAATGTTATATAATTCACATATCCCTAAAATACTAGTCTGACATTAAAATTAAGTTTCAGATGGGCTTTCCTTTTGTTCTATCTATCCCCATTGTTGTACACGAGAAGCAGCACATCATGGAGATCTAATATTTCTACTATAATAAATAAAAAGAAAAAACAAATTAAAATCAAAGCAGACTGGATATACATACTTTTACAAATAAGAGACAATGCTCAGTTGCTCATTTAGGCTGGCCAGGAACCATTGTAGCTAATGTAGCAATCCAACATGCTTCCTTTCGGGCATATGCCTAAAATACTAGTATAATATTACTATTAAGATGGGCCCGTGTAGAATCATATACTCTAGTTTTGTTTCTTTTGGTATACAATGTTGATAGTAGAGGATTCTGGTATTATGGCAGAGACATGGACAGTAATAGCATGAAAATAGAGATGCATTTTGATATTTCTTGTCCTAAGGGACCTTTGTGTCCAATTTTCATTTTTGCACTTTTGCTTTTTTCTCCTTCCCTTCTAAAAATTTTAATTTTGCACCTACAGAGCCAGATAAAGGCTTGTGTTTTGCATCACAAATTTTACTTTGTTATGACATCAATTATTTATTAACAAAATCTACTGCAAAACCCCAAAAAAACATATATTTGTGGGGTGAAATTGAAAAAAAAAAAAAAAAACGCCATTCTGTAACTTTTGGGGGCTTCAATTTCTACAATGTGCAATTTTCGCTAAAAATGACACCTTACAGTATCTTTATTCTGTAGATCCATACCGTCACAAGGATACCCAATTTATGTAGGTTTTATTTCACTACATGCACCAAAATTAGTATGTTTAAAATTGTCATATTCTGACCCCTATAACTTTTTTATTTTTCCACATACTGTGATGTATTGGGGCTCATTTTTTTGTGCCGTGGTCTGTAGTTTTTATCTGTACAATTTTTGTTGTGATGGGACTTTCTGATTGATTTTTATTCATTTTTCTATTATATATGACCAAAATGCACAATTTTGGTATGTTTTTACGTGCACACCATTGACCGTGTGGTTTAACTAACAATATATTTTAATATTTTGGACATTTACGCGTGTGTCAGTACCACATAATTATATTTTTTTAATTACATGTTTTTATTTTTTTTAAAAATGGGAAAAGGGGAGTGATTCAAACTTTTATTAGGGAAGGGGTTAATGCACTTTTATTAACTTTTTTTTTTTTTACACTTTTTTTTTAGCTCCCATAGGGGGCTTTACCATGCAATCTTCTGATTGCATATACTGATCAATGCTATGCCATAGCATAGCATTGATCAGTGTCATTGGTGCTCTGCTGCTTTTCAAGCCTGCTATGTAGGCATAAAGCAGCAGAAGACCGATCGGATAGCGAGGCAGGTAAGGGACCTCCCGGCGTCCACTCAGCTGATAGGGACTTGCGATTTTGCCGTGGATGTCCCGATCAGCTCCACTGAGCTACCAGCACCGTTAACCTCGCATTTTAGATACTGCGATTAACTTTGATTCCGGCATCTAAAGGGTTAATGCAGGGCATCGGCTCGATCGGCAGTGCCCTTCAGTTTCCATGGGTCCTGGCTGCCCATAGCAACTAGGACCCAGTTCTCCGCTCGTGGTTTAAACCCTGTTAATGGGACCATGTTTGGCCTAGGAGATGCTGTTTCTTTCTAGGACCATGTGTAGGTAAATGGTGCCCTGACATCACAAAGTGATTAGGAATTCCTTGCACCCCCGTGTCACCACTAAAGGTATTTGATACATATACCCCATTTGTCACACTGGCAAACTATAACTCCATTTACTTTACAAATTAAACTAATTTCCTATCATTACAGTCATACAATGTACATATCCTTTTTCATATGGTATTTTCTTCACTTGATGTAGGTTTATGCTTCATTCTGTTATGTTATGCGCTCCGGCCACACATGCTGGCCGTGAGCGCATGGTCCCCTTACTCTCTGGGTGTTTCTCCTGCCTCTGCCTCTCTGCTCTGGCGCACGTGTCCCTGTCCCCTAGGGTGCGCATGCGCCGGAGCATTAAGATTTAAAGGGCCAGTACACTCATTAGTGTAATCCACCTGTGGCTCATTCATAAATTCCTCCACCCTGCTCAGTTCCCTGCCTTGTGCCTTTGAGAAAGTGTCCCTCTGTATTGCCTTGCCATGTATCAGATCTCTTTCTCTTGTGACTTGACCTTGCTCCTCTGCTGCCTGCTTTCTGAACTCCTGCTTCGCTTTGACTACGCTACTGTGCCACCTGCCCTGACCTTATGCTATCCAGACTATGAGTTGCCTTATCCCTCCTGTGCCTCGCATCTCCTCAGCCGCCTGTGTGGTCGAGCCGTGGCAGGGGTAGCAACCTGGGTGCCGCCTGCAGCACCAAGTCCATCCCGCTTTGCGGCGGGCTCTGGTGGAAACCAGTGGCACCTTTGACTCCGCTCCCTGGTATGGTCCGAGTCATCTGCCACACAGCGGATCCACATCCACCGGGGTACCTGTCTTTAGAAATGTGAGTGTTACACATTCTTAATAAAAAGATTTGTTTAAAAAAAAAAAGAATAATTATAAGCATTTAAGGCATTCAGACTAGAGGTCAATAAGTGACTATTTTTATCTGTATTGTATTTATCTGTCATAATTTTCATCAATGCCTTGCTTGGATTGGCAACCGACCTCAAAGAAACAGACGTAGACTGTCCTGTAAAAGCAAGTTGGTTGAAGGTCATATATAATCCCTAGGTCTGAGCATAATATATGACATTATTTAGTAATACTCAGACACAACGTATCTGTGCAAAGAAAAATGTAATATAATACACTTGAAATGTTTTCTGTTCAAATCAGCTGAAAAAAAACACCACTTAAGACAGAATAGTAATTGTAATGGAAACTAGCGACACTAAACAATTTGTCTTCTTTATAATGACTGATGCAATTTCATCTGGAAAATTAAAGCAATTGCTCCAGTCAAGCCTTTGTCTGTATCATTTAGAACTTGCATCATTAGATCTGATGGCTCTAAAAGTTGGATCAATACATGCAAAATTGTGAAACTTATTTGGATGACAATGTGTGTTACAGCTTGCTCTTTAACAATGCCATTCTGTTAGCTGACCTCATGCTGTCTCAATAAGAAAAGCATAAGCAGATTGCTACTCAATAAGAGGAAAGGAAAATATTGTATATCTACAATTGTCTGTGTTATTCATGGAATGTATTCACCTTTTGAAGAAAATGATCTCAAAGTGATATTATAAAATATTTCAGAATTGAACACCATGTTTTAGGGTACGTTCAGACGGGTGGATTTACAGCATATTTTACGCTGCAGATACACCGCAGAAGGACCTCTGTATGCTGCCTTTACATGTGCCTGCTCGGAGCGGCAATATGCAGCTACGTGCAGACACACTGAAGCGATGTGTGAATTGCTGCGCATGCGCGATGTACTCGCACACATCACGGCCGCTTCCCCTGCTCTATGAGCTAGGCTGAGAGCTGCCGCGACGTGCGAGTATACTGCGCATGCAGTGCTCTCTGCTCTCTGATTTGTTCCTGCTATGGACAGTTTCTGACACAGACAGAGGTGTCAGCAGAGAGCACTGTGGTCAGACAGAAAATAACTGTACAACTTCCTCTGGAGCATACAACAGCTGATAATTACTGGAAGGATTAAGATTTTTTAAATGAAATCATTTACCAATCTGTTTAACTTTTTGGCACCAGTTGATTGAAAAATTGTGTTTCACCAGAGTACCCCTTTAAAAAAAATGCTGCAAAAGCATATAACGTTGCTTGCCTGTCTGCTCCAGTTCTAAAAATAGCAAAATACATTTGTTTTGTGGGTATGCAATTCTTTCCCCCTCCCATGTAGTCTCACTACTTTCAAGTTTTTGCTCAGTTCTCCGACACTGTCTACTCCCGTACTCTAGCCTTGAGAAATGCAAGTTTGGATGATACAGTCCTAAAACACTTCATTAATGGATTTTTTTTTTAAATAGTAAGCTCCTGGTAGGTGTCTTCAGGAAGATTAACATGAGATTAACAGAAGGCTCTGGCCTCTACTGGAGGCCTATACAAAAAAGCTTTAATAAAGTTTATTTTCTCTGGCTCAAAGTTCAAAGGCAGCAGAATTCCCTCAGCAAGGACAGGATTGTTTTCTGGAAGAGAAAGGTTCTTTACAAGAGTTCATGATATATCTTCATGGGCCCCCAGGCAGGGTGTAGAGTTCTGGTTCACTGGTATAGTGGCCATAAGAAAGAACCTGGCTGGGTTGAGAGTTGGACTAGGCATATACAGTGGGCAAAAAAGTATTTAGTCAGCCACCAATCGTGCAAGTTCTCCCACCTGTAATTTTCATCATAGGTATACCTCAACTATGAGATACATAATGAGAAAAAAAATCCATAAAATCAAATTGTCTGATTTTTAAAGAATTTATTTGCAAATTATGGTGGAAATGAGTATTTGGTCAATAACAAAAGTTAATCTTAATACTTTGTTATATACCCTTTGTTGGCAATGATAGAGGTCAAACATTTTCTGTAAGTCTTCACAAGGTTTTCACACACCGTTGCTGGTATTTTGGTCCATTCCTCTATGCAGATCTCCTCTAGAGCAGTGATGTTTTGGGTCTATCGCTGGGCAACATGGACTTTCAACTCCCTCCAAAGGTTTCCTATGGGGTTGAGATCTGGAGACTGGCTAGGCCACTCCAGGATCTTGAAATGCTTCTTACAAAGCCTCTCCTTCATTGCCCGAGCGGTGTGTTTGGTATTATTGTCATGCTGAAAGACCCAGCCACATTTCATCTTCAATGCCCTTGCTGATGGAAGGAGGTTTTCACTCAAAATCTCATGATACATGGCCCATTTCATTCTTTCCTTTACACAGATCAGTCATCCTGGTCCCTTAGCAGAAAAGCAGCCCCAAAGTTTGATGCTTCCAACCCCATTCTTCACAGTAGGTATGGTGTTCTTTGGATGCAACTCGGCATTCTTTCTCCTCCAAACACGATGAGTTGAGTTTCTGAATATATGACATTCTCCCAATACTCTTCTGGATCATCTAAATTAGGGGTCTCAAACACAAATTATCTGGGGGCCACTGGGGGTAGAGGCTGGGTGAGGCTGGGCCACATGCGCCCTTCACATATAATGCCCCCATGATGCACCCCTCACATATAATGCCCCCATCATGTGCCCCTCACATATAATGCCCCCATAATGCACCCCTTACATATAATGCCCCATCATGCACCCCTCACATATGATGGCCCCATCATGCACCCCTCACATGTAATGCCCCCATCATGCCCCAAGACAGGCCCCCAGATAGATATTACCCCCATCAGATAGGGCTCCCTTGGACGTACAAAGGCCCCCAGATAGATATGACCCTCATCTGGTAAGGCTCCCCAGTAGGTACATAAGCCCCCATATAGATATGACCCCCATCTGGTAGGGCTCCGAAGTAGGGATAGAGGCCCCAGATAGATATGATCCCCATCACTGATGGGGGTAATATCTGTCTGAAGGCCTGTCTACCTACTTAATTGCCCTACCTAATGATCAGGTAGGGGCTCCCAATATGTGTAAAGGCCCCCAGATAGGTATTACATTCGGCAGGTAGGGCTCTTATTTAAACAATTATGCCCCCTAAGAAGATAAGTTAGCACCTGGTGACAAGCAGGTCCTCCCTAATTAGGCAAGTAATTAGGCAAGTTAAGTTTCACAGTTACAGTACGTACATCTCCCTGCTGCAGCCTAAAACAAGCCATCTTTGCGGTGATGCATGTGTTAGGTGACATCATCACATGCGCCGTGCAGGAAGTCAGCATCACTTCGTCCTGCGCTGCAGATGCGATGATGTCACCAATCATGCGCATCCCTCCAGGAAGGCTTGTCATAGGCTGCAACAGGGAGATATAGGTACAGTAGCAGTGTGTGCCGACGTGTGTGAAGTTTTCCCAGCCTAGTGCATATCTACAATTTTGTTTCTGGTGTCCTTCGACAGCTCTATGATCTTGGCCATAGTGAAGTTTGGAGTGTGATTGTTTGAGGTTGTGGACAGGTGTCTTTTATACTGATAACAAGTTCAAACAGTTGCCAGTAATACAGGTAACGAGTGGAGGACAGAGGAGACTTTTAAAGAAGAAGTTACAGGTCTGTGAGAGCCAGAAATTTTGCTTGTTTGTAGGTGACCAAATATTTATTTTCCACCATAATTTGCAAATAAATTCTTTAAAAATCAGACAATGTGATTTTTGGGATTTCTTTTTCTCATTATGTATCTCATAGTTGAGGTATATACCGATGATGAAAATTACAGGCCTCTCTCATCTTTTTAAGTTGGAGAACTTGCACAATTGGTGGCTGACTTAATACTTTTTTGCCCCTCTGTATGCACACCCAGAGACTCTGATGCTCTGAACTAATCACTGTGGCTACTACAATTAATTCCATGTGCACAGAACTACAACATGGCTATAACTGAATAGTGTTGCTTGCGAATATTCGCGATGCGAATTTTGTTCGTGAATAATCACAGTACACATCACAGTGGTCATCCATCTCTGCTTCCAGCTTGTGTGGTGTAAAGAAGGCTCTAATACTACTGTGTGAGATGGCGTGGGAATTTTTGCATATGCAAAAATTTGCATATGCTAGTTTTCGCATATGCAAATTTTCATTTATGCAAATTTTTTATCGGAAAATTTTGCATACGCAAATTTTTGCATATGCGAAAATAAAACGCGAATATTACGAATATGCGAATTTAGCGAATATATGTCGAATATTCGTCCATATATTCGCGAATTTGAATATGGCCCATGCCGCTCAACACTATATATCAAAATACAGCATATTAGCAAAGCAGATTGCTTGATGTCTATTTATATCACAGAACAGAAAGCATTATGCATAGTGTAATGTATGATATATATATATATATATATATATATATATATATATATATGCTTATGACTTGATAAAGGGAGGAATCCCGAAAGCTTGTCTCTACAAAATCTTGTTAGTCCAATAAAAAAGGTATTACAAGATACTGCAACTACCGATGATTTTGCTTTATATATATATATATATGTAATATATTTAGTGCCATTATACATATTAGTGCAGTGATTGATTTAGAATCCTGATGTTTACATCTGCTGCTGTTGATTATTTTGCCTTGTTATATTAGATATATTTTTTTCCTTCTCCTCTGCTATTTTAAGTAATGCAGTTAATCAGACTCAGTCCATGCTCACATATGTATATTTCAATAACACCTGATATAATAATAATAATAATCTGACTGAAAACACTACGCAATGAGACTCACAGTACAGGAAAAATGACACACTGCAAAAGCACTTTGACCATATGATACTACAATTAAAGTAGGATCTGTTGCAGGATACTGCAATTATGCACAATTACTGTAATTTCTGAAATAGTTAATTCATGTTTGGTGATATTGTCATTTTAAAAGAATGTAATATTAAGCCCCTGACTTATGCCATTGTATAGACACATAAATAAATAGCCATTAACACATTTTTTTCGTATTGTGTTCTTTTGTTTAAGAAAACATTGTAGACTATGCTTTTCCATACAGTGTAGGAGGTGTTCTAATGCATACTTACCCAGCATATGCTAAAAGGACACTCTTTTTGGCATATACTGGGAGCATATGGGTCAATGGACATATTTAGTATGTAGACTGGAAGCTTTACAGGCACAGATGCCTAGCATGTGCAAAAAGACAAAATGGAACCTAAAAAAAACTCCCTTTCCCCAAAGCAAGCACAGTCATTGACGGCAGCTATATTTTTCAGAGCATTTTGAGCTTATACTTGTTCATTAAAGGTATATTATTAGTTTTCTCTGCGGTGTACAGCCTACTGGCACAGGAGAATATAAATAGCAACACAGCATCATAACCCTATGGGGCGTAACATGTGACTCATATCTCTGAAAGCCAGAGCTTTTCTCCGAACACACATAAGCAGGATAATTGGCTAATAAAATGATATTGCATTGTGAGAGTTAAACTTCTGTATCAACCAATATGATGTGCCACTTACAATGCTGTATCTGTCAGATAGAATCAAAGCCTTAAACTGAGAGACTACCTTGAAGCTGCTCTAAATGCATGCATCACAATTCCCTTATATAATTTCATTATACAAAAAAAAAACACAACAATCTGCAAGCAGAAAGTGACAAGTCAAATGCACTGTTGCTGGGAGCTTTACAAATATGTATACAAATACAAATTGTGTGACCTCTTTTTGAACACGCTATTATAATAGCAAAACAAAAGGATATGTATGGTAAGTAGCCCAAACAAAATCTCTAGTCACTAAATGACTGCTGCTGTGTAATATTTCTTAGCTTGTCATACATCAACTTGGGACATATAGCAATAACACTATGTGAACCTATCCTTAGCAGGTAAAAAGGACACGTTATTCACACAACGCTTGATTTCTCAATTTAACACTAGAAGATGCCCAGTAATTATCATATAATAACATTGGGAAATGACCCTCCTCCCAGACACAAACTCTGTGTCACACTGGGCAGGGATAAGTGTGGCCCTGAAATGGCTCACACCTTCTGTCTTTGCCTTTTTGGGTGCCCACCTCCTTCATAAAATGTGGACACAACCACGGTGCCAGTCCCTACCTTACTAAGGTACAGGGCAAGGCAAAGTCAAATAATAAAATACAAAAATACAGACACAGGTCAAGGTACAGTAGGGAGCAGACAGACTAACAGAAGCAAAACTAACACATTGACACAATAAGTCAATGTCCACTATCCGCATCAAAACCAGGAGTTGTCAAAAAATACCAGAGAAGAGTCAGAGAGCGGAGCCAAAGGGTCAAAATGCCAGATATAACAGATACAGTATAAAGCTAGCTAGGAGTATAAACTGAGCTCTTTAGCAGACAAATATTAGGAGTAGACTGCCAGTTTATGTGGAGCCAGAACAGGTGCTCCAATCAAGGTCAGCTGACCAGTCCAGGCAGCCGGGCATAACCCAGGAACAAAAAAACTATGAAAACCTGTCAGAAACTTTTAACCCCATAGGTTCTGATAGGAAGGTTCTGTACAAGAGTTCATGATATCTCTTCATGCACTTATAGGCAGGGTGTATAATTCTGGTCCACTGTGGTATAATGGCCATAACAAAGGACCTAGCTGTGTTTAGAGTTAAACTAGGCACGTGTGCACACCCTGGAAGTTTCACAGCACAAGTTTTGGCAGCTCACTATATGAACATGGCTATAACTGAACTGGTCTAAACCAGATGCCTGCCCTCTACTAAGAGGAAGCATAGGTTAGAAAAATGTCACCCATAGGTTCTAGCAAATTCTCCTTTGAATGAAGTTAGCTAAGTAAAGTTTATGGGGTCTTCTTTTAAGCGTTTTACAAATTATACTATTAGATGGCAGCAAATTTGCGAACAATGTATACACATATCATTGAACAGAAAGCATTATGCATAGCGCTATGTATGTGATGTATGCAATTTATATATTTAGGACCATTGTAAATATTAGTGCAGTGATTAATTTAGAATCCTAAACTAATGAGCAGCAATAGAAAAACTAACAGGGAATACACAAACATATAGCCAGCGTAAAAAAGTCAGTAACTGAGAGGACGAGAGAGAGAGATGGAGAGAGAGAGAGAGAGAGATAGAGGGGCAGTACAAAATCAGAATGTAATAGAGTAATCTGGAAAACATGCCAAGAATATACAGAAGATAAACAGGAATAGCAAACCAGAGCCAAGGACAATGAAAAGATAATTTATTGCAGGAAAGAACAAAGAGTCTAAGAGCAGTATAAATTGGCCAGTTCAGGAGGGTAGAAATGCTAAGGCTGGACACATTTGGCCAGTTGAAAATGCCTCCTTATTAGCCGGGTGTCATCATTAGAGATAAATGAGCTGAATTCGGCAAACCCAGATTCGACCTGAACTTCAGGATTTTTCTGGCTCGGCGAAGACTCCACCTTTTACTGGTTTGGCTTGCATTAGTCAGTAAATAGCTAAAAAAAAGACAAAGCATGGTTTTTGGCAGACGGAAGAAGCAGGGCAGGCAGGGGGCTGTGAGATGATGTAGAGAAAGCAGCAAATTCCTTGATAACCCAGGTCTATCATGTGATTTGCTGCTTACTGTGTCAATCAAGCAGAAAGGCCAACAGGACACAACCAGGGACACAAATAAAAGGGCACTAATGTGAGCCACAGTGTTGAGACCGCTGGGAACTTCTGCAGATAGAGAACTTCTGCAGAGGGAGAAAGCCTGACATAGGGGCAGTTAGGGCTTAAAAAGAAAGAGACTAAAATACAGAGTACAAAGAGAAGAGAAATAGGGACAGGTAGTGCTAAGAAAGAGAGAGATAAAGATTATAAAGAGATATCTTGTGTGTGTGTGTGTGTGTGTGTGTGTGTGAACAGGATTTAATCCACATACAAGAAGAATCTTATAATGGCTTGGATACACCAAAACAGCATAAAAGGAGGGGACATCCTAATCACAGCCTCCGAAGGGCTCATCTTTTGCTGCCACAATTCAACAGCTTTTTTCAAGGGTCATACCTGCATATGCTTGAATTGAATAGTGTTCCTGAAACAGCTCCAGTGAGAGGCATTGTTCTGTGCCACCCACAAAGCGTATTCAAGTGGCACCTATATACCTATAGGACCTGTCAACACAGTAGTGAATATAAAAGATTTCCGCAAATACCTTCAGTACGCATTGTGCTGTCATCCTTGCCACCCAAAAAGCATGTTGAAGTTACACGTATCTTTCCTGTAGTATTATATCGTTCTGGTGCATTTAATATTGTTCTGCA
The DNA here is from genome assembly GCF_029499605.1 of Hyla sarda. Classification (NCBI taxonomy): domain Eukaryota; kingdom Metazoa; phylum Chordata; class Amphibia; order Anura; family Hylidae; genus Hyla; species Hyla sarda. Next base: position 448,047,876 of record NC_079189.1, read on the forward strand.
AACACCTTCAGTACTCATAATGCTGTCTCCTCTTTCACCCAAAAAGAATGTTGAAGTTACACATATCTAGCTTGTAGTGTTATACGGGTATGGTGCATTTAATATTGTTCCACAAGCACTTTCAATAATCATTGTGCTGTGTTCTCTGCCACCCAAAAAGCATGTTGAAGTTACACGTATCTTTCCTGTAGTATTATATCGTTCTGGTGCATTTAATATTGTTCTGCAAACACCTTCAGTACTCATAATGCTGTCTCTTCATTCACCCAAAAAGAATGTTGAAATTACCCATATCTAGCTTAAAGTGTTGCTATTTAACATAGTAACATAGTTCATAAGGTTGAAAAAAGACCAGAGTCCATCAAGTTTAACCTATATCTCTACTGAGCTGTTCCAGAGGAAGGCAAAAAAAAAACTCATACTAGAGGTAAAAATTCCTTGCCGACTCCAATATGGCAGTCAGAATAAATCCCTGGATCAACATTCTGTCCCTATAAATCTAGTATACATAACCAACAGTGTTATTACTCTCCAAAAATGCATCCAGACCCCTTTTGAGCTCTTTTACAGAGTTCCCCATGACCACCTCCTCTGGCAGAGAGTTTCATAGTCTCACTGCTCTTACAGTAAAGAACCCCGGTCTGTAGAGGATGCCCCCTTGTTATGGATACAGTCCTGGGTATAAATAGATCATGGGAGAGATCTCTGTACGGTCTCCTGATATTGATATATTTATACATAGTTATTAGGTCTCACCTAAGTCTTCTTTTTTCTAAACAAAATAACCCCAATTCTGATGATCGTTCTGGGTACTGTAGTCCACCAATTCCCTGTATTACCCTGGTTGCCCATCTTTGAACCCTCTCCAGCTCCATGACATCTTTCTTGTACACTGGTGCCCAGTACTGTACACAGTACTCTATGTGTGATCTGACTAGTGATTTGTACAGCGGTAGAATTATTTCCTTGTTGTGGGCATCTATGCCCTTATTGATGCACCCCATGATTTTATTGGCCTTGACAGCAGCTGTCAGACACTGGTCACTACAGCTAAATTTACTGTTAACTAAGACTCCTAAGTCCTTTTCCACATCAGTCATCCCAAGTGTGCTCCAATGTTATACATATTCCCACCCCTGATTTTTCTTCCCGATGTGCATTACCTTACATTTATCAGTGTTGAACCTCATCCACCACTTCTCAGCCCAAACCTCCAACCTTATCATATCCATTTGTAACAGTGTACTGTCCTCTATAGTGTTTACTGCTTTACAGAGTTAAATATCATTTGCAAAGATTGCTACTTTACTATTCAACCCCTCTACAAGGTCATTAATAAATATATTAAATAGAACGGGACGCAAGACTAACCCCTGTGGTACCCCACTATTAACAGTCACCCAATCAGAATAAGTACCATTAATAACCACCCTATGTTTTCTATCACCAGTTACTTACCCACTTGCACACATTCTCCCCCAGCCCTGTCCTTCTCATTTTATGCAACAATCTTTTTTGTGGCACCGTATCAAATGCTTTGGAAAAATCAAAATATATATGACATCCAGCAATCCCCCCTGGTCCAGTCTGGAGCTCCCCTCCTGATAAAAGCTGATCAGGTTAGTTTGTCAGGACTCATCCCTCATAAAGCCATGCTGATATGGAGTCATTCATTTATTTTTATCCAGATACTCAAAATAGCATCTCTAAGAAAACCCTCAAACAATTTCCATACAACAGAGGTTAAACTAACAGGCCTATAATTCCCAGGGTCACCTTTCGACCCCTCTTTAAAGAATGGCACCGCATTTGCTTTGCGCCACTCCTGGGGAACCGTTCTTGTCACTATAGAGTCCCTGAATATAAAAATAGGGGTCTGTCTATTACATTACTTAATTTCTTTAGAACACGGGGGTGAATGCCATTGAGACCTGGGGATTTGTCTATTTTGATTTTTTGTAGGCAGCACTGTACTTCTTCCTGGGCTAAACAGGCGACCTGTACTGGGAAGTTTACCTTATCTCACTGTATTTCACCTGGCATTTCATTTTCCTGGGTGAATACAGTGGAGAAGAATTTGTTTAATATATTTGCTTTTTCCTGATGCTCGTCTATAATTTCTTCCTCATCATTTTTGACCTTTATGCTATTTATATAGTTAAAGAACATTTTGGGGTTAATTTTACTCTCTTTGGCAATGTGTCTTTCTGTCTCTATTTTTGCGGCTTTTATCTCTTTTTTACATAATTTACATTTTTCTCTATGGCTTTTTAATGCTTCTTCACTGCCGTCCTGTTTTAGTAGTTTAAATGCTTTATTTTTGTCATTTATTGCCCCTTAACATTTGTATTCATCCACATTGGTTTTCTTTTATTCCCATAAGGTATATATCTCTTACAGTGAGAATTTTAAATATTCTTAAAAAGTCTCCCATTTAGTATCAGTATTCTTGTTTTTGAGGGCATTATCCCATTTTATATTGTTAAGGGCTTCCCTGAGTTGATCAAACTTTGCCTTTCTAAAGTTCTTTGTTTTTGTGGCCCTTCAAGAGGTTCCCTTATTGAAGTACAAGTTATAATGTTTTATATTATGATCACTATTCCCTAGGTGTCCTTCTACCTGCACATTAGCTACTCTGTCATTTCTGTTGGTTAATATTAAGTCTAGTAGGTCGCCCCCTCTGGTTGGCCCCTGCACCATTTGGGACAGATAATTGTCTTTACCTATAGTCAGAAACCTGTTTCCTTTATGAGATTCACACGTCTAATCTCCCGCTGCCTCTCTGGTGTGGCTCGTGGTACAGGTAATATTTCAGAAAATATTATCTTGGAGGTCCATGCCTTAAGCTTGCGGCCTAAGTCCCTGAAATCATTTTTAAGGACACTCCACCTACCTCTTAGTTTGTCATTGGGGCCAATATGTACCATGATCGCTGAGTCCAGCCTCACCCAGCAACCTGTTTACCTGATCCGCGATGTGCTGAACTCGAGCGCCAGGTAGACAACTGTTCGGCAATCCCTGTCTTTGTGACAGATCGCCCTATCTATACCCCTAATAATTGAGTCTCCCACTACCAGTAACTGTATGGCCTACCATGCACTCCTCCTTCCCTCCTTACTGGAGCAGACAGCCCCCTTGTGGTCAAAGGCAGAGTCCTGCTGCAGTTCAGCTAGCTCTGAAATGGCATCCCCCTCATCTGCAAAACGGGCAAACTTGTTGGGGTGTGCCAGATTAGGACACTTTTCCTTCCACCCCGTTTTCTAACTGTGACACAGCTAGCTGCCTGACTGTCCTGCACCTCCATTCCACTATCCTCCCCCACCTCTACCCCAGAGAGTACTTGCTCAGTGAGCAGGAAACTCCTCTCCAATTTGTCAATGAATCTCAGTGTTGCCAGTTGCCCCTCTAGATCCAGGAATTATTTAACCCCTTAAGGACTCAACCTATTTTGGCCTTAAGGACCCAGTCAATTTTGCTTTTTGCACTTTAGTTTTTTCCTCCCCCCCCTCTAAAAATAATAACACTTTCAATGTTACACATACAGACCAATGTAAGGGCTTGTTTTCTGCATCACCAGTTGTACTTTGTAATGACATAACATATTTTATAACATATCCTGCGGCAAAACAAAAAAATAAATAAAAAATTCACTTAATAAAAAAAAAAAATATATATATTTTGGAGCTTCCGTTTCTACGCTGTGCATTTCTTGGAAAAAAATGACACCTTATCTTTATTCTTTTGGTTCATACAGTTTCAAGGATACCCAATTTATGTAGGTTTTATTTTATTTTACTACTTTAAAAAAAAATTATAACTACATGCACCAAAATTAGTATGTTTAAAATTGTCATCTTCTGACCCCTATAACTTTTTTTTATTTTTCTGCATATGGGGCTATATGAGGGCACATTTTTTTGTGCTGTGGTCCATAGTTTTTATCAGTACCTTTTTTGTTTTGATGGGACTTTTTGATCGCTTGTTATACATTTTTTATGGTATATAAAGTGGCCAAAAAAGCACATTTTTGGAATTTCTGTATTATTTTTTATGTTTATACCATCGACCGTGCTGTTTAGCTAATCTTATATTTTAGTAATTCGGACATTTACGCACATGACAGTATGACATATGCCTATTTTATTTAAAAAAAAGGGAAAAGGGGGGTGATTCACACTTTTATTATGGAAAGGGTTAATTCCATTTTATAAAATATTTTTCTTTACACTTTTTTTTTAGCCCCCATAGGGGGCTATACCATGCAATCTTTTGATTGCATATACTGTTCAATGCTATGCCATAGCATAGCATTGATCAGTATTATCGGTGCTATGCTGCTCCAGCCATATCTTTGGACCCTTCTGCCTTCCTCTCAGCTGATCAGGACGTCGCAGATTCACTGCGATGGTCCCGATCAGCTCTGCTGAGCTGCCGGGATAATCTTAATTTTGGTTTAGATGCTGCGATCAAAGCCGTGAAACTTAAATTTGACAAGTAGGTTGGTGAAAAATCACCAAAAAAGGATAAAAGTAACCCCCAAAAAATATGTTTGGAAAACATCCTTGGCCATGTTCTCTGCCAGTAAGAATGTTCGTGGCAGTACTAGTAAAGGTAGCGGCAACAGCAGCCAGGTGTCGTGTGGTAGCAGTGTCAGCCATCCCAAGTTCTCACTGCCTGAGAGAGGTTATGTGGTTTCACAGGAGGATCCGGCTTTACTGGAATATTTGTTTCATACGACTTCTGAGGAGGAAGACTCTGACAATATTATGGTGAGCCACTGGTCAGTGGATTCCTTCGAGTCTACACTCACATCGGGAAGTGGAAAGGCCTATCCCAGACACCGTGTTTTCTCATGTTTGGCTTTGCCTCTACCCCCCCCTGCTAAGCAGAAGGATAGTACTGGCCATGAGGAGGAGTTATGTGGGGACAGTCAAGCTTTGGAGTGTGTTGGCGAGGTGTGGAGGTCGAATCAGTGGTCGAAGCCCAAGAAGTCCATGAAGAGAGGAGTGGTGTGGAGGATGAGGATTTTGATGTTGACGATGATGTGATGTTGGACAGGATGTGGGAGCCATCTGGACATGAGCTGACATGTTTAGAGCAGGAGGGTAGTTGCAGTGTCAGCGAAGTAGAGTGTAGCCAAGGTAGGGGAAAAAAACCTTTGAAACATAACAGGCATATGGCAACTGGTCTGACGATGGCGATATTGCTGCCTGTTCAGGTTCCGTTAAAAAAAAAAAAAAAAACATCCAGAGGAGAGGAACAGTCAGGTGTAACAGTCTCTGATATTGTCATGTGTGGAACTTATTTTCCACCTTACCTGATGCAGACAAAGTGGCAATATGTCGTCTCTGCAAACAGAAAATAAGCTGTGACCAGGGTCCGAGTGTAGGAACTACGTCTCTACTTAGGCATATGGAGCGTCACCAAAAGGCTGCATGCTAGACTAAGAACTCCTTCTACTCCCAAAAAAGGGATAATTATTGGAACACTTGGAAGAATCCATGCCGCCTTCTTCCCTTGCTAGACTAAGAACCTTTTGTTTCTTTAAAAAAGGGATAATTTTTGGAATGCTTGGAAAAATCCATGGCATCTTCTTCACTTGCTAAACTAAGAACCTCTTGCTACTCCCAAAAAAGGGATAATGTTTGGAACACTTGGAAGAATTCCTTCCATCTTCTTCACATGCTAGACTGAGAACCTCTTGTTACTCCTAAAAAAGGATAATTTTCGGATTGCGTGGAAAAATCCATGCCATCTTCTTCAATTGCTAGAATGAGAACCTCTTGCTACTCCCAGAAAAGGGATATTTCAATGCCTTGGTGTGCATATTAACACTAACCAGCATCTACAACAACCAGAGATGCTGTTTTATTTTGGTGTGATTAGGCCTGAGAATGGGTGAGCTCTAATTGTTTCCATGAGTTACCACTTGTTGCCGTAACTGAGCCTTAAAAACATTACTAACAAATTTTTTTTCTTTTTTATTGTTTCTTTACACAAAACAATACAAATCAAACAAGCATGTTAGTGTTTAAGAGTACTTGATTGGTTGTTCCTAGCTAGGATTATCCTACTATAAGTAACACCTAACTTTAAATGAAGAAAGGAAAAAGAGGGGACTAGTAAGGAAGGCAAAAGGAATAGAGCTAGAATAAGGTAAGATAAAAGAAGAGAAAATAGATATTTAATAAGAAAAAGTAAAAAAAAAAAAAAAAAAGTAAATGATTGATAGAAGATACATCAATAATCAGAGGGGTCTGAATTCCGACTATTTTGGCCAGGTTCTATTGAATCGTTCTAGACTGTTAGATGCTGAAGCAATAGAACATTCCATAAAGTAATTATGCTGAGTTGTGTTTATGATTTGGTGGGTATCTGGAACTGTTGGCTGCAATTAATGTTATAGTCGATGTCAGGACATGTACTATAATAGTAAGGTCCATAGGAGCTATCTGATAGAGGTTTAGATGCAATAGACCCACTTCTGGGCCCCAAGGGAGGGTGTGCCCCGTTATCGTACACAAAATGTTATAGACCCTATTCCATAGTGTCGCGATCACCACGCACCCCCACCAGACATATAGCATCGTCCCTATTTGATTGTTACAGCGCCAGCAAGTATCAGAATGGTCAGGGAACATTTTCGACACTTTCTATATACATCACTTATATATGATTTTCCTAGTGGTCTCTAGATGTGTTGCATTGTGTGACACTCTAGTACTTAGATTAAATGCATGGGTCCACTGTTCGTTTGAGAATGATTTCCCTAATTCTTGCACCCATTTACTACAACAGCTTGGTAGGTTTGTTAGAGGTAGCAAGGCTTGGTAAGCCCTAGATGTGCCCCCTTGTTTAATACCAGCATTAAAAAAGTAAGCGCTGTATTACGAATTAAGTCTTTTAAAGGGAAGATGCACTAAAGAAGTGAATTGTCTTAACTGGTAATATTTATAAAGTTCTTTAAGTGGGAGAACAAATTTCTGGGCTATGTTTGAAAATGGCAACAATCTCCCCTCTGCATCTGCTATGTCAGAATAGTTCTGTATACCGTATTTTCCCCATAGAAGAAAGTTAGTATTGGGAATCAATGTTTGGAACGTTTCAAGGGGTATGTCTCCTAATCCAAAGGGAAGTATATGGTTAATGACTGAGGGGAGAGTCCATACTTTAATTGCTGCTTTGATTGTTGGAAATTGGTTGTGTGATGTTATTTTGGTTAAGCGGTAGTTCCAAAGGGTTATGGGAAGAGGGGAAGGGGATATCAATAGAGATTCAATATTGACACAAAATTTGGATTGGTCATTAGACCAACATGATTTTAGTTGGTCTATTAATGTCGCCCAGTAGTATCTATCTAAGTCTGGGCCTCCTAGTCCACCTCTGTTGCTCGGAAGACATAGCAGCTGTGAGGGGACTCTGGATTTTTGGTTTTTCCATATATATTGCATCATAAGGCACTGTAAAGCCTGGATCCTATACTTTGGAACCAATATAGGGAGACTACGGAATAGATTAAAAAAAACTTTGGGCAGTAGTGTCATCTTAGCAACTGCAATTCTTCCATTCCAAGATGTTGGGAATTTGGAAAGTTTGGTAATATCACTAGATAATGTGGAAAATAGTTTTGTGCAGTTGATTGTCACTAGTTTAGATATTAGGGATGTGAGTGTGTATTGAATATTGCCGACCGGCCATATGTACCGGTACAATTTTTGAAGATGAAGCTTAAGATCAGTCTTAATGCAAATACTTAGAATCTGTGATTTAGTTGGGTTTATTTTATAGTAGCAAATTTCCCCAAATCTCTGCAAAATTCGAGTGATACCCCCTAATGACTGTTCCGGAGCTGTGAGGGACAAAATAATATCATCCGCATAGAGGCCAATGCGATGATCTTTACTGCTGATTATTACTCCTTTAATGTCCTTGGTGTCTCGAATGCTTAGGGCAAGGGGCTCCATTGCCAGAGCAAAAATCAATGGGGATAGGGAGCACCCCTGTCTTGTGCCATTCGAGACTCCAAGGACCCCTGTCTTGTGCCATTCGAGAAACTAAAAGTACGAGTAAGAGTACATGGCCATAACTTCTTTTTCAAATGTCCCTCCCAGCCCAAAATGTTCTAGTACGCATTCCAAATACCCCCAATGTACAATGTCGAATGCCTTCTCTGCATCCAGTGTGAGGAGCAGAGAAGGCGTTCGACGACGCTCTAAAACTGAGATTATGTCTATGAATCTACGGGTTCCATCTAAAGTCTGTGGACCAGATACAAACCCTACTTGATCACTAGCGATCAATAGGGGAAGGATACTGTTCAGTCTCTTGGCAAATATGGAAGCATAAACTTTAAAGGGGTACTCCACCCCTAGACATCTTATCCCCTATTGAAAGGATAGGGGATAAGATGTTAGATCGCCGGGGTCCTGCTGCTGGGGATCCCGGGGATCGCCGCTGCGGCACCCCGCTATCATTACTGCACAGAGCAAGTTTGCTCTGCTCGTAATGACGGGCAATACAGGGGCCGGAGCATCGTTAAGTCACGGCTCCACCCCTTGTGATGTCACGACTCCACCCCTCGTGACGTCACGGCCTGCCCCCTCAATATAAGTCTATGGGAGGGGGGTGGCGGTCATCACGCCCCCGCCATAGACTAGCATTAAGGGCGCGGGCTGTGATGTCACGAGGGGCGAAGCCATGACGTCAGGCTGCTCCGTCCCCTGTATCGCCCGTCATTACGCACAGAGCGAACTCGCTCTGTGCAGTAATGATAGAGCGGTGCCGCAGCAGCGATTCCAGGGTCCCCCGCAGTGGGACCCAGGCAATCTGACATCTTATCCCCTATACTTTGGATAGGGGATAAGATGTCTTGGGGCAGAGTACACCTTTAGGGTCTGTGTTTAGTAATGCAATTGGCCTAAAGTTCTTTGGTACGTCTGGAGTTTTACCTGGTTTTGGCAAGGTTATTATTAAAGCTTTTAACATCTCCGGCAGAAATTTCCCCTACTTTGGCCAAATGGGGTGCAAGAAGAGAGTTATGAATTTTGTAATATGCGTTTTACAGACCATCCGGTCCGGGTGATTTCTGTAGTTTTAATTTTTTAATAGTTAGTGTTATCTCTGCTGGAGTTATGGGCATTGATAAAAGTTTTAGTTGTTCTGATGTCACGCGGGGAAGCTCTAGTTCTTCTAAAAAGGCATTGATTTTTGCTGAGCTAGATTGTGGCAAAGCAGAGTCGTCTTTTAAATTATACAAGTGCTTGTAATAATCTGCCATAACATTCGAAAAACCCTTCGGGTCAACAATTTTTTCCCCATTTTCATTGTAAATACAGTGAATATGGGATCTAGATTGTTGGTTTTGAATTTGCTTTGCCAAAACCCTTAAGGACCTAGGGCGTATGGATATGCCCTGGCTTTCTGATACTTAAGGACCCAGGACGTATCCATACGCCCCTGGGAATTTCGGTCCCCGCCGCGTGGCGGGGATCGGACTGGGGTGACTGCTGATATCAATCAGCAGTCACCCGCATAAATGCCCAGGGGGGTCATCAGACCCCCCCCATGTCGGCGATCGGAGCAAATTGCAAGTGAATTCACACAATATGAGGGTGATCGCGGTTGTCTAAGACACCCACGATCCCCCTGAAGGGATAGGAGTGAGGTGGCAGGGGTGCCACCCCTCCTATCCCTGTTATTGGTGGTCTAGACGCGACCACCAATAGCAGATCGGGGGCGGGGGGTTAACTTTCGTTTTCCCCGTCCTGCCCACCCACAATAGGCGGGACAGAACGGGGAAACGAAGCGGACCGAACGCCGAAGATCACTTACCCGTCCGGAGGCTGCGGGCGACGGTGATCGGCGGGCGGCGACGTCGTGCGTCAGAAGAGGATGGCTCCCTGGATCCTAAAGAAGCCAGTAAGTTGATCTAGAGGGCTACAGTCTGAGACCACCAGCTGTTTGGGCATGCTGGAATATGTAGTTTTGCAACAGCTGGAGGGCTACAGTTTGATACCACTATACATTGGTCTCTAAACTATGTCCCTCCAGATCTTGCAAAATTACAACTCCTAGCATTCCCACATAGCTGTTTGCTGTCTGGGCATGCTGGGATTTGTAGTTTTGCAACATCTGGAGGTCCAAAGTTTGTAGATCACTGTGCACTGGTCTAGAAACTATAGCCCTCCAGATACAGCAAAACTGCAAATCCCAGCATGCCCAGACAGCAAACATCTGTCTCGGCATGCTGGGAGTTGTAGTTGCTTAGCTCCAGCTGTTCCATAACTAAATCTCCCAGCATGCCCTTCGGTGATCAGTACATCCTGGGAGTTGTAGTTTTGCAACAGCTGGAGGCACAATGGTTGGAAAATACTGAGTTAGGTAACAGAACCTAACTGAAGGTTTTCCAATCAGTGTGCCTCCAGCTGTTGCAAAAGTACAACTCCCAGCATGCCCAGACTGTCAGTGCATACTGGGAGTTGTAGTTTTGAAACAACTGGAGGTTTGCCCCCCCATGTGAATGTACAGGGTACATTCACACAGGCAGGTTTACAGTAAATTTCCTGCTTCAAGTTTGGGCTGCGGCAAATTTTTCGCCGCAGCGCAAACTCCTAGCGGGAAACTCACCATGACACGCCAGTGCAAATGTACCCTAAAAACACTACACTAAACTACACTAACACATAATAAAGAGTAAAACACTACATATACACCCCTTACACTGTCCCCCCCTAATAGAAATGAAAAACGTATCGTACGGCAGTGTTTCCAAAATGATGCCTCCAGCTGTTACAAAATAATAACTCCCAGCATTTCTGGACAGCCACTGACTGTCCCGGCATGCTGGGAATTTTGCAACAGCTGGAGGCACCCTGTTTTGCAATCACTGGTGTAGAATACCCCTATGTCTACCCCTATGCAATCCTTAATTTAGTCCTCAAATGCGCATGGTGCTCTCACACTTCAAAGCCCTGTCGTATTTCAAGGAAACAGTTTAGTGCCACATATGGAGTATTCCCATACTTGGGAGAAATTGCGCTATAGAGGGCTTTTTCTCCTTTTACCCCTTATGAAAAGGAAAAGTTGGGGGCTACACCAGCCTGTTAGTGTAAAAAAAAAAAAAAAATTACACTGACATGCTGGTGTTGCCCCATACTTTTTATTTTCACAAGAGGTAAACGGAAAAAAAGACCCCCAAATGTGGGCGGAAATACCCCATAAATGGGGGCGTAAAATGCTCTGCGGGAACACAACAAGGCTCAGGAGTGACAGCGCCATGTACATTTGAAGCCTAAATTGGTGATTTGCACAGGGGTGGCTGATTTTACAGCGGTCCTGACATAAACGCAAAAAAATAAATACCCACATGTGACCCCATTTTCTAAACTACACCCCTCATGGAACGTGACAATGGGTATAGTGAGCCTTAACACCCCACAGGCGTTTGACAAATTTTCATTAAAATTGGATGGGAAAATGGAAAAAGAAAATAAAATCACTAAAATGCCGGTGTTACCCTAAATTTTTCATTTACACAAGGGAAAATAGGGAAAAAAAGCCCCCCCAAAATTTGTAGTATATAAATACCCCAAATGTGGATGTAAAGTGCTCTGCTGGCGCACTACAATGCTCAGTAGAGAAGGAGCACCATTGGGAAAAGAAAATTTATCTGGACTTGAAGGCCACGTGTGTTTACAAAGCACCCATAGTACCAGACCAATGGACCTCCCCAGATGTGACCCCATTTTGGAAACTACACCCCTCATGTAATGTAATAAGGGGCACAGTGAGCATTTATGCCCCACAGGTGTCTGACAGATTTTTGGAACAATGGTCCATGAAAATGAAAAATTAATGTAAAATTTTGGGGAAAAAATGCATTTTAGTAAAAAAAAATTGTTTTTCATTTACAAATCCAACTTTAACAAAAAGTCATCAAACACATGTGGGTAGTTAAGGCTCACTGTACCCCTTGTTACATTCCTTAAGGGGTGTAGCATCCAAAATGGTATGCCGTGTGGGTATTTTTTGCTGTTCTGGCACCACACGGGCTTCCTAAATGCGACATGCCCCCCCAAAACCATTTCAGCAAAATTTGCTTTAAAAAAGGCAAAGGTGACTCCTTCTCTTCTGAGCATTGTAGTTCGCCCACAGAGCATTTATCGTCCTAACATGGGGTATTTCCATACTCAGAAGAGATGGAGTTACAAATTTTGGGGGGCATTTTCTCCCATTACCCTTTGTAAAAATGGTAAATTTGGGGGAAAAAATGCACTTTAGTGAAAAAATTTTTTTTCCATTTACACATCCGATTTTAACGAAAAGTTGTCAAACTTCTACGGGGTGTTAAGGCTAACTGGACCCCTTGTTACGTGCCTTGAGGGGTGTAGTTTCCAAAATGGAATGCCATGTGGGGTTTTCTGCTGTTCTGGCACCATAGGGGCTTTCCAAATGTGACATGCCCCCCAAAAATAATTTCAGCAAAATTCACTCTCCAAAATCCCATTGTTGCTCCTTCCCTTCTGAGCCCTCTACTGCGCCCGCCGAACACTTGACATACACATATGAGGTATTTCCTTACTCGAGAGAAATTGGGTTGCACATTTTAGGGGTCTTTTCTCCTATAACCACTTGTAAACATTCAAAAACTGGGTCTATAAGAATATGCGAGTGTAAAAAATGAAGATTTTGAATTGTCTCCTTCACTTTGCTGCTATTCTTGTGGAACACCTAAAGGGTTAACACACTTACTGAATGTCATTTTGGATACTTTGAGGGGTGCAGTTTTTATAATTGGGTCATTTGTGGGGTATTTCTAATATGAAGGCCCTTCAAATCCACTTCAAAACCGAACTGGTCCCTGAAAAATTACGATTTTGAAAATATTGTGAAAAATTGGAAAACTGCTGCTGAACTTTGAAGCTCTCTGATGTCTTCCAAAAGTAAAAACATGTCAACTTTATGATGTAAACATAAAGAAGACATATTGTATATGTGAATCAATATATCATTTATTTGGAATATCCATTTTCCTTATAAGCAGAGAGTTTCAAAGTAAAAAAATGCTACATTTTACCACTAACACAAAGTAGAATATGTCATGAAACAACATTCTCGGAATCAGAATGAAAGGTAAAAGCATCCCAGAGTTATTAATGCTTGAAGTGACAGTGGTCAGATGTTCAAAAAATGGCCGGGTCCTTTTAAGGTTTATTTGGGCTGGGTCCTTAAGGGGTTAATGAAGTGTCCTTGGATGTATGTTTTATGAGCGCACCACAGCATGATGTCTGATATTTGACCGTTATCATTAATAATAAAGTAGTTGCATACCGCTTCTTCAGTGGTTATTTTATAGTCAGTAAAAGATGGTGGGTGTTGAGTGTTCTAACATAAGAAGTGGGTTCTGTAGGTGGGTTGGAAGTGGTTGTGTCCATAGAGGGCCATTGAGCCATATCTCCCATTATAACTAATAACCCCTGTCTTATACTAGTAATTAGTTTCAATATTCTTTTAATGAAGCTGTGCTGCTTTGTATTAGGGCTATAAACTGAAACCAGTGTATAGGGATTGCCATTGATCAAACACTAAAGTATGATGTACCTGCCTTCGTTATCCATTATTTGCTTCCTAATATTACCGTATTTTTCGCCGTATAAGATGCACTTTTTCTTGGGGGGGAAAAGTTGGTGCATCTTATACGGCGAATACCTGCGGCCATCAACGCCCGGGACCCGCGGCTAATAAAGGACATTAACGATCACGGTGATGCCCTGTATTAACCATTCAGACCCGGCGATCAAAGCTGACCACCGTGTCTGAAGTGAAAATATCACTAACCCGGCTGCTCAGTCGGGCTGTTCAGGACCGCCGCTGTGAAATTGCGGCGTCCCGAACAACTTACAGGACACCGGGAGGGACCTTACCTGTCTGCTCCGTGCCGGAATCCCCTGCATTGCCGGCACTCTCCTTCAACGTCATCAGGTAGTCGCGCACGCCGTCCCGTCATCCAATAGGAGCGGCGTGCGTAGCGACGTGATGACGGCAACAGAGAGCGTGGATCCCAGGGAAGAAGACGTCCGGAGTGTCGGGGACATCCAGGGCAGCGGTGACGGGTCCGGAGCGGCGTGGACACATGAGTATTACCTCCTATACCAGTGGTCTTCAACCTGCGGACCTCCAGATGTTGCAAAACTACAACTCCCAGCATGCCCGGACAGCCGTTGGCTGTCCGGGCATGCTGGGAGTTGTAGTTTTGCAGCATCTGGAGGTCCGCAGGTTTAAGATCACTTTTGGGTTCAGAATCTTTTTTTCTAGATTTTGGACCTTTAAAGTAAGGTGCGTCTTATATGCCGGTGCGTCCTATAGGGCGAAAAATACGGTAAATGTTATTGAGTCGCGTTTTAAAATAGATACACCCTCTCTTGCACATCGCTCGTGAGGAGACTACTGTTGGATATGATTTAAACTTAAGCCTAAGTAGATCATTTATATTCAAATGTGTTTCTTGTATACAACAGATGTCCGCCTGATGGATTCGGACTTCTTTGGACAGGAGAGAACGTTTGCAAGGGGAGTTTAACCCCCTTACATTTTGAGAGAGGATTTTAAGCGTCATTTGACTGTATGTATTCTCCTTGTTTTGGCAGTTGCGCTGAGAGGGGGAGTCTCCAATCCCTCATATATACATAAATGCTTACTAACCGTCTCTATGCTGTCCCTCCTGCAGAGGGAGTTCTCTCCCTATAATTCTTGTATTCCAATAAATCAAAGGACCAGGTGCCCAAAGAAAAAGAAAAGTTTTAGTTAAAGTGAACCAAGAAAGAGAATATAAGTTAGGCAAAAAGCTGCAAAAGTATTTTTGAGTAATCTCTCACATGACTAAACAATTTTATTCCTTTGACATCAGGTTATTCAAAATCAATAGTGCAGGCATATTCCCCTTATGCCCTTTAGAGGGAATTTGGCATTTCCCAAAAAAACTTCTATCATGGCTAATCCGACAAAATTCTGCAAAACAACAGACATTTCTAACCTATTATGTGCAACTATTTAGTATTTTACATTTAACAATAATTTATCTTCAGATCTTAATGGTCTGGTGGAGACCGCTCGGTCCTGGTTCTACTATTTTTACGCAAGGTCTCTCCTCTACTGGGGACCCTGGCCCATTCAGTTCTAACATAATTTGGGAGATCCTGTGCTCGTACTGTGTTATCTTGCCCATCCGTGGTTAAGTCCCATTCTCGGCAGAGAGATAATAATTGCTGTGGGGTCGATGGAACATATTTTCTCCCCTTAAAGGTATTTATAAGTTTTACTGGGAACCCCCATTTGTATAATACTCCCTGTTCACGAAGTATACGGGTTCCTTGGCCAAATTCTTTTCATCTAGCCATAGTTATGGCTGATAAGTCCAAGTATAAATGTAAGTTTGTAAATTAAACTGGTAGTAATGGTAGTAACAGAGTTAAACAGGGGTTAAGAGGTGTTAGGCAGTGTTATACACATGTTTAGGGGGTTATTTTATTGCCGGTTTGAGTCGAAAAGTTCGGCAAAAGTCCGAAAAGTTCAGCGAGTCAGGCTAACCAAACTTAAAAGTTCGCTCAACTCTAGTCATCATAGTGATAGGTAAAGCTGCAGTTGGGCAGAAGGTGCTGAAGCTGCTGTCAGAACAAAAAACAGACACGCCGGGTTAATCTGGTGAACAGCAGGGACTGAAATTGACGTATCAAGATACCAGAGTGGCCAGGGCGGGGAGCAGACAGGGTGGCCATTTATCCTCACCATACTTATGATGGAAGGAGGAAAAAACTTTTGCCAAAGCTTTTGCCCAGGGTTAGTCTGTAATGGTTCTGGCGCTAGGACCGCACAGGAATGTGCCATATTATAGACAGTGTCAGGTTTTCAGATAAGAAAAGGGGGAAAATAAACAAATTACATAACATGTAAGGTTAATATTAAAGTGCCATAGTGTCCCCCTATGTAATAAAGTGCTTAGTGACCTCCCAAATATAATATGCAAACAGAAGAAAGAAACTGGAGTCACTTATTAGTTTTTGTAAAATTAGTAAACAATTTTATTAATAATCAAATTACATAAAAAATGGGAGAATATCTACCCAGGAAGGGAAGAGAATCAAGAAAAGGTGTCACTCATGTATCCTTTACAAAGTGCCTAGTGCATGGTACATTAGCAAACTGACAGGCAGCATATACATAGCAGTAAACACATGTAAACAAAGTCTATTGTGCAAAATTGTGCAGAAGCATAAAATGCAGAGTGTATACTTAGCCATACATAAAGGTAAAGAAGGCACAGGACACCGGAGCAAAACCACCCCAACGCGGTGTTTCGGCAAACCTTTGTCGAGGGGTGGCGTCTCTCCATCAGGATATGCTATTTATGCTACCACAGACCAATCACAGGTAGCCACATCACGGTACCTAATTATAAGCATTGGTTATACCTGAGCGCAGCATACAAATGGCGCACACGCCGTCATTCCCGGCACCATCAACTTCCGGGTACCGCGTCAGAGGCCCGGCCAGCTGACCGGATCACATGACGCCACATACTCGTAGTCGCGTGAGCCGGGAGACGGCGCCTGCACACTATACTGGGCTCAGTACTTTGCAAAGTGAAGTTTGTATTACCCCGCATGCGCAATTGATGAATTGAGTGACGTGAAGTGTGTTCAGTAGAGAGTGTGAGGATGTGAAGGAGAAAATGAGAATGTGATAAGAGGAAAAGAGGATGGGCGTAAAGATGGTGAAAAAAGTGAGTGCGAATAGGAGTGTGAGTGATTAACCAATTGTGTGACTGCAGTGTAATTAATGTGAGAGAGCATTCTGTAACTGGATGTATGGGATTGTTAGTCCCATCTTTTCAATAAAACAATAAAAATTTAAAATGATATAGAGTATGTGAAAAAGAAATATATGAGTATGTATGGAGAGTATAGGAGTATACATAAAAGGTAAACAACTCCAAATGTGAATGAAATTGTAAAAAGTGATGAGAATGGTAAATGGATCTACCACTGATGTTGGATTAAGAAAAAAATTATGAAATAGTGACAAAACCATTTTGAATGGAAAAAAAGTGTATTTGAAAAATGATAATAAAAAATGAATAAAATTAATAAATTAAAAAGTGTTATTGTAAGTGGGTGTGCACATCGGTTAGGATTAAAAATGAAAAAAAAAAAAATACATTAGCGAAAAGTACAACAAAGTTATTGTGAAAACACATCTAAAAAAAAATCTCTAAAAAAAAAAATATATATATATAGGTGAGAAAAATAGAATAAGTAAACACTACGTGATCATATATGGATATGCAGAAGCATAGAAGTATGCAGATATCCCCAAAATTGATGGGGTAAAAAGAACGATCACCACCAAATACTAAGTTTTTGGTGTTTGGCAGAGTGACTATAGAGAAACAAAAAATAATCAAGTGGCACATGGCAGGCTGTGGGGGTAGCAAAGTACCATGTGATGAAGCAGGTGGCATCTGATCCTTCTGTGGGGAGAAAAAAAGGGGGAAAAGCATAATTAGGAACATAAAACATCACAAAATAAAGACGGATAAAAACATCTAAAAACAAATTTACCTATTGGGGGAAGACGAAACAGTCAGAGAAATGAAGCAAATGGTAAGATGTCATTGAGGCCTCTGGGGTATAAAGTATCCAAAGTCCAGATCCATCGGCTTTCTTTCTGGGCGAGAATTTTTCGATATTACTACTTCTGATCCCAAGGTCAATTGATTCAATTCCAGCTCACCTTAAGTAGCGAGGAGTTGCAGTTATGGTACCTGGCAAAATGACGAGCAAACGGTTTAAGATCGTCTGTCTCTGTGCAAGAGGATGCAAGTCTGATGTCCCTAACATGTTCCCGGACTCGTACCTTCAATTTTCTGGATGTCATCCCAATGTAGATTTTTGTACACTGACACGTAGCATATTAAATCACGGATTTCGTTTCACATGTTATTCTTGAACGTATGTGATATTCCTTGGTACCTGAGGAATTAAAAAAGGCATCAGTCTTTTGTATGTTTGGGCATGCCACACAGTGCCCGCATGGTGAACATCCATTATTCAAACCTCTTGAGCCGAAAACATTTAATGGTCCTTTGGTATGTATTCACTTTTAACCAATATATCCCTCAAGTTTTTAGATTTTCTTGCTGTAATATTTGCTCGTGGGGAAATATATTGTTTTAGAACAGGGTCAGATGTAAGTAGTGGCCAGTATTTATCCAAAGTTTTTTGCATATTTTTCCACTGAGAATTATAATTGATAATAAACCAGACTGGTTGTGAATGTTTGATGCTCACCTTTGGTTGTAATAAATAATTTCTTGGGGTGGTGCTCACTCTCTTATATGCCTTCTTTAAACTGCGTTGGCTGAAGCCTCTTTCGCTGAATCTTCTCCTTAGGTCCTCAGCCTGGAGTCTGGATGAACATATCCGGCGGGCTCTCAGGTACTGTCCAGTGGGTACGGCTGCGATCATATGCTGGGGATGGAATGAAGATGCATGTAAATAGGTATTGGTGGATGTAGGTTTACGATACATGTCTGTGTGGATAGCTCCAAATTGATCTCTGATGACGGTGATGTCCAAAAAATCAATACAATTAGGATCGCAATACGATTAGGATGGCAATGATAGGTGACATGAATGTTCTTTTCATTAGCATTGAGTTTGGCAATAAACTGAGTTAGCTGTGCCTCATCTCCCTGCCAGACCATGAGGACTTCGTCGATGTACCGCGCCCAAAACAGGATGCGATCCATCTCGATGTCCCCACGGTCTGACAGGAAGAGGTCCCTCTCCCACAACCCCAAGAATAAATTGGCGTATGAGGGCGCACAAGCTGCCCCCATCGCCGTACCCTGGAGTTGTAGGTACAGGGACCCCTTGAACGTGAACAGATTGTGGGTAAGGGTAAAATCAAGTAGTTGCAAAATAAACTCAGTCATCTCCCTGGTAGTATCACTTGTTTCCAAGAAAAACCTTGTTGCAGTTATGCCATCACTGTGACGTATATTTGTATACAGTGACTCTACGTCACATGTCACTAAAAGGGTGTCATCATCAACATGTAGACCATGAAGTCTCTTTAGCATGTCATTGGTATCCCGCACAAACAATGGTAAACTTAAATAATGGGTCGTCCAGGTGGTCTTGTCAGATGTTTGTGTATTTTGGGTAATAGGTACAGGGTCGGAATCCATGGATGTTCAACAGTCAATGCTTTCACCAGTTGTGAAGATATAGTACCCGCAGCTTGTGCATGTTTGATCATTTCCAGAAATGCCCGTTTGAAAGAGGGTAAAGGGTTAAAAGTCATTTTCTTATAGCAGGTATTATTGCGTAGCTGTTTAAGGGCTTCTGCTTCATATAAGTTGCGGGGCCAGATGACTATGTTCCCTCCCTTATCAGCTGGTTTATACACCACATCATCCAACTGTTTCAATCTCTGTAAACTGATTCTCTCTTCTTTTGTTAAGTTATCTTCATTTACATGTTTACTCAGTCTTTTAAATTCCTCTCTAACCAATTTCACAAAGATTTCAATTGTTGGGCATCTTGTAGAAAATTTTATGGGTGAGTCTTGTTTTGGATGCTTTGGCTATAGGCTTGTGCGGTTTGTCCAATTTGGGCAAAATGAGTGTGTCCCGTGTCCTGTTGGAAGCTATGTTTATACCACGTTTAATATTGCGTGTATGATAACCCCGAGACAGAAGTCGGGACTCAATGTCCCCCGCTCAAAGTCTGCATGTGCAGAGCAGTTCCTTCGGGCTCTAATCTTTTCGCCCACAGGCAAATTTCTGATCACATGTGGTGGATGACAAGATGAAGCATGTAAAGTTGAGTTGACAACAGTGCTCTTTCTATATGTGGTAGTAATAATGCACTGTTTCTGCTCATCACCCACCAAATGTAGATCCAAGAAATCAACACTTTGGGTTTCATGAGCAACTGTAAACCTCAGGTTGTGGGTGTTTGCATTTAGATACTCCTTAAAGTCCGGTATGGTCGCCACACTGGACCCCCAAATAATGAGAAGGTCATCTATGTAGCAACCATACCAGATAATTGATGGCAGAAAAGGATTTGACGGGGAGAAGATTGTCCCCCTCTCCCACCAACACATGTAAATGTTGGTGAGAGAGGGGGAGAACTTCGCCCCCATCGAAGCTCCCTTAATCTGAAGAAAGAAACTTTGAACATAAAATAATTATGATGTAGTAGAAAATCCACAACCTGGACGATGTACTCCTGTAGCATGACAGTGTAGTAAGGGCTGAGAAACCATGTGAGAACCTGTAGTGTTAGAGAATGGGGGATGATCGAATAGATCTTGTCACCCACCACATGTGATCAGAAATTTGCCTGTGGGTGAAATGATTAGAGCCCGAAGGAACTGCTCTGCACATGAGCGGGAGGCGGGGGACATCGACTCCCAACTATTGGTTCGGGGTTATCATACACGTGATATTAAGCGTGGTATAAACATAGCCTCCAACAGGACACGGGACATACTCATTTCGCCCAAATTGGACAAACCGCACAAGCCTATATCCAAAGCATCCAAAAAAAACTCACCCATAATATTTTCTACAAGATACAGCTATGAGTTCAAGGAGATATGCAATATAATCCATAAATGCATGCCAGTCATCACTAGCGACCCTGCTTTTCAGGGGGTGTTCTCATCAGGTTACAAATGTATCTCTAGGAGGGCTCCCACAGTTGGACAATTTATTTCACCTAGTTTGTTTGTGGAATGCAATGCAAAGTCGCAACCAACTTGGTTGCGACATAGCAGATCCCATAAGTGCGGGCATAGAAAGTGCATCTGTTGTAAATATATGCATAGTACAGATACAGTTGTATCCACTTCTACTGGTGAATCACACAAAACCCTTAAGTATATAAATTGTAACACCTCCTATGTAGTTTATGCATTTACATGTCGGGAATGTAATTTACAATATGTGGGGTGCACGACCAGCCCTCTAAAGGTTTGCATACATAAACGTCACTTCAGCTCCAGACATGTATCGATGGTTTCCAGGCACTGTGCTGAGGTCCATGGGGGCAATACATCCACCCCATGTTACAAGGCTTAGAACGTGTTACCCCTCCAATCAAGGGGGGCAACACCAAACTCAAATTACTTGATCGGGAGATTTTCTGGATAACTAAATTAGACAGCCGCATACCGAATGGTCTGAATAAAAGAATGGACACCATTTTACACTATTGAGTGAAGGGTCCCCTTGCTCCTATATTTATATGTTTCATACTTGTTGTTCCGTTGGTGCATGTCCATATAAGTTATTGTTATGCAGCATATATACAGTTGCATGAGGTTAATATACGCGCCCCATTCCCTTGCTGTTCATGAGTTGATTTATTTTATGTATGTGCATGTTCAGCAAATTGTTCGGGGACAAACATAATTTTATATTTCTTTATTAAAGTGTTATGTACTCATATATGTTTTATATTTTTGTATGCTTTACTCTGAGACAAATTTGCCTGACAATATAAGTTTTTCTTCTTTTATGGCCTATTATTGGGTTTTTTATGAATGTATTATATGTTACAAGGATAATTGCAGTACAAGTACTTTTGTCAAGTCTCTTGTTTGCCACCTTGCATTTTATAGTATGAACTAAGCCTTATGTTCACCATCACTGCATAGGTGTGCTGAGTTGAAAGTTGAGATTACGGCACACCTGTCCATAACTATGGGGGAGGAGCTTACCAGTGATCATGACTCGTGATTGAACGATCTATGAGAGGTGCTCCATATATAAGGCTTGCATATGCCTTATACCTTTGTATGACTATGGCCCAACTCCAGGGCCGAAACGCGTCACCTGTAACGCTGTCATCTATGTGCTGAATACCGCAATAAAAGCATTCCGTTTCCGCATCATTGAGCTGGACATTCGTTTGTTCCTGATTCCTGCTTGCTAGGCGCTGCCCACGCCAGTCCGGGCGCTAAGTTTGTGTCTGTCATATATATGTTTATAGTTGCACTAGGTACCATACATCTTCAATGCAAATTTGAAAAATCATCTTTTATTTTTAGAGATTGTGAGGCCCTATTGTCTCATCTGCCGCCAACTCCAGGCAGTCATTCAGCCACTATATTTTCTCCTCATACTGATGCCACCTCAAGGCCGTCTCATTCAGCCACTATATGTTCTATTTTCATGCTTCAGCCAAATCCAGGCTGTGCCATTCAGCCACAATATGGTCTCCTCCTACTGATGCCACCTCCAGGCTCTGTCATTGTGCTGCCATGTGACATGTGACTCAACTTCAGCAGCTCATAAGTACTGATAGGATTAAGATTTTTTAATAGAAGTAATTTACAAATCTTACAAAACTTTCTGAAGCCAGTTGAAATATATAATAAAAAGTTTTTCCTGGATAACCCCTTTAAAAGTTAAATTTCAAAATCCTCAATTTCAAAATCTTAAATTTCTATTTAAAATTCTTAAATTTCAATGGTCTCCTCATGCTTCTGCTACCTCCAGGCTGTTCCATTCAGCCACTATATGGTCTCTTCATGCTGCCACAAACTCCAGGCTGTGCCATTCAGCCACTATATGGTCTCCTCCTACTGATGCCACCTCCAGGCTTTGTCTATGTGCTGCCATGTGACATGTGACTCCTTGTTAGATTTGGTCCTTTGTTCCTTTGTTTTAGTGTCCCGTCGGGGCCCGGGTCACTAAAACTTGGGAGTTAAAAGTTCAATTTCAAAATCCTTAATTTCAATTTCAAAATCTTAAATTTAAAAATCATAAATTTCAATGATCTCCTCATGCTTCTGCCAACTCCAGGCTGTGCCATTCAGACACTATAAGGTCTCCTCATGCTTCACCAAACTTCAGGCTGTGTCATTCAGGCAATATATGGTTTACTGATGTTGCTGGGCCTTGGTCTGGGAAATGTTGTTATGGTAGCACTAGCTACCCATAATCTTCAATTTAAATGCCAAAATTCGTCTTTTAATCTCAGACAATTTATTGTTTACTGATGCTGCTGGGCCTGGGTCTGGGCCTAAATTTTTTTATGGTAGCACTACCATAAAAATTTATTAGGCCCAGACCCAGGCCCAGCAGCATCAGTAAACAATAAATTGGCTGAATGGGTCAGCCTGGAGTGGACAGCAGCATGAGGAGACACTAGGGCTTCACAATCCTTAAGATTAAAAGACGAATTTTGACATTTAAATTGAAGATTATGGGTAGCTAGTTCTACCATAACAAAATCTTCAATTAAAATGTAAAAATTCATCCTTTATTCTTAGGCATTGTGAAGCCCTGGTGTCTATTCATGCTGCTGCAAACTCTATGCTGTGCCATTCAGCCAATATATGGTTTACTGATGCTGCTGGGCCTGGACCTAAACATTTTTGATGATAGCACTAGCTACCATAAATCTTCAATTTAAATTTCAAAATTCATCTTTTAATCTTAGGGAGTGTGAAGCCCTTGTGTTTACTCATGCTGCTGCCAGCTCCAGGCTGTGCCATTCGGCCACATTATGGTCTCTTCATGCTGCTGCCAGCTCCAGGCTGTGTCATTCGGCCACATTATGGTCTCTTCATGCTGCCAACACCTCCATGCTGTGTCATTCAGCCACTATATGGTCTCCTCATGCTTCAGCCTCATCCAAGCGGTGTAATTCAGCCACTATATGGTCTCCTCATGCTGCCAACACCTCCACGCTGTGTAATTCAGTCACTATATGGTCTCCTCATACTCATGCCACCTCTAGGCACTGTCATCACTCTGCGGGAGTGATTCTAATAGCGATGTCAGTAATCTGCATGTCATTCTGAATAACAGTATTATTTCACTACCCCAGCATACTCCATATGCGTGTTAGAACACAGAAAAGTGTTCTACACCCCTATTGAGGCTCTCTGTAGGCCAGAAATAGCTGTTTTTAATATAGATTTGCTGCAAATAAATTCCGATCGAACCAATTTTTTTTTTTTTTTATTCGGTAAATCGGCCAAATCAAATTTTTCAAAAGTTCGCTCATCTCGAATCATATGTTATTAGACCAAATGATATAAAGAATGGGCCAATATCTGATCTCTAAATATATTAAATTGAGGTGACTTATATGGACCCTCCAGTCCCTAACTAACCACACAAATCTGGTAGGACATATTTAAGTACAAATATAAAATCTATTTTAGTAAGTTTGTTATCTTACTTTTATGGTTTCTATGGCACACTTAATGTGAAGGAATACTTAAATAAGTTTTCTTGCGGATATATTTGTATTATTTAAATTGGATGGTGAAAGATAAGACTATACTATATACAATATATGTATGCATTAATATGCACAGAACACACCCTATTCTCTGCAGTAGAAGGATCATTTTCTGTATTCTAGAACCTATAATCTCAAACTGGAGATTAGGAAAGATATTTCACAATATATACTAACTGATATAATTTTATCCACATTGTAAAATTATCTCAATAAAATAAGAGCTAGTATGCTACCAGATATACTGTATGTGAGACCTCTAACTTTAAGTAATGGGAAAGAGGGAAAGAACGTGTAATTAAAGGACCCTTGTATAGTTACCATACAGTCGTATTGATGCATTTTACAGGTCCTCTCTGGCTCCTCATTGCCTCACTTCTCAGGTAACTTCCAGGGGAAAGCTGGGACCTTTTAAGAAACTCCAAACAAAGCTGATATGGTGTTCTGAGAACCTCATTTGCTATTGTGATGAAATGTTTATGACAATAAAAGTTAGTGTGGAATATTACAGATTCATCAAAAATGGCTGGAATATGAGGAACAACAGAATAACAAAACTATGTGCTTTTCTCTAAAAAACTAAAACCCTATTAAATATTAGAGTAACATGTATTATGGTTGATGTGGTGTACAGCTAATTATATGCAGAATGCGAATATAAAATATGTTTGTGGGATGCACCAATTTATATTCAATAAAATAACATTATTATTTTGGCATTTAGGGTTAATCTTTGCATGCATCTGCTTAAACATGGCTGCCAGGGTCAAAATGGAGACTCATGTCTCTTTGTTTCATTCTGACCCAGAACGCATGACAACGCTCCTTCGAGTTTTATAGGGGGTGATTGTCATGTGACTGTAAAGTGCTGTTCAAATAATTGAATGTCTCCTTTTAGAGAAAGCAAGCAGAGTTTTTAAAATAGTGAGAAATTATAATATATACTGTCGAAGATATTAGAACATTGTAAAACTCTTCACTAAAAAATCCCTTTGATATATTAACATACAACCCCTGTAACATTTTATTTATGGCTGCAGACTGGGGTCTTCTGCTGCTTCTATCAGATCCTTTGGTTGAGCAACTAAAGAAAAAAAAACACATTTGACTATAATACCCAGCAGTAAATCAGAACCTTTAAAAAAAAAAATTACAAAAAAATTTTGAAATCAATGTGAATTACAAGAGAGAACAATGGACAGTCTTGATAAAACAGTCAGTGCTTACTATTAAAATATGTGATGTATGATGTTATATATATATACGTTATATATAGGCTGGGTTCACTCACCATAACATTACGAGTATAAACATGGCAGTAAAATCAGCATTTAAAAAAAAATAGACATATTTTTACTCTAGTAATGTGCACTTTGGAAGCGATTTTTATTAAGTGGAAAAAAAATTATTTTCAAAAACATTACTTCTCTTACATTGTTTTAGTCCCCCTAGGGGATTTGTATATGTATTTAATCAATTGCTCATACAGAATAATGTAATACTTTAATACTACATTGATCAATTCAATTGGTGATCGGCTAGTACAGCCTTTCTATAGATTAGTAATGACAGAAACAGATGCCTAGTACAGACCTTGGGCTGCCATGACAATGGATTGACTCCTCACAATAATATTGGGGTGGGGGGGGGGGGGGCAATCAGACACCTGATACAGAACTAACTTAAAAAAATGAATATAACAAGCTGAAGGTCACTTGCATTTGTAGATTTTGGCCATCTTATACTTATAAGGGTATTCTCATCCCCAACCTTTGCTGAATATGCCTTGACTTGCTAAAAGATACAGGTTCCACTTTTTGGAGCTCCATCTATCTAAACCAACCAACCCCCCTCCCCCTAACCCCCCCCCCCCCCCCATCCTTCCCCCAACCCAGTCTGGACTTTTAAATCTCATGGATGTTTACTGCAGATATGGGAACAGGGTATACAACTTTCATTACTTTTATGGGACTTATAAAAACTATGTAAAACAGCCCGCTATCTTGTTTAAGGGTTTCCCAAACACCTACAGCTGAACCAAGCAGGCTAGGTTGGGCTGAGGTTCTTATAATTCGAGATTAATCAGGCTCCCCAAAAAAAGACCCAAATTTATCAGACATACTGTGGTATACCATAAATGCAGGTTACATGGTGGCTCAGAATTTAGCATTGTTGCTGGGACCCTAGGTTCAGATGCCCCCACATCTGCAACAAATTTGTATGTTCTCTGTAGACCTATAATCAAGCCTTCCATTGAAGCTGGATGGACATTGCAGCAAGTTGGGGAGTGAAGTGCGTAAACAAAAAATGTACTACATTTTTAAATGCCAGATGCACTGCAAGTGCCACAATAATTATTAGGTGTGACATTTCAGGGAAATGAAGTAAAGTTGCAGCAACACTAGATAAATGGCAGTAACCATATACGAATTCACATGCTATTGAAAATTTCTGCATGGATTTTTGGTTATGTTACAGAAAAAAATCCACTGGTGAAATAGCATGATGCAGCAAGGAAAATCCAAAGTATGATTAAAAATGAAGACAATGAATTTCTGCTGGCAAATTCTTTCGATACCTGTTGAAATATATATCTAACAAGTGTGAATATTCCCTTTATAAATATGTATTTTTTTAGTATATATTTAGATTTATTTATTTTATTTATTTATTTTTGTTGTTTTTTTGTTATTGTTTTTATATATATATATATATATATATATATATATATATATATATATATATATATATATTTATTTATTTATTTTTTTATGGGGGGGGGGGGGGGGGTTGCTTGAAAAACTGTGCTAATGTAATTTACTCCAAAAGGCTTACGTATGAATTATTATCAGCATTGATGTAACAAATGTAATGCCTCTTTATTTTTCCACTTTGTTTTCAATTTGAAGATCATCAGAGGCTCTTTAAAAGTCAGCACATATTGGATTCTATACTCTGAATGGAAAAGAATTTGCTTAGCTGATTTAGCAACAAGGGAAGAACATTGTGTTAGCCTTGGCTGGGGACAATGAAGGAGACAAAACCATTTTATAGTTTACAGGTTAACAAATGATATCTATGCTAAATGTGTGTTAATATATTTCTACTTAAATTGTAGCATTTGCATTCTTTCCACACAAGCAATTTCACTGAGGATGATAGATTGCCCAAGCATATAAGACCAATGGTGTCAGCATTTTAATGACTTCTGCCTTTATCAATCTCCATCCTCTTGCTCAGAAACATATATTGTACTATAGAATGTTACTAACCGTAATGGAAAAAACTGAATTGTTTGTTGGCCTTGCTGACTTTTATAGAAACAATCAAGAAATTATTCCAGACTGCATTTATGAATAAGAAGCATGAAGAGACAAAGATTATTACAAAATTGTATGTTTTAAAATTACATTCTTATTTCAGAAACTTTTCGATAGTTTTATCTATCTGCAAAGCCTTGTACAGCATAAATTAATGTGTTTGTGTTGGATTCCATGGTTAAATAGGGATGAATATTATTTAACACATAGAGTTCTATGAATATGTGCAATACAGATTGTGAAGTGGTCTGCAATGTTAGTAATGTTTAGTAATACAATCCCAAGGACTTTAAACTACTATGTGGATTTAAAGATAACTCTAGGAAATGTGTCAGGTATGTCAATAAATGTATATGACATCTCTGGTATGTTGGTAATTGTAGTAATATCCCTGCTTATAATGCCCAATATTAGAGTTTTCTTTCCAAGCTTTCCAAAAGTTCAGTTCGTTGGGCTTTCAAAAACTATTTGGTTCAAGGTGAACTTCAATCTTTTGTAACAGCAAACCAGCTAATTCACTTCCTTACTGCAACATCTTTCTAGGATGCTATTAGTTGATGAGTTAGTTAGCACTGCTGAACAGTGCTAGTTAACTCTTTGGGTGTTGCATATATTATAAAGCCATCTATATGGCAGTATAATGTAGAAAGTGAAGAGAGTGATGCTTACCAATCTTGTTGCTGGCCCGGCCTCTTCTTGTGCAGCCCTGCCACTAGTGATGATGTCAAAATGGGGCAGAGCTACACAAGAAGAGGCCCAGACTAGCGGCGAGATGGTAAGTATCACTCTCTTCATTGTATACATTATACAGCCATATAGTTGGCTGCATAATATATACAGCCTCCCCCCCCCCCTCAAAGGAGTTAACTAGCACTGCTCAGCAATGATAATTATCTTCTTTCTTTCTGTGCTTTGATGCACAGTAAGCTTAACCTGGCAATATTGAAAAGTTCGGCAGGTGGCGAAACCCCTTAGTTCATTTCGAATATGAGTTTGGAGGGCCTGGCTGACTAAACTGTATCCAATATGATTGTATGTAATTTTTATAATTTAGCTGACCAAACAAGTTAATATTTTGTTTTCTAAGCCCTAGCTTTATGTCAATACCAATACCTCACATGGAACACAGAACATACAGGTTGTCCTGCTTAAATAAGCAGTGTCAGGTGGTACCAGACTGCCATCCATCTTATTCTGCTGCACAGAAAAACTTTCATGTTTGTCTAATTTCAAATTTCTTCAAGTATGAGGGCTATGAAATGCTCTGGAAAATACCAACTGATCTCAAAGGCCTCAGTCCTTTTAAAAGAATTGTTGGGTGGAAAAGAGAAAATAATAAAAGATAGGTCTATGACTGATAGTGTGGGCGATCATAGCTTTTCTAATATTTCCAAATAGTAAACATTGCACCTACATGAATATAGATGTTGAAAAAGGCACATCACAGTAAGTACATTGTTAGGTTTCATGTCACTTTAAACTCCATGAAGGTTTTATGAAGACCTTCATCACTTCATCACAAGAGAGTATCTCCAAAGTTGGGGGCTGGAGCGCACTGGTGAAAAAAGGTAAGAGACAGGCATCACTAAGGACTTTGGTATTTTTTTCTTTACGTTTACCCCACTCTCCGTACTCTTTCATTAACATAATTTAATAGTTCAGAATTAGCCACATGTGGTGATGCCAGATATATTTATGATTATATTTGTTTACATAGTTTTACCTGTAAAAAGTGAGAAAAGAGGGGTGAATTTTACTTTTATTAGGATAGAGGCTAATTTACATTTATTAAAACTTGCTTTTATATTTTACATGCAAAATATTTCCACATTTTTAATGTGTTTATAAGTAACAAATTGTGTTCAATTACTAAACATGTAAGTGATATGAGTGTTATTATTATTATTATTAATTATTATTATTATTATTATCATTATTATTATTATGTTCATTAACAACTACAATATGAATTGGGAGTATATTGTATATACTATAAATAATAGACTATAATAAATGGTCAATTTGGGGTCAAAAAGATTTAAAAACTGAACACTATTTAATCAGATGACTTTTTCTGAAATGTCATCAATTCATTATTCTAGCAAAAATGACATTTTTTAATAAAATATCAAAACAGTTGTGTAAAAAACTTTGATATATATTAACTTGAGATCATAAAAGAAATCTGATAAGCCATAGTACAAAGGAGCTATCCCCGCATATTAATCATAAATCTAACAGGCTTTGAATTTTATATAAGGATAAAATCTAATACATCCATCAAATAGTTATTTACTTGAAAAGCAAATGTTAAAAAGTACCTGTCACCCAAAAAACTATTTATATTTTGTTAATCAATATAGTAGAAACAACTTTCTAATACCATGTGATTAACAAAAATGTATCTTTATATATTTTTTTTTACTTTGAAAAACTGACCACAGGGGGTCTCCCTACATGTCCAGGTTCAATGATTTCGGACTCATGCTGGCCTGGCAGCATGAGTCCGAACCCTCAGTGCAACCGGGACACTGAAAAGCACAGTCAAACAGGTGGGAGCAGCGCTGTACATAGCAGGCAGGATGACCCACAGAGCCTGTCAGCCCCCCCCCATCGTGATTATAAGCCCAGCATCTGCAGGATCACTGGGCAAACAGCACCCCCCTCCGGGATTATAAGCACAGCAGCAGCAGGAACGCAGGGCTAAAAGCACCCCCCATTACACCCCCCACCCCGGATTAGCGGAATACCAGATTGCAAGCAGGATCCGAATTAAAAGCAGGCCGCATAAGAAGGGCAGAAGTGAGCCCAGCTAGGCTTTAACTGACATCATGCCTGTTGGGCCACCACCCCCCCCCCCCTTCCTCTCTGACAGACGGTAGCAAAATGAGCGACTAACAAGGGATTGGAAAAAGTAGGAAAAGGGAAAGATGGGGGGGATTAGGAACAGATGAGTTCATGATATGTATTCTTTAAGATGCAAGATTTCACCAGCTGGATAAATTTTACCTATGGAGCAAGTGTGCACAGCAGTCTACTGAGATACTATACACAAAAGAGGAAGTTAGAAAGAATTTCAAATTGAAAAAATTGCAAATAAGTCAAAAAAACATAAAATAAAAAAAGGAATATTTTAACATAAAAATGTTGCATGGGGTTCTGAAATGTCATCCATATGTTGAGAAATTCAAATCCAAACCACTGTGCTATAGTTGGGATGAGATTTTGGTGTTTGTGTGCAAAGTTCTTTTTTCTCCAATAATTACTTTGCTTAAAAAGTTGTCTTATCTTTCTATAAAACCTTTTGCCAAAAAATATTTTAGAAACTGCTGGTTTCCGGAGAATTGTCCAACAACAGTGGCTTCGTTTGTCATGTACAGTGTTTTCCTAATGAACATAAACAGTTTTTTATTCAGCATGCAGGGTGTCTTGAAAATCTTTTGCTACCATTAGGCTCTTTTTAATTTATTTTATGATTAAAAAGAGCTTTCCACCATAAGGTTATTTTAGTACTTTCCACCATAAGGTCACTTTAGCTTTCCACCATATGGTGACTTTAGTACTTACCTGCCAGTAATGAAAATCCTCAGGAAGGATCCGAGCTTGTCTTGGGGCTAAATGGCTGGTGTTGTGAGTCCACCATGGTATTGTGAGTCCACCATGACGATCCAACTACAAGTCCCAGGATTCCTTGTTTGTAAGTGTGAGGTCACTTTTTTCCCTCCCACACATCAGTCACCCCACCCTTTGCAGCACAACTGAGTTATGCGTGTGGTTCATGAAACTACAATTCCCTTCAGGACTGTGGAGAATGATCTCCTTCCCACCCAGCGGTCACTCCACCCATTGAAGCAGACAGGCTCCCTTTCAACATCTGACTAGTGACGTAATGTCTCAGCAACACTTATTTTGTATGCAGCTAAAAATAAACATTGAGGCAAAAATCACATAAGAATTGCAAGACCAGACACCAAACAAAGGTACAGACACTGTATTATGAACTAAACTAATTTTACAGACCATGTAGCACAGTCACTGTCACATATGGGTTATTTTCCTACTCAGGAGTAATTGCTTTACACATTTTGGGGGTCTTTTTCTCTTTTTACCTCTTGTGAAAATTAAATGTAATACATGTAAACAATATAATTGTTTCAGGGGTAAAAGGATCTAAAGCCCCACAAAATTCATGACACAATTTCTCCCAAACATATATATACCCCATGTGTGGTCACAAAGCAATCTGCAGGCATATAACATGGCACAGGGGTGGGAATGCACCATGTACATTTGAGACCTAAATTAGTGATTTGCACAGAGGTGGCTGATAGTCGCAGCAGTTCTGACATAAATGGGGAAAAAACACCCTTTGTGACCCTATTTTGAAAACTACACCTCTCAAAAATTTTCATAAGGGTGCTGTGAGCATTTACACCCCACAGGTGTCTGAAATATATTTGGAACATTGGTCCATAAAAATAAAAAAATTACATTTTTAATTTGCACAGCCCACTGTTCCAAAAATCTGTCAGACGCAAGTAGGGTTTGAATGCTCACTGCACCTCTTGTTACATTCCTTGAGGGTCACATGTGGGGGGGAGAAAAATATAGAAAAATCACCAGGGAGCGCTGCTGTCAAAAACAACCAGATGTTGGAAGACTGTGAGAATCAGGAATAAGGAGAGGATTATAGGTTTTTACCCACCTGGTGTAAGTAGTGATCTCTATACCAAGAAAACCACCACAAACACCTCCAGAGCCACGTTCGTGTTAGTACAATCTAATGACACTCCTCCACCAGACTGATATCCAAATAGGAGATTGCACTGGTATCCAGATATACCACAGGTAAATCTGTAATTGATGTACAGAAGAAAAAAATCCCCAAGCGCTCAGAGAAGTGTTGGAATATCATATACAATACATATAGATAGGGACTTACTCCACAGTGGGGGGGAAGTGTCAATTTATAACATATCCCCCCTCCTCGTAGGCATATCTAATAGACTCAGGATCGAAGCAATAACAGGCATCCACCCGGGCAGTAAACCAGTTCCAGACCAAGGGAGAGAACCACTGGACCGACTTAGTTAGATCTTGTCATAGTTTATTATGTACATGCAACGCGTTTCTGAGGTAAAATTGGCTCACGCCTCCTCCTTCATCAGGAATATGATACATAAAATACAAATAGTTTAAATACCTTCCCTCTGGGTCCTCGCATGTAGCGTCTTCCGGGCAGCATCGCGTAGCATGTGACAGACTTCCGTCCGGCATCCGATCACATGACTCCACCATGCGTTCCAGCGGACGTCATTTCCTGCAGATGGTGGAACGCAAACATGAACGGATCCCGAACATTACAGAGGACCCAAAGGTTAGGTAATACAAAACTTACAATTTATAAAAAATAACAAAAATTAACATAAACTAACATCATTACTGATAAAAAACTACATATAAATATATCAAATTCATAAAATTATTATAAAATTGAACCTACACCTGTCTGGATACACTATGTAAAGCGTATCCATTTCTAATGTTGGACCTATGTTTATTTATCCTAACTCTTAAGCTATTTATAGTCCTCCCTACATATCTAAGCCCACATGGGCACTCTATCATATATACAATAAATTCACTACTGCAGTTTAAAAATTCTTTAATAAAATAAGGTTCAGATTCCCCTTCAATGGTTATTTCCGTCCTTTTATTGCAAATGTGTGAACAGTATTGACACCTGTTTATACCGCACTTGAATACTCCCTTGGTCTCCTGCAAAAACCCTTCTTTACATGATGTTAATTTGGGTTGTTGTTTACGAGGTACTGACGGGGCAAGAATATTTTTTAAAGTCTTGCT
The DNA here is from genome assembly GCF_029499605.1 of Hyla sarda. Classification (NCBI taxonomy): domain Eukaryota; kingdom Metazoa; phylum Chordata; class Amphibia; order Anura; family Hylidae; genus Hyla; species Hyla sarda. The sequence goes on from NC_079189.1 coordinate 448,081,387, forward strand.
CCTCTTAAAAATACATTTAGGTTTTTCTGGGATATGTTCTCCAAGTATAGGGTCACTACTAATCAAATTCCAATTTTTCTGCAATATTTTATTGATCTCTGCATGTGAATTATTATATCTAGTGATAAACGCTATATTATAATTAGAGTTAGAATCTCTTAGTACTTGTTCCTCGTCTCTTTTTTTATCACTGGGTAGACACTCTACTTGGGAAAGTGCTTTTATTTTCTGCTCTGCTCCCTCAATCAAAGGTTGCGGATAGCCTTTTTGCTTGAACGCAATGTACACAGCTGTTGGTGAAAATCCACCTCAGCTGAGCAGTTGCGTCTTATCCTTTTCATCTGCCCATATGGTATATTATTCCTCCAACTCTTTTTATGGCAGCTACTATAGTCTAGATAGCTTTTTGCATCCACCTCCTTGAAATGGGTGGTGGTATGCAAACAGCCATCTCTCACCTCAATCTCTAGATCCAAAAATAGAGCCCTAGAGGTACTAATATTAGATGTGACGCTCAGGCCCCAATTGTTTGTATTGAGCTCTCCTATAAAATCAATGAGAGACCCCTCACTACTGTTCCATATCATGATGATGTCATCAATAAACCTTCTATAAAACACGGACCGTTCATCACAAATTCGTGTTTCGAAGGCTCCTACGTACAGGTTTGCATAGCAAGGGGCAAATTTCGTCCCCATTGCTGTACCGCAAACCTGCACGTAGTAATCACCATTATATGTAAAATAATTATGAGTCAGTGTATAATGGATGGCATCTAATATAAACTTTTTTTGTTTTGAAGGCATTAGGGGGTCTTCCTGTAGGAAAAAACCCAATGCTTCAACACCCTTATTATGAGGTATGTTTGTATATAGGGCAGCTACATCTAGGGTAACCCAGATGTAGCCTTCCTCCTATTTAATATCTCTGAGTAGGGACAACAAGTGTCCCGTATCCTTCAGATAAGCAGGAAGATTCGTAACAAACCTTTGTAGTTGGTGGTCTATATATTCAGATACTCCACCCGTGATGGAATTCATACTCGCCATTATTGGTCTACCCGGGGGTTTCCTTTTGTCCTTACGCACTTTCGGCAAGAAATAAAAATTGGATTACAAGACACTCTGCAACAAGGAAATGTATTGGATCTTTCGTTTTAATACTCTTTTTCCCCATGGTCTTAATGAGAGCCTAGAACAGGTGTAGGTTCAATTTTATAATCATTTTATGAATTTGATATATTTTTATGTAGTTTTTATCAGTACTGATGTTAGTTTATGTAAATTTTTATTAATTTTGATAAATTGTAAGTTTTGTATTACCTAACCTTTGGGTCCTCTGTAATGTTTGGTATCCGTTCATGTTTGCGTTCCACCATCTGCAGGAAATGACGTCCGCTGGAATGCATGGTGGAGTCATGTGATCGGACGCCGGCCGGAAGTCTGTCACATGCTACGCGATGCTGCCCGGAAGACGCTACATGCGAGGACCCAGAGGGAAGGTATTTAAACTATTTGTATTTTATATATCATATGCCTGATGAAGGAGGTGGCTTGAGCCAATTTTACCTCAGAAACGCGTCGCATGCACATAATAAACTATGACAAGATCTAGCTAAGTCGGTCCAGTGGTTCGCTCTCTTGGTCTGGAACTGGTTTACTGCCCGGGTGGATGCCTGTTTTTGCTTCGATCCTGAGACTATGAGATATGCCTACGAGGAGGGGTTATAAATGAACACTTCCCCCCACTGTGGAGTAAGTCCCTATCTATATGTATTGTATATGATATTCCAACACTTCTCTGAGCGCTTGTGGATTTTTTTCTTCTTTTTATATGTACATGTGGGGGGGAGGTCCACTTTTCTTGCACCATGTGGGCTTTGTACACGCACATGCCCCCCTGACTTCAATTCCAGACAAATTCTCTCTCCAAAAGCCCAATGGCCCTCCTTCTCTTATGAGCCCGCAGAGCACTTCCACATAGGGGGTAGTTCCATACCACATAATGTGACACATAAATGCGCAAAGGCCACCAAAAACCATTTTAGCAAAATTATCTCTCTAAAAGGCGTCGCTCCTTCCCTTCTGAGCCCTGTAATGTGCCTGGAGAGCACTTTGCATCCATGGCCTTACCCTACTTGCCTTCCACGAACTGTTTGTGGTCTTTCTTGTGCATCATCTTTAGTAGAGGCTTCCTTCTGGGATGACAGCCATAGATACCAATTTGATGCAGTGTGCGGCATATGATCTGAGCACTGGTAGGCTGACTTCAACCTATAGAGCAATGCTGGCAGCACTCATATGTCCTAAGTGCATGTACTCAACTTTTTAGTCGACCATGGTGAGGCCTGTTGTCCAGGTCAAAATGAACCAGTGATGCATAAGTCTCCATTTTGCCTCCAGCAGCCAACCTTACATGTGGTCTAAGCACGTTCATGCAAAGTTCAACTCTAAATTCTAAGATAATAAATGTTATTTAATTGATTTTAACCTGTTGAGGCTGGAGGGCATACAGGTAAGCCCTCACGTCCCGAAACTTAAGGACGGACGGCGCCGGGTGGCGATCGGAATGGGATGCCTGCTGATATCTATCAGCAGGCAACCCGTGGCAATGCTCAATTCTGACCGGGGAATTACGGCATTTCAGGGCCAATAGGGTCACTGGTGACCTGAAAAGTAAGGGTTATTGATGCTGTCCGAGACAGAACATTTCAGGGCCAATCGGGTCACTGGTGAACTGGAAAATAAGGGTGATTGATGCTGTCTGAAACAGAACCAATCACCCTGAAGGATAGGAGTGGGGTCCAGGGGTGCCACCCCACTCCTATCCCTGTGAGTGGTCGGTCGGAAGTGACCGACAAATGGCGGGGGTTAAAAGTTTGGTTCCCTCGTTCTGCCTGCCGCTACCAAGTCTGGGCAGAGTGGGGAAACCGGCGATCATTGGTGGCGGTGGCAGAGGCGGCACCGATCATCATCCTCGTTGGTGGCTGGTGGCGGCCATATGGTGAGTGAAAGTGAAGATTGGAGGGTTACAGTTTGGAGATCATTGCACCATAATCTCCAAGCTGTGCCCTCTAGATCTGGCAAAACTACAACTTCCAGCATGCCCAGACAGCTGTTTGCTGTCAGGGCATACTGGGCTTTGTAGTTTTCCAAGATCTGGAAGGCCACTATTTGGAGATCACTGTGCAGTGGTCTCTAAACTGTGGCCCTCAAAATCTTGCAAAACTACAACTCCCTGCATGCTCGGACAGCCATTTGCTGTCTGTGCATGCTGGGATTTGTAGTTTTGCAAGATCTGGAGGGCCACAGTTTGGAGATCACTGTGCAGTGGTGTCTAAACTGTGGCCCTCCAGATCTTGCAAAACTACAACTTCCAGCATGCACGGTCTGCCAGTGCATGCTGGGAGGTGCAGTTGTGCAACAGCTGGAGGTTTGCGCTCCCCTACCCCCCATATGAATGTACAGGGTACATTCACACGGCAGGGGTTTACAGTGAGTTTCCAGCCACAAGTTTGAGCTGCGGAAAATTTTCTGCCGGAGATCAAACTCCCAGCGGGAAACTTGATTTGGACCCCCACCGGTGTGAATGTACCCTAAAAACACTACACTCCTTTACACAAAATAAAAAGTAAAGCACTACATATACACACACCCTTATACAGTTACCAGACCCCCCCCCCCCCTCAATAAGAATTAAAAACGTCTCGTACGGCACTGTTTCCAAAACAGAGCCTCCGGCTGATGCAAAAGAACAACTTTCAGCATTGCCGGATAGCCACTGACTGTACAGGCATGCTGATAATTTTGCAACAGCTGGAGGCACCCTGTTTGAGAACCACAGCCATAGGGTATTTTTGGTGGTGGAGGTAAGTGTAATGTTTGCATCCGGGTCTGTCCCTATGCAAATCCCTAATTTAGGCCTCAAATGCGTAAGGCGCTCTTTCACTCCGGAGCCCTGTCATATTTCAAGTCAACAGTTTAGGGTCACATACGGTATGGGGTATTTTGGTACTCGGGAGAAATTGCATTATACATTTTGGGGGGATTTTTCTCCTTTCACTCCTTATGATAAGAAAAAGTTGGGGTCAACCCCAGCATGTTAGTTTAATTTAATTTTATTTTTTTACACTAACATTCTGGTGTTGCCCCTTACTTTTCATTTTCATAAAAGGTTAAAATGAGAAAAAGACCCCTAAAATTTGTAACACAATTTCTCCCGAGTACGGAAATACCCCATATTTGGACGTTAAGTGCTCTGCGGGCACACAACAAGGCTCAAGAGTAAGAGCACACCATGTACATTTGGGGCCTAAATTGGTAATTTGTATAAGGGTTGCTGATGGTTATAGCGGTTCTGACATAAATGCAAATTATGTGCATATGTTTTTTTGTTTTTTTTTTGCTGTTCTGGCAGCATGGGGGCTTCCTAAATGCGACATTACCCCCAAAAACCATTTCAGTTCAATTCACTCTCCATAAGCCCATTGTCGCTCCTTCTCTTCTGAGCCATCTAGTGCACCTCCGGAACACTTAACATCCACATATGAGGTATCCCTTACTTGAGAGAAATTGGGTTACAAATTTTGGGAGGCTTTTTCTCCTTTTACTCCTTTCTCCTATGCCCTCTCCCATAGGCTTGCATTGAGGGGGACAGAGCATGATGTAACACGGGGCAGAGCCTTGACGTCACTACACTCTGGCCTGTGATCGACAGTAATCAGACCCGGAGCGAACACGCTCTGGGGACTGATTTTAAACGGGGTGCGGCGTGCAAGATCAGCCCCCCAGTGGTGGGACCCCCGCAATCCTTTGGATAGGGGATAAGATATCTAAGCGCCGGAGTACCCCTTTAACTCTAACATTCTCCCCACTTCAGGGAATGAATGATTTGTGAGCGCGGGCACAGGGCTTCTGATCAGAAAACAGAAGCTGATCAGAAACCCTGCGTCAGCGCTCACAATTCATTCATTCCCCGATGTGGGGAGAATGTAAAGCGCATCTGCGGCTCAGAGTTAACCCTTGCAGGGACATCTCTTGGGTGGAGGGTGTTGGGGAGGGTCAGGAAGCAGAGCAGCGCCCGTGTGTTGCATATGACTAGTTTTTTTTACGTGGGGACAGAGCACTGCGGCTGGCATTTAATTCCTTCCCTGATGTGGGGACTGTGGGGTGAGAAGCTGAGAGTCAGGGTGGGATGAGTATACTAATGAGCAGGGGGGAAAGGGAGTGCTAAAGGGGAAAGAAAAAAAAAGCTGCCCACAAACAGGGCTGGGCGGCAACGCAAAACAAGTTGGGCAGGGCACTGAAAGAGGAGACAGGCTACAAGGCATGCTCAGAGCTGTAGTTTCTGAAACAAAGGCAAAACGGAATTAGATGCTACACTACATGGACACACTTGTGCAAATAAAGGAAAAGAAAGACAAACAAACAGCAAGCACGAGACCAGAGATAACAAGAAAACTCACCTGCAAGGATAAGTAGAAACTGAAAAAACACATTGGCCACTGGAGTACCCCTTAAAGGCCCCGGGCTTTTATTGCACATTAACCCCTTGGGGACAGAGGGTTTTTCCGTTTTTGCACTTTCATTTTTTAATCCTTACCTTTTAAAATCATAACTCTTTCAATTTTGCACCTAATAATCCATATGAAGACTAATGTTTTGCGCCACCAATTCTACTTTGTAATGACATCAGTTATTTTACCCAAAAATCGACATCGAAACGGAAAAAAAATCAATGTGCGACAAAAATGAAGAAAAAACACCATTTTGTAAATTTTTGGGGCTTCCGTTTCTACGCAGTACATTTTTCAGTAAAAAGGACACCTTATCTTTATTCTATAGGTCCATACGATTAAAATGATAGCCTACTTATATAGGTTTGATTTTGTCGTATTCTGCAAAAAATCATAACTACATGCAGGAAAATGTATACGTTTAAAATTGTCATCTTCTGACCCCTATAACTTTTAGATTTTTCCATGTACGGGCCAGTATGAGGGCTCATTTTTTGCGCTGTCATCTGAAGATTTTAGTGGTACCGTTTTATATTGATATTTGATCGATTTTTATTCATTTTTTCATGATATAAAAAGTGACAAAAAAACAGTATTTTAGACTTTGGAATTTTTTTGCGCGTACGCCATTGACTGTGCGGTTTAACCCCTTAAGGACTCAGCCCATTTTGGCCTTAAGGACTCAGACAACGCAATTTTGCTAATTTTGGAAGGTTTTGTTTTCACGCCGTACAATTTATGGTAAAAATGACATGTGTTCTTTATTCTGAGGGTCAATACGATTAAAATGATACCCATTATTATATACTTTTATATTATTGTTGCGCTTAAAAAAAATCACAAACTTTTTAACCAAATTAGTACGTTTATAATCCCTTTATTTTGATGACCTCTAACTTTTTTATTTTTCCGTATAAGCGGCGGTATGGGGGCTAATTTTTTGCGCCATGATCTGTACTTTTTTTATACCACATTTGCATATAAAAACTTTTAATACATTTTTTATAATTTTTTTTTAAATAAAATGTATTAAAAAAGTAGGAATTTTGGACTTTTTTTTTTTTCGTTCACACCGTTCTTCGTACGGGATCATTAACATTTTATTTTAATAGTTCGGACATTTACGCACGCGGCGATACCAAATATGTCTATAAAAAATGTTTTTTTACGCTTTTTGGGGGTAAAATAGGAAAAAACGGACATTTTACTTTTTTATTGGGGGAGGGGATTTTTCACTTTTTTTTACTTTTACTTTTACATTTTTTTACATTTTTTTTACACTTGAATAGTCCCCATAGGGGACTATTCATAGCAATACCATGATTGCTAATACTGATCTGTTCTATGTATAAGACATAGAACAGATCAGTGTTATCGGCTATCTTCTGTTCTGGTCTGCTCGATCACAGACCAGAGCAGGAGACGCCGGGAGCCGGACGGAGGAAGGAGAGGGGACCTCCGTCCGGCGTGCTGAATGATCGGATCCCCGCAGCAGCGCTGTGGGCAATCCGATCGTTCATTTAAATCGCTAACTGTCGCAGATGCCGGGATCTGTATTGATCCCGGCACCTGAGGGGTTAATGGCGGACGCCCGCGAGATCACGGGCGTCGGCCATTGCCGGCGGGTCCCTGGCTGCGATCAGCAGCCGGGATCAGCCGCGCATGACACGGGCATCGCTCCGATGCCCGCGGTTATGCACAGGACGTAAATGTACGTCCTGGTGCGTTAAGTACCACCTCACCAGGACGTACATTTACGTCCTGCGCCCTTAAGGGGTTAATAACAATATATTTTCACAATTTGGACATTTCTGCATGTGGCGATATCACATATGTTTATTTTTATTTACACAGTTTTTTTTTTAATGGGAAAAGGGGGGTGATTCAAACTTTTATTAGGGAAGGGATTAAATGATCTTTATTCACTTTTTTTTCACTTTTGTATTGCAGTGTTATAACTCCCATAGGAGGCTATAACAGTGCACACACTGATCTTTTACATTGATCAATGGTTTCTCATAGAAAACCATTGATCAATGATTCTGATGCTTGACTGCATATGCCTGGATCTCAGGCATTGAGCAGTCATTCGGCGATTGGACAGCGAGGAGGAAGGTAGGGGACCCTCCTGCTGTCCTACAGCTGTTCGAGATGCCGCGATTTCGCCGCGGCGATCCCGAACAGCCCACTGAGCTAGCCGGGAGCAGTTTACTTTCATTTTAGACGCGGATTTCAACTTTGAATGCCGCGTCTAAAGGGTTAATAGCACACGGCACTGCAATCAGTACTATGTGCTATTAGCCATGGGTCACGGCTGTTGTTAGAGGCCGGGCCCGACCCAACCAGTTTCGCCCAACATTACAGAAAGGGAGTGGGTGGAGGGCGTACAAGTACGCCCTCCGCCCCCAACAGGTTAATAACTCTGGGATGCTTTTACCTTTCATTCTGATTCCAAGATTATTTTTTCGTGATTTATTCTACTTTATGTCAGTGGTACATTTTTGTAATAATTGCATCATTTCTTGGTGAAAAATGCGAACATTTTAAAGGGGGTATTCCAGGAAAAAAATATATTTTTATATATCAACTGGCTTCAGAAAGTTAAACAGATTTATAAATTACTTCTGAAGTTGAGTTGTTCTTTTCTGTCTGACAACAGGGCTCTTTGCTTACATCTCTGTTTTTCTTGGGAACTGCACAGATCCGAAGAGGTATGCTATGGGGATTTGCTTCTACTCTGCACAGTTCCCGAGACAGGTGTCATCAGAGAGCACTTAGACAGAAAAGAGTTTTTCCTGGATAACCCCTTTAAGAAAAAAAAGCATTTTTTTTTACTTTGAAACTCTCTGCTTATAAGTTAAATAGACATAACCAATAAACTATATATTGATTCAAATATACAATATGTCTATTTTATATTTTCATCATAAAGTTGACATGTTTTTACTTTTGGAAGACACCAGAGGGCTTCAAAGTTCAGCAGCAATTTTCCAATTTTTCACAATATTTAGATTTGAAGTGCCTTCATATTAGAAATAACCCATAAATGACCCCATTATAAAAATTGCACCCCTCAAACACGTGGGGTGTTAAAGTTCACTGCACACCTTGTTACGTTCCTTGAGGGGTGTAGTTTCCAAAATAGTATGCCATGTTGTTGTTTTTTTTTTTTTGTTTATTGCTGTTCTGGCACCGTAGGGTCTTCCTAAATGGGACATGGCCCCAAAAACCATTTCAGAAAAACTCACACATATGAGGCATTTCCTTACTTGAGATAAATTGGGTTACAAATTTTGTGGGGCTTTTTCTCCTTTTACCCCTTGTACAATTTCAAAAACTGGATCTACAAGAACATGCGAGTGTAAAAAATGAAGATTTTTAATTTTCTTCTTCACTTTGATCATTTACACATCCGACTTTAACAAAAAGTCGTCAAACACCTGTGGGAGGTGTTTGACGACTTTTTGTTAAGTTCGGATGTGTAAATGATTTTTTTTTCACTAAAATGCTGGTGTTCCCCCAAATTTTACATTTTTACAAAGGGTAATAGGAGAAATTCACCCCCAAAATATGTAACCCCACCTGTTCTGAGTATGGAAATATCCCATGTGTGAACGTCAAGTGCACTGCGGGCGCACTACAATGCTCAGAAGAGAAGAAGCCTCATTTGGTTTTTGGGAAGCAAATTTTGCTGAAATGGTTTTGGGGGGGGGGGGGGGGGCATGTGGAATTTATGAAGCCCCTCTGGCGCCAGACAAGCAAAAAAAAAAAACACATGGCAAACTATTTTGGAAACTAAACCTCTCAAGTAATGTAACAAGGGGTACAGTGAGCCTTAACACCCCACAGGTGTTTGACAAACTTCTGCTAAAGTTGGACGTGAAAATGAAAAATTAGATTTTTTTTTCACTGAAGTGCTAGTGTAACCCAAATTTTTCATTTTCACACAAGGGGTAATAGGAGAAAAAGCATCACAAAATTTGTAACCCCATTTTTTCTGAGTATGGAAATAACCCAAATGTGGATGAAAAGTGCTTTGCCATTAAGCTTTTGGAGAGAGAATTTGGTTGGAATAGAAGTCGGGGGCCATGTTCGTTTACACAGCCCCCCATGGTGGCAGATCAGTGACCCCATTTTTGAAATTACACCCCTCACAGAATATAATAAAGGGTGCAGTGAGCATTTACACCCCACTGGTGTTTGACAGATCTTTGGAACAGTGGGCTGTGCAAATGAAAAATTTAATTTTTCATTTTCACGGACCACTGTTCCAAAAATCTGTCAGACACCTGTAGGGTGTAAATGTTCACTGCACCCCTTATTAAATTCTGTAAGGGATGCAGTTTCCAAAATGGGGTCACATGTGGGTGGGGTCCATTGTTCTGGCATTATGAGGGCTTTGTAAACACACATGGCCTTCAATTTTCAACACATTCATTCTCCAAAAGCCCAATGACGCTCCTTCTCTTCTGAGCATTGTAGTTCACCCGTAGAGCACTTTACATCCACATATGGGGTATGTTCTTACTCAGAAGAAATAGGGCTACAGATTTTTGAGGGCTTTATTCCTATTCTTCCTTGTAGGGCAACACCAGCATTTTAGTAAAACATTTTTTTTTTCATTTTCACTTCCAACTCTAACGAAAATTTGTCAAACATCTGTGGGGTGTTAAGGCTCATTATACCGCTTGTTACATTCCGTGAGGGGAGTCGTTTCCAAAATGTGGTCATATGTGAGTATTTATTGTTTTGCGTTTATGTCAGAACCATTGTAAAATCAGCCACCCCTGTACAAATCACCAATTTAGATCTCAAATGTACATGGTGCGCTCTTACTTCTGAGCCATGTTGTGCGCCCACAGATCTCTTTACACTCACATATGGGGTAGTTCCGTACTCAGAAAAAAATTTGTTACAAATTTTGGGGTCCTTTTTTCCTTTTACCGCTTGTGAAAGTTAAAAGTATGGGGCCTACACCAGCATGTTAGTGTAAACAAATTAATTTTTTTACACTAACATGCTGGTGTAGACCCCAATTTTACCTTTTCATAATGGGTAAAAGGAGAAAAAGGCCCCCAAAATTTGTAATGCAATTTCTCCCGAGTAGGGAAATACCCAATATGTGGCACTAAACTGTTGCCTTGAAATCCGACAGGACTCCAAAGCGAGAGAGCACCATGCGCATTTGAGTCCTATTTTGGGGATTTGAATCTGCCACCGATATACCCTATGGCAGTGTTTCCCAAACAGGGGGCCTCCAGCTGTTGCAAAACTCTTAGCATGCCTTGACAGTCAGTGGCTGTCCAGCAATACTGGGAGTTGTTGTTTTTCAACAGCTGGAGGCTCCGTTTTGGAAACAGTGCCATACAAGATGTTTTTTTTTATGGGGGGGGGACTGTGTAAGGGTATATTTATATGTGAATTCGGGTAGAAAATATATATATATATATATATATATATATATATATATATATATAGTATATTTATATGTAGTGGTTTACTTTTTATTTTGTGTAGTGCAGTGTTTTTAGTGTACATTCGCACGGGCGGGGTTTTACAGTGAGTTTGAGCTGTGAGTTTGAGCTGTGGCGGAAAATATGCAGCATCTCATACTTGCAGCAGAAAATTCACTGTAAACCCCCTCCCATGTGAATGTACCCTGTACATTCACATGAGGGGAGGGCAAACCTCAAATCTACAACTCCCAGCATGCACTGACAGACCATACATGCTGGGAGTTGTAGTTATGCAACAGCTGGAGGCACATTGGTTGCGCAACAGAGAGTTTGTTACTTAACTCAGTGTTTAGCAACCAGTGTGCTTCCAGCTGTTGCAAAACTAGAGCTCCCAGCATGTACAGTCTCTCAGTGCATGCTGGGAGTTGTATTTTTGCAACAGCTGGAGGCACACCAACTGTGAAACACTGAGTTAGGACACAATCTCTGTTTCACAACCAATGTGTTTCCAGCTGTTGCAAAACTGCAACACTCAGCATGCATTGACAGTTGAACGGTATGCTGAGAGTTGTAGTTTTGCAACAGCTGGAGGCACACTGCTACAACTCTCAGCATGCCCTTTGGTAGTTTGTGAATGCTGAGAGTTGTAGTTATGCAACAGCATGAAGCACACTTTTTCATAGAAAAAATGTGCCTCCAGCTGTTGCATAACTACAACCCCCAACATTAACAGGCTGGAAAAGAGCATGCTGGGAGTTGTAGTTTGAACAGGACCCCCCCAGGGGTTTGCACAGGGTGCCTGCTGAATGATTTCAGTAGGCATCCCGGTCTTGTCCTGGTTAAGGTCAAAATGGGCTTCATCCGCAAGGGGTTAAAATAGTCCTTACAAATACATGTGAATTGTTAATGTCATCAGACATATACAACCCCAAACATGCACAGACATCCAAAGAGCCTACTGGGAGTTGTAGTTGGAACTCCAGCTGTTGCAAAACTACAACTCCCAGCATGCCCTTTGGCTGTGCATGCTGAGAGTTGTTGCTAAGCAACAGCAGGAGGTGAGCAGGCCTCACCTCCTGCTGTATCCTGCCATCAGGACCGCCGCTGCTGCCACGACTCCTGCCGCCGGGATTGCCGCCACTCCTGAAGGGATCCTAGCCGGACCAGGGAGAGGTATGAGACCCCCCCGCCTGCCCCGATTGCCGCCCCGATCACCGCCCAGCAGGGCTGTCATTGCTTGTTTGTTCCAACCAATCAATCACGTGATCATGAGGTGTCACCCGTGCCACCTCACTCCTGCTGGGTAAGGGTGAATGGGGCTGTCTCGGACAGTCCCATTCCCCCTTTTTTTCTAGGTCACTGGGTCACCAGAGACCCGATTGACCTGGAATCGCTGCAAATCACCGGTTTGAATTGACCGGCGACTTGAGGCGATCGCCGACATGGGGGGGTCTCAGGACCCCTCCAGGGGTTTGCACGGGGTGCCTGCTGAATGACTTCAGCAGGCATCCCGGTCCGGTCCCCACCGCGTACCAAGGAGCCAGGGCGTACCCATACACCCTGGGTCCTTAAGGGGTTAAGGTCAAAATGGGCTTCATCCTCAAGGGGTTAAAATAGTCCTTACAAATACATGTGAATTGTTAATGTTATCAGAGATATACAAATATTTGCAGACTGCATAAAATTAACTACATGCAGTACATTTATGAAACTCATGATAAGAAATGGTATGGCAACATTTAACCCCTTAAGGACCAGGCCATTTTACATCTTAGGACCAGAGCGTTTTTTGCACATCTGACCACTGTCACTTTAAACATTAATAACTCTGGAATGCTTTTAGTTATCATTCTGATTCCGAGATTGTTTTTTCGTGACATATTCTACTTTAACATAGTGGTAAAATTTTATGGTAACTTGCATCCTTTCTTGGTGAAAAATCCCAAAATTTGATGAAAAATTTGAAATTTTTTCATTTTTCTAAATTTGAAGCTCTCTGCTTGTAAGGAAAATGGATATTTCAAATAAAAAAAAATTTGATTCACATATACAATATGTCTACTTTATGTTTGCATCATAAAATTGACATGTTTTTACTTTTGGAAGACACCAGAGAGCTTCAAAGTTCAGCAGCAATTTTCCAATTTTTCACAAAATTTTCAAACTCACTATTTTTCAGGGACCAGTTCAGGTTTGAAGGGGATTTGAAGGGTCTTCATATTAGAAATACCCCACAAATGACCCCATTATAAAAACAGCACCCCCCAAAGTATTCAAAATGACATTCAGTCAGCGTTTTAACCCTTTAGGTGTTTCACAGGAATAGCAGCAAAGTGAAGGAGAAAATTCAGAATCTTCATTTTTTACACTCGAATGTTCTTGTAGACCCAATTTTTTTTATTTTTACAAGGGGTAAAAAGAGAAAATTTATACTTATATTTGTAGCTCAATTTCTCTCGAGTAAGCACATACCTCATATGTCTATGTAAATTGTTCGACGGGCGCAGTAGAGGGCTAAGAAGCGAAGGAGCGACAAGGGGATTTTTGAGAGTATGTTTTTCTAAAATGGTTTTTGGGGGGGCATGTTGCATTTAGGAAGCCCCTATGATGCCAGAACAGCAAAAAAAAAAAAACACATGCCATACCATTTTGGAAACAAGACCCCTTAAGGAACGTAAAAAGGAATTAAGTGAGCCTTAATACCCCACAGGTGTTTCACGACTTTTGCATATGTCAAAAAAAAAATTTTTTCACTAAAATGTGTGTTTCCCCCTAAATTTCAGATTTTTGCAAGGCTTAATAGCAGAAAAGACCCCCCAAAATTTGTAACCCCATCTCTTCTGAGTATGGAAATACCCCATGGGTGGACATCAAGTGCTCTGCTGGCGCACTACAATGCTCAGAAGAGAAGGAGCGCCATTGAGCTTTTGGGAAAAAAATTTTTGGAATGGAAGTCAGGGGCCATGTGCGTTTACAAAGCCCCCCGTGGTGCCAGAACAGTGGAACCCCCCACATGTGACCCTATTTTGGAAACTACACCCCTCACAGAAATTAATAAGGGGTGCAGTGAATATTTACACCCCACTGGCGTTTGACAGATCTTTGCAACAGTGGGCTGTGCAAATGAAAAATAAAATTTTTCATTTTCACGGACCACTGTTCCAAAAATCTGTCAGACACCTGTGGGTCGTAAATGCTCACTGTACCCCTTATTACATTATGTGAGGGGCGTAGTTTCCAAAATGGGGTCACATGTGGGTATTTATTTTTTTGCGTTTATGTCAGAACCGCTGTAAAATCAGCCACCCCTGTGCAAATCACCAATTTAGACCTCAAATATACATAGTGCGCTCTCACTCCTGAGCCTTGTTGTGTGCCCGCAGAGCATTTTACACCCACATATGGGGCATTTCTGTACTCAGGAGAAATTGTGTTACAAATTTTGGGGGTCTTTTTTTCCTTTTAACGCTTGTGAAAATAAAAAGTAAAGGGCACACTAGCATGTTAGTGTAATATTTTTTATTGTTTTACACTAACAAGCTGGTGTAGCCCCAACTTTTCCTTTTCATAAGGGGTAAAAGGAGAAAAAGCCGCCCAAAATTTGTAGTGCAATTTCTCCCGAGTACGGAGATACCCCATATGTGGCCCTAAACTGTTTCCTTGAAATACGACAGGGCTCCGAAGTGAGAGAGCGCCATGCGCATTTGAGGACTAAATTAGGGATTGCATAGGGGTGGACATAGGGGTATTCTATGCCAGTGATTCCCAAACAGGGTGCCTCCAGCTGTTTCTAAATTCCCAACATGCCTGGACAGTCAGTGGCTGTCCGGAAATGCTGGGAGTTGTTGTTTTGCAACAGCTGGAGGCTCCGTTTTGGAAACACTGCCATACAATACGTTTTTAATTTTTATTGGGGGGGGGGGGGGGGACAGTGTAAGGGGGTGTTTATGTAGTGTTTTACCCTTTATTATGTGTTAGTGTAGTGTAGTGTTTTTATGGTACATTCGCACTGGCGTGTTACGGTGAGGTTCTCGCTAGGAGTTTGAGCTGCGGCGAAAAATTTGCCGCAGCCCAAACTTGAAGCAGGAAACTTACTGTAAGCCTGCCCGTGTCAATGTACCCTGTACGTTCACATGGGGGAGCAAACCTCCAGCTGTTTCAAAACTGCAACTCCCAGCATGTACTGACAGACCGTGCATGCTGGGAGTTGTACTTGTGCAACAGCTGGAGACACACTGGTTGGAAAACCTTCAGTTAGGTACTGTTACCTAACTCAGTATTTTCTAACCAGTGTGCCTCCAGCTGTTGCAAAACTACAACTCCCAGCATGTACTGATCACCGAAGGGCATGCTGGGAGATGTAGTTATGCAATAGCTGGAGGTACGCAACTACAACTCCCAGCATGCCGAGACAGCTTATTGCTGTTTGGACATGCTGGGATTTGCAGTTTTGCAACATCTGGGGGGCTACAGTTTTAGAGAACACTGCAAAGTGATCTCCAAACTGTGGTTCTCCAGCTGTTGCAAAACTACAATTCCCAGCATGCCCTGACAGCAAACAGTTGTTTGGGCATGCTAGGAGTTGTAGTTTTGCAAGATCTGGAGGGCTACAGTTTAGGGACCACGATATAGTGGTCTCAAACTGTAGCCCTCAAGCTGTTGCAAAACTACATAATTCAGCATGCCTAAACAGCTGTCTGGGCATGCTGGGAGTTGTAGTTTTGCAACATCTGGAGGGCTACAGTTAGAGACCACTGTATAATGGTCTCAAACTGTACCCTTCAGATGTTGCTAGGCAACTCACCGGCTTCCGTCGGATCCAGCCGCACGTCATCGCCACCCGCCGATCTCCGTCGCCCGCAGCCTCCGTCGCCCGCAGCCTCCGTCGCCCGCCCGGATCGGTAAGTGGATCTTCGGCGCCTTTCCCCGTCGTTTCCCCGTCCTGCCCTGCCTATTGTGGGAGGGCAGGACGGGGAAAACGAAAGTAAACCCCCCCGCACCCGATCTGCTATTGGTGGTGGCGTCTAGACCACCAATAGCAGGAATAGGAGGGGTGGCAACCCTGCCACCTCACTCCTATCGCTTCAGGGGGATCCTGGGTGTCTTAGACACCAGCGATCCCCCTTACATTCCGGATCACCGGGTCACTATAGACTCGTAATGACCTGGAATCGCGCAAATCGCAAGTGTGAATTCACTTGCGATTTGCCGCGATCGCCGACATGGGGGGGGTCTGATTACCCCCCTGGGCATTTGCACGGGATGCCTGCTGAATGATTTCAGCAGGCATCCCGCTCCGATCCCCGACCGGCGCACGGCGGGGACTAGAACTGCCCATGACGTAAATGTACGACCCAGGGTGTCGGGACGTACCGTTACATCATGGGTCCTGTAGGGGTTAAAGAAGTTTAAGAATAGTACAATAGTATTGTTATTCTATTTTTCTTGACAAATATTCCTAGCATTTTGTCAGGAAATCACACATAAATATTAAGGTCTAGCATTGTATATTCTCAGTCTTGATTGTCATATCATAAGGGCATCCATATTGAGTGGATCTTTTCAAATATTTCAATATATTTAACTAGTTGAATGTAAATGATGCAATACCATGTTGTTCATAAACATGTATAGCTTTACAAGTATCTGGTAATGTAGAATGGTTGACCGTTACAATCTCAAGATTGTAAGGTTCTTGAATATGGATCACTTCTCCTTCTTCTGCAGAGAATGGACATGTTCTATTCCTTTGCCAGCTAATTGATATAAAAAATTGAAATAATTTTTCTTACCTGTTTGCAGTTAGCGTGTGTTTGCTGTGGTGACACCCGAGAGCAGCTAGCTTGTGGTTACTGTGGCAAAGCCTGAGCCAATCCTGTCATGTGTCCCTCTGGCCAATGGGGTGTCGCCGACACTGTTCTGAAGAACACCTGTCTTGTGAAACCACTAAATTGTCTTGCCCACAGTGCTGCAACTCAGTTTCAGGGTTGTGGCAATCTGCTTATAGCCTAGGCCAATGATGGCTAACCTTTTTGAGCCCGAGTGCCCGAACCGTAATGCACGCCAACTTTTTTCCCCTCAATGTGCCAGCACAGCAATTAAATCAGAATACACATTAGGGTTGGCAGTATAGTTCCCCCATATTAGGGTTGGCAGTATAGTTCCCCCACATTAGGTGCAGTAGTTCCTCCACATTAGGTACAGTATAGTTCCCCCACATTAGGTACAGTATAGTTCTCCACATTAGGTGCAGTATAGCTACCCCACATTAGGTTGGCAGTATAGTTCCCCCACATTGGGTGTAGTATAGTTCCCCACATTAGATTGGCAGTATAGTTGCCCTACATTGGGTGCAGTATAGTTCCCCCACATTAGGTGCAGTACAGTTCCCCGCACATTAAGGTTGCAGTATAGTTCCCCCACATTGGGTGTAGTATAGTTCTCCACATTAGATTGGCAGTATAGTTCCCCCACATTAGGTTGGCAGTATAGTTCCCCCACATTGGGTGCAGTATAGTTCCCCCACATTAGGGTTGGCAGTATAGTTCCCCACATTGGGTGCAGTATAGTTCCCCCACATTGGGTGCAGTATAGTTCCCCCCACAAGGTTGGCAGTATAGTTCCCCCCACAAGGTTGGCAGTATAATCCCCCCCACAAGGTTGGCAGTAAAGTTCCCCCACATTAGGCAGGCAGTGTTCCCCCACATTAGGCAGGGAGTGTTTCCCCACATTAGGTAGGCAGTGTTCCCCCACATTAGGCAGGCAGTGTTTCCCCACATTAGGCAAGCAGTGTTCCCCCACATTAGGCAGGCAGTGTTCCCACACATTATACAGGCAGTGTTCCCCCACATTAGGCAAGCGGTGTGCCCCTATATTATACAGGCAGTGTTTCCCCACGTTAGGCAGGCAGTGTTCCTCCACATTATACAGGCAGTGTTCCCCCACATTAGGCAGAGTTCCCCCACATTAGGCAGGCAGTGTTACCCCACATTAGACAGGCAGTATTCCCCCACAGACATATACAGTGTATGGCTGGAGGCTGTATGTATGTATGGCTGTGTGTCGGAACACTGAAGATGACGTCCCGCTGGTCACTTACCATGCGCGCGTCATCCTCGGTCCTCCCCGATGCTCCACTCTGCTCTGCTTTACGAGCGCATGCACAGGACGTCAGTGACGTGACATCCCTGCGTGCTCTACCTCCTGGCGGTCCCTGCGTTTTTAAAGCTAACGCGGGACCGCAGAGAGGTAACCGGGACATCCTTGTGTCCGGAAATGACCTTTCTGGATACAGGGATGTCCGGAATGTGACGGGGGCCTGTGGCCGTGTGCCCACAGAGGGGGCTCGGCGTGCCACCTGTGGCACGCATGCCATAGGTTCGCCATCACTGGGCCATCTTTAAGAAGGGCAACACTTTCTCTCAGATCCTCAGAGAGTTATTTGCCATGAGGTTCCATGTTGAACTTTCAGTGACCAATATTGAAAAATGTGAGAGCAATAACACCAAATTTAAGACATTTGCTCTCCATTCACTCCTGAGACCTTGCAACACTAAAAAAATCACATGAAATTGGGGAGGAAAAATGGCTTATTGGCCCAATTTGGACATTTCAGCTTAGGGTTCATTTAGAGTGCCATTTTTTTAGTATTGTTACATGAAGAGACATAATATTATAACATATATCTGCAAAAATAGGAGGGTTGTACTCACATATGTGTGATACTGTAGATCTATGAACCTGTTCAGAGAAGGCACTCAGCTAGCTGTGTGTGCTTTAGGGTGGTGTGGCATCTGACACTTTTGCTGATGTCCCACATAATACATCAGGCAAACTTTTGTGTGCCAATTAAACCACGCCCAAAACCTGCTCATAACATGCCCCATTGTCGCACATGCAGAAATGCAGAAAGGCAATTGTGCCATTAAAGTCTCATCATAAATGTGGCAAACACATGTGAGACACCCCTGATCAAAAAAATCTACCATCTGACCTGGTGCACACATTGATACATAACCCCCTCACTTTCAGAGTGCAACATTTAAAATCATAGGGGGAGATTTATCAAGCTTTTTTTTGGCTGTTAAAACGCACAATTTTTTTTGCGCAGTGTGATTTTGAACAAACAACAAAAAAACGTGGTCTCAAATGGCTGGAGGTGCTCAACCCCAAATGCGGTAGTGCATTTATACTGGGTGGAGCAGATCCTGCCCTTGTAGTAAGTTGCTAAAGGCGATCCCCAGCATAAAAATGCATACAATGGAGGATACCTGCAGCAGACTACAAGTACCAAGTATTGCAGTGTGATTTTGATCATATTTTTTTGTGCCTTTTTGAAATAGGCACTTTTTTAAAATCTGGCTGTGTGCTGCAGGGCTGTGCAGTTGCCCATGCAGTGGACAGTAAATATTAAAGGGGTATTCCAGGCCAAAACTTTTTTTTATATAACAACTGGCTCCGGAAAATTTAACAGATTTGTAAATTACTTCTATTAAAAAATCTTAATCCTTCCAATAGTTATTAGCTTCTGAAGTTGAGTTGCTGTTTTCTGCCTAACTGCTTTCTGATGACTCACATCCCAGGAGCTGTGCAGCTCCTATGGGGATATTTTCCCATCATGTACAGCTCCCGGGACATGACATCATCATTGAGCAGTTAGACAGAAAACTTCAGAAGCTAATAACTATTGGAAGGATTAAGATTTTTCAATAGAAGTAATTTACAAATCTGTTTAACTTTCCGGAGCCAGTTGATATATAAAAAAAGTTTTTGCCTGGAATACCCCTTTAACTGTGCCTTTGTTAAAAAGGCGAAAATATTTTGTGCAACCCTGTTAGAAACACTGCAGAAGTAGACCATGACCAACTTGGCTTTCGAAAATGTCAGACCACAGGGAAATTACTTTCAAGCATGGGGGACCAGTTATTTAGTAAGGAGTCATCTGTTATAATAGAGTAAGCAAAATTAAAGGGGTACTCCGGTGGTAAATTTTTTGGGCTATATGGCATCTTCTTTGTAAGTTTAGTTTTTTTGCAATATACGTGTGTTATATGTTTTGGCAGCATGTATGTGTTTTGCTTAGCTGTTTGTTGGGCAGAAAGTTCTGTAGTTCAGAGTGTTTTCTTTTACTGTTGTCCACAGAGGCCATGTTCTGAGTCTGCTGTGGACAAGATGTCATAGCTTTTTTTTTTCTCTGTCTGCATGAGAAATAAGCCACGCCCCCTCATCTCCCTCCCGGAGGTCTGCATGAGAAGCCATAGTACACAGCTCCTCACCTCCCCTCCCCCTGCACTGCTTCTGAGGACACATGTCTGCATGAGAAGCCAGAGTACAAGCTACTCACCTCCCCTCCCCCTGCTCTGTATTCTGAGGATGCAGGTCTGCACAGGAGAAGGAACACAGAGAAGATAAGTGTTATCTGAAGGGAAGGACGAGAAGGTACACGGGCTGGGGATGTCTAGACTGCAGGGGAGTGAATCTCATAATGGGAATGATCTCTATAAGTGAAGGGGGAGGGGGGGGACTCCTGAATGACACATGCTGGGAGTTGCGGTCCCTGTTATGTGTGTGTATTCTAGTGTTTACAAACCAGTGTGCCTCCAGCTGTTGTAAAACTACAACTCCCAGCATGCCCTGACAGACTTTGCATGCTGGGAGTTGTAGATTTGCAACAGCTGGAGGCACACTGGTTGGGAAACACTGTTCTAGCCTATTCAGCATACATATCATGTTACACCAGTGTTTCCCAACCAGTGTGCCTCCAGCTGTTGCAAAACTACAACTCCTAGCATGCCCAAAGGCTGTCAGGGCATACTGGGAGTTGTAGTTTTGCAACACCTGGAGGCACCCTGGTTGGGAAACACTGGTGTATACCCTACAGAGGTGTGGTGAACTACAACCCCCAGGAGACTACAGAGGCAGCATGCTGGTGTTATACCACAGACTGAAGACTCCTGAATGACACATGCTGGGAGTTGTAGTCCCTTTTGTGCGTGTATGACAGTGTATCCCAACCAAGGCTGATTATATTAGTGTGCTGTGTATAAGGGGGCCGACCCGGGAAAATAGTAGGATGGGTAAAGGGCGGAACAAAAAAAAACACAGCAAGAAACATTAAATAGAAGTAAAGATTGGAAAACAAAGTGGGGGATAAAAAGACAACAAAGAACGAAAATAGAGTAGGCTAAACAACAAGAATAGAAATGAAACAAAACGGAAAAACATGCTGACCACCGGAGTACCCCTTTAAATAAACTAAGCTCCAAGCAGGGTTGTGTGACTTAATAAGATCTTCTAATATATCAATACATTATTCTTCAATATAATAATGGAGATTATTACTTACCATTAGGACATGCCAAACAAGTTGCTATTGTCATGCTGTATTTTCTTTCGCATTTGGCAACAGCTGGAGACACGACTGCTGTCCTTGAATTTTCTTACAATCAGCTGGAGAGAGTTTTCCTGCATTTGGGTTGCTCTGTGAGTCAAATCATCTTAAATTGTCATTCCCCTAATAAACTGAAGAGCACAAAGTTAGAGCCCTAAGTTTTGAGACCAGGGAGCAGTGACAATCCTCGCCACAATGGCCTAGGTGTTGACAGCTCGGTAACAGGTAAGCTGCGTTTAGTCTGAAAGTTGGTGCATGTGCCTTAACAGACAGTTGCAACAGCTCTCTGGTATTCCAACTTGGGGCACGCCAGGTTGTTATGTTATTCAACAATTGAAGATTTTCCTATCCTTGGTGAAGGAAAATATAGATTTTATTAAAGACAAAACGCGAGTATTATGCTTTGTAACTTCATTTTACTGATCAGCAGCAAAAGAAATATTAATGAATATTACACAAGAAAAAACTTTAAAACATAGGTATGGTGTAGCCTAACATGCTACCATAATATCAACCAATCATGTAACGGTATCAGATATATGAGTGACAGTTAATATAATATCTTCCTTTTTCTTTTGAGCGAAGGTAAAACAGTCCAAATACGGATGTGTAATCTTGGAAGTAAAACTGGAACTAGAAGATAGTAGTAGAAACTTGGTACTCGTAGACGATGTAGGAATCTAGAAGAAGGTCATCTTCCATAGTTGAAGAGATTGAATTAATAATAAGAGAAATTCCAACGAAGAACAATTTTTATTCTGAAGCAAGTCTTCTTAAGTAGCTGTGAAGACAAAATAATAATAAAAATCAAAGGGATGGGTTCATAGGGGGGGATAATACTCGCGTTTTGTCTTTAATAAAATCTATATTTTCCTTCACCAAGGATAGGAAAATCTTCAATTTTATGTAAATACAAAACGCTCCTATTATGCTAGTTTAAAGCTAGAGGAAATAGGCTTATTAAACAATACAGATTACAAAAGAACCATAGAAACATGTGAATCTGGTCTAAAATAAAACGTTTTAAATGTTGAATTAGAAGACCAATTTGCAGCCTTAATAATATCAGACAGTGAAGCGCCTGATTGAAATAATTTTGTAGAAACTGCACTTCTAGTGGAGTGAGCACCATACATGGAGGTATCGATGTCGGCCATAGTCATAGTCGATTTTACCCAACGAGCAAGGGTACTGGAAGAAACCGGTTTATGGGGTTTACAGAAAGAAATGAGTAATTGGGAGGAAGAAGGAGAACGTAAGGATTCAGTCCTGGATTCATAGGATCGTAAACAACGAACTACACATAATTTTTGTTGATGAGGAAAAGAAGGATAGAATACTGAATGTAAATTAGTTTTTGTGCGGCGATAGACAGTGAATAAAACTCCTTCCGGAGAGTATTGTCTTCTAGAAATGTCAAGGGCTCTGACATCAGATATGCGTTTGATTGAAATGAGACATAATAGAATCGTAAGTTTAAAGGAAAGAAGTTTTAGAGATAGAGAATCGTTATCCTCCCATGAAAGAAAGAGATTCAAAAGAATGTTCACATCCCAAGTAGAACTGTATTTGGGTAAAGGAGGGCGTCTAAAGCGTATGCCTTTTAAGAATTTGCATACAAGAGGATGGCGGCCAATAGGGACAGAATCGATAAGGGAATGTCTAGCCGAAATGGCGGAGCGGTAAAGATTGATAGTTCTATAAGCTCTACCAGCATCAAAGGAATCTGAATGAAAATTTAAGATGTTATTAAGAGAGGTTTGTAAGGGATCCAAGTCCCGTTTAGAGCACCAATGAAGCCAAATTTTCCAGGCTGATCTGTAAGCAGATCTGGTACCTGGAGCTCAAGCGTCGGAAAGAAGTTCTCTAGTTGTGAGAGAAAGTGGAGATGATGTTCTGGGATACCTGAAATTAGACAAGCCATTAGGGTTAGTTGGTTCGATAGTATTAATGGATGATAATTGCCAAGAGGATCTTGGAGGAGATCTGGAACAGATGGAAGTACACGAGGATAATCCATGAGAAGTTGAAGTAGTTGGGGAAACCACGATTGAGTCGACCACCAAGGAACAATTAAAACCATGGTAGCTTTCCGAATCGAAGTTTGAAGAAGAACCCGAGGGATTAGATTGAAAGGTGGAAATGCATAAAGTGTTTCCTGAGGCCAATGTTGGAGGAAGGCATCTATGCCTAAAGCATCTGGGTCTGGTCTCCAACTGAAAAATTGAGGTATCTGACAGTTCAGTCGAGAAGCGAACATGTCTAGATGAAGAGGGCCCCATAATTGATTGATTGTTTGAAAAATGGGTGAAAGGAGCCTCCAATCGCTGAAATCTGTTCGGAAGCGAGAATTCCAGTCCGCGATTGAATTGGAGATGCCGGGAAGGTATTCCGCTTTGAGTGTAATGTGTCTGTCTAGATAAAAATGCCAAAAATCTTTGGCAATGTCTACAAGCGCTTTGGAATGTGTTCCACCCAGATGATTTATATATTGGACTGCGGATATATTGTCCATGCGAAGCAAAACACAACAATGTGAGGAATTCTTCACAAAACTCTTTAGAGCGAAGGACCCAGCTAAAAGCTCTAGGCAATTGATATGAAGCTGGGATTCGGTAGGAGACCATTTCCCTCCAGTAGATAGGGAACCGCAACGGGCCCCCCATCCCGAGAGACTTGCGTCCGATTCTATGATGATATCTGGATTCGGATGGAAAATGGTTTTTCCGTTCCAAATTTGAATATGGGAGAGCCACCAAAGAAGTTCTTCTTTGGCGTCTGAAGAAAGAGGAACTTCATCTGAGTAACCCAGGCCTTCTCTTAAATGTCTGATCTTTAGACGTTGAAGGGCTCGATAATGAAGAGGAGCTGGAAATACAGCTTGAATGGATGCTGAGAGGAGACCTACAATCCGAGCTATAGTTCGGAGAGAAATAAGATCTTTGCGAAGGATTTTGCGAATTTCCTTCCTTATAACTTTGAATTTCTTCGGAGGAAGATTCAGAATAGTTGAGTGGGTATTGATTAGAAATCCCAAAAATTCCATCTCTTGAGATGGTTGAAGAATGGATTTTTTGAAGTTGATCAAAAAACCCAGATTGGATAGAAGAGAGAGAGTCCAATCTCTGTGAATTAGTAGAAGATATTTGGATTGAGCCATTAGAAGAATGTCGTCTAGATAAATAATTAGTCTTACACCTCGACTTCTGAGTAAAGAGACAATTGGTTTCAGAAGTTTCGTGAAGCACCAAGGGGCCGATGATAGGCCGAATGGAAGGCAGGTGAACTGCCATTTTTTGTTGTTCCATAGAAATTGAAGAAAGATTTGTGAAGATGGATGAACTGGGATTGTCAGATATGCATCATTTAAATCTATCTTGACTAACCAGTCGTCTTTTAGTAATATGTCTCTCAGTAGATGGATACCTTCCATCTTGAAGTGTCGGTACACAACAAAATTGTTGAGTAGTCTTAGATTTATTACGGGTCTGTGACCTCCGTCTTTTTTCTGTACAAGGAAAAGGTTGCTGAGAAAACCTTGAGAATTGAGAGGTACAGGAATGATCGCTTTCTTTAATACAAGATCTTCCACCTCTAGATTGATCAATTCTTGATCTGTTGTAGAAAAACGGATAGGGTGAGGTAGAGTGAACTGAATGGGAGGGGAAACAAACTCTGTAAGGAAGCCTGAAACGGTACTTAGAATCCATGAGTCTGATGTAATCATACTCCATTGTGTTAAAAAATGTATTAGTCTTCCGCCTAATGGAAGATTGGCAGGAGAAAATGGAGGACTTACCTGTAGTTTGTTTAGCGCGTTGAACTCCACGTTGTCCTCTGGGACGCCAGGGTCTAACACGGTAGGGGAAGAATGGATTCTGCGGTGGAGTATAAGGTTGGTATTGTTGATATGTTGGGAGGGAGCCTCTTGATTGCTGTCTAGAGGGTAGGTAGCAGCCCGGAAAAGCGGCTCCTACCTTTTCCGGCCCTGTTAAAAACTCTATTTGGAAAGACTTTCTTTAGGGAAGCCTGTGATTTGGTGATTGATGAAAATAATCCCACATATTTTCCCATTTGGTGGATAAAATCTTCCCCAAAAAGCATCCCATCAGTGGGTTTTGATGGTTCGTTGGATGCTAAATTTGTCAACTGGGGGTCAATACGCATAAAAACTGAACGTTTGCGTTCAATGGTAAGGGCAGTATTTGCATTGCCCAAAAAGCACGCAATGCATTGTGCCCACCCTCTTAAGATCTCAGTGTCAACTGGTTTAGTGGAGGAGGAAGATTCCTCAACCATGTCCAAAATTTTGGACAAGGGGCCTAGAATATCAAGAAGTTTGTCCTGGCATGCTCGAAAACTCCTGTCTATGCCCTTCTTGGGATTTTTTCCCGAATTTTGTCAAAAATTTTGTAAGAACTGGGTCCAGTTCAGGGGTAACTGAAGAATTATGGGGAAGGGTAGGACGAGGACACTCTGCCTTCAGTTTATTACGTGTTCCTCTGTCCATAGATTTTTTAATCCTCTGGGATAAAAATTTTGCAACAAGGGGTTACATAGTTACATAGTTACATAGTTAGTACGGTCGAAAAAAGACATATGTCCATCAAGTTCAAGCAGGGAATTAAGGGGTAGGGGTGTGGCGCGATATTGGGAAGGGATGAGATTTTATATTTCTTCATAAGCATTAATGTTATTTTGTTCCAGGAATGTATCTAATCCTGTTTTAAAGCTGTAAATTGTTCCAGCTGTGACCAGTTCCTGAGGTAGACCGTTCCATAAATTCACAGTCCTCACGGTAAAGAAGGCGTGTCGCCCCTTGAGACTAAACTTTTTCTTCTCCAGACGGAGGGAGTGCCCCCTCGTCCTTTGGGGGGGTTTAACCTGGAACAGTTTTTCTCCATATTTTTTGTATGGGCCATTAATATACTTATATACGTTTATCATATCCCCCCTTAAACGTCTCTTCTCAAGACTAAACAATTGTAACTCCTTTAATTGCTCCTCATAGCTAAGATGTTCCATGCCCCATATTAGTTTAGTCGCGCGTCTCTGCACCCTTTCCAACTCCGCAGTGTCCCTTTTATGGACAGGTGCCCAAAACTGAACAGCATATTCCAGGTGAGGCCGTACCAATGATTTATAAAGGGGGAGTATTATGTCCCTGTCCCTTGAGTCCATGCCTCTTTTGATACATGACAATATCCTGCCGGCTTTGGAAGCAGCAGCCTGACATTGCATGCTATTCTGTAGTCTGTGATCTACAAGTACACCCAGATCCTTCTCTACCAGTGACTCTGACAGTTTAATCCCCCCTAAGACATACGATGCATGCAGGTTATTAGTACCCAGATGCATAACTTTACATTTATCCACATTGAACCTCATTTGCCAAGTGGATGCCCAGACACTTAGTCTATCCAAGTCATCTTGTAACTTATGGTAACCATTCTCCCGACCTGGGATGAAGAATAAGGGAGGGATCAAAAGAGGAAGGTTCTATTTCCTCCGAAGGGTCATCCTCCTGATTTTCAGGGTCATCTACTAGTTCGCCACTTTCCTGAGACATATATTCAAAGGAATCTAATATTTCCTCATCCTGAGAATCTGAAGATGAATTAGACTCAGGTTCTATATAAGAGTCAGGTTTAGATTGTCTGACGGTTTTTTGAACCCTTTTAACCTGTACGTCCTCTAGGGCAGAGGGTACATTTTGTGACTGAGATGCACGGTCATGGTGATCTGACATAGATCTGTCCTTAGATTTTTCATGGCGAGTCTTTTTAGATTTATTAAAAGGTGGAACGTCGCCGTCATTAGTGTGGCGTTTTTTGGATTTAGCTTTTTTAGGGATGTTAAATCCTGTAGCTAATTTTGAAACAGATGTCTCAGGTGAAAAATAGTTATCAGAAGGTGTTTTAGGATTACTGACAGAGGGATGAGATAATGCTGTAGAAATGGATTTTTGGATATTATCTTGTAATATAATAACCGCAGATTGTACTGCGGATTGCACCGCAGTGTTTACAGAGCGAGCCACAGAGTTATCAATTAAATTTTGGAGGTGTTCATTATGAACTGCCTCAGAGACAGATTGAGAACGAATATCCCTAGGGGCATTTCTGGATTCTTCTGTCATGTCCATGAGGGATAATTTATATTTATTTGATGCAGATATAATAAATGATAGTAGTGGTGATAGTGCTGTACTCACAATTCTGAGGTAAAATCTATAGAAAAACTTATGCTTTTAAAAAAGCAGTTAGTAATTCAACCACTAGGTGGTAGTATAATAGAGGAGAGAGGTTAGAAATGTAATTAGAAAGGTTACTAATGAGTAACCAATCAGTACTAATATATTCTGTAATGCAGGGAGAGAGTTGTTGCGTCGCTGAGGGAACCTGACTGACTGACAGGATTCCCGCCCAACGGCAAGTAATGACTACTCTGCCGAAGTCTTGCGAGAACACGGGAGCAGGGAGAACATGGCGGTGATGACGCAGGAGAAAAGAAGAAGCAAATGCGGAGCGCAGGGGAAGAAATACCGAAGAAGGATGTTCGGGATAGCGATCGGAGATGTCAGAGAGGTAAGTTAGTACAAAAGAGAAAGAAAATTTTCAATTATTCAAAACAATATATAATATTTCAGAGACAGAATACATTTGCTAATGTAAAAGCAGGAAGAGCAGAACGAAATGGGACAAAAGGAATGGAAATAACAATAAGAGATAATGATTCAGTAAGAAATATAGGAATAATAGGTGATGATTATAATTAATAAAGATAAAATTAATATTTAGGTTATAAAATGAATGCAAATGGGATAATGTTAAATAAAAATAATGAAATATAATGAAAATTATGATAATTACCGTATTTATCGGGGTATACCACGCACCGGCCTATAACACGCACCCTCATTTTACCAAGGATATTTGGGTAAAAAAAGTTTTTTACCCAAATATCCATGGTAAAATGAGGGTACGTGTGTGCGCGTGTATACCCCGATACACCCCCAGGAAAGGCGCCGATAGCCAGGGGGAGAGAAGCGGCGCCGACAGCCAGGGGGAGAGAAGGGGCAGCGGCACCCATTGCCGTCGCCGCTGCCCCGTTGCCTCCCCCATCCCCGGTGGCATAATTACCTGAGTCGGGTCCGCGCTGCTGCAGGCCTCCGGCGTGCGTCCCCTGCGTCGTTGCTATGCACGGCGCGGCGCACTTACGTCATGTGCCGCGCCGTTCAGCGCATAGCAACGACGCCGGGGACGCACGCCGGAGGCCTGCAGCAGCGCGGACCCGACTCAGGTACTTATGCCACCGGGGATGGGGGGAGGCAACGGGGCAGCGGCGCCGGCAATGGGTGCCGCTGCCCCTTCTCTCCCCCTGGCTGTCGGCGCCGCTTCTCTCCCCCTGGCTATCGGCGCTGGCACCGATAGTCAGTGGGACAGAATGGGCAGCGGTGCCGATAGCCAGGGGGTGAGAAGGGCCGACAGCAGCCCTCTAGACCCCAGGAAAGGCAAGGGGAGAGAAGCGGGCAGCGACGGCCTCTCTCCCCCTGCCTTTCCTGGGGGTGTATCGGCGTATAACACGCACACAGACTTTAGGCAAAAAATTTTAGCCTAAAAAGTGCGTGTTATACGCCGATAAATACGGTAATAGATAAAGAAATCAAAATAAACAGAATAAAGAAATATAAATAATAATGTGTATTATATATGGAGTAAAGACACTTAGCTTGTTATCACTGCTGAGCAGCAAAAGAAGAAGGAAGATATTATATTAACTGTCACTCATATATCTGATACAGTTACATGATTGGTTGATATTATGGTAGCATGTTAGGCTACACCATACCTATGTTTTAAAGTTTTTTCTTGTGTAATATTCATTAATATTTATTTTGCTGCTGATCAGTAAAATGAAGTTACAAAGCATAATAGGAGCGTTTTGTATTTACATAAAATTAGCGATTAAGCAAGGCCAACTCTTTCTGAAGGTAACTAGGCAGAATAGGACCTGCAACATATAAATAGTAAAAAAATAAGACAGGCAGAAAAACTTTTTAACATTAAACACTTACAAGTAGGGCACCCTGCAATGGCAGCACCTTCTATATGGTTCACACAGGTCTCCGGAGCAAAGGCAACTTAGTCTGAGGGAAAACAAAAGTAAACTTCTAATTTGGCAGCACACAGCTGTTTGTGAGGTGAAATAAAATTTGTGCAATATTTATTAAAAACAGCACAAAATAAAACCACACAAAAAGGACTTTGCACAGCAAAACAATGATAAATCTCCCCCTTAATATTTAGTTTTTTTCTTTTTTACTGATGCTTAAAGACCTTCACCAAATAAACTTTTTTGGTGCATGTCATAAAATAAAATTTTCTATATTAACTCAGATTACGTTCTCCAACTACTCCTAAAACTCCTACCACCCTTTGAAAAAAAAAAATTCTGAGCTTTAAAAAGCTCTGAATCTTACCTTTCTTCTTGGTCACATAGTACAATCTCGCAGCAGGAGAAAGTGGGCATTGCTGAAGCCTGCTGGGGGACCACTTCCGCCTTCACATCATTTCAGTGCTTTGATTATTAGAAGACCTCAAGCCCTCTACAGCAGATTTCAGTCTGTGTATCTTTCAGTGAGGCTCTTTGCAGCTTTCAGTCTGTGCAGCTTTCCGTGAGGTTTTTTGCAGCTGTAAATCAAGCTTAGTGCAGAGAAACACTTCCTGAGTTTGGTCTACTGCCATTACAAGCAGGAGACCAAAATCTGAGATTTTGACCAGACGGAATGTGTTCTGGCCAACAAGGGAGACCCCTGGTGGCCAGAAGTATACAGCAGAAAAACTAACATAAGTTTTTTAATTTTTTTTTTTAATGGAAACTAAATACAACAGTTATTTATTTGGCATAAGGAATCAAATATTAACCCCTTAAGGACCAAGCCTATTTTTACCTTAAGAACCAGAGTATTTTTTACACATCTGACCACTGTCACGATAAGCACTAATAACTCTGGGATGCTTTTACTTTTCATTCTGATTCAGCGATTGTTTTTTCGTGATACATTCTACTTTATGATAGTGGTACATTTTTGCTTGCATCATTTCTTGAAAAATGAAAAATTCTAAAAATTGATGAAAAATATGAAAATTTTTCATTTTTTTTAAACTTTGAAGCTCTTTGCTTGTAAGGAAGATAGACCAAATAAATTATATATTTATTCACATATGCAGTATGTGTACTTTATGTTTACATCATAAAGTTGACATGCTTTCACTTTTGCAAGACATCAGAGGACTTCAAAGTTCAGCAGCAATTTTCCAATTTTTCACATTTTCAAAATCTGAATTTTTCAGAGACCAGTTCAGTTTTGAAGTGGATTTGAAGGGCCTTCATATTAGAAATACCAAATTAATGACCCCATTATAAAAACTGCAACCCTCAAAGTATTCAAAATGACATTCAAAAAGTATGTTAACCCTTTAGGTGTTTCACAGGAATAGCAGCAAATTGAAGGAGAAAATTCTGAATCTTCATTTTTTACACTCGCATGTTCTTGTAGACCCAGTTTTTGAATTTTTACAAGGGGTAAAAGGAGAGAAATTCCCACAAAATTTGTAACCCCATTTCTCTCGAGAAAGGAAATACCGTATTTATCGGCGTATAACACACAATGGCGTATAACACGCACCCCATTTTAACAGGGAAATTTAAGTAAAAAAGATAAAATGTAAAATAAATTACTTGGACTGAATGTCACATCATCCCCCCCAACTTCATTTTCTTCTGCACCTCAGTTTGGTCCTGTCCCCTCCAGTGCCACATCAATCCTTCCCATTTATCAGTCCCTGTGCCACATTTACCCCTCTCATCGCCACCCCCCCATGTCTCATCATCCCCCCATGTCTCATCATTTCCCCCTGTCATAGACCACCACTAGCCATACAGGCATTAAGCCTTTAGTGCCTCCCCCACCATCATTTCCCCCTGTCTTATCATCCCCCCACCCTGTCTCATCGTCCCCCACCCTGTCTCATCATGTCCCTCATCATTCCCCCCTCATCATCCCCCCACCCTGTCTCATCATGTCCCCCATCATTCCCCCTCATCATCCCCCCACCCTGTCTCATCATGTCCCCCATCATTCCCCTCACCCTGTCTCATCATCCCCCTCATCATTTCCCCCATGATCCCCCCCTCATCATTTCCCCCTGTCTCATCCCCCCATCATTCTCCCCCCTCATCATTTCCACGTCTCATCCCCCCATCATTCCCCCCCCTCATCATTTCCCCCTGTCTTATCATCCCCCATCATGTTCCTCCTATGGCATCCAGTGGTCTTCAACCTGCGGACCTCCAGATGTTGCAAAACTACAACTCCCAGCATGCCAGGACAACCAACTGCTGTCCGGCATGCTGGGAGTTGTAGTTTTGCAACATCTGGAGGTCCGCAGGTTGAAGACCACTCTTCCCCTTTCCTTACTTTTCTGCGCTTCGGCTGTCTTGCGGGGTCAGTGAACCAGATGAGTTACGTCCTTTCCCGGCTTCTCTGTGCGGCACTTCACTTTTCGGCGGAGACTACAGGAAATGAAAAGTGACGTGAGTGATGCCGGGAGAGGACGTAACTCATCTGCTTCACTGCCTGCAAGACCCTCCGCCTGACCTGACCTGCCAAAGCGCAGACAGGTAAGGAAAATAAACAAAACTAAAAAAAAGCAGGAAAGAGGGAATGATGAGGGAGGGGGAATGAAGTAAAAGTAAAAGTGAAAATCACTTGTTTTCTCCGGCGCTATCCACAGGTACTGGTGGATAGTGCGGGAGACGCTGATTAAAAGGTAGAGCAGATCCGGACAAGGTAGGGCTCATTTTAATCAGCGTCTCCGGCACTACCCACCACACCAGTACCTGTGGATAGTGCGGGAGAAAAAAAAGTGACAGTGCGGGGAGGAGACGCCGCTGGTCACTGATTTAAAGTGGCCGCGGCCATACTGTTAATACTTAACAAGCAGACGCTGCTGCGGGCGCTTTAAATCAGTGACCAGAAGACTTTTTGCCTTAAATTTAAGTTTTAAAAGTGCGTGTTATACGCCGATAAATACGATACCTCATATGTGAAAGTAAAGTGCTTTGTGGGTGCACTAGAGGGCTCAGACAATTGGATTTTGGGAGTGAGTCTTTCTGAAATGGTTTTTGGGGGGCATGTCCTATTTAGAAAAAATCATTGTAAGAAATATACTCTAGTGTATATATTAGAAGTGAATCACTGAAAAAGAACACTAAGTCTTAACTTTTATTTTCTATCATAAAAGGATCCATACAAAAGTCACTAACCATCAAGACAAAAAAAGCAAACAAATGAAAAATAAGAATAATGCTCAAATATTTAAAATATGCCTAGCACCCTTTATCGGGGTCTAGGCCCCAACCACTTGGATAAAAACCAGTAGGATACAAATGCTTGACCGGTACCCAATGTTTATGCCAGATATACAAATGCCAGATGGATAAAGGCTACTGCATTGATGTAGTACAGAAAAACAATAAAAATATTTTATCACCTCCTAACTAAAGGTAGGGAACTGTAGGGACAGTGCTTGCCAGATGATAGTTGTTGGCTACTATCGTAACGTCTCCCTAATCAGCCCTCACACTAGTCCTAACCCTAGGCAGAGTTTACGTCCTGATAAAGGTGGCCCTGCTCTGGAACCTAATCCTGTACTCTTCCTATACTCCCTAAGATAAGACCATATAGGATAAATACCTCTGTATCTCACTGGGGTACCCTACATAGCTAATGGGATATGAAGGACTAGCACTAGTATATATAATACAATGTAATATATCGGAGGGAGCCCACATAGGAGGTGTAGCTGCACATACAGTATTAGATTTGCGTAATGGTAATTTGGCTGCAACGTATACCAAAGGTAGCTCCAATAGATTTTCTATATGCAGAGGCATAGCTTGTAGCCTCTGGGCCCCGATGCAAAATCTGCAACAGGGCCCCATATGCCGATTATAATACTGGTCTCTTATGGGGCAGATGTGCGTTGGGGCCCCCTTAGGCACCAGGGCCCCGGTGCGACTGCTACCTTTGCTACCTCTATAGCTACGCCCCTGTCTATATGACATTTGGTCACAATCTTGATACAACAGAAAAGGGATGTTATATTCTTGTATCAAAGATTAGTATCAAAAAGAGGATACAAGATCATATGAACTAGCAAGATAATACAGTCCTATATAGAAAACTGATACCACTATGTGGGAGCTCAACAACAAAGCATAAAGCAGGGCTCCAGGTTATACTTAGGAGTGGCAGGCATTGAGCAGCCTGAGAGTAATCATAATGTCACAGTAATATACTCTATCAGAGAAATATTGAGCCAAAATAGATAAATCACAATATTTGCATAACCCATATTAGGAATAATGGTAACTGTGCAGCAAAAAAACTTATATGGAAGGATTAAGATACTTATCAATAAATATGCCCGGTCAGCAACACATCTTAAATGTGTTCCAACGCGTTTCACACTCCCCTATGTTCATCAGGGGACGATTGGGGGGGTGCTGGTGGCCATCAGCAGTTCTTAGTCATCATGCTCCTTATCTGGCCATCATAAGGATCATCTTGTTCTCTCAACTAGCCCCCCAATCGTCCCCTGATGAACATAGGGGATAATTGCTGACTGGGCATATTTATTGATAAGTATCTTTATCCTTCCATATCAGTTTTTTGCTGCACAGTTACCATTATTCCTAATGTGGGTTATGCAAATATTGTGATTTATCTGCTTTGGCTCAATATTTCTCTGATAGAGTATGTGACATCATGATTACTCTCAGGCTGCTCAATGCCTGCTACTCCTAAGTATAACCTAAAGCCCTGCTTTGTGCTTTGTTGCTGAGCACCCACATAGTGGTATCAGTTTTCTATATAGGATTGTATTATCTTCCTAGTTCATAGGAAGTATCCTCATTTTGATACTAATCTTTGATACAAGAATATAACATCCCTTTTCTGTTGCCTCAAGATTGTGACCAAATGTCATATAGAATATCTATTGGAGCTACCTTTGGTATACTTTGCAGCCAAATTACCATTACGCAAATCAAGTACTGTATGTGCAGCTACACCTCCTATGTGGGCTCTTTCCAATATATTACATTGTATTATATATATATACTAGGGTTAGTCCTTCCTATCCCATTAGCTATATAGGGTACCCCAGTGAGTTAGATAGGTATTTATCCAATATGGTCTTATCATGGGGCGTATAGGAACAGTACAGGATTAGGTTCCAGAGCGGGGCCACCCTTATCAGGGCGTAAACTCTGCCTAGGTTTAGGACTAGTGTGAGGGCTGATTAGGGAGACGTTAGGATAGTAGTCAACAACCATCATCTGGCAAGCACTGTCCCTACAGTTCCCTCCACCTCTTATCCTCTCCTATTCCCTACCTTTAGTTAGGAGGTGATAAAATATTTTTATTGTTTTTCTGTACTATATCAATGCAGTAGCCTTTATGCGTCTGGCAGTTATATATCTGGCATAAACATTGGGTACCGGTCAAGCATTTGTATCCTGCTGGTTTTTATCCAAGTGGTGAAGGCCTAGACCCAGATAGAGGGTGCTAGGCATACTTTAAAATATTTGAGCATTATTCTTATTTTTCATTTCTTTGCTTTTTTTTCATTTCACGGTTGGTGACCTTTGTATGGATCCTTTTAAGATATATAATAAAAGTTAAGTCTTAGTGTTCTTTTTCGGTGATTCATGACACATTTAGGAAGCCCCTATAGTGCCAGAACAGCAACAAAAAAAAACAAAAAAAAAACACATGGCATACTATTTTGTTGAAATGGTTTTTGGGGTGCATGTCCCTTTTAGGAAGCCACTATGATGCCAGAATAGCAAAAAAATAAATAAATAAATAAAAACATGGCATATTATTTTGGAAAATGGGGATAATAGGAGAAAATGCCCCCCAAAATGTGTAACCCCATCTCTTCTGAGAATGGAAATACCCCATGTGTGAATGTCAAGTGCACTGCGGGTGCAATACAATGCTCAGAAGAATAGTCACATTTGGCTTTTGGAAAGCAAATTTTGCTGAAATGGTTTTTGGGGGGCATGTCACATTTAGGAAGCCCCTATGGTGCCAGAACAGCAAAAAAAAAACACATGGCATACTATTTTGGGAACTACACCCCTCAAGGAACGTAACAAGGGGTCCAGTGAGCCTTAACAGTTGTGTAAAATTTTTTTTCACTAAAATGCTGGTTATTCCCCAAATTTTACATTTTTACATTGGGTAATAGGGGAAAATGCTCCCCAAAATTTGTAACCCCATCTCTTCTGACTATGGAAATACCCCAAGAGTGGACATAAAGTGCACTGCCGGCAAACTACAATGCTCAGAAGAGAAGGAGTCACATTTAGCTTTTGGAAAGCAAATTCTGTGGAAATGGTTTTTGGGGGGGCATGTCACAAAAAAAAAACACATGGTATAGTGAATACTATCTTAGAAACTACACCCCTCAAGGAATGTAGAAATGTGAGCCTTAACACTCCACAGGTGTTTGATAAATGTTCATTAAAGTGGAATGTGAAAAGGAAAAAATTAGATTTTTTACACTTAAATTCTGGGCTACCTCAAATTTTTCATTTTCACAAGTGGTAATAGGCAAAAATGTACCTGTAAATTTGTAAATACAATTCTTCGGAGTAAGGACATAACTTATATTTGGACGTAAACTGCTCTGAGGGTGCACACCAGGTCTCAGAAGAGCAGGAGCGCCATTCAGCTTTTGGGGAATTTTGTCAGGGGCCTTGAGCGTTTACAGAGCTACCATGGAGCCAGAACAGCGGGACCCCCCTCAAGTGCCATGCTTTTGGCAACTACACCCCTCAGGGAATGTAACAAGGGGTACAGTGAGTATTAACACCTCACAGGTGTTTGGAACATTGGGCAGTAAAATGACAAAATATTTTTTTTTTTTTTTTTTTTTTTATGCTGGGGTTACCCCAAATTGTTCCTTTGCATAAGGGGTAATAGGAGAAAAGGCCCCCAAAATTTTGTAACCCCATTGCTTCTGAGCATGGAAATACCCCATATGTGGAAATGACATGCTGTGCGGGCGCGCTACAGGGCTCAAGAGTCATAGAGCTATATTTGCATTTGAGGCCTATGACATACAGTATCAGTAGCTGATGGTTACATACATTCAGTGGAAAATAAAAGAAAGGAACACCCACATGTGACCCCATTCCACACAGTACACCCCCTGGGGAAGGTGTATAGGAATGGATGAAGTGTACTATGGGGGGGATGAAAATTACAATGTTACTACTGATATGCCAATTATGTTCTCAGAATGATGACCCAGAGCATAGCCAAAAGTAAAAAATAGGCCCACCCCAAACCTTATGCTCTGAATCATCATTCTTGGAATGTGATTTTGTGTGGCCGTCCCTAACCTGTTGCCTCAAATGCGCACCCGCTCAGGTGGAGAGAGAGCGCTGCACATTTGAGGCAACATAAAAAAGACCCCGATGCTAGTGACTTGTTTTTATTTATTTTTTATTTTTTTCTTAACAAATTTTTGGGGGCAATTTTGTGGTTTATGAGCTTAAAATTTGGAATGTACTCTGGACTTGGTACAATGGGGTCAAATAATGGGAAATTAAAATGAAAAGGGAACATTTTGTACTCCATGGAAGTGTGATACTCCCTAAAGCAGTTTTTAATGCAGAGGCCTGGATGATTGGGGCATGTGTCACACTGAGTGGTGGTGTCCTTCTGTATCCCTCTTGTGACATACTTGGCATTTTTTCTGGGATTATTGTCCCTTCTTTCCAGCGTGGGGGACCTCACCTGGAAAGTTCTGGCCTGGCACCTATATTTCCAGTTCCTTGGGAACTACAGCCTGCTCTTTTCCGGTTGCCAAAGATCAGGGCCTTTAGAACTTCTTCTTGGAACTGGAGGAATGTCCATGTGTTGTCAGCGTACTGGGACAGTACAAAAGAGTTATGCATGGCAACCTGTACCAAGTAGACCGGAACTTTTTTGTACCCTACCCGTGTTTTCCTCATGGTGATGTATGGCTTGAGGACTTGATCAGAGAGATCAACTTCCCCCATATACTGATTGTAGTCCAGAACACGGACTCACCCTTGGGCATAGGAATCTGATTTAAATTTAGAGGGAGGCCTCTCTGGTTCTTCCGCACGGCCCCACAAGTGGATATTTATCTGGTGGCAAGGGATGTGAACAGATGGATGCTGATATAAAAGTTGTCTATGTACACATGGTAACCCTTATCTAGCAATAGATGCACAAGGTCCCAAACGAGTTTCCCACTAACACCCAAAGTGGGGAAACATTCTGGGGGCCAATACGGGAATCTAGTCCCTCATATACTCTAAACTCTCAAGTGTACCCGGAGGTACTCTCGCAAAATTTATAGAGTTTTGCACCATACCGCACCCGCTTCGAGGGAATATACCGGCGGCAGATTAGTCTCCCCATAAAACTGATAAGAGACTCATCTACAAAGAGCTATCTCTGGGGTTGGGGTACGTAGGCCTCCCAAAATTTGGCACCAAAGTGATCTACGACTGGCCTCACTTTGTAAAGCCGGTCATAGGCAGGATAACTTCGGGGGGGACATGCCGCATTATCATTGTAACGCAGGCATTTCCATATGGCCTTGAACCGCCCCCGTGCTATAGCCATACCATAGGGGGGAGGGTGTGTGTGGGGGGGTGATGAAGTGTGTATGTATGTGTGCTTGGTGCAAGCTCTATATAAAACATAAAATAACACACACCATAATAAAAAATAAAAAAAAACGCTGCAGCCCAAAAAAAAAAAATAGGTGGCCAAATGCAGCTCCCTGTAACGCTAATAACGCCCAGGTCATGCTGCAAAATGTGTGGCAGACACTTAAGGACCTATTAGGGGATCGGGGGGGGGAGGATTTTTTAAAACTTTTTTTTTTACTACCTTTCTCTTCACACAAGCTACTTACCCTGAGCTACAGGTAGCAGGAGGCCAATTCTTCTGTCCTGAAGGGCACAGATCTTGTCAGGGGGAGGTCCCTGGCTTAACCCCTCCTCTGTCAGCAGCTATCGATCGTCCGACCAATAGAAGCTCATCTGGGGAGGTGACGTCATCGCCACCTCCCCATGGCAGCAGGAGGTTATTGGCGGTGTATAGTACACCGCAGATCACCTTCTAATTCCGGGTCAATGGTTCACATGTGACCTGTATGACTGGAATCGCCGCAGATGAACGGTGTGAATTCACCAGCGATGTGTTGCGATCGCGACATGGTGTCAGGAGTCCCCAGGTGTTGTCATGGGATGCCTGCTGAATGATTTCAGCAGGCATCCTGGTCTGGTCCCCGCCCGGTGTGCGGCAGGGACTGAAATTCCCTCGGGCATACAGGCACGCCCTGTGTCCTTAAGGGGTTAAAAATCATGTTTCATGGCAGTGCCCATTTAAATATGTCCTAAGCTTCAAAAAGTTAAATTCTTGTAAAAAATGTTTTAGAATTTACAGTAGACTTTTATTGTTGTGGGCCATGAGAAGTTGTGCAAAATCTAAGAAATCTCCTATGTTGTAGAAGCAATGTCAATCAACTTTGTTTGTGTTACACCTGCTGTTACCGAAATAATCTATAGAAACAACTAAGTCAAATTTGTTTCTAGTTCATGAGTTGCAATTAGAAATACAAAGCACACTGCTTACTGTGATATCAGATACAGAGTGTTCTGTGTGCAGTGATGAAGTGGAACTTTTTCCCAGCATGAAAGGAAAGCAAGTGAGATAAGTGTTCACCTTACCTGATTCCGATTCATTTTTGTTTTTTAATATTTTTTTCTAAGAGGAAAAAAGGAGAAAATACGGTAGCAATTCTGTGTGTTACATGTTCAAATAGGATGTCAAACAGAGACATCGGAGACATTGTACTCTATTATGAATGTAAATTTGAGCCTGGAGTAATGCTGTGACCTTCAACACAACAAACAGAGAGTTTTGTCTGCACATTGATAGGAGAGTGACATTGTTTTTAACTGCAAAAGCAGATATAGGGCCCCAGCTTGTTTCCCCTGTGTGTTTTTTATTCTAACTTGCCCCTTTAGAAGCAGTTTCTATTAACTGTCACTTTTTTTTGAACAAGCGTTGAGTAGATCAATAGAACAAGGGAATATAAGAAACCTTGTAATATGTCTTATTAGACAAAATACTTTTCTTTTCCTCTTGTCAAGCTTTGTTCCTTCCCTCCACCTCCTGCTAAATTACCATCCACTATAAAAAATCAGATCAATTCTGTCTGTTGTTTACAAGATGGACCTGCAGCAAAAGACAACTTATCCCCTATCCACAGGATAGGGGATAAGTGTCTGATTGCTGGGACTCTGACCATTGGGACCCCCCCCCCCCCCACAATCTCCTGTAGGGGACCACGTCTCTGCCCCGGTTCTCCCATGCAGGAGGCATGCCAGCCACAGCGTGATGTTGCGGCCGACATGCTTCCTCCATGTATCTCTATAGGAGAGGTGGGGAGGCGGCTTTCGTGTCTCCCCGCCTCTCCCATAGAACTGTATGGGGAGGGGGACGGGGAGAGATTGATGCTCACATAGAGCGGCAATGCGGGGGCCCCGTTTGGGAGATCACGGTGGGTCCCTGTGGTCGGACCCCCTACGATCAGACACTTAGCCCTTTTACTGTGGATAGGGGATAAAGTGGTATTTTGCTGCAGATGTCCTTTAACCCCTTAAGGACCAGGCCCATTTTGGCCTTAAGGACCAGACCAATTTTTCTTCCTCGCCTTCTAAAAATCATAACACTCTTATATTTCCATCCACAGACCCATATGAGGGCTTGTTTTTTGTGTCACCAATTGTAATTTATAATGACATCACTTATTTTACCATAAAATGTACGGCACAACCAAACAAATATTATTTATGTGGGAAAATTAAAAAGAAAACCGCAATTTAGCAAATTTTGGAAGGTTTTGTTTTCACGATGTACACCTTCCGGTAAAAATGACATGTTTTCTTTATTCTGTAGGTCAATATGATTAAAATGATACCCATTATTATATTCTTTTCTATAATTGTACCGCTTAAAAAAAATCTCAAACCATTTTAACAAAATTAGTATGTTTGAAATTGCCCTATTTTGACTACCTATAACTTAATAATAATTTTTCTGTATATGGGGCGATATGAGGGCTCATTTTTTGCGCTATGATCTTTAGTTTTTAACAGTATCACTTTTGCTTAGGTTTTACTTTTTATAAATTTTTTATTAATTTTTTTGGGAATAAAATGTGACAAAAAAGCAGCAATTTTGGACCTTTTTTTAAATTTTTTTTACGTTTACGCCGTTCATCGTATGGGATGATTAACAATATATTTTAATAGTTCAGACTTTTATGCACGCGGCAAATACCAAATATGTGGTTATTATTTTTTTTACGCTTTTTGGGGGGTAAAATGAGAAAAACAGAAGTTTTACTTTTTTATTGGGGAGGGGATTTTCACATTTTTTTACTTTTTTATTTTACACTTTTTATGTCCCCATAGGGGACTATTCATAGCAATCAGTTGATTGCTAATACTGTGCAGTTCTATGAATAGGACACAGCACTGCTCAGTATTATCGGTGATTTTCTGCTCTGGTATGCTCGATCTCAGACCAGAGCAGAACACACCGGGAGATGGCCGAAGCCAGGTGAGGGGACCTCCGGCCTCCATGCTGGATGATCGGATCCCCGCGGCAGTGCCGCGGGCGATCGGATCATCCGTTCAAAGTACTGCAATGCCGCAGATGCTGTGATCTGTATTGATCACGGCATCGGAGGGGTTAATGGCAGACATCCACGCGATCGTGGATGTCCGCCATTACCGGCGGGTCCGACCTGCCGGGCATGACGCGAGCACCGCTCCGGTGCTCGCAATCATGTCGGCGTGTAAATGTACGTCATGATGTGTTAAGTACCACGTCACCATGACATACATTTACGTCCATTGTCGTTAAGGGGTTAACTTACAGCTACCCTTACAAGTCTATAAAGGGAAAGAAGAGAGATGGTAAGGACGTTCTTTGAGGGACAAAGAAACTGCACAGAAGCTGTGAGAAAGTAAATGGACAAATGCGTAATGAAGAGATCACACCATTCACAGTTTTGACTGCTTACCACTGCTTTTTCATGCTTTCTATGCTTCTGCTGCTTTTTAGGCTGTAGTTCACATATTTTGAGCATTTTGTTAGGGACCATTTCAGGACCACTTCAAGATTTTAAGGGTTCTGTAATACTAGAAACCTATCGGATCAACCTATTTTAAAAACTGCATTCCTCCTTAAATTATTCAGAATAATGTTTACAAAGTTTCCTAACCCTTTAGGTGGCTCTCAAAAAATAAAGCAAAACTAAGGTGAAATTTTAACTTTTCTTTTACATTTTTAATTTCAATTTATTTTTTCTGTAAAGAAGCAAGTATTAACAGAAATATACAAATCAACATACATTACCTCAATTATATTGTTTTTGCATAAATAGTAGAAATGTTACAGATAAAACCATTGACCATTTAAAAAAGTAATGAGGGAGCAATTTTAGTTGGTAATGAGGACAAAGCAAATAATTTAAACACATTCTTCTCCACTTTATTAAAGGGGCACTCCGGTGGAAAAAAAAATCATATCAACTGGCTCCTGAAAGTTAAACAGATTTGTAAATTAAAAAAAAATATACAAAATTTTCCCGGACATTCCAGGAAACTGTGAATAATTATAAGTATATACCATATATAAAAATAGATCACTAAGGTTGTGCTTCAATGATAATTCAATTATTTTATTAAAATACACAATATAAAATAAGTTACTCCTCACAGGGCCCATGTGAGAAGAACACATATAATAAAGGCAATCAATTAGTAAAATATAAATATATATCACGGGTACATTTGATGTATCTTTATATATGGAAATAGAGGTAGACAATATTTATATTATTATGTAGCTGGTTTTTCAAAAAGATTTTATATAAAATGTGTCAATAATAAGCAGTTCGTATCATGTGTAATACAATATTACCGGACCTGTATGGTTTAGCAGCAGTTCA
Source organism: Hyla sarda (assembly GCF_029499605.1). Classification (NCBI taxonomy): domain Eukaryota; kingdom Metazoa; phylum Chordata; class Amphibia; order Anura; family Hylidae; genus Hyla; species Hyla sarda. Next base: position 448,123,897 of record NC_079189.1, read on the forward strand.
CTCAGCTCAGACAGCTTGCGCTGGGAAATAAATGCCGTTGCTTAGATGCTGAGATGGTTAGTGGCACAAGGTCCTTTATGAAGCGGTGCAAGGTAGTGCTGGTACTTTAGCCAAGCGAAGTCCCGGTATTCAGCAGTGATGGTAATCTCAAATGGATGGCGCTGGTAAGCATTGATGTTCCAGAAGAGCGCTGGCACACGCTGATGTTCCAAGAGACTGGGAGCCCGTTAGTGCTGGCAGGAGCTTTAGATGATAAGTTTCCTCACCGCTGGACTTTGGAATTGGTTACTTGCTAAATGCGACCAGGAACCTCACACTGTGTATGGAGGTCTCGCCTCATGTTGCCGGCATGTGACGTTAGGTTAGCGGGTGCTGTGGCCGAGGTAGCAGAATCAGAACCGAAATAGTAAGGTCAGGACCGGACCTATACAGGACTGAATCAATTGTTGTGCATAAGTCCACGGGCGATAACCAGTTCTCGCCGTATATAATAAGTGCAATTCATATACAGCGTTGTTACCAGTGATAAATAGCGATTATGACTAGACGCGTTTCAGGGTTCTTGAGTAAGACCCTTTCCTCAGTAGTCATGACTACTGAGGAAAGGGTCGTACTCTAGAACCCTGAAACGCATCTAGTCATAATCACTATTTATCACTGGTAACAACGCTGTATATAAATTGCACTTATTATATACGTCGAGAACTGGTTATCGCCTGTGGACTTATGCACAACAATTTTATTTTATTTATTTTATTTATTTATATAGCGCCTACAGATTCCACAGCGCTTATTGATCCAGTCCTGTATAGGTCCTGTCCTGACCTTGCTATTCCGGTCCTGATTCTGCTACCTCGGCCACAGCACCCGCTGACGTCACATGCCGGCAACACGAGGCGAGACCTCCATACACAGTGTGAGGTTCATGGTCACATTTAGCGAGTAACCAATTCCAAAGTCCAGCGGTGAGGAAACTTATCATCTAAAGCTCCTGCCAGCGCTAACGGGCTCCCAGTCTCTTGGAACATCAGCGCGTGCCAGCGCTCTTCTGGAACATCAACGCTTACCAGCGCCATCCGTTTGAGATTACCATCACTGCTGAATACCGGTACTTCGCTTGGCTAAAGTACCAGCACTACCTTGCACTGCTTCATAAAGGACTTTGTGCCACTAACCATCTCAGCATCTAAGCAACGGCATTTATTTCCCAGCGCAAGCTGTCTGAGCCGAGTGAACTGCTGCTAAACCATACAGGACCGGTAATATTGTATTACACATGATACAAACTGCTTATTATTGACACATTTTATATAAGTATCTTTTTTGAAAAACCAGCTACATAATATAAGTATTGTCTACCTCTATTTCCATATTTAGAGATACATCAAATGTACCCGTGATATATATATATTTATATTTTACTAATTGATTGCGTTCATTATATGTGTTCTTCTCACAAGGGCCCTGTGAGGAGTAACTTATTTTATATTGTGTTATTTTAATAAAATTATTGAATTATCATTGAAGCACGACCTTAGTGATCTATTTTTTATATATAGTTTATATTTATAATTATTCATACTTTCCTGGAAGGTCCGGGCAAATTTTGTATATATTTTTCTATTTTCTTTCTGCAACTGAGGTATAGTTGCATGCCCTGTTTGACCTCGGATCATGTCAATTATTAATTGTGAGCTGCACTTACACATTTCTTGTTCTTTTAGATTTGTAAATTACTTCTATTAAAAAAACGTAATCCTTCCAGTACTTCTCAGCTTTTGTAATACTACAGAGGAAGTTGAGTTGTTTTTTTCAGTCTGACCACAGTGCTTTCGGCTGAGACCTGTGTCTGTGTAAGGAACTGTCCAGAGTAGGAGCAAATTCCCATAGCAAACCTCTCCTGCTCCAGAGAGTTCCTGACCTGGACAGAGGTGTCAGCAGATAGCACTATGGTCAGACAGAAATGAAATTAAAAAAGAAAATAACTTCCTGTGAGCAATTCAGCAGCTAAGTACTGGAAGGGTTAAGATTTTTAAATAGAAGTAATTTACAAATCTGTTTAACCTTCTGGGAACAGTTGATTTAAAAAAAAATATATATTTTTTTTTCTGTTTTGGGGTTTGTTCAGACACTCGGTTTGTATCTGAACAGTTTTCTGTGCTATTCTACCTGGCTAGGGGTGAGTTAATGCTCTTAGCCTATGGCAACTCAGGTGGGGTTATGTAAACCCGAGCTTTGCTGGAACTGGCTGCTGGTGATTAGTTCTACTCTGACCATGACTGTTTTATTATGCACCTTGATTTTGTCTGTTTTAGTATTTATTTGAGTTATAAGCATAGTTATTATTCCTGTTTATGATGTAGATTTTAGCATGCTTGGTTTTAGTACATTTGTTGGGTTTTTAGTATTGTGTTTGTTCTGTGATTTTACCTAGACTTTGATCTCATTGTGTGTTATATCAGTCATGTATAGTTCTTGTTCTCATTCTATTGTTCAGTATTTAGTATTCCTGTTTAGTATCTAGACCCGTATTCCTCCATGTTATGGATTTTTGTTTTGTAGTATTCCTGTTAAGTATCTTGACTTGCATTACTCCATGTTATGGAATTTGGCTTTGTAGTTCCTGTATTCCTCCATTTTATGGAGTTTGGCCTTTGATATTTTTCTTGTTTCTATCTAGTGAGTTCATGATTTCTGATCCTTAGTGTTTTTAGTACATGCACTGATCATAGAGTACATGATTACTGATCTAGAGTGTCCTCTGTACATTACCATTGATCTATAGTGGCCTAGGTACCTTAACATTGATCTGTCTCCTCTGAACTTGTATCTGTTTGTGAAGAGTGTTCCTTTTTCTGTGTCCAGTGTGAACTATGTTCTATAGTTTCTTACCCGTTTAGTGTTTGAAATTCAGTTCATCTGTTCAACCCCTGCATCTCCTGGTTTTGTCTGCTATATATTTATTCAATATCTAGTCTTGTTCATTTTTTCAAATCTGCGGTTTATCTTGATTCCGGTTTCTGAACTGTATCTTAGTATGCTATATCTTGCTTTGTTAGTATTTATATCCTGCCTGGTATCTGTTCTGGTTGCTGGTTGTATTCCCATTACATTTTTGACCTGTTCCCTACTATGTATAGTATAGTTTATTTTTGAATTTATTTTTTGATGACTTTGATGCCATTTGAACTTTAGCGCAGGAAGTGACCGGCGCCCAGTTATCAATCCATCAAATAGCGTGGATGGGCAAGTAGGCAGAGTAGGAGAGTGTTTCTAGGGACAGCTTAGGGCTCACTTCTCCTTGCCAAACCCCCATTCTTGACAGAACAACTCAACTTCCTCTGTAGTATACAGCAGCTGATAAGTACTGGAAGGATTAAGATGATTTAATAGAAGCAATTCAACTTTCTACCAGGTGATTAGAAAAAAAAAATTTTTCACCGGAGCACACCAGACGCCTATATATAATATTCAGGGACTTTATATTGACATATTTGATATGTACCAGTCCTGTTCCTTAGGACTGGTACATAGCAAATGTGATGCTAATATCTAAAAGGGTCCAAAAAGTGATCCTTGGGAATTATAGGCGTGTTAGCTTAATCTGAGTTGTATGTAAAAAAAAAAAATTCCAGAGGGTTTTCTAAGAGATGCTTTTTTGGAGTATCCTAATAAAAATAAATGTATGCCTTCATATCAAACTGGTTTTATGAGCGATTGGTCCTGTCAAACTAACCTGATCAGTTTTTATGAGTAGGTGAGCTCTATACTGGATTGAGGTGAAGAGCTGAATGTTGTATATACTTAAGGCCATGATATGAAGGCCAATACTGACAACAGGTTAAAAATGCCAAGACCGACCCAATCTAGGTCTCAGCAGTGCACCTGGATCCCAGCTGTGACTAACAGCTGGCTTCCACCGTATATACCGTGCGCTATGTACCTTGGAATTAAAACGGGCAAGACCGACACAATCTTGGTCTTGATTGTCAGCCCGCTTTCACCGCCGATACCATGCACTCTGCTCCTGACAGCCCAGAATAGTTAGAACGTACATTCTGTAATGGGAACATACTCGCTGCAAGGATGTACCCATACGTCCCACAGTGGGAAAGTGTTAAAAACTTTTTAAAAAAGTATGGTTTAACCCCTTAAGGACTCAGGGTTTTTCCGTTTTTGCACTTTCGTTTTTTCCTCCTTACCTTTTAAAAATCATAACCCTTTCAATTTTCCACCTAAAAATCCATATTATGGCTTATTTTTTGCGTCGCCAATTCTACTTTGCAGTGACATTAGTCATTTTACCCAAAAATGCACGGCGAAAGGGAAAAGAAAATCATTGTGCGACAAAATCGGAAAAAAACGCTATTTTGTAATTTTGGGGGCTTCCGTTTCAACGCAGTGCATATTTAGGTAAAAATTACACCTTATCATTATTCTGTAGGTCCATACGGTTAAAATGATACCCTACTTATATAGGTTTGATTTTGTCGCACTTCTGGAAAAAATCATAACTACATGCAGGAAAATTTATACGTTTAAAAATGTAATCTTCTGACCCCTATAACTTTTTTATTTTTCCACGTACAGGGCGGTATGAGGACTCATTTTTTGCGCCGTGATCTGAAGTTTTTATCGGTATGATTCTTGTTTTGATCGTTTTATTCATTTTTTAGTGGTATAAAAAGTGCCCAAAATACGCTTTTTTGGACTTTGGAATTTTTTTGCGCGTACGCCATTGACCGTGCGGTTTAATTAATGATATATTTTTATAGTTCGGACATTTACGCACGCGGCGATACCACATATGTTTATTTATTTATTTTTTTACACTGTTTTATTTTTTTATGGGAAAAGGGGGGTGATTCAAACTTTTATTAGGGAAGGGGTTAAATGACCTTTATTAACACTTTTTTTTTTACTTTTTTTTTGCAGTTTTATAGGTCCCATAGAAACCTATAACACTGCACACACTGATCTCTCATCCTGATCACAGGCGTGTATTAACACGCCTGTGATCAGTGTTATCGGCGCATGACTGCTCCTGCCTGGATCTCAGGCACGGAACAGTCATGCGTCGATCGGACACCAAGGAGGCAGGTAAGGGCCCTCCCGGTGTCCGGTCAGCTGTTCGGGACGCCGCGATTTCACCGCGGCGGTCCCGAACAGCCCGACTGAGCAGCCGGGTCACTTTCACTTTCACTTTAGAAGCGGCCGTCAGCTTTGACCGCCGCTTCTAAAGGGTTAATAACGCATATCGCCGCAATCGGCGATGTGTGGTATTAGCCGCGGGTCCCGGCCGTTGATGAGCGCCGGGACCGACGCGATATGATGCGGGATCGCGGCGCGATCCCGCTTCATATCGCGGGAGCCGGCGCAGGACGTAAATATACGTTCTGCGTCGTTAAGGGGTTAAAGATAAAGGGGGATATTTATCAAAACCTGTGTAGGGTAAGAGTGGTGCAGTTGTCCATGGCAACCAATCAGATTTCTTCTTTCAATTTTCACAAGTCTCTTTAAAAATGAATGAAGCAAACTGATTGGTTGCCATGGACAACTGCACCACTTTTCCCCTACACAGGTTTTAATAAATCTCCCCGAAAGTATAATCAAACCTTGAGGCCCTTTGTGTTGTATCACACCTATTTAGGAAAACTGCCACAAATAGCATATGAAGTATGTATAGCATAAAACAAAAAACTGAATTAATCACGTCAACATAGTTCCATAAATGTATAGGTCAATAAATAAAAATAGGTTTTTAAAAAAGAGATAGCTCAACAGATCCAAAGCTGAGAGTATAGCTAAGTAAAATTGTGTAAAAGTACATACTGTAAATATACATAATTTCAAGTAAGTTTGTCCATATAGTTAAAGCTCAATGGTTATTCTTGGGAGAGTCAGTTCATAGTAAATTAATTAATTCATATTCATACATTCATGTGGAGTTTTATAGACTCATATAAGGTCATTAAATCAAGTTCAATAGTTCATAGGTAAAAAAGGTGAACGTGTGAATAAAACTCCTCATATTGTCCAAATGAGTTTCCAATATATTTGCTTCCAATTATAGTAGAAATGCAAGATATATTGTGGTGTTATGCACCTCTCACCCATTCACGCAGTGTGACGATCTTTCTGGCCAGTGTAGTAAGTTGTGGAATCTAATGATGATAGATGGAGAAGCCTGACAGCATTTATTGCCACTCATAGCTGCTGTGTAGAATGCGCGCTTCTTAAAGTTGCCAAGCACAGGAGAGGTGCCCGTCTAAAGTGTCTTGCAAGCAGCAGAATTGCAGTTCTGGTTGTGGTACCTGAATTGGGTAGATGCTTAGTATACAAGTTAGAACAATTTTGCTGATATATATGATTAGGCTTAGCAGTCCAGACACGTTTAAACACTTCTTTGGCCCTTTTTCAGTGGTCTTTCAATTACAACTCCTCTTTCTTTTGACATCATTCCATAGTCTATCTCACATTCTCTACGTATTCTACATATTGAAATACCCAGGTCTGTTATCATGGAAGAAAATACTCTTATACAAATCTATAGGATATCTTTAATGAATTCTAAGAATGTACATTTGCTATGTTTTAACATATATTTTTTTTCTTTTTTTTTTTTTTTAAGAGCCGAGGAACGTGCTCTCAAATCACCCAAAGTGCAAGAAAAAGTGCAAACGTGTTACACTAAAAAAAAACGTGCACAAAGGATGCGGTCTATCGCAAGCCCTTCTTGGATGGGAGAGAGGCCCCCCAACAAACCTTACCCTTCGCCTCCGGACCAAAAGGCACCTGCGAGGTTCCAGGTTCGATGTCCCTTTTCGCCAAAGCTACTAAGGGACCACAATTGCTCCCGGCATCCCCCTTGGCGTTAGCCAAGGTATTTGCCCACAGAGCTGATAACGGTTGGTACCCTGCCAAAGCAGGAGTACCCAGGGTGTTTTCAGGGAGGTGCGGAACCTAATGGCCATACACACCTCCCCTAGACACATTCTTAAGATTGGAAGAGGAGGAGGGGGGGGGGGATATTCAAAATCAAATTTGTCCATTTTTTGTGTAAAAATTTTGACTTGTTTGCACCATGTCCCCTGTTTGTTTAATTTTTTTATGACAAGCACTCCACTCCACCCATTCAGCCCAGGCAATTTTAATCAGCAGGAGAGTGCATAAGAGTTCCCTCCTAGCATTCTCCCATCCCTCTGCCAGAGCACACATGTTAGGTGTTTACACTAGTGTGGTGCTTTGTCTGTGGGATGGTGTGGCCCAGAGCCGGGGGCTTGGTCAGGCAGCAGTTGGGCTGTTAGTTTAGGGACCCACTCTTATCAGGTGGCCTTGATGTGGCGAGGGGGCTTGCACGTTTTGATCAAAAGGTATACAAACAACCTGTTAGTTTTTGAAATTATGCTGAGAAGCAAGTAGATCATAATGCAAGGTGTGGATGTAAGGCCGTGTTCTGCTTCTCTATGTTTCAGTACCATCGTTGTCAATGTATTTGAAAGGGGTATGGTCACAGAAAAATAGGTGGGCAAGGGGGTGGGGGTTAAAGTGTACATCAAAAACCCTTGTCTTAACTATAAAACCTAATAGTTTTTACTATTTGTTTAACTACTGAATTTCAAAATGTAGTGTGAATTCTAGTCTTAGGGATAGTGATTTTGATTCATACCCCCTTAGCCTCATGTTCACACCTTCTGAGTCTAGTATTTATGATCTGTTTGGAAATGAAGTCCACACCCATCTGACTATTCAGAGAAATGTGCAGATAGTAAGATAGTAAAGCAAAAGTAGCATTTTGGGAATAGGGGAGAGGGACTGTTGCAACACAATCAAATAAAATAAAAATACTGGAATCAAAGCACCAAGGTTACAAACTGAAACTTTATCTTTTATGCTTTTAATCCTTACCGCAGATTCTCTTTAAATCACGACAAAAAAATCAGCAGTATGTGAATGAAATTTCCTTAATTCCCATTCATTAACATTGTACATTTTCACAGCAACTGCCTGTGCAAGCCTAGCACAGTGTGCTTCTACTAATAATTACGTGGTTAATTCACAGTTAACATGCGGATCTGATGAATTTTCCCAATAATATCCTTCCAGATAAGCGCCCAATCCTGATTAGCAATTAGAATGTGCAGTTGAGCTACGTCAAAGAACAGTAGCATTCTCCTCTAGAGATCTCCTCGAGAGCTTGGAACTTATTTCACTAAATTCCCACTATTATACCAACACAGTAAATTGATTTCATCGTCTCAGTTGAACAAGCCCAATGTTACACAGCAAAGCAAAAAAGAGAAAGCTTGTTAAGAGATTGGAGTAATTTTCAGTAAAACGTGCTGGTCTCACAGAATTGACTCGCGGTTATCCTAACAGATGAAAACGTGGGCAGATTTGCCTCTATACTCATTATTTTTCATTTTACACTTTTACATTTCTCGATTTGCAAACTTGCATCAGCCTCGGCTCAACAAGAATACAGTGACATCACTTACCAATCGGCCATACATTACATTACAGTAAAACTGTACAGACCTGTTAAGATGACTTATGTGTTTGCAGTAAAGCCTGAATTTTCCACTGATATAGAATCAGTACAAAACCCATTTCTAATATATCAAGTAAAACTCCTTTCACATTTTTAATGTATATGCAAATATTTGCATTTACTCCTGGTGCAGTGACAATGTGAAATACACAGTAGAATAAATGCAGCTTATTTGCATCCCAGATGTATTGTGATTATAGTAGCCATACATTACTCTGCTGGAGAGCTCGCTTTCTGTTGGTCTTTTAAAGTGCATACTTTCAAAATGCTAAGTTCTTTACATGCCCAATATATATCTTTCTCCGCTAAAACAGATGGTGCTGAAAGTTACAGTAGTTGGAAAGCAATGATAGGAAGGACTTTTTACAGATGGGACCACAGTTATCCAATTATATTTTGCGCTATAACTCAGCAAGTTACTTGTATTATATTTCATTGGGTTAATTTTATCCTACGACTTTTTGGAATACATTTTAATGGTAGTTTATCATGTATCCTATTTTCTTTAACTCCACTTCCCTTCTGTCATTTCGGCTCTTTACGTTGCTCAGATGGATTTGGATGTATGTGTGTAAACAAAGACAGCATGTCCCTGGCATCAACTTCTCTATGAGCAGCTTTCTAAAGCAGAATATTAAAATACTTGATGTTACAAAACTAACTCCCATTGTAATAAATGCCATCATTTGCATAATGCATTCAGAATCAAAATCTATATTTTATATTTATTTATCCACTGTACATGCATCTAGTACTGTACAATATTTATGGTACTAGTAGGGAAGTTAAATGGGCACTTAAAAAAAAGTTTTGTCATGTCACAAGGATATGTCAAACGTTTTGTTGGTCAGGGTCTTAGTACTGAGACCCATACTGATCAGGAGAACAAGCTTCGGCAAGTGTGCAGCTTTGCTGTTCATTCCCTGGATCGTAGCAGTCCCTAAACTGTGAAAGGAGTCAGAAGATACACTGTAACCCTGACCTCTGTCATTTGATTTCACAGGCACATAAATAGCACAGTCTCTAAGGATTGTCATTGGCTAGTATCAATAAGAAGGGATGTTGCAGGCAATATCTTGCACTCTATTGACTTCATTCAGGTTTACCAAGATTCCAGTATATATGGTGGCAACAGAACCCCATAGCACAAGTGGGTATGAAGCTTTAAAGGGACTCTGTCAGCTCTGAGCCTCGTACAGAGTTACAGACTACATTAGGTTACAGTAAGCTAAAACCAACTGTACTTTTGTTTCCTTTATCACGTTATAAAACAACACTTTTACTGTACAGCTTAATAGTCAGAGAGGCGGTGCCGAGTCACAGTGCAAACGGTGGGAGGGGCAGAGAGGAAGTATGCCACTGTAGCCTAGCTCCACCTCTTTGGCTTTTAAGTTGTACAGTAAAAATGCAGTTTTAAAACAAAGTATAGAGCTAGCAAATTACAAGATAGAACAAGATGGGAAAGGCTCAGGACAACCGTAATTTATAGTGCAGATAAATGTTGAACCTCAGGGAGCATGAAAGGGGGTATACAAAAACTGGATGACCCAACCCTTACAGGTAATACATGCAAATTTTTATTTACAATATACACAACTGGGAATTAGGCGCACTTAAGTTAAAAGTACCAAAAAGCAGTGTGTGTGAAGTCCGAAGGACACATTTCACACACTATACCTTACGGCTGTGTCCCTAAAATGGCAGCTGGAACTGTATGCATAGGCTTTTCTGGTGCCTGTGCCCGACTCCTGTACTGCTTCCTGACAGGATAAAAACTGTTTGCAATGCATTTTTGGTCATGTGATCCTTCCTCCTTCTTGCAAGGTATTCTGGGCTCCCCTAAGGTTATGTGTTCCTCCTTCCTTCTCCAATCTTACATGGTGCTGACACCATGGTTCTTAACCAATATTTTCTTAAAGTTCAAACAACTCGGAATTAATGCATTTGGCTTGCTTATCTGTAATTACAATGACCATCATCATAGGATTTGGAGTACATCCAGAAAGGCACTTTTAATGTATTTGAAGAGCTTGTCTTTTTTTTTTTTTTTTTTTTTTAGAAATACTTCAAATGATCCTGCGCCACATTCCATTTTCTTGAAATGGATTAAGAAGACTGATTCAATTCCAGTGGTCCTTGGCATAGATACATAAAAATGAAAAATATCTGCAGCATTTTCTAAAGTGAGAAATATTTTTGTCTTGGCAAAGACAGTGCAGTATTCCAAACTGACAATGTCAAGGTAAGAAGACAATGCACAGAAATATGAATCTTTCACTAGAATAAGCTTTTAGAGTTTGCGTATTTGCATATTCAAAAAGTAGAGCTAAGTCAATCTTAAAAATCCTCTTTTCCATTAAGGCTATGGTCCCACATGTCATGGGTTCTTGGTCAGAATGAAACTAAAATACATGAGTCTCCATTTTGACCCTGGTAGCCATGTTTACGCAGATGCATATTCTTAAGTATAACAGAAAATCTGCCATTTTTGATGGATCTGTAATATTCCACACTAACCTCTATTATCATAAATAGGGATGAACTAATCAAATCTGACCAATCCGAATTAGTAAAAAATTTCAGGAAAAATTTGATTCACAACGAATGCAAATTTGGCCGCGATTCAATTGCGCAAATCGCTTAATTAAACGCCATTTAGTGCGACCCAGGCTCCAGGGCATCTAAAATGGCAGATCCACATGTGAGAACATGGGGCAAGGAATCCTGGGAAGGCAGGAACAAGGGTAGGCGGGGTGATCCTGAATAACATGCAGCATGAAGCCTATCAGCAGCCAGCCACCCCTGTCACAGCCCTATATAATCAGCAGCCATCTTGCGACCAGTGACTTCAGCCTTTTATTGCAGAGCGAGAAATAGAGAGAGAGAGGGACAGACAGCACTGTGTATTGCACAGAAAAGCATTTTTCCAGCAGTGATTGACTTCTCAGTCACTACAGCCTTCTATTACAGAGAGGGACAGAGAACAGTATATTGCACAGAACAGCAGAGATTCACCTCAAGTCAAATTCCAGCCGAGAAGCACTGATAGGGAAGGGAGTGAGATTGAGAGAGAAAAGTGCAATTTTGGGTGTAGTACACAGCAACTGTGTGCTGCAGCACTAGTGTGTTCTGCTGGTGTAGTACACAAATACTATTTTAAGTGTACTGGAGCGCATTGTCCTCTGCTCATAAGTGCATACCACATACGTACATCTAAGTGGTGTACTATTTTGTTCCTGCTAAAGTCTTAAGGGACTAGATACTGTGAAAGGCCAGACAAAAGTTCACACCTGCTGGTGTTGTACACAAATACTGTTTTAAGCGTACTGCTGAGCATTGTCCTTCCCTCACAAGTACATACCACATTTGCACATCTAACTGGTGTACAATTATGTTCCTGTTAAAGTCTTAAGGGCCTACTTACTGTGAAAGGCCAAGCAAAAGTACACACCAGCTGGTGTTTTACACAAATACTGTTTTAAGTGTACTGGAGCGCATTGTCCTCCCCTCATAAGTGCATACCACATACGTCCATCTCAGTGGTGTACTATTTTGTTCCTGTTAAAGTCTTAAGGGCCTAAATAGTGTGAAAGGACAGGCAAAAATACACACCTGCTGATGTTGTAGACAAATATTGTTTTAAGCATACTGGAGCGCATTGTCCTCCCATCATATGGGCATACCACATACAGTACGCACATCTCAGTGGTGTACTATTTTGTTCCTGTTAACCTCTTCAGGACACAGGGCATATGGCTATGCCCTGCATTCTGAGTCCTTAAGGACACAGGGCGTATCCATACGCCCGTGGGAAATCCGGTCCCCACCGCTAGCCGGTTGGGGACCGGAGCCGGATGCCTGCTGAAATCGATCATGTCGGCAATGGCCGCAGATCGCTGGACAATTCAGCCCTGCGATCTGCGGCGGATTCCGGGTCAATCGGGTCTCTCCAGTGACCTGGTGACCCGGAATTACAGGCTGTTTGGGGCCGTCTCTGATGGCCCCGATCAGCCATAGCCAGCAGAGATGAGGTGGCACTGGTGCCACCTCACGATTGCCCTGATTCGTCGGCCGGTTTACTGGCCGACCAATCAGGGCACCTGCTGCGGGTGTCACTCCCGCAACCCGTTCCGCCCCTGTTCCGGAGGACATGATCCGGTGCGGGTAGAGGACCCCGGCAGCTGGGGACCCCATTCCCCAGCGTTCCTGTTGGGATCGGGGCCCCAGGAGCGGCGGCGGGGTGAGGGACTGACCTGCAGCAGCGGCGTGGATCAGCAGTTGGAGCTGAGTGACAGCCTCCTGCTGTTGCTTAGCAGGGACGTGCACACATAGTGCTCAAAGGGGGCTTAAGCCCCTGCCCCTTAATGCCTTTTTTTTTTTTTTAAAAGGTGTGAGGCACAGGGGCAGAAGTGTATAGAGGCACGGCTGGTAGAGATAACAGCAGGGGACAAGAAGAAAGAGCAGATACAAGTGTTAGGAAGTGACATCTTGTCATACAGGCATTCTCTGGACACTGTCTCCCGGGGTCCTGCTGCTGCTAACGGCCCCTCCCCCTCCCTGCTCCTCTCTGAGTAAGGAAAGGAAGAGATGGAGGATAGAAGATCAGCTGGAGCTGCCATGAGGGGACAGTAAGTGATCATCAGCCGGGTCGGTCAGGGAGGACTGTAGGGACGGTGGACTGTGTGAGGGGACTTAGAAGAGTTAGAAGAGTCCACAGTGACAGTAACTGATGATCAGCAGGGTGGTCTGTCAGGGAGGACTGGCCTCCTCTGTACAAGCAGCTTCAGGGAAATTATAGTGTGTTTTTGTGTTGTTTTGTTTTTTTCCTTATTTATTCTGATATACACTATGGGGGAGATTTAACAAGACCTGTCCAGAGGAAAAGTTGCCCATAGCAACCAATCAGATTGCTTATTTTACTTTTGAAAAGGCCTCTGAAAAATGAAAGAAAGGATCTGATTTGTTGCTATGGGCAACTTTTCCTCTGAACAGGTCTTGTTAAATCTCCCCCATAGTGTCCCCCACCTACAGTACCTGAAAAGCTTAGTCCAGCATAGTTGTTCTTTCCCTCCCTATAAACTAGTGTTTCCCAACCAGGGTGCCTCCAGTTGGTACAGAACTACAACTCTCAGCCAAAGGCTGTCCAGGCATTCTGGGAGTTGCAGTTTTGCAACAGCTGGATGCACCCTGCTTGGGAAACACTGCTATAAACCAATAGCTATAAACCAATAGTGTTACCCACCTGTGCCCCTATAATGCCATTCCACATCTGTATCTTCCCCACATCAGTCCCTAACATCTTTGTATTGTCCCACCTTTCTTGTGGACCTGTCCAGAGGAAAAGTTGCCCATAGCAACCAATCAGATTGCTGCTTTCAGTTTTCAGAGGCCTTGTTAAAAATGAAAGAAGCAATCTGATTGGTTGCTATGGGCAACTGGACAACTTTCCCTCTGGACAGGTTTTGATAAATCTCCCCCATTTTGATGCAGAATTTCTGCTGGTAATTCAATAACAAAATCAAGAGTATACAATCTGCAGCAAAAAAATCTGTAGCAAAATCCCAATGGCTGGATTCACACTGTATTTGTGTTAACATTTAAAGCACAACTCCGTTGCTTATGATAACTAACTATTGTGCAGAACCAATTTGGCTTATAAATACCTTAAAGGGGTACTTCTTTTTTTTAAAGAACTGATGCCAGAAAGTTAAACAGATTTCTAAATTACTGCTATTTAATAATATAGCAGTTGTATGCTACAGATGAAATTCTTTTCTTTTTAAATTTATTTTTTGTCCTGTCCACACTGCTCTCTGCTGACACCTCTGTCCATAACAGGAACTGTTCAGAGCAGGAGAGGTTTGCTATGGGGATTTTCTCCTGCTCTGGACAGTTCCTGATACAGGCATCAGGTGTCAGAAGAGACCACTGTGGAGAAGACAAAAAGCAATTCATAAAGAAAATAATTCCCTCTGTAGTATATAGCTGCTAATAAGTACTGGAAGGGTAAAGATTTTTTTTAATAGAAGTAATTTACAAATCTGTTTAACTTTGTGGGACCAGTTGATATAAAAAAATATATATATATATGTTTTTCACCAGAGTACCCTTTTAACAGGGCTCCTTTCTCCCCACTCCTGGAACTGTCCACAGCTGATAACTGAGCATAGTCCATATGCAGCTTATGTAGCACCAGACCCAGTGTGACACGAGGTGTGGACAGCACCAGGACACTGCGATGAGCTTATCTCCAGCCGCAGTGATGTCCCACCTCGTTCGGTAATAGGCTGAGTGCATGTCATATAAGGAGCCTTGGCCTGTTATATGACACTGCGCTCATTGTATCACTCGTCAAGGTGGGAAATCGCTGCGCCCGGCAATAAGTTAATCGCAGTGTTTCGATCTGTGCACAAGAAGCAGAAAGAAGGCCGGAACAGAGGACAGAAAAGCTATATCAGTGTAACGGGGGAGCTGTGGATGGTATGTTAAAGGGGATAAGTGTTTGATCGCGGGGGGGTGTTTGATCGTTTGTGCCTCCCCGCCTCTCCCGTAGAACTGTAAGGGGACAGGGTGGGGAGGGTGCGTAACTGTCGACCTTTCACTGAGTGCTAATGCGGGGGCCCCATTAGAGAGATCGCGGGGGTCAAACACTTATCCTCTATCCTGTAGATTTCCCAAGCGCGGTCCTCAAGTCCCCCTAACAGGTCATGTTTTCAAGATTCCCTTAGTCTTTCACAGGTGAGAGAATTCTGGTCTGGGTATTTAAAGGACAACTGCAGCCAAATTTAACTTATCCCCTATCCACAAGATAGGGGATAAGTGTTTGATCGCGGGGGGTCCGACCGCTGGGACCCCCTGCGATCTCCCTATCGGGGCACCGGCATTAGCGCTGAGCTCTGAGCTCGACGGTTTACGCCCCGTCCCCATACAGTTCTATGGGGGAGGCGGGGAGGCATGAACACTGCCTCTCCCATAGAGATGTATGGGGGGGGCATGTTGGCCTCAACGTCATGCTGCGGCCGGCATGCCCCCTGCACGGGAGAGCCACGGCACGGCCCCGTACAGGAGATCGTAGGTGGGCCCAGCAATCAAACACTTATCCCCTTTCCTGTGGAATAGAGGATAAGTAAAATGTTGTCTGCAGTTGTCCTTTAAGGACCGTGCTTGGGTTAACACTGGTCTAGGGAGTTGCATATGGATCGGGTGTGCCCTTTTTTTCACATTGAGCCCCTGCCCCTCAAATTTCCTGTGCAAGTCCGTATTGCTTAGCAACAGCTCCCAGCATGCAAAAAGGGCATGCTGGGAGCTGTAGTTATGCAACAGCAGGAGGCAAACCACCACAACTCCCAGCATTCCCTTATGGGCATGCTGGGACTTATAGTTCTGCAACAGCTGGAGGCACATTTTTTCTATGGAAAAGTGTACCTTCAGCTGTTGTATAACTACAACTCCCAGCTTGCACAAACATCTAAAGTGCATGCTGGGAGTTGTAGTGGTGCATCTGCTGGTTGCATAACTACAACTCCCAGCATGCCCGTTGGCTGTCGCTGACTGCTGAGAGTTGTAGTTTTGAAACAGCTGAAGGCACACAGGTTGTGAAACTCAGAGTTTTTTTTTACCTAACTCTAAGTGTTTCACGACCGGTGTGCCTCCAGCTGTTGCAAAACTAAAACTCTCAGCATGGACAGTCTGTCAGCGCATGCTGGGAGTTGTAGTTTTGCAACAGCTGGATGTCCCCCCCCCCCCCCAATGTGAATGTACAGGGTACACTCACATGGGCGGAGGTTTACAGTAAGTATCCGGCTACAAGTTTGAGCTGCGGTTAATTTTCTGCCGCAGCTCAAACTGCCAGCGAGAAACTACTGTGAACCCCCGCCCGTGGGACTGTACCCTAAAAATACTACACTACACTAAAACAAAACAAAATAAAAAGTAAAAAACACTACATATACACATACCCCTACACAGCCACCCTCCCTCCCCTCCCCAATAAAAATGAAAAACATCTGGTACGCCACTGTTTCCAAAACGAAGCATCCAGCTGTTGCAAAACAACTACTCCCAGTATTACCAGACAGCCACTGACTGTCCAGGCATGCTGGGAGTTTTACAACAGCTGGAGGAACCCTGTTTGGGAATCACTGGTGTAGAATACCCCTATGTCCACCCCTATGCAAGTCCCTAATTTAGGCCTCAAATGGGCATGGCGCTCTCACTTTGGAGCCCTGTCGTATTTCAAGGCAACAGTTTACTATGTAACTATGTAACTATAAGGGTTTTTTTTTTTTTTTTTTGCTGTCCTGGCACCATAGGGGCTTCCTAAATGCGGCATGCCCCCGAGCAAAATTTGCTTCAAAAAAGCCAAATGTGACTCCTTCTCTTCTGAGACCTGTAGTGCGCCAGCAGAGCACTTTTCACCCCCCTATGTGGTGTTTTCTGAATCAAGAGAAATTGGGCTTCAAATTTTGGGGGGGGGGGGGGGGTATTTTCTGCTATTACTTTAAAAATGTTTACATTTGCAAAAGTCATGAAACACCTGTTCACTTTATCCGATGTTACATTCCCCGAGGGGTCTAGTTTCCAAAATGGTATGCCATGTGTTTTTTTTTTTTTTTTGCTGTTTTAACACCCTAGGGGCTTCCTAAAGGTGACAAGCCCCCCAAAAACCATTTCAGAAAATGTTCTCTCCAAAATCCCCTTGTCGCTCCTTCCCTTCTGAGCCCTCTACTGCGCCCGCCGAAAACTTTACATAGACATATGAGGTATGTGCTTACTCGAGAGAAATTGGGCTACAAATACAAGTAGAAATTTTCTCCTTTTACCACTTGCAAAAATTCTAAATTGGGTCTACAAGAACACGTGAGTGTAAAAAATGAAGATTTTGAATTTTCTCCTTCACTTTGCTGTTATTCCTGTGAAACACCTAAAGGGTTAAAACACTGAATGAATGTCATTTTGAATACTTTGGGGGGTGTAGTTTTTATAATGGGGTCATTTATGGGGTATTTCTAATATGAAGACCCTTCAAATCCACTTCAAAACTGAACTGGTCCCTAAAAAATATTGAGTTTGAAAATTTTGTGAAAAATTGGAATATTGCTGCTGAATTTTAAAGCCCTCTGATGTCTTCCAAAAGTAAAAACTCATCAATTTTATGATGCAAACATAAAGTAGACATATTTTATGTGTGAATCAAAAAAACATTTATTTGTAATATACATTTTCCTTACAAGCCGAAAGCTTCAAAGTTAGAAAAATGCAAAATTTTCAAATTTTTCATAAAATTTGGGCATTTTTCACCAAGAAAGGATGCAAGTTACCACAAAAATTTACTACTATGTTAAAGTAGAATATGTCAAGAAAAAACAATCTCGGAATCAGAATGATAACTAAAAGCATTCCAGAGTTATTAATGTTTAAAGTGACAGTGGTCAGATGTGCAAAAAATGCTCTGGTCCTTAAGGCCAAAATGGGCTTGGTCCTTAAGGGGTTAAAGTCTTAAGGGTCTAGATACAGTAAAAGGCCAGCAAAAAGTACACACCGGCTGGTGTTGTACACAAATACTTTTTTAAGCATAGTGAATTGCATTGCCTCCCCTCATAAGTGCATACCACATTCGTACATCTCAGTGGTGTACTATTTTGTTCCTGGTAAAGTCTTAAGGGCCTAGATACTGTGAAAGGCCAGCCAAAAGAACACACCTGCTGATGTTTTACACAAATACTGTTTTAAGCATAGTGAAGCGCATTGTCCTCCCCTCATAAGTGCATACCACATACATACATCTCAGTGTTGTACTATTTTGTTCCTGGTAAAGTCTTAAGGGCTTAGATACTGTGAAAGGGCAGGCAAAAAAACACACCTGCTGATGTTGTAGACAAATATTGTTTTAAGCGTACTTGAGCGCATTGTCCTCCCCTCATAAGTGCACATCACATACGTACGTCTAACATGAAACATTTTTAATAGCATGCAAAACTACAGCAACGAGGTGAGTCTATATAGTTTTGTACCTGTTTAACCCCTTAAGGACCCAGCCATTTTACACCTCAGGACCCGGCCATTTTTTGCACATCTGACCACTGTCACTTTAAACATTAATAACTCTGGAATGCTTTTAGTTATCATTCTGATTCCGAGATTGTTTTTTCGTGACATATTCTACTTTAAGATAGTGGTAAAATTTTGTGGTATCTTGCATCCTTTGTTGGTGAAAAATCCCAAAATTTGATGAAAAATTTGAAAATTTAGCATTTTTCTAACTTTGAACTTGATATTCCAAGAAAAAAATTTTTTATTCACATATACAATATGTCTACTTTATGTTTGCATCATAAAATGTACATGTTTTTACTTTTGGAAGACACCAGAGGGCTTCAAAGTTCAGCAGCAATTTTCCAATTTTTAACAAAATTTCCAAACTCACAATTTTTCATGGACCAGTTCAGGTTTGACGTGGATTTGAAGGGTCTTCATATAAGAAATACCCCACAAATGACCCCATTATAAAAACTGCACCCCCCCAAAGTGTTCAAAATGACATTCAGTCCGCGTTTAACCCTTTAGGTGTTTCACAGGAATAACAGCAAAGTGAAGGAGAAAATTCACAATCTCCATTTTTTACACTCGCATGTTCTTGTAGGCCCAATTTTTGAATTTTTACAAGGGGAAAAAGGAGAAAATGTATTCTTATATTTGTAGCCCAATTTCTCTCGAGTAAGCACATACCTCATATGTCTATGCAAAGTGTTCGGCGGGCGCAGTAGAGGGCTCAGAAGCGAAGGAGCGACAAGGGGATTTTGGAGAGTACATTTTTTTGAAATGGTTTTTGGGGGGCATGTTGCATTTAGGAAGCCCCTATGGTGCCAGAACAGCAAAAATCCCCCACACGGCACACCATTTTGGAAACTAGACCCCTTGAGGTACGTAACAAGGAATAAAGTGAGCCTTAATACCCCACAGGGGTTTCACGACTTTTGCATATGTAAAAAAAAATAATAATTTCACTAAAATGTGTGTTTCCCACCAAATTTCACATTTTTGCAAGGGTTAATAGCAGAAAATACCCCCCAAACATTGTAACCCCATCTCTTCTGAGTATGAAGGTACCCCATAAGTTGACCTGAGGTGTACTATGGGTGAACTACAATGCTCAGAAGAGAAGGAGTCATATTTGGCTTTTTGAGAGCAAATTTTGCTCGGGGGCATGTCGCATTTAGGAAGCCCCTATGGTACCAGGAAAGCAAAAAAAAAACACATGGCATACCATTTTGGAAACTAGACCCCTTGTGGAACGTAACAAGAAGTAAAGTGAGCCTTAATACCCCACAGGGGTTTCACAACTTTTGCATACGTAAAAAAAAAATTTAAAAAAAATCACTAAAAGGTGTGTTTCCCCCCCAAATTTCACATTTTTGCAAGGGTTAATAGCAAAAAATACCCCCAAAATTTGTAACCACATCTCTTCTGAGTATGGAGGTACCCCATACGTTGACCTGAAGTGCACTACGGGCGAACTACAATGCTCAGAAGAGAAGGAGTCATACTTGGCTTTTTGAGAGCAAATTTTGCTCGGGGGGCATGTCGCATTTAGGAAGCCCCTATGGTGCCAGGACAACAAAATAACCCCCACATGGCACACCATTTTGGAGACTAGACCCCTTGAGGAACGTAACAAGGCATAAAGTGAGCATTTACCCCCCACTGGTGTCTGTCATATGTTTGGAACAGTGGGCTGTACAACATTTTTAATTTGCGCAGCCCACTCTTCCAAAGATCTGTCAGACACCTGTGGGGTGTAAATTCTCACTGCACCCCTAATTACATTCCGTGAGGGGTGTAGTTTCCGAAATGGGGTCACATGTGGGGTTTTGTTTTTTTTGCGTTTGTCAAAACCGCTGTAACAATCAGCCACCCCTGTGCAAATCACCTCAAATGTACATGGCGCACTCTCCCTTCTGGGCCTTGTTGTGCGCCCCCAGAGCACTTTACGCCCACATATGTTGTATCTCCCTGAATTAGGGATTTGCATAGGGGTGAACATAGGGGTATTCTACTCCAGTGATTCCCAAACAGGGTGCCTCCAGCTGTTGCAAAGCTCCCAGCATGCTTGGACAGTCAACGGCTGTCCGGCAATACTGGGAGTTGTTGTTTTGCAACAGCTGGATGCTCCATTTTGGAAAGAGTGGCGTACCAGGCGTTTTTCATTTTTATTGGGGAGGGGGGCTGTGTAGGGGTATGTGTATATGTAATGTTTTTTACTTTTTATTTTATTTTGTGGTAGTGTAGTGTTGTGTTTTTAGGTTACAGTCACACGGGCCGGGGATTACAGCGAGTTTCCCGCTGCGAGTTTGAGCTGCCGCGCAAAATTTGCTGCATAGCAAACTTGCAGCCCGATACTCACTGTAAGCCCCTGCCCATGTGAATGTACCCTGTACATTCACAGGGGGGGACCACCAGCTGTTGCAAAACTACTACTCTCAGCATGCCTGAGAATGTTTGGGAGTTGTGGTTCTGCAACAGCTGGAGGCACACGGGTTGGGAAACACTGAGTTAGGAAACAATGTTTCCCAACCAGTGTGCCTCCAGCTGTTGCAAAACCACAACTCCCAAACATTCTCAGGCATGCTGGGAGTAGTAGATCGGTAACATCTTTAGAGCCAGATGTTGCCGAACTACAACTCCCAGCATGCTTGGAGTTATAGTTTTGCAACATCTGGAGGATTACAGTTTGCAGACCACTAATACAGTGGTTCCCAAGCTGTGCCCTTCCAGATGTTGCAAAACTAGAACTCCCAGTATGCCAAAACTGTCCAGGCATGCTGGGAGTTGTAGTTCTGCAACATCTGAAGGGCCAGATGTTACAGGACTACAACTTCCAGCATGCCTGGACAGTAAGGACATGCTGAGGATGTGTAGTTTTGCAACATCTGGAAGGGCACGGTGGTCCAAAAACTGTGGACCTCCAGATGTTGCAAAACTGCAACTCCCAGCATGCCCAGACGCCAAGGGCTGTCTGGGCATGCGAGGAGTTGCAGTTTACAGGGTCCTATTACAGCAATGCATGTCGCTATACGACGACGTGCATTGCTGTAAAGGGCCCGACCGCGGCTGAAGATATACTCACCTGTCGTCGCCGCCGCCGTCATCTTCATCGTCTGGATTCGGGTTTTCAGGGACGAGGTAAGTACCGGGGCTGGTCCCCAGCACTCCCCCGTCGACCGCCGCGTCCTCCGGTCTTCCTCCCGTCCTCTCCGGACTTAAAGGGGCCGGGCAGGACGGGAGGAAGTAACCGCCCCCCCCTCCTGCGATTGGTCGGTTAACTAACTGACGGATCGCAGGGAATAGGAGGAGGTGGCAGGCTTGCCACCTCGCTCCTATTCTTTAGCATGGTCCTGGCTGTCTGTGACAGCCGGGATCATGCGAAATTACCGGGCGGTCGGGTCCCAGAGACCCGATCAGCCCGGTATCGCCGCAGACCGCAAGGGCGATTTCCCTTGCGATTTGTGGCGATCGCCGACATGGGGGGCCTACATGGCCCCCCTTGACGTTTGCCCTGGATGCCTGCTGAAGGATTTCAGCAGGCATCCGGTTCCGATCTCTGCCCAGCGAGAGGCAGAGACCGGAAAACGCCAGGACGTACGGGGACGTCCTGGGTCCTTAAAGCCCAGGGTGCCATGACGTCCCCGTACGTCCTGGGTCCTTAAGAGGTTAAAGTCTTAAAGGGGTATTCCAAGCAAAACCTTTTTTATATATATATATCAACTGGCTCCGGAAAGTTAAACAGATTTGTAAATTACTTCTATTAAAAAATCTTAATCCTTCCAATAGTTATTAGCTTCTGAAGTTTTCTGTCTAACTGCTCAATGATGATGTCACATCCCGGGAGCTGTGCATGATGGGAGAATATCCCCATAGGAACTGCACAGCTCCCGGGACATGAGTCATCAGAGAGCAGTTAGACAGAAAACAACAACTTAACTTCAGAAGCTAATAACTATTGGAAGGATTAAGATTTTTTAATAGAAGTAATTTACAAATCTGTTTAACTTTCTGGAGCCAGTTGATATATATAAAAAAAGGTTTGGCCTGGAATACTCCTTTAAGGGCCTAGATACTGTGAAAGGCCATCCAAAAATACACACCTGCTGGTGTTGTAGACAAATACTGTTTTAATCGTAGTGGAATACATTGTCCTCCCCTCATTAGTGTATACCACATACGTACACCTCAGTGGTGTACTATTTTGTTCCCGTTAAAGTCTTAAGTGCCTAGATACTGTGAAAGGCCGGCCAAAAGTACGCACCTGCTTGTGTTGTTGAAATATACTGTTTTAAGCGTAGTGGAGCGTATTGTCCTCCCCTCATATACACACTAAGTATGTCAGGCAGGGAAGTGCCAGGATGTGCACAGAAGAGCAGCAGAGGCTTAAATTCATCAGGCAGAGGTTGCAGCAGACTAGGGGTGAGTGGCAGCAGGATGCTCAGCTAGAGGCCTTAGCTCCTGGTATCAACTAGCAGTCGTGTCTCAACAGCAACTCATCTGCTGTCATTGATTGGTTAACATGGTCATCCACTTCATCAGAAATGACATCTGACTCCCCCAGTCAACAGTCGGTGGGTTCCTCAGACACAACCCTCAGTTGTCATGGCCCGGGAGCAGTCCCTGTCCTCCCATTGCCTCTGTTCTATGCTGTTCCCTCCCCCTTAGAAGTATCTTATGCTGAAGATCGTGAAGACGATATACTAGAGGACAATCAGCAGCTACTGCCCAGCTAAGATGTGAAGGAGACATGCTCCATTTCCTCCACTGGGCGAGTATGTAGTGATGAGGAGAGTGGCGTGGGAGGTGTTGTTGTGAGCATTCAGGCTCCTGAACACACTGTTGAGGAACCTGAGGAGGAAGTGCAAACATAACTCAATGATGATGAAGCCGATCGCACTTGGGAGCCGGGTGCAGCAGTGGCTTCATCATCATCAGGAGAAGAGTGTTGCAGGTTGCCCGTGAGGCAGCAGCTGAGCCAGCAAGGTGGTAGCATGGTTGACAGTCAGCATGGTGGCAGAAGTCATAAGTCTGGAGCCAAACGTGCCCGGGGTAGCCCACCTGCTTCGCGGCAGCCTACCATCCCGGGAGGTAGTGGAACAGGGGTTCCTGGAGTCAGCGGCAGTAGCAGTCAATCTTTGCGGACTGTGGGTGTTGCTGTCTTTCATAAAGCATCTGGAGGATGTTAACCTGGCCACATGCAAGATGTGTCGGCAGAAGGTGAAGCATGGCCAGGGTCCCAATGTTGGCATCACGGCCCTGCATCAACATATGCAGCTTCACCATAAAGCGGCCTGGGAGAACCGGGGCGCCAATGTAGTGGTTCAGCCTGCTGCATCACCCAGTGGCACACTGCTCCCTATTTCAGCCAGCCAAGGATCAACCACCTTAGCCAAAAGGAGCTGTGTGTCATACCCATCTTCTGTTGCTCCAGATGCTCCTGCTCCTCCTACTTCGAGTCAGTCATTCCGCAAGCAATATATCTGTGAAGCCATGTCCAAGAGATAACAGTGTGCGCCCACTCATCCAACAGTGCAGAAGTTGACTGTTCTCCGGTCCAAGTTGATGGTGCTGTAGTCCCTCCCTTTTCAAGTGGTGCACCTTTCAGAGAACTGATGGCTTGGTCCGAGCTGAGGTGGAGAGTCCGTAATTTCTTTGCGAAAAAGGCAGTACCATTCCTACACAATTTTGTGGAACAGAAGGGGGGGCCAGTCCTTGAGCCTGTCGGTGTGCAGCAAAGTGCATGGCAGCGCCGATGTGTGGAGCTGTAACTACAGTCAGGGACAATAAATGTCCTTTACAGCCCACTGGGTGAATGTGGTTCCTGCACAGCCACAACAGCAACTTGGACATGTCACGCCGCTTCCTCCTCCACGCTCTCAGGCCATTGGTCCTTTGACAGTGTGCAAATCCACCTCCTCTTCTTCCACTGTGTCCTCAGCCTCCACTACATACACAAGTCTCAGTGCCACTCCAGCATACCATGTGTGCAGGACAACGCAGTGTCTCACTGTTCTTCACATGGTTTGCCTTGGTGAACAGAGTCACACAGGGGAGGAACTGCTAACAGTCATTCATCAATAAATCGAATCATGGCTTACTTCTCGAAAACTGGAAATGGGATCCATGGTGACCGACAAAGGGAAGAACATCTTGTCTGCGCTGTGACAAGGAAGCCTGAAACATGCGCACTGCATAGCACACGTGTTCAATCTGGTTGTCAAGCGGTTCCTGAAGTGTTCCCCCCATCTGCAAGACATCCAAACAATGGGAAGTAAACTTTGCATGCACTTCAGCCACTCGTACACCGCAAAGCACACCCTCCTTGAGCTGCAGCATCAGAACGGCTTCCCCCAACATAGTCTGATTTGCAACGTTTCCACACGTTGGAATTCCACCCTCCATATGTTGGACCTACTATACGAACAGGGAAAAGCCATCACCGATTTATTGATGATCCAAGCAGAACTACATCCATTCCACTTCATCTACTACAACACGTGTGGGAAACAATGGCTGGTCAGGGCACAGGAGACTTGGCACCTACATCTCACGGCCACATGAGCCCTGTGTGGGCTGAACTGGAAGAGGAGGGGCACAGTGGAGCACAGTTTAGGTTTCATGAGATGGGCAGTTTTTCTAGTCGTATGACATGAGAGGAGGAGCAAGAGAAGCTAGAGGGTTATGAGGAAGGCAAGGCAGAGGACCTAGACACACCGTGGCAGTATGCAATGGATATGGAGACAGTGAGTCCCTCCGAGTCACTTGCACAAATGTCACAATGCATGCTCACTTGCTTGTGTAGTGACCGCCGAACTGTCACCATTCAGCAGTGGAATGACTTCTGGCTCTCCACCTTATTGGACCCTCGCTACCGGCACAAAATGGAGGCCTTTTTTACACCCACTAAGAGGGAAGACAAACTGACCTACTACGGAGACATCCTATCTAGTCAGTTGGCCGATGCCTATCTGTGCCATCATCCATCCTCTCGCAGGTCTGACTCGGGGGGCCCTCTGCGCTCACCTTCCACTGCCATGACTGCTGGGGAGGGGTGGGGTGGCAGGAGCAGTACCAGCTTTATCAGCAGCAGCCTGAGTCACTGATGAGTAGCTTTCTTCACCCGCATAGTGAAGCAACTCATCAGCAGCAGGTAGAACTGGAGCAGGGCCTGAACCAGCAGGTGGTGGCATACCTTGACATGACCATGCCAGCACACCTTGAAGACCCGCTGGACTTCTGAGCAGCCAAACTTGATTTGTGCCAGCAGAGTTTGCCCTGGAAAAGCTGTCCTGCCCGGCCAGTAGTGTGCCATCAGAGACTTTGTTTAGTGCGGCGGGGGTCATAGTAACCCCAAGGAGATCTTGTCTGTCCATGAAAAATGTGGAGAGACTGACCTTTGTGAAGATGAATCAGACATGGATCAGCCAGGATTTCCACCCACCAATGCCTGATGCATCAGAGTAGATTGACCTTGGTGCCACACCAACACTTCACAAATATGGATAGTGCAAAACATGTATAAGATGCTGTTCCTCAGTTACAGATATTCCTCAGCATCAGACCACAAGTAAGTATTGAGGATATGCATTAGCTAAAACTTAACTTTTTTTATGATAAAATAAATGTTCCACAATTATTTTGTAAGCCAAACAAATGGAAAGGTGTGCAAAAACACCATGTGTCACCTACACCACCAAGTATTGATGTGATGCAAAGACCTCTAACAGGTTGAAGGGAACAACGTATGGCCTATTGTAAGCATTCAGAGTAAAAACTTTCCCTGTAAGGCCCTTCTTGACAAATTTTAATGTTTACCCCCTACAAAACTGCCATTTCCCAGGGTTTTTAGGTGAAATTAAAGAGAGTTTCCTGTGTGGGGCCGCCCTTTTTAGGGTGAGTAACACTTGCCAAGAAGGGAATTAATAGGGTGAGAGTAGGGCCTTACAGGGGAAGTTTTTACCCCCAACTTCTACAATGGTCAATACATTGTTCCCTTCCACCTTTTCAAGGAAAGTGTTACTCGTCTTAAAAAGGGCAGCCCACACAGGAACCAGTCCCTATTTCTACCTAAAAACCCTGGGAAATGGCAGTGTTTGTAGGTGGAAATAGGGAGAGGATCCTGTGTAGGACAGCCATTTTTGGGGCAAGTAACACTTGCCAAGAAGGGAATTAATAATGCCAGAGCAGGGCCTTACAGGGGAAGCTTTTACAATGGACCATACATTGTTCCCTTCCACCTTTTAGAGGTCTTTGCATCACATCAATACTTGGTGGTGTAGGTGGCACACCTTTCCTTTTGTTTGATTAAAAAAAAAATGTTGGGTTCATTTATTTTTTCCTAAGCATTTTATTAAAAGTTTAGTTTTACGTAATGCATATCCTCATTACTTACTTGTGCACACTAACACTTTTACAAAAGAGATTGTTTTCTTCTGCCTACCAGCCTCAGCTACTATTCTGATCCTGCCACCCACCTGATTCCACACATCTGATGCTAAGTTCTCCTTTTTTCACTCACCTTCGTTACCAGGTACTGTTATTGACACCCTCCACACCACTCTGTCACCGGGTCACTTTCAGGACTCCTCATGATGATGCCACCTCCAAGCTGTCTCATACTACAGCCATATGTTCTCCTCATGCTGCTGCCACCTCCAGGCTGTGTCATTCAGCCACTATATGGTTGCCTCCAGGCTGTGCCATTCAGCCACTATATGTTCTCCTCATGCTGCTGCAAACTCCAGGCTGTGTCATTCATTCACTATATGCTGCCGCCAACTCAGTGCTGTGTCATTCAGCCACTATGTGGTCTCCTCATGCTGCCACCAACTTCAGGCTGTGTTATTCAGCCACTATATTGTCTCCTCATGCTGCCGCCACCTCCAGGCTGTGTCATTCAGCCACTATATGGTCTCCTCCTGCCTCCGTTACCTCCAGGCTTTGTCATTCAGCCACTATATGTTCTCCTCATGCTGCCGCAAACTCCAGGGTGTGCCATTCAGCCACTATATGCTGCTGCTAACTCCAGGTAGTGTTGAGCACGAATATTTGTAATGCTAATTTTCATTGCGAATATCAGCACTTTGCGATTTTGCGAATATTTAAAATATAGGGCTTTATATTCGAAATGATGATTATTCGTGCAATTTTTAATGCAAATTTTCGTTTTTTTACATGCAAATTTTATGCGTATTTTTATGCAAATTTTTCATGCAAATTTTCGCATGGATAAAAAAAAGTGAATGAACATAGTTAATATGCGAATTTCGTGAACATAGGACCAATAATCATCAATATATTCGTGAAATATCGCAAATTCGAATACTGTCTCTGCTGCTCATCACTAACTCCAGGCTGTGTCATTTAGCCACTAAGTGGTCTCCTCATGCTGCCGCCAACTCCAGGCTGTGTCATTCAGCCACTATATGTTCTCCTTATGCTGCTGCCACCTCCACGCTGTGTCATTCAGCCACTACATGGTCTCCTCATACTGATGCCACCTCCAGGCTCTGTCATTGTGCCGCTCTGCCACAGTGATTCTAATAGCGACACCTCTGATCTGCAAGTCATACTGAATAACAGTATTATTTCACTAATACAGCACACACACCCTATGTGTGTTACAGCAAGGCAAAGTGTTCCAAATCCCTATTGAGGCTCTCTGCAGGCCAGAAATAGCCGTTTTGAATAGTGACTTGCCGCAAGTAAATTCGGACCAAAACTCATTTTTGGGGAAAATTCATCGAATTGGATAAATCAAATTTTTGAAAAATTCGCTAATTTCTACTCCACAAGAACAAATAATGTTCTCAGAACACCATATCAGCTTTTTTTGTTTTTTTTCTAAAGGTCTTAGCTACAATGCCCTACATTGTCAGACATTAGCAATAAACAATATGGTGTTGATAGTTTTCACAATGTCAAAGTTCTCCTTTTTTTCTTATATTTTTATTAACTGAAATATTTAACCTGTTTATTAGTCATATTTAGTCCCGGGTTTGATATGCGGTGTTATAGCGACACCTAGAATGAATTATATTATCACTGTCCCGTGGGCTGCCTATGTCCCTATTGGTCAAGAGATTCATACCCAGGGGCATACGTCATAACAGCCTTGCTATTAAATATATATCCATGCCACAAGAAGGGGGTACATGGGAGAGCATACGCCACCAGAAGCTGCCATGTAAGGATTTAATCTTTCAAGAGAAGGGAGGCCTGCATGGAACCGCCATGAGGTTTCATGGGACAATAAGCCTTCCCCTTGAGGTTACCTGAGATGTAAGGCCATGAGGAGCCAGAAAGGATCTTTCAAATTCAGCAATGTGACTGTAATGTAACTGTACAATGGTCCTATGATTACACATTCTTCTTCTCTTTCCCATTACTTTTTTCCTCATCACCTTCTAAAAATCACAACGCTTTCAATTTTGCACATAAAATATGATAGCTTATTTTTTGTGTCACCAATTCTACTTTGCAGTGACATTAGTCATTTTACCCAAAAATCCACGGCGAAATGGAAAAAAAATTCATTGTGCAACAAAATTGAAGAAAACATTTCATTTTGTAAATTTTGGGGGCTTCCGTTTCTACACAGTGCATTTTTTTTTTGTAAAAATGACATCTTATCTTTATTCTGTAGGTCCATACGGTTAAAATGGTACCCTACTTATATAGGTTTGATTTTGTGGTACTTCTAAAAAAAAATCATATCTACTTGCAGGAAAATGTATACGTTTAAAATTGTCATCTTCTGACCCCTATAACTTTTACATTTTCCCCCGTACGGGCCGGTATGAGGACTCATTTTTTTGTGCCGTGTTCTGAAGTTTTTATCAATACCATTTTTGCATTGATCTGACTTTTTGATCGCTTTTTATTCATTTTATTTTTTATATAAAAAGTGACCAAAAATATGCTATGTTGGACTTTGGAACTTTTTTGCGCATAAGCCATTGAACGTGCGGTTTAATTAACGATATATTTTTATAGTTCGGACATTCACGCACGCGAAGATAATATTATATGTGGTGTGACGTGATGTCATACCACGCCCCTCCCATAGACTTGCATTGAGGGGGAGTGGTATGGCATCACATCACCCCCTCTTATTGACTTGCATTGAGGGGGCGTGGCGTAATGTCACAAGGTGTGTGGCCTTAAGGTCACAACCCCTGCCGCCCGCTCCAAGCATTTGGAACAAAATGCCGAACACTGGGGCAGCGGAGTACCCCTTTAAATGTATGTTCTTTTTTGGGTGCATTTTTAATGGTGTTTTCATGAGAAAACATGATCAAAGAATTGCAAGAATTTTAATTGAATAAACAGCACAAAAAAGAATGCCCAAAAATGCATGTACTAACACACTAGGGGAGATATATCAAAAACCTGTGTAGGGGAATAGTTGACCAGGTACCCACAGCAACCAATCAGATTGCTTCTTTCATTTTTTACAGGCCTCTTTAAAAATCAATGAAGCAATCTAATTGGTTGCTATGGGCAACTGGTCAACTTTTCCTCTTTTCTGCATTCGATAAGTTTCCCCTAAGATATCACATACATTGTACACAACATCCAAAAGAACAGTTTTGGTCTTTTGTATATGCTGACCATTTTTTTGTTTTTATATCTTGTATATGGCTGCCTTAATTTAAGTTTTGCACCACACCCCTCCCCCTGGGTGTTTTTAACCAGGGAATAGCTGGATCCTACCAGAAAGTTTTGTAGGCTTAGGTTATGTTCATACAGTGGAATATCTGCATGTAAAATTTATGTGTGGATATTCCACAGACAGAAGAGCATCAGCAGAACAGGCACTAGGACTGCTCGGAAATGGGCTGTCTCATAGACAACAATGCATTTCCGAGTGGAATCTGCAAAAACATTGAACAGGTTCAATGTTTTTGTGGATTCCGGAATTAGAATTTCTGTGACAGTAACATCTGTGGGAAAAGAACAGCAAATCCCTTGAAATCAATGGGACTCTTGATGCAGATTGTCCGTGTAGAATATTTATGCAGAATTCTGCACGGACATTTTGCCATGTGAATATAGCTTTAGAGCTAGCCCAAGAGACATATCTATAGTTTTGACTCCTTCCTGAAGGGACACACAATTTGATCAGATGGTTTGCTAAGAACCTACCATTTTTTTCCATAGTAATGGTGCAAAAAAAAAAAAAAATAAATATATATATATATATGTTAGGCTAATTTATTAGCCGTATTTGTGGGATGGGTGGGAGGTACATAAGGACCCGCGGCTCACCTCCCCTGCACGCCGTGAATTCTTCGCTTCCGATCAGCTGACCAGGCGCGTCAGCTGACTGTCTTTGCGGTCTTCGGGCGCACACGGAGTACGAGCAGGTTAGTGGCTGGCCGAGCGGGGTACTTTCCCTCGCTCTGGAGGTAAGCTAGAGGCATGAGGGATCCCCCGTCCAGCCCAGCCATGGCTCTTGTCATATTGTTACACATGCTGGCCAGCTCGGTTCACGCTACGAGGGGGGAGGGGGAGTTTATTGCCAGAGGCAGGTGGTTCTCAGTGAGTCCATCTTCACTTCCAGCTGGTTGTGCCCCCCCCCCTCCCTCCCCTCATGCATACTTTCTTTGAGATAGATATGTCAATTTATAAGGGTTCACTTATGTGTATAGATGTGTATTGTGCTTCGTATTCAGAATACGTGTATGCATGTGTGTATGTATGTGTGCATATCTATACATGAGTTTTGTGGGGAAGGAGGGGTAGCAAAAAAAAAATGTAGTCATGTTTTACAGGTTCAAGCTCATTTTTCATTATCTACGTCTGGGGACATCCTTAGATTACATTCGGTACGTTTTATAATTTGCATAGTTGATTAAGTTGTCTGGCATGTGTTGTTACTATATGTTTTAATAGGTATAGCCTGTCGGGGTTAATCAATCAGCGATCAGTTGCAGTCCTGGTTTAGCACACACTCACCATTTAGTTCGGAACGTACAGCTCGATCACATACTGTACCGTGTAAGTTAGCGCAAAAGTTTTTCATCGTGTTTGTCCTTGTCGTGTAGGTACTCTTATCTTTACAAGTGTTAAGCTATTGGTTGGTCACTGGTGGGGGCGCTGTAGGTAGTAAAAATGGTTTGTTTGGTATGTGGAATGAATACCAGTTTTTTTTCAGAGATCTAAGGTTTCGGCACTTGGCTGTTTCAGTTCTGCTATCGATGCTAGTGTTATTTTCTTGCCTTAGGTAGGTAAGTGAGGGTGTATTATGTTGATGGTCCTCTGTTAAAAAAAAAAAATTTAAAAATGAAGTTTATATATATACATATATATTTTGTTTGCTTTCTTATCCTCAGGATTACAGTTGGTTATCTGCACAAGTATCTATTTTCCGCTTCATTCTTATTGTTGGCTCCTATTGCTGGTACGTGGGGAGGTCGGCCCTTGTAATCGCCTCATGAACCTGACACGCCTTCAGGTTGCGGTTACCTCAGGGGTTTCGGTTCTTGTTTTTTACAGTCATAAATTCAGGGTTTCTTGTCTTTCAGGTTGTTTAGTTAAGACAGTTAGGGATCAGTAACATCTGGAGCTGGTGGGGTCATCATATTTCTACAGTCGACTCATCTTTAATTGGTATGTGTTCTTGTCATCGGTCATGTTTTTCTTTTGATCACCTTTATGTATTTTGTGGTTCGGGTTGTATTTCTAATATCAAGCTTGTTGTTGTCTTGTCCTCAGGAAGCTCTACTCCATCTATTCCGGGTAAGATTCTTGTTTGTTTCTCTTGGTAATCGCCTCATGAACCCAACACGCCTTTGGGTTGCGGTTACTTCGGTGTATTTCTCCCACGGTTACAGTTACCACTGGTTATAAGGTATGGCTTGGGGGTATTCACTAGCATGCGTGGTCACCAGCGGCACTCAGTTACTTCACAGGTTGTGTTATAGTCTTTGTTTGGTAGTTGCCTTGTCTTAGGTGGGTCGGCAGGTGAGTACTTCAGGTAAGGGTAGCGTTTTTTGGTGGTGGTCACTAATCTGCATAAATTTGTGTAGGAAGAGTTTCCTTACAGTTTTGGGGGTTATTTTACAGTATGTTGCATGCTTCAGACATAGAGGAATCAGCGTCGATCATGGAGAATGTGGCTAGATCTTCAGGGCATGCTAGTGTGTCATCTCTGCGGAATTGGACTATTCCGAAGATCACGGCCGAACTCGTCAAGAGGGGATCCCCTTCCCAGCGACTGCTAGAAAGGCAGAACTTTACAGACTCATGATGGCTGATACTGCTGGTCCCTCTAATGAGGAGATCTCCATGAACACACTTCATACATCGTTAACGCAGCTGCATGCTCTCATCAACAATATGTCCAACAACATTTCAGATATGCAAACTAGAGTCGAGGCATTAGAGAGCAGGAACGTATCGAATCCTACAGTTCCTCCCACCACTCAGTTGTCAGCGCAGCAAGTTAGCCGTCCAGGTACAGTGGCAGTCATTCCTTAATATTGCTCCAGCCCATTTTATACCGGCACATATCAAGAAAGACATTATCGAGGGCAAAGATGTAAACCCAGCTTCCCTGTTGATAGCCACACATGATTTATCTGAAAACAAAACTATAGCCTGCGGTGAGGTGTCGGTAATTTTAAAATCCAAGGATGTGAGGCTCAACAGGAAGTTAATGTTGTCTGAGTTTATAATGTCTTTCAGTATTTATAGAGACATTATCTGCACAGTCAAGCCAGGTAGGAGGGAGGAGCTAGACCAGTATCTGTACAAGATTACTAAATTCTATCATAAGTACGGGGGTCACACGTTTTATGATTATCATAAGTCTTTTTCTGCCAAAGCGGCAGCTGCCTTGAATGAGTTTAATTATAAAGTCAATTGGGCGGTGGTAGATACTGAGATCTATTGCAACCATTTTGCGGGTCTTAAAGCCCTGGCATGCACCAGATGCCAATCTACCACCCATTCCTCCGAATGGTGTCATCTGGCGAATTCCGATGCTACAGAAAAAAAGCCTAGTACTTCAGGTTCCTACTCTAAGGGTAATAGAGTGTCAGGTTTGACTGATAAACTGGGAAGGCCTATCTGTTTTTTGGGTAAGTCACAAATATGCAATAACTTTAATTACACATCATGTAACTTCGGTCAGTGCAGGTTATTACATATTTGTACAATCTGTTTTCGTGCTCATCCTAAGACATCTTGCTCCCAAAAATCGGAGAAGTCCTGACTAGGCGTGGTGAACACTGAGTTTCTTGGTTTGTTCTTGGCAGATCACCCCGACCAGTGCTTTGTCCAATTCCTGCTCAATAAGTTCCGTGCTTGATTCCATGTAGGGTTCGTGACGCTTCCTCAGGCTACTTATGAGTGTGATAATCTGTAATCAACCTTAGCGGATCCAGACACTGTTTCACTTCTCATACAGGCAGAATTGGACAAAGGATTTATCATAGGCCCTTTTTCCCAACCTCCTTTTGACATGTGGAGAGTAAGTTCTATTGGCTTGGTTACGGGTAAATTTTCCAATAAAAAAAGGTTGATTTATGATTTGTCCGCGCCATATTCTAAGTCTACTCCTAGTCTTAACTCCCTCATACCGGCAGAGGAATTTTCCTTGAAATATGCCTCCGTTGATAGTGCTAATGCCATCATCCTCAACATGGGTCGGGGGGCTTGGCTTGCTAAAGCTGACATATCCGATGCATTCAAGCTTCTGCCCATCCAGCCTCAGTTGTGGAAATGGCATGGTATCAAATGGATGAGCAATTATTATTTTGCAGTCAAGCTGACTTTTGGTGCGAGGAGTAGCCCGTGGTTATTTAACAGGTTTGCGGAAGCGCTTCATTGGATTCTAGAGAATAGATTTTCGTGCGGTCATGTCATACATTATTTAGACGATTTTTTGCTCGTTGAGCCTCCGCATAGAACCCCGCGAGATTTAGACATATTGTTAGCGGTTTTTGAACAGTTAGCAGTTCCAGTTTCCCCTAAGAAAGTAGAGGGCCCATTGAAGGTTATCACCTTTTTGGGGATTGTACTAGATTCTCAAAATATGGAAGCAAGGTTACCTCAGGAGAAGTTGCAGAGAGTCAAAGCAGTTATTTCCAGATTTAAAGAAAGTCCCCACATATCAAAGGTAGAGTTACAGTCAGTTTTAGGAATGTTAAATTTTGCTATGCGGATTATTCCGCAAGGCCGCACTTTCATTTCCCGTCTCTTAGAACTTTTGCCTACAGTCCCAGAACAGCACAGCATTATCTAGCTAGACCAGCAAGCGATATCTGATTTATGCATGTGGGAATTATTTTTACTTGACTGGAATGGTGTGTCGTTTTTCATTCCGAAAGTCAGCGATCAGTCACCCATAGTTTTTTCCGATGCTTCTGCCATCTCAGGTTTTGCTGCTATCTGTGGTAAAAAATGATTGGCGAGCTCTTGGCCTCCAGAAGTCAGCATGCTGCGTCGGTTTCAGCGCAATTCCGCACTCTTTGAGTTATATCCTATAGTGGCAGCAGCGCAAGCTTGGGGTCAGTATTGGAGGAAGACCACGGTGTTGTTCGTATCTGACAATACAGCAATAGTAGAAGTGCTTCTGAAAGGCAGGTCAAAATGTTCTTTAACCTCTTAAGGACCAATGACGTTGTGGAACGTCATGGCACCCTGGGCTTTAAGGACCAATGACGTTCCACAACGTCATGGCATTTTCCGGTCTCTGCCGCTCGCCGGGCAGAGATCGGAACTGGATGCCTGCTGAAATCCTTCAGCAGGCATCCAGGGCAAACGCCGAGGGGGGCCATGTAGGCCCCCCATGTCGGCGATCGCCGCAAATCGCAAGGGAAATCGCCCTTGCGATCTGCGGCGATACCGGGCTGATCGGGTCTCTGGGACCCGACCGCCCGGTAATTTCGCATGATCCCGGCTGTCACACACAGCCAGGACCATGCTGGAGCCTAGGAGCGAGGTGGCAAGCCTGCCACCTCCTCCGATCCCCTGCGATCTGTCGGTTAGTTAACCGACCAATCGCAGGAGGGGGGGCGGTTACTTCCTCCCGTCCTGCCCGGCCCCTTGAAGTCCGGAGAGGACGGGAGGAAGACCGGAGGACGCGGCGGGGGACGGGGGAGTGCTGGGGACCGGCCCCGGTACTTACCTCGTCCCTGAAGACCCGGATCCAGACGATGAAGATGGCGGCGGCGGAGACAGGTGAGTAGATCTTCAGCCGCGGTCGGGCCCTTTACAGCAATGCACGTCGCCGTAAAGCGACATGCATTGCTGTAAAGGGACCCTGTAAACTACAACTCCCAGCATGCCCAGACAGCCCTTGGCGTCTGGGCATGCTGGGAGTTGCAGTTTTGCGACATCTGGAGGTCCACAGTTTGGAGACCACTGTGCCCTTCCAGATGTTGCAAAACTACAAATCCTCAGCATGCCCTTACTGTCCAGGCATGCTGGGAGTTGTAGTGCTGTAACATCTGGCCCTTCAGATGTTGCAGAACTACAACTCCCAGCATGCCTGGACAGTTTTGGCATACTGCGAGTTGTAGTTTTGCAACATCTGGAAGGGCACAGATTGGGAACCACTGTATTAGTGGTCTGCAAACTGTAGTCCTCCAGATGTTGCAAAACTACAACTCCAAGCATGCTGGGAGTTGTAGTTCGGCAACATCTAGCTCTAAAGATGTTGCCGAACTACTACTCCCAGCATGCCTGAGAATGCTGGGAGTTGTGGTTTTGCAACAACAGGAGGCACACTGGTTGGGAAACATTGTCTGTTTCCTAACTCAGTGTTTCCCAACCCGTGTGCCTCCAGCTGTTGCAAAACTATAACTACCAGCATGCACTGATGGACTGTGCATGCTGGGAGTTGTAGTTTTGCAACAGCTGGAGGTCCCCCACCCCCCCACCCCCCCCACTGTGAATGTACAGGGTACATTCACATGGGCAGGGGGCTTACAGTGAGTATCAGGCTGCAAGTTTGCGATGCAGCAAATTTTGCGCGGCAGCTCAAACTCGCTGTAATCCCCCGCCCATGTGACTGTACCCTAAAAACACTACACTACCACAAAATAAAATAAAAAGTAAAAAACACTACATATACACATACCCCTACACAGCCCCCCTCCCCTCCCCAATAAAAATGAAAAACGTCTGGTACGCCACTGTTTCCAAAATGGAGCCTCCAGCTGTTGCAAAACAACAACTCCCAGTATTGCCGGACAGCCGTTGACTGTCCAGGCATGCTGGGAGTTTTGCAACAGCTGGAGGCACCCTGTTTGGGAATCACTGGCGTAGAATACCCCAATGTCCACCCCTATGCAAGTCCCTAATTTAGGCCTCAAATGCGCATGGCGCTCTCACTTTGGAGCCCTGTCGTATTTCAAGGCAACAGTTTAGGGTCACATATGGGGTATCGCCGTACTCGGGAGAAATTTCTTAACAAATTTTGGGGGGCTTTTTCTCCTTTCACCCCTCATGAAAAGGTGAAGTTGGGGTCTACACCAGCATGTTAGTGTAAAAAAAAAAATTTTTTACACCAACATGCTGGTGTTGCCCCATACTTTTCATTTTGACAAGAGGTAAAAGGGAAAAACACCCCCCAAAATTTGTAATGCAATTTCTCCCGACTACGGAGATACCCCATATGTGGGCGCAAAGTGCTCTTGGGGCGCACAACAAGGCCCAGAAGGGAGAGTGCACCATGTACATTTGAGGCGATTTGCACAGGGCTGGCTGATTGTTACAGCGGTTTTGACAAACGCAAAAAAAAAAAAACCTCACATGTGACCCCATTTCGGAAACTACACCCCTCACGGAATGTAATGAGGGGTGCAGTGAGAATTTACACCCCACTGGTGTCTGACAGATCTTTGGAACAGTGGGCTGCGCAAATTAAAAATTTTGTACAGCCCACTGTTCCAAAGATCTGACAGACACCAGTGGGGGGTAAATGCTCACTGTACCCCTTGTTACGTTCCTCAAGGGGTTTAGTTTCCAAAATGGTATGCCATGTGGGGGTTATTTTGCTGTCCTGGCACCATAGGGGCTTCCTAAATGCGACATGCCCCCCGAGCAAAATTTGCTCTCAAAAAGCCAAATATGACTCCCTCTCTTATGAGCATTGTAGTTCGCCCGTAGTGCACTTCAGGTCAATTTATGGGGTACCTTCATACTCAGAAGAGATGGGGTTACAAATTTTGGGGGGTATTTTCTGCTATTAACCCTTGCAAAAATGTGAAATTTGGGGGGGAAACACACATTTTAGTGAAATTTTTTTTTTTTTTTTTTACGTATGCAAAAGGCGTGAAACCCCTGTGGGGTATTAAGGCTCACTTTATTTCTTGTTACGTTCCTCAAGGGGTCTAGTTTCCAAAATGGTATGCCATGTGGGTATTTTTTGCTGTCCTGGCACCATAGGGGCTTCCTAAATGCGACATGCCCCCGAGCAAAATTTGCTCTCAAAAAGCCAAATATGACTCCTTCTCTTCTGAGCATTGTAGTTCGTCCGTAGTACACTTCAGGTCAACTTATGGGGTACCCCCATACTCAGAAGAGATGGGGTTACAAATTTTGGGGGGTATTTTCTGCTATTAACCCTTGCATACATGTGAAATTTGGGTGGAAACACACATTTTAGTGACATTTTTAAAACATTTTTTTACATATGCAAAAGTCGTGAAACACCTGTGGGGTATTAAGGCTCACTTTATTCCTTGTTACGTTCCTCAAGGGGTCTAGTTTCCAAAATGGTATGCCATGTGGGTATTTGTTCCTGTTCTGGCACCATAGGGGCTTCCTAAATGCAACATGCCCCCCAAAAACCATTTCAGAAAAACGTACTCTCCAAAATCCCCTCGTCGCTCCTTCGCTTCTGAGCCCTCTACTGTGCCCGCCGAACACTTTACATAGACATATGAGGTATGTGCTTACTCGAGAGAAATTGGGCTACAAATATAAGTATACATTTTCTCCTTTTACCCCTTGTAAAAATTCAAAAATTGGGTCTACAAGAACATGCAAGTGTAAAAAATGAAGATTGTGAATTTTCTCCTTCACTTTGCTGCTATTCCTGTGAAACACCTAAAGGGTTAAAACGCTGACTGAATGTCATTTTGAATACTTTGGGGGGTGCAGTTTTTATAATTGGGTCATTTATGGGGTATTTCTAATATGAAGACCCTTCAAATCCACTTCAAACCTGAACTGGTCCCTGAAAAATTGTGATTTTGGAAATTTTGTGAAAAATTGGAAAATTGCTGCTGAACTTTGAAGCCCTCTGGTGTCTTCCAAAAGTAAAAAATCGTAAATTTTATGATGCAAACATAAAGTGGACATATTGTATATGTGAATAAAAAAAATAATTATTTGGAATATCCATTTTCCTTACAAGCAGAGAGCTTCAAAGTTAGAAAAATGCAAAATTTTCAATTTTTTCATCAAATTTTGGAATTTTTCACTAAGAAACGATGCAAGTATCGACAAAATTTTACCAATAACATAAAGTAGAATATGTCACGAAAAAACAATCTCGGAATCAGAATGATAGGTAAAAGCGTCTTAGAGTTATTAATGCTTAAAGTGACAGTGGTCAGATGTTCAAAAAACGCTCTGGTCCTAAGGTGTAAAATGGCCTGGTCCTTAAGGGGTTAATTATATCTTTTGCTAGAAGGTTAGTGTGGTTATCATTACAGCATGGATTCAGTTATACTTGCGCTCACATAAGTGGTATTCAGAATGTGGCTGCCGATGCTCTCTCTAGAAGAAATTTCTCACTTTTCTTTCAGGTGTTGCCAGAGGCAGAGATAACGGGGGTGCAGGTCCCACCACTACATACACTGATGTTCGATTAGAAGGACACTGGCAAGTAGCCAAACAACTTATCATTAATTCGCTGTCTGCCAATACTCGTAGGGGTTATGACACTGCCTGTAGAGCATTCTCCAAACTTCATACTGATTTTCCGGAAGGGGACGTTAGATCAGTGTCTTTTATTTTAGTTTTCATTGGGTTTTGCCACACTGACCTACACTTAACCCATAGTACTATTAAGCTATATCTGTCGGGTATTCAACACCATCTGTCCTTGACTGACCCAGACAGGGCGTCAATGTTTTCCTCCCGTTTAGTTAAGGCAGCGTTGAAGGGTGTTGCTAAAGGGGAGGCTCCTAGGGCACCAGTTAGGCAGCCCATTTCTGGTGATGTTTTTAGGAAACTTTCGGACATGTTAGATAATGCCCCGTTTGGTTTAGTTAATAGTCTATCTTTGAAAGCAGCCATGTATCTGGGGTATTATGGATTTCTTAGACCAGTGGAATTTACTAGCCGCAATTCAGTCAGTTCTTATCTTAAGTTTAGTCAGCTAGTACGAGAGGAGGAGCATTATGTATTGTCTTTGACGATGACTAAGACGTCTCTTCCAGGCCAAGTGGTAGAGGTCCGGTATTTCCCCACCACTCATAAGCGGTGCCCGGTGAAAGTTCTTGACACGCTGTTGAGTCTATGTCTTTTTAGTATGCCCGACACTCATTTGTTGTTGTTTAATAATTATTCCTTAACCACTTCTATTTTTATTAAATATTTACGTGTTTTGATCAAGTCTATGGGAGGTGATCCTTCCTCTCTATCGGGCCATTCATTTCGTATAGGAGCTGCCACCGCTGCGTCTCGTAACGAAGTTCCGGCACATGTCATTAAACTACTTGGTCGCTGGAAATACGCTAGCTACATGAGATATATACCGAATCCTCGCAAGGAGATGGCGTCCGCTTTTCAGTCTCTTGTCATGTGATTGTTATGTAAATAAAGTTTTGTGATTGCATTTTCTGAGTTTTGCCCTCTTATTCAGGCCTACTCTATACGCTGCAGTATAGGCACATTTCAGACTGCTTAGGTTCCAGTTAGGTAGGGGTTGTTATCTAGGTACCTAAGCACGCTCACGGTTTCGGTGAGCTCCGACCACAAGTGTTAGGCTAATTTATTAGCCGTATTTGTGGGAGGGGCGGGAGGTACATAAGGACCCGCGACTCACCTCCCCTGCACGCCGTGGATTCTTCGCTCCCTCCCACCCTCCCTTAATTACACACATTTACTACAGGGTATGCCCTCTTATTCAGGCCTACTCTATACGCTGCAGTATGGGCACATTTCAGACTGCTTAGGTTCCAGTTAAGTAGGGGTTGTTATCTAGGTACCTAAGTACGCTCACGGTTTCGGTGAGCTCCGACCACAAATATATATATATGCATCACAGCAGCACACTGCAAGTATTAAGATATATTATACTGGCTTTTTCAAGTGTGAGGCTGGTGAAACTTAGTCTCATGTACATTATGGAATAAATCCACCTTTGAGCTTTACTACGTGGTGTGCTGCCTTTATTTTCTTTTGTGGATGTGCATAAATGCATTAATATTCAAGTTATGCTAGGGCTGCAAACAGAATGACAGTTATACTTCATAAGAACTATATTAGTTACAAGTACTTGCAGCTTTCAAGAGATCTTTGTATAACAAATGCAAAAATGAAACAGATATGGGATAAGATAGTTATGCAACTGTAGGTTTTGGAAATGTATTTTTGTGTGTAACCACTTGTGGAAGCAGAGCGTACAGGTACGGTGATAAGTATGAGATGCCTGCTGACATCATTCAGCAGGCATCCCATGACATCGCCAAGGGGGTCCTGAGAGCTCCTAACCCCCCCCCCGGGTGGTCGATCACCGCAAATCATCGGTCAATTCATACAGGCGATTTGCAGCGTTTTCAGGTCATGTGGGTCTCCGGTGACTTTATCACTTGGAAAAAAAAGAGAGCTTGGGGGTGTATGACAGACCTCCATACTGTACTGGGAGGTGGCAGTGATGTCACCCCCCAAGAACTCTGTGATTGGCCTGTGTGAACGTCCGGGCCAATAACGGCAGTAAGGGGCAAGGAGAAGAGGGGGAGGAGCACGTTGCCCCACTCTGCCCACCACACTCTGTGAGCTTGTGAGCAGGACGGAGCCCAGTGCTGCCATCTCCCTCCCTCAGTGTAATCCAGTGCAATCTGGCACCATTTTTTGCCATCCGGCACTTTAGATTGCAGGAGCAGCTTTAGGTTAGGCAGGGACAGTTTCTTAGGTGGTTAAAAAAAGACAAAAATTGCATGACCTGGGCCCTACAGAGGCGCTGCGGTCTGCCCTTCAGACTTTTTTAGGGCGCTGATCATTTTTTTTCCGATGTGTGGCCGGACCCTCTTCCATATAAAAGAACAGCCAGCCACTATTTTTTTTTTCCGGGTTTTGGCTGGACCCCCCCCCACTGACTCCTGCGCCCCCTGCCACCACCAAGCGCTAATCAGTGCACACAACACTTACATAGTATTCCCCTCAATATAACAGAACTGAGATGCTTATGTAAATCAGCAACCAGTACACATGGCACACAATAGGAGAACACAAATCAGGTATCTATTGGTGGCCAACGATAACTGATTTTAGCTTAACTAGGTGTGATATTTCCTTTTAAGAGAAATAATAAAAGGCATGTTTTAAGGTTCCCTTTTCTACATGACTCTGTATAATATTGGCAGACCTCACTTATCTACAGATACAGATGTATCTATCAATTACATTAACATAACTGGCATATCAGTAGTAAAATTTCAATTTTCATTTTCTACACAGTACACTTCATCCATTCCTGGTAAATAAATTTAAGGAACACCCGTCTGTTCCAAATGTCCACTTTATCCCTATACACCTTCCCTAGGGGGTGTATTGTTTGTAATATTCTCACATGTGGGTGTTCCTTTCTTGTATTTTCCTCTGAATGTATGTAACTGTTAGGTCCATAAGAAACATCGGCCTCAAATGCGAAGAGTTCTCCCTCATGAGTTCTGTCGTATTTCCAGGCAACAACTCGGAGTCACATT
Source organism: Hyla sarda (assembly GCF_029499605.1). Classification (NCBI taxonomy): domain Eukaryota; kingdom Metazoa; phylum Chordata; class Amphibia; order Anura; family Hylidae; genus Hyla; species Hyla sarda. Next base: position 448,166,386 of record NC_079189.1, read on the forward strand.
AGAGCATAGTTGTTAGAGTGTAGGGTGAAAATTGCAACTTTCTCAAACTACCCTTCATCCATTCCTGGAATTTTATTTTTAGGAAACACCAGTGCGTTTAAAATGTCCTCTTAACCCCTATACCCATTCCTCAGGGGGGGGGGGGGGGGGGACTTTTTGTAATGGTGTCACATGTGGGTGTTTCTTTTTTTTTTTCTGAATGTATGCAACAGTCAGCTACTGGTATGCCATAGGCCCCAAGTACAAACAGATCTCTGACTTCTGAGCATTGTTGTGCACCCTCTCAAAACGTTACCCCATATGTGAATGTATTTCCATAGTCAGGAAACAAAGCCCTCCAAAATGTGTAACCCAATTTCTCCCATTACCCCTTGTGAAAATGATATAATTGTGTAACACCAGCATTTTTGTGTAAAACATAATTAATTTTTTTATTTTTATGGCCTATTGTTTAACCCCTTAAGGACCCGGGCTTTTTCCGTTTTTTCATTTTCAATTTTTCCTCCTTAACTTTAAAAAATCATAACTCTTAAACATTTTCACCTAAAATTATATATAATGGCTAACTTTTTGCGTCACTAATTCTACTTTGTAATGACATTAGTCATTTTACCCAAAAATCTACGGTGAAACGGGAAAAAAAATCAATGTGCGACAAAATTGATGAAAAAACACTATTTTGTAAGTTTTGGGGGCTTCTGTTTTTACGCAGTACATTTTTTGTCAAAAATGATACCTTATCTTTATTCTGTAGGTCCATACGGTTAAAATTATACCCTACTTGTATAGGTTTGAATTTGTATCACTTCCGAAAAAAATCATGAATACATGCAGGAAAATTTATACGTTTAAAATGGTAATCTTTTGCCCCCTATAACTTTTTTATTTTTCTGTGTTCAGGGCGCTTTGAGGACTCATTTTTTGCGCCGTCATCTGAAGTTTTTATTGGTACCATTTTTGTTCTGATCAGACTTTTTGATCACTTTTTATTCGCTTTTTTGTGGTATAAAAAGTGATCAAAAATGTGCTATTTTGGACTTTGAAATTTTTTTGCGCGTACGCCATTGAATGAGCAGTTTAAAAAGCAGTATATTTTTATAATTCCTACATTTCCGCACGCGGCGATACCACATATGTTTATTTTTATTATTATTTACATAATGTTTTTTTTATTTTTGGAAATGCCGGGTGATTCAAACTTTTATTAGGGGAAGGGATAATTGAAAGGGTTAATGATTTTTTTTACACTTTTCTTATGCAATATTATAGCTCCTATAGGGGGCTATAACATTTCATATACTGATCTTTTACACTGATTGATCCATCTCCATAGGAATGGATCAATCAGTGTTTTCGGCGATTGAATGCTCAAGCCTGGATCTCAGGCTTGAAGCATTCATTCGGCGATCGGACAGCACAGGAGAAGGTAAGAAGACCTCCTGCTGTGCTACAGCTGTTCGGGATGCCGCGATTATACCGCGGTGATCCCGAACAGCTCCCTGAGCTAACCGGCACATTTTACTTTCGTTTTTAGCTGCGCGGCTCAGCTTTGAGCGCGCGGCTAAAGGGTTAATAGCACACGGCACAGCGATCAGTGCCGCGCACTATTAGAGGCGGGTCCTGGCTTCACTATGACGCCGGGCCCGCCGCGATATGATGCGGGGTCACCGTGTGACCCCGCGTTATATCGCAGGACCGGGACTCATGACGTATGCATACGTCATGGGTCCTTAAGAGGTTAAAAAAACTATTTTCTTACTCAGGAGAAATTGGGCTATACATTTGTGCGGCTTTTTTCTAATACCACTTGTGAAAATAAAAATTTGGGGTAATACCAGCAATTCATTGTTAGAAATAAAATTTTCCAATTTTTACGGCCCACTGTTCAAAAAAACCTGTGGTGTAAGTACTCACTGTACCCCTCATTACATTCCTTGGGGGGGTGTAGTTTCTAAAAGGGTGTTACGAGTGGGGAGTTTTATGCTGTTCTGGCACCATGGGGGATTTGTAAATGCACAAGGCCCCCAGCTTTAATTCCAGCCAAATTTTCTCTCCAAAAGCCCTTTTATTCTGAGTATTGTAGTGCGCCCACAGAGCACTTTACATCCGCATGTGGGGTATTTCCTTACTCAGGCAAAATTGCACTATTACCCCTTGTCACAATGAAACATTTGGGGGTAACAACATCATTATAGTGTTAAAAATCTAATTTTTCAATTTTATGGCCCACTGTTTAAAAAACCTGTGAGGTGTAAGAACTTGTTGTAACCCTTGTTACATTCCTTGAGGGATGTAGTTTCCATAATTGTGTCACATGTGTGGGGATTCTGCTATTCTGGCACTAAGAGGGCTTTGTAAACGCACATGGCCCCCAACTTCAATTCCAGCAAAATTCTCTGTCCAAAAGCCCAATGGCGCTCCTTCTGATCTGAGACCTGTAGTGTGCCACCAGAGCACTTTACTTCCACATATGTGGTATTTCCTTATTCAAGATAAATTGAGCTTCAAATTTTAGAGGCCTTTTTCTCCTCTTACCCAATGTGAAAATGAAAAATTTGGGGTAACACCAGAATTTTAGTGTTAAAAATCAAATTTTTCATTTATATGGCCCACTGTTTAAAAAAACTGTGACGTTACATACTGTAACCCTTGTTATGTTCCTTGAGGGGTGCAGTTTCCAGAATGGTGTCACATGTGAAGGGTTTCTGCTGTTCTGGCACAATGGGGGCTTCATAAACGCTCATGGCCTCCGACTTCAATTCCAGAAAAATTCTCTGTCAAAAAGCTTAATGTCTTTTATTCTGAGACCTGTAGTACACCACCAGAGCACTTTACTTCCACATATGGGAAATTTTCTTACTCAGGTGAAATTGCACTACAATTTTGGGTGCCTTTTCCCTATTCCCCCCTGTAAAAATTAAACATTTGGGGTAACACCAGCATTTTAAAAATCTATATTTTCATTTTTACTGCCCACTGTTCAAAAAAACCTGTGGGGTGTAATTACTCACTGTAACCCTTTATACGTTCCTCGAGGGGGTGTAGTTCCCAAAATGGTGTCACCTGGGGGGGGGGGGGGGGTTCTGCTGTTCTGGCACCAGGGCTGCCATCAGAAATTGTGTGGCCCTTTGCACAGCTCAAGGCCTGGGCCCCTAACCCCTCCCCCCCCCATTGCCTGCCCCCAATTTTATTTTATCTTCTAGATATATATACTTCTAATTAGATTAGAGCATACATGGAGGGGGTGTGCCGGCCACGGCTTCCTGCGGGGTACAGACATCGGCTTCCAGCAAACTGCCAGGGCCCCCTGCAGGAGATCACAAGGGGCCCAATGCTCAGACCCCCCCATGATCTATAACTTATCCCTTAAGTTATTTTTCACCAGACTACTCCTTTAAGGGCCCCGATGCTAGAAACCACAGAGCCCTGATGCAAAAAATTACCTCGGCTCCCCCCCCCCCCCCAATCCCTCAAGGCCCAGGCATTTTATAATAAGCAGCTCTTTATTTTATTTTTTTTGGTGGGGGTCCGAAAATTCTCTGTCCAATAGAACTTCTTCTGTTCTGAGACTTGTAGTGCGCCACTGGAGCACTTTTCTTTCACATATGGGGTGTTTCCTTACGCGAGAGAAAACTGTTCATCTAGGAATGCTCGGACCTGACACCCATAATATGGTGGTGCACCATCTTGCTGGAAAAACTCAGGGAATGTGCCACAATAGTGATTTAAAAGTTGTTTGAAGGGGACTAACACCTGGACTGTGGCATGCCGGAGTGGGATCCATGGCAAAACTCCCATGGAAAATATCATAGTTGATGCAGAGTCTGGTTTTAATCCATAAAGAGCAGAAATCACCTATTATTCCTAAATGGTTTGGAATAACGTGCTTTAGCCCCCTTTAGGCAGCACATAGAGCCCCCCTTTAGGCATCACATAGTTAGATTCCCCCCTTTAGACAGCACATAGATTCCCCCATATTAGGCAGCACATAGTTAGAGCCTCCCTTTAGGCAGAACTAACACACTAAATCCCAGGGCCAAAGCCCGGGCTATGATACCCCTATTGCTTACCCCCTAAAATATAACTTTTATTAGGTGCTAGTAAAAGATCCCAAAGAAACTAATAAAGATTTAAAACTGATGCCTGGTGTACCGAGTGTTTGTATCACAGTTAAAAGAATAGTCACCGCTATTTCTCCAAAAGTAGCCCTGCAGTGGCTATTTATATAAAGAGTAACACTCTGGAATTGCTTAAAAACAAACAAAATTGCCGGCTCTACATGTTTCGCCGCCTCCGCGGCTTTCTCAAGAGGCAATGGTGGCAATGGCAGCTGTCAAAATGGCGGAGGGGGTATTTATAAACCACCCTCCCCTTATCATCAATGTGCGTCCAGGTTCACTATCCAATAGAATTTACTTTAACATCAATTGTGCTCCAGGTTACCAATAGACCCTCTCCCGCAATTAGGATCATCTGGGTGAGTCTCCTACTCACCAATCATGGTCGGGAAACTTCATGTCCGGGAGCCCGTCCTGCTCTCGTCATATCCGCATAGTGCCCCCATCATCTAGTGGCGCCCGTGTCTACTCACTGCATCATATCGCTGTGCCGCGCATGTCAGATGCCGGAATCTCCGTCAGCGCTGTAAGGTCAATGGCGCATGCGCTAGAAATCGGCGCATGCGCTAGTACTTAGAAAAAACAACTAAAACTCCTCTACAATACCCTATAGATGGTACAGACTACTGTGATGCATTCTGAATCAGTAATCTCTAAAGAAGAGAATTCAATACTAACATGGTGATAGTGCTCCACATCAAAAGAGGGGATTGTGCATAGATCAGTGCCAATAAAAAGGAAAAAAGAGAGAATCTGTCTATATACTAACGTAATTATGAGTAAAGTGAACATAACAGTGAGATATAACTAAAATATAAATAAGATGAAAATAGTGTGTCAATCTATAACAAATAAAGAATATTTGTACATACTAGCAGGAATATAAATAGTAAGGATAAATATTCTAACAGAAAGGTATATGTACATTGTTACCATATTTGGCAACCACAGTCCAATTCAGCAAATACGCTGTCTATAACAGCACGCAGTATCAGACTACATCACATAGTGCCTATATTTGCCTCTTACTACCCTGAGGGTAGTTTTGTTTAGTCCCTTTAGGCAGCACATAGTTAGATCCCCCCTTTAGGCAGCACATAGATTCCCCCATGTTAGGCAGCACATAGTGGGATTTGAACCCAAGGCCCCAGCGCTGCAAGGCAGCAGTGGTAACCTCTGAGCCACCATGCTACCCTTAGCATACATCTAATATCCACGGTTGCTAAAATGGACAGAGATGTCAGCAGAGAGTACCAAAAAAATTAGGCATGTACACATGCCTGAAAAATGTGGTATTGTTGCAGCCGCTTCTGTAGCAGCGGCCATAAAATTGCAGCACCATAACAAGTGCAGCAGCAGTGGCCATAAAAATTAGGCATGTACACATGGATGAAAAATTGGTATTGTCGCAGCCGCAGCTGTAGCAGCAGCCAGAAAAATTGCAGCACCAGAAAAAAGTGCAGCAGCAGAGGCCAGAAAAATTAGGCATGTACACCTGGCTGGAAAATGTGGTGTTGTCGCAGCTGTAGCAGCGGCCATAAAAATTGCAGCACCATAACAAGTGCAGCAGTAGAGGCCCGAAAAATTAGGCATGTACACATGGATGAAAAATTGGGTATTGTCGCAGCCGCAGCTGTAGCAGCAGCCCGAAAAATTGCAGCACCATAACAAGTGCAGCAGCAGAGGCCAGAAAAATTAGGCATGTACACCTGGCTGGAAAATTTGGTATTGTCGCAGCCGCTGCTGTAGCAGCGGCCAGAAAAATTTCTGTTTGTTTCGCCAAGCAGAAAGTGTCCTAAAACATTGCGGTTCGAACCCTAGTTGGTGGCAGATAAGTCACGCAAGTCATCCGGCATTCAGAGTTCAAATACAGCAGCGTGTGGACCATTTTTAGCCCAAGGCAGCTCATCTGATCAGGCCTTGTTCGGTGAAATGTATCGCCAATTGTCAGTCCCTTCGGGATCCATCCCTCATTCATCTTAAGAAAGGTGAGGTAATACAGACTTTTTTGACCAATGCGACTCCTCTTCTCAGTGACAATACCTCCTGCTGCACTGAAGGTCCTTTCTGACAGGACACTTGAAGCAGGAAAGGCAACAAGTTCGAGCGCAAATTGGGATAGCTCAGGCCACAGGTCAGGCCGGCACACCCAGTATTCAAGGGGTTAATCGCTCCTCAGAGTGTCGATATCTGCGGTTAAGGCCAGGTAGTCTGCTACCTGTTGGTCAAGTCGTTCTCTGATGGTGGACCCCGAAGGGCTGTGGCGATGTGTAGGACTTAAAAAGCTCTGCATGTCCTCCAGCAACAGCATGTCAGGGAAGGTATAATCTTCTTCCCCCCAGCCACGTACAACACCATGGGAACCAGATAGGTGACAAAGAGAACCCTGGTATGCCTGCTGTGGTTGGTCTTCCTCCTCCTCTTCAAAGCCACATTCCTCCTCTGACTCCTCTTCCTCACAATCCTCTTCCAGCGTTGCCGCAGGTCCAACAAGCAATGCTGATAAGGCTGTTTCTGGTGGTGATGGTGTCCACAACTCTTCCTCTTCACGCTCATCTACTGCCTGATCCAGCACTCTTCGCAGGGCACACTCCAGGAAGAAAACAAACAGTATGATGTCGCTGATGGTGCCTTCAGTGCGACTGACCTGGTTTGTCACCTCCTCAAAAGGACACATGAGCCTACAGGCATTGCGCATGAGTCTCCAGTAACGTGGCAAAATAATTCCCAGCTCCGCAGATGATTTCCTGGCACCCCGGTCATACAAATATTCGTTGACGGCTTTTCTTGTTGGAGCAGGCGGTCGAACATTAGGAGTGTTGAATTCCAACGTGTCGGGCTTTCACAAATCAAGCGTCTCGCTGGCATGTTGTTTCGCCGCTGGATATCTGACAAGTGCCCCATGGCCGTGTAGGAACGCCTGAAATGGCCACAAACCTTCCTGGTCTGCTTCAGGACATCCTGTAAGCCTGGGTACTTGAGCAAAAAGCGTTGTACAATCAGATTACACACATGTGCCATGCATGGCACATGTGTCAACTTGCCCAACCTCAATGCCGCCAACAAATTTGTTCCGTTGTCACACACCACCTTGCCAATCTCTAGTTGGTGCGGAGTCAGCCACTGGTCCACCTGTGCGTTCAGGGCCGACAGGAGTGCTGGTGCGGTGTGACTCTCCGCTTTGAGGCAAGTCAACCCCAAGATGCCATGACACTGCCGTATTCAGGATGTGGAATAGCACCTGGGGAGCTGGGGGGGGGGGTGTCGGTGATGTGGAGCAAGATGCAGCAGTGGAAGAGGACTCGGCAGAGGATGTGATGGAAGAGGATGGAGTAGGAGGAGTAGAGGAGGTGACAGCAGGCCTGCCTGCAAGTCGTGGCGGTGTCACCAACTCCTCTGCAGAGCCACGCATTCCAAGATTGGCAGCCGTCACCAGGTTTACCCAATGCGCATTGTGGGTAATATACCTGCCCTGACCATTCTTTGCAGACCAGGTATCAGTGGTCAGATGGACCCTTGCCCCTACACTGTGTGCCAGACATGCCATAATTTCCTTTTGCACAATGGAGTAAAGGTTGGGGATTGCCTTTTGTGCAAAAAAATTTCGGCCGGGTACCTTCCACTGCGGTGTCCCAATGGCTACAAATTTTTTAAATGCCTTAGACTCCACCAGCTTGTATGGTAAAAGCTGGCAGGCTACCAGTTCCGACAAGCCAGCTTTCAGACGCCGGGCTAGGGGGCGACTTTGAGACATTGTCTTCTTGCGCTCAAACATCTCCTTGACAGACACCTGACTGTGGGCTGATGAGCTGGAACTGCTCAAGGCGAGAGACGGAGAGGCGGATGGTTGAGAGGGGGCAAGGAGGGCAGCAGTGGTTGACCTGGCTGAAGATGCTGGACCAGGAGGAGGATGGCGGCTTTGACTTTGTCTGCTGCTTGTACTGACGTGTTGATCCCATAGGCGTTTGTGATGTGACATCATGTGCCTTCGCAAAGCAGTTGTGCCTAGGTGGGTGTTGGACTTCCCACGACTCAGTTTCTTCTGGCACAGGTTGCAAATGGCCTCGCTGTTGTCAGAGGCAGACATACAAAAAAAATGCCACACTGCTGAGCTCTGCGATGACGGCATTCTGGTGGTGGCAACAGCACGCATTGATTGGCGTCCCGTCTGGCTGACCCTGTGTGCCAATACATGCTGTCTGACTGTACCACTAGCTCCTTGTGACGACCTCCCCCTGCTTCCAACTCTTCTCCTCCTCTCTGTCTCCCCATCTGAACTTTCCCCCTCTTCTTCTCTTCTAGGGGGCACCCACGTGGCATCCACGGACACATCGTCATCATCAACACCTTCACTGCTATCTGACACCTCAAGAAAGGAAGCAGCAGCGGGTACAACATCATCATCACACCGTACGTCCATGTGTGCAATGCTGTCTGACTAAGACATATCCCTGTTAACTACATCATCTGGCAATAATGGTTGTGGTAGTGGCGGCAGGCGGGCAAGTGGTAGCATGAGAGGTGCCCGAAGCTAAGCTAGAGGAGGAGAAGGACGGTGTGTCAAGGTTCGGAATGGAAGCTGTAGTATATTGGGTGTCTTGTGATAGCCAGTCAACTAAGTCCTCAGAACTTTGGGGGTTCAGGGTACGTGACCTCTAAACACTGGCCATTCTAGGGCCAAAGGGAATCCCAGCACCACGACGGCCCCTGCGGGGTGGCCTTCCTCTGCCTGTCATTTTTTTGGTTAAATTTGCACAACTGTCACACCTAATGTGATTTGCACTAGGGTGACACAATTTGCCCTGTAGGCAAAAAAAAATGGCAACTGTGAAGTGAAGTGACAGTGACGACTGATTTTATTTAACAGCCAAAAAAGGTATTTTTTTTATTTTTATTTGCACAACTGTCACACCTAATGTGATTTGCACTAGTGTGACAATGAGCAAAAAAGCTTGCCAGCGGAGTTCCCCTTTTAAGCAGTGGTCCCCAACCAGGGTGCCTCCAGCTGTTGCAAAACACATGGACTGATATATTTCAGCCCTTTGAATACTGTAGTAGTTAGTTGCTTTAAAGAAAAAAAGCTTGCCAGCGGAGTTCCCCTTTTATGCAGTGGTCCCCAACCAGGGTGCCTCCAGCTGTTGCAAAACACACAGACTGATATCTTTCAGCCCTTTGAATACTGTAGTAGTTAGTTGCTTGAAGGAACTTAAGTTTGATTCTGGAGTACCCCTTTTAACCAGCGGTTCCCTCCCAACCAGGGTGCCTCCAGCTGTTGCAAGACACATGGACTGATATCTTTCAGCCCTTTGAATACTGTAGTAGTTAGTTGCTTGAAGGAACTTAAGTTTGATTCTGGAGTACCCCTTTTAACCAGCGGTTCCCTCCCAACCAGGACTGATATCTTTCAGCCCTAAAAAGGGCTTTTTTGGTGCTGTCCTTAAAGCAGATGTTAGACTAGTGCTTTAGAAGTAAACTGGACCCTGAATACACCACCTAGCAGCAACCTAGCTATACAGCAGGAGCAGCTTCTCTGACCCTCCACTTCCTAAGCCATTTTATACCTTAAGGACCGGAGCGTTTTTTGCAATTCTGACCACTGTCACTTTAAACATTAATAACTCTGGAATGCTTTTAGTTATCATTCTGATTCTGAGATTGTTTTTTCGTGACATATTCTACTTTAACTTAGTGGTAAAATTTTATGGTAACTTGCATCCTTTCTTGGTGAAAAATCCCAAAATTTGATGAAAAAAATGAAAATTTTGCATTTTTCTAACTTTGAAGCTCTCTATATACAAAATATATTTTTTTTGGGTTCACATATACAATATGTTTACTTTATGTTTGCATCATAAAATTTAGGAGTTTTTACTTTTGGAAGACACCAGAGGGCTTCAAAATTCAGTAGCAATTTTGAAATTTTTCACAAAATTTTCAAACTCACTATTTTTCAGGGACCAGTTCAGTTTTGAAGTGGATTTGAAGGGTCTTCATATTAGAAATACCCCATAAAAGACCCCATTATAAAAACTATACCCCCTAAAGTATTCAAAAAAACATTCAGTAAGTGTATTAACCCTTTAAGTGTTTCACAGGAATAGCAGCAAAGTGAAGGAGAAAATTCAAAATCTTCATTTTTTACACTCGTATGTTCTTGTAGACCCAATTTTTGAATTTTTGCAAGGGGTAAAAAGGAGAAAATTTTTACTTGTATTTGAAACCCAATTTCTCTCGAGTAAGCACATACCTCATATGTCTATGTTAATTGTTCGGCGGGCGCAGTAGAGGGCTCAGAAGGGAAGGAGCGACAAATGGTTTTTGGAGGGCATGCCGCATTTAGGAAGCCCCTATGGTGCCAGGACAGCAAAAAAAAACACATGGCATACCATTTTGGAAACTAGACCCCTCAGGGAACGTAACAAGGGGTAAAGTGAACCTTAATACCCTACAGGTGATTCACGACTTTTGCATATGTAAAAAAAATATATGTTTTTTTTACCTAAAATGCTTGGTTTCCCAAAAATTTAACATTTTTAAAAAGGGTAATAGCAGAAAATACCCCCCAAAATTTGAAGCCCAATTTCTCCCGATACAGAAAACACCTCACATGGGGGTGAAAAGTGCTCTGATGGTGCACTACAGGTCTCAGAAGAGAAGGAGTCACATTTGGCTTTTTGAAAGCAAATTTTGCTCTGGGGGCATGCCGCATTTAGGAAGCCCCTATGGTACCAGAACAGCAAAAAAAAAACACATGGCATACCATTTTGGAAACTAGACCCCTCGGGGAACGTAACAAGGGGTAACGTGAACCTTAATGCCCTACAGGTGTTTCACGACTTTTGCATATGTAAAAAAAAAACATTTTTTTTTACCTAAAATGCTTGTTTTCCCAAAATGTTTACATTTTTAAAAAGGGTAATAGCGGAAAATACCCCCCAAAATTTGAAGCCCAATTTCTCCCGATTCAGAAAACACCCCATATGGGGGTAAAAAGTGCTCTGCTGGCGCACTACAGGTCTCAGAAGAGAAGGAGTCACATTTGGCTTTTTGAAAGCGAATTTTGCTCTGGGGGCATGCCGCATTTAGGAAGCCCCTATGGTGCCAGGACAGCAAAAAAAAACACATGGCACACCATTTTGGAAACTAGACCACTCGGGGAATGTAACAAGGGGTAATTTGAACCTTAATACCCTACAGGTGTTTCACGACTTTTGCATATGTAAAAAAATATGTATTTTTTTACCTAAAATGCTTGTTTTCCCAAAAAATTTACATTTTTTAAAAGGGTAATAGCAGAAAATACCCACCAAAATTTGAAGCCCAATTTCTCCCGAGTACGGCGATACCCCATATGTGGCCCTAAACTGTTGCCTTGAAATACGACAGGGCTCCAAAGTGAGAGCGCCATGCGCATTTGAGGCCTAAATTAGGGACTTGCATAGGGGTGGACATAGGGGTATTCTACGCCAGTGATTCCCAAACAGGGTGCCTCCAGCTGTTGTAAAACTCCCAGCATGCCTGGACAGTCAACGGCTATCTGGCAATACTGGGAGTAGTTGTTTTGCAACAGCTGGAGGCTCCGTTTTGGAAACAGTGGCGTACCAGACGTTTTTCATTTTTATTGGGGAGGGGGGCTGTGTAGGGGTATGTGTATATGTAGTGTTTTTCACTTTTTATTTTATTTTGTGTTAGTGTAGTGTAGTGTTTTTAGGGTACAGTCACACGGGCAGAGGTTCACAGTAGTTTCTCGCTGGCAGTTTGAGCTACGGCAGAAAATTTGACGCAGCTCAAACTTGCAGCCGGATACTTACTGTAATCCTCCGCCCATGTGAGTGTACCCTGTACATTCACATTGGAGGGGGGGGGGGGATCCAGCTGTTGCAAAACTACAACTCCCAGCATGTACGGTCTATCAGTGCATGCTGGGAGTTGTAGTTTTGCAACCGCTGGAGGCTCCGTTTTGGAAACAGTGGCGTACCAGACGTTTTTCATTTTTATTGGGGAGGGGAGGGGGGCTGTGTAGGGGTATGTGTATATGTAGTGTTTTTTACTTTTTATTTTATTGTGTGTTAGTGTAGTGTTTTAAGGGTACAGTCACCTGGACGGGGGTTCACAGTAGTTTCTCGCTGGCAGTTTGAGTTGCGGCAGAAATTTTGCCGCACCTCAAACTTGCAGCCGGATACTTACTGTAATCCTCCGCCCATGTGAGTGTACCCTGTACGTTCACATTGGGGGGGGGGGGACATCCAGCTGTTGCAAAACTACAACTCCCAGCATGTACGGTCTATCAGTGCATGCTGGGAGTTGTAGTTTTGCAACAGCTGGAGGCACACTGGTTGTGAAACACCGCGTTTGGTAACAAACTCAGTGTTTTGCAACCAGTGTGCCTTCAGCTGTTGCAAAAGCTACAACCCCCAGCATGTACGGACAGCAGAAGGGCATGCTGGGTGTTGTAGTTATGCAACAGCTGGAGGCATACTACTTTGGCTGGGGATGCTGGGGATTGTAGTTATGCAACAGCTGGAGACACACTGGTTTGCTACTTAACTCAGTGTGCCTTCAGCTGTTGCAAAACTACAACTCTCAGCAGTCACCGACAGCCAACGGGCATGCTGGGAGTTGTAGTTATGCAACCACCAGATGCACCACTACAACTCCCAGCATGCACTTTAGCTGATTGTGCAAGCTGGGAGTTGTAGTTACACAACAGCTGAAGGTACACTTTTCCATAGAAAGAATGTGCCTCCAGCTGTTGCAAAACTACAAGTCCCAGCATGCCCATAAGGGCATGCTGGGAGTTGTGGTGGTCTGCCTCCTGCTGTTGCATAACTACAGCTCCCAGCATGCTCTTGTTGCATGCTGGGAGCTGTTGCTAAGCAACAGCAGGAGGCTGTCACTCACCTCCAACGATCCTCGCCGCGCAGGTCAGTCCCTCGTCGTCTCCGCCGCCGCCGCTGCTCCTGGGGCCCCGATCCCAACAGGGACACCGGGGATCAGGGTCCCCAGCACCAGGGGTGCACGTCCCGCACCCGCTCACGTCCTCCGGAAGAGGGGCGGAGCGGGTTGCGGGAGTGACACCCACAGCAGGCGCCCTGATTGGTCAGCCGGTAATCCGGCCGACGAATCAGGGCGATTGTGAGGTGGCACCAGTGCCACCTCACCCCTGCTGGCTCTGGCTGTTCGGGGCCATCTCTGACGGCCCCGATCAGCCAATAATTCCGGGTCACCGGGTCACTGGAGACCCGATTGACCCGGAATCCGCCGCAGATCGCTGGACTGAATTGTCCAGCGATCTGCGGCCATCGCCGACATGGGGGATCATAATAACCCCCCTGGGCGATATGCCCCGATGCCTGCTGAACGATTTCAGCAGGCATCGGGGACCGGCTCCGCTCCAGATGGTTGCGGGGGGCCGGTAAAACACATGACGTTCTCATACGTCATGCGTCCTTAAGGACTCGGAAATGGAGACGTATGAGAACGTCATGTGTCCTTAAGGGGTTAAGAATATTAATCCTTCAAGTACTTATCAGATGCTGTATACAATAGAGGAAGTTCTTTTCTTTTTGAATTTCTTTTTGCTCTCTGCTGACACCTATGTCCAAGTCAGAAACTGTCCAGAGCAATAGAGGTTTGCTATGGGGATTTGCTGCTGCTTCAGACAGTTCCTAAAATGGAGAAAGGACTCCCAAGGGATGAATGGCTTTGAACGGGAGCAGAAGCATGAAGTCAAAACAGCAGGTTTATTTGGATTTCTCACAATGCAACGCGTTTCACCGCAACTGGGCGGCTTCATCAGGCAACCAGGTGCGATGAAATGTGTTGCATTGTGGGAAATCCAAATAAACCTGCTGTTTTTACTTCATGCTTCTGCTCCTGGTCAGCGCCGTTCAAAGCCATTCATTCCTTGGAAGTCCTTTCTCCAATTTAGCTCTGTGATTGGGAAGCCTGCAGACCGGACATCATTACCCCTCCACACTTACCATTGTTGTGTGTGGAGTCACGCAACCACCAATGGTAAGAGTTCCTAGTTACTATACCAGATTACCTGAAGGCGGTTTCACGCTATGGAGCGCTCTCCGTTTCTCCTTTGATTAGACAGTTCCTGACATGGACAGAGGTGTCAGCAGTGAGCACTGTGGTCAGGCAGAAAAGAAATGCAAAAAGAAAAGGACTTCCTCTGTAGTATACAGCAGCTGTCAAGTACTATAAGGAATGTGATTTTTTAATTGAAGTAATTTACAAATCTGTTTAACTTTCTGGCACCAGTTAATTAAAACAATGTTTTCCACCAGAGTACCCCTTTTATTCTTTTTTGGAAAAGTTATCTATGAATTGTCAGCAGTTGTACAGTGAGCACAACTAGTGGGATAGTCAGCTGTCAAATTGAATAAGTATTGCTCTCAATTGGGTACGCCTGATTGGTGTAGCAGTGGCGAGTGTGTTATGTATATGAATACAAATAATGCCTTTGTGTTAGCTGTCCGTGTTGTCAAAATGCACTTTAGAATTTCTTTGAAGAGTTACAGAGATGTTTACTCGCTTCATTAGGGCCCCATCCTGGCACACCTCTCTTATCCTTCCCCCTCCCTCTCCCACCTTGATTGATATGCATGGTTTGGCCTTCTGTGCTGTGGCTTGTATTCAAGTCTTGTGTCTGCACTGCTGATTCAAAGGATGGCACATGAGTGGTGAGTGCCCCAAGCTGTCAAATTCAGCGCGCATGCACCACGTGAGACTTGGAGGCAGTGCTAAGCGTAGTAGGCTAAGCCATGCATATCATTCAGGATGGGAGAGGGCAGGGATAGATGTGTCAGTACACGATACGGCTGGCGGACATCTCTCTGACTCTTCATATATCTTATGTGCAATTTTGTCAGTTTTGACAACACGGACATCTACTACAAAGGTATTATTTATTTTCTTTGTTTATTATACAAGCATCTACATAACACAGCTCAAATCATGTCCGACACTGGCAGAATTCCTTTAAGAGAAACAAGTCATAAACAGAATGTAACAGGAAATATTATTTTTAACAGATATGCTGTCGGTATAATTATTGCAGTTTTGCCGCTTTACTTATCTTCTAAATTGAATACTCAGGAATAGAAAACTTGATAACAAATGCTTCACATTTCAAGTAACTTTCTTTTAAACTCTGTCATTTCCAGAAGCTTTGACTTAGCAGAAGTTATGTGTAGGAGGTTATGAGGTGTATAGGTAGTATAAATATGATTTCTAGAAAAAAAAAAAGTTTAACTACATTTAAAAGGCAGTATTTGTTGAAGACCTTAAATAAAAGTGCTGACACAAGGAACAATGACAGAATCTATCACACTGTGATAATGATGGCATTTGAAAACCTAAATCACAAAGATATAGACTGCTAGTCACATGAACTGTCACCTCCTCGGCATTAAACCGTTTACCGCATATATTAGATCTGCATTACACATGCCGACAGCTACAGTGGACTGTCATCTGTACACTCACTCTTCTTCCTACCCGTGCACACAATCAAAGCTAACATTCTGCCATGGCTTCTGATCTTGCCCTCAAGCAAAATTCAGTACAGTGTTCTGTTTAACAATGGTTAGGCACTGTACAATATTGCCATGACAGTCAGAAAACTTTAATGCTAGCGGGATAAATTATTTTCAGTTACCTAGGTAGCAGGACATCAGTAGCCTTGACACTTTTTATTATTCACGCAAACATGTTTTAAAGAGTTGTTGATGCAATGCTATTTGGACTTTCTAGCTGCTCTACAGCCAAGAGAATTTTCTCTTTCAATGACTAATCTAGAATCTGATATAAACAATTATTGATGACCTTAAAGGAATGAATGTTACTTATTTTCCATGCTATTATTATTAGGGTTTGTTCACAGAATACAGTGGTATTTTCCCATTGATTTCCTTGGCTAGCATACTATTTCTGCTATGTATTCAGACACTCTGGGCCATATTTCTAATCTCGTACGGACACCAAATAGCCCTATTCAATGGGTCTAATTTTAATCCCACAACTCCAATACTCCTGAGGAATTACAGCTACTCAGAAATTAATGACATGTCACTTATTCTGGCATATTTCAATAGCATGGATGCTTTGCTTTATAGTCCCATATAATGCAACTTATTTAAAAGAAAATGAGAGCCTGACCTTGTAGGAGTGGAAAATATTTTGCTGCACAATTCTACCATATTCATCAAAATAGCATCCAAGAGACATAATATTTGTGGTCAGAGTTCTATACTTGTAATAAAGAGCTTTACATTCTGTTCCTTATGCACAGCCTCCTTAGTGAGTACCCATAAGGATCCCCACATAGGCAACTTTTGTGTATACATTGTGGCTGCAAGTCCCACCCTGACCACAATTTTGATGACTCTCTCACACACAAACATATTCTATTGAAGGGATTGTCCATCATTTAAAAGGTTCTTGCTTTAGGTGTGAAGGTCACATGACCACCAAAGCCAATCAGTGGCTTCAGCAGTCATGATCTGTACTTTTTTGCTTATATAGTATATCATAGAGTATCATTTAATAATAAAGTAGAAGTTGTTGTGTATGCTTTGTGTATATTTATGCTCATGCATAGTCTGTATGCCATCTTGATTCTTATTCATGTCTAGTAGCCTATTAAAAAATGGTAATAGGCTATGTGTAAGAATGTTTGTATTCAGTTTGTGCTTTTAAATATGCCCTTCCTGGCCAACAGTGCCAAAATTGTCTTCTTCAACACCGCCTCATTTGCAACTTTCCAACACAGTGGAACTGAACATTACACATGTTGGACTGCCTGTACCAGTGCAAAACAATGGTAAACCTCCTAATGAAGCAGAAAGACAATTTTTGGAGCCAATACTTCAGCTGAGGTATTGACAGCTAATCAGAGACACCTGTCGAGTGTTCAGGCCTTTTAAAAAGAGATAACAACATTTACCAGCAAGGACAATACAGGAATTAGTGATGTTATGTCCGCGAAATGCCTTCCAGAGCAAACACTCACAGTGATAATTGAGCAAGGAGGGATAAAGGTAGGCTTACATTATGCTGGAAGCTGTATGGATGTTCCACTTGAGGCAGAATTTAATGAGGGAAATGAGGAATTAGGAACTGAGGAAGTAGGAACTTTACATCAACACTCCACTCTCTCTGCCAGTACTACCCCTATAAGAGGCAGAAGCTGCAGTGACTACTTTTGGTTGGAGTACATGATGAAGAAGTTTTTACAGCCAACATTCCACCCTGACATGAATCGTCACCAAAAGGAAAACATTTTTGAACACTTGGAAAAACCCATTGTGTCTTCACTTGTCAGACTCAAAACTTGTTGCAGCTCCCAAAAGGGAGAATTTTTGATTATGTTTTCAATTTTTCAATGTTTATAAAAGCAATTTATTCACTGGTTACTGTTTCTTCAATATGTTAAGACACTGTGTTTACAAAAGCTATTTCTTATTCACTATCAACAAGTTCTTTACTATTTTTAACACCTTAAAACACTCTGGTGATTTTTATATATTTTATTTTTAAATCAACTGGTGCCAGAAAATTAAACAAATTTGTAAATTACGTCTATTTAAAAATCTTAATCCTTCCTGTACTTATCAGCTCCTGTATACTACAGAGGAATTTATTATCTGTCTGACCACAGTGCTCTCTGCTGACACCTCTGTCTGTCTCCGGAACTGTCAAAACCTTTCCTGCTCTTGACAGTTCCTAAGACAGACTGAGGTGTCAGCAGAGAGCACTGTACTGAGACAGAAAATAAATGTAAAAAGAAAAGAACTTCCTCTGTAGTATACAGCGGCTGATAAGTACAGGAATACTTAAATAGAAGTATTTTACAAATCTCGGAAGAAAGCAGGTAGATGCCAGCGATTAAGAAACATCACCTTTTATTCTATTCACGTTAAAAACATCGACACTGAGAGACTTCAATAAGACAAACGATTAAAATCCCAGGAATCAGCACCAAGCATGATGATTTTCAGGTCATGTGACCTTTCATCAGATGCATGACCTGAAACGCGTCATGCTTGGCGCTGATTCCTGGGATTTTAATCGTTTGTCTTATTGAAGTCTCTCCATGTCGATGTTTTTAACGTGAATCGAATAAAAGGTGAAGTTTCTTAATCGCTTGCATCTACTTGCTTTGTTCTTATCCTTGGAGGACTATTTTGCCGTGCGGTGGCCGGGTGAGCTGACTATCTCCGATTTTTACTATTTTACAAATCTGTTTAACTTTCTGGCACCAATTGATTTAAAAAAAATTGTTTTTCACTGGAGTACACCTTTAAGGACTCAGGGTTTTTCTGTTTTTGCACTTTCGTTTTTCCTCCTCACCTTCTAAAAATCCTAACACTTTCAGTTTTCCACCTACAGACCTATATGAGGGCTTGTTTTATGCACTACCAATTACATTTTTGTAATGAAATCAATTATTTCACCACAAAATCTATGGCAAAACAAAAAAATTATTTGTGGGCCAAAATTTAAAAAAAAATTCTTCTGTTTCTACGCAGTGCACATTTTGGAAAAAATGACACCTTATATTTATTCTGTAGGTCCATATGATTACAAGGATACCCAATGTATGTGCCAGGAACCAGACTGGTAAGCGGTTAGGATGCAGGTAGTGGATCCTCTGTGTCAGTGAGGCGATGACGTGGGCCGTACCAGGGGACCGGTTCTAAGAAGTTACTGGTTTTCACCAGAGCCCGCCGCAAGGTGGGTTGGACTTTTTGCGGCGGTAACTCCCAGGTCGCATCACCTGATAGCGACTCGACCTCACTGACAGCTGAGACAGGCGTGGTACACAATGACGAAGCGAACACAAGGTCAGACGTAGCAAAAGGTCAAGGCAGGCGGCAAGGTTCATAGTCTGGGGCAACGGCAAAGGGTCTGGATACACAGGCTAGGGATACACACAAAATGCTTTCTCAGGGCACTAGGGCAACAAGATCCGGCAAGGACAGGAAGTGAGTTTTTATACATTTTGAACTGATTGGACCAGGCACCAATTAATGGTGCACTGGCCCTTGAAATCTCAGGAAGTTGGCGCTCGCGCGCCCTAAGGAGCGGGGCCGTGCGTGCCGGGAGGAAGGAGCAGTGGGAGGACAGTGAGTGAGTTTGTGATCCGTGATGTGATCCGTGAGTGGGGACGTCCCGCCACGCGGATCTCATCCCCGCCACTGACAGGAGAACAGCGCTCTCGGTCGGGAGCAATGACCAGAGCTCTGTCAGAGCGAGGACGCCGCGAGCGCTCCGGGGAAGCAGAGGGACCCGGAGCGCTCGGCGTTACAGTACCCCCCTTGGGTCTCCCCCTCTTTTTGGAACCCAGAAATGTAAGAATCAGTTCCTTGTTAAGAATATTGGCCTCGGGTTCCCAAGACCTCTCTTCGGGACCATAATTCTTCCAATCAATAAGATAAAAATTTTTACCTCGGACAACCTTGGAGGCGAGAATCTTTTTCACGGAGAAGACATCAGAGGACCCAGTGACAGGAGCAGGAATGGTGACCTTGGGGGAAAAGCGGTTAAGTATGAGAGGTTTGAGAAGGGAGACATGAAAAGAGTTAGGAATACGAAGAGAAGAAGGAAAATGGAGCTTGTAGGAGACAGAATTGATTTGGTTTTTATAGCTTGTAGCTAGGGTCACGAAACTGTATGTATTTGGCAGAGAGCCACACTTTGTCACCAGGGGCAAAGACAGGAGGAGTTCTTCTCTTTTTATCCGCATGTCTCTTCATGCGAGAAGAGGCCAGTAAGAGCGACTTTTGAGTCTCCTTCCAGATAGAGAAGAAGTCCCGGGTTAATTCATCCACGGCAGGAACTCCAGATGAAGTGGGAATGGTGAGGGGGGGCAGCGGGTGACGTTCGTGCACCACAAAAAATGGAGATTTGGAGGAAGATTCAGAATTTTTGAAATTGTACGAGAATTCAGTCCAGGGCAGAAGGTCGACCCAATAATCTTGACGGGAGGAGACAGAATGTCGCAAGTAGTCACCAAGAATCTGGTTCACTCTTTCCACCATTGGATTGGGGGTGATAGGAGGAAGAGAAATTTAATTTGATCTTTAATTGATTGCAGAGTGCTCTCCAAAATTTAGTCACAAATTGAACGCCTCTATCTGAGACGATATGCGTGGGAAGCCCGTGAAGACAAAAAATCTGCTGAAAAAAATGCTTTGCCAACTGTGGCGCAGAAGGAAGGCCAGGAGGTGGGACAAAATGAGCCATTTTGGAAAAACGATCAACGACCACCCAGATGACAGTGTTGCCATGAGATAAAGGAAGGTCAGTGATGAAGTCCATGGCTATGTGGGACCAAGGCTGTTCAGGCACCGGCAGAGGAAGAAGAAGACCTGCAGGCTTCTGGCGTGGGGTCTTGTCACGTGCACAGACTGTACAGGCTCGTACGAAATCGGTCACATCTTTTTCCAGGGAGGACCACCAATAGTGTCTGGCAATCAACTGTATAGATTTTTTGATTCCAGCATGACCAGCCATTTGAGGATCCGGAGGCGAAGACGTGGAGGAACATAAGTTTTTCCTGGAGGAATTGGCACCAGAGAAGCAGGAGCAGAAGAGATCAGGCACTCAGGAGGTATGATGTGCTGAGGAAGGGTCTGAGGCATCGGTGGAACGTGATAGAGCATCAGCCCTGACATTCTTGTCTGCAGGACGAAAGTTGAAACGGGCAAAAAACAACGACCATCTATCCTGGCAAGGATTTAACTGCTGGGCGGATTTAAAATAAGACAAATTTTTGTGATCTGTGATGGGATGAAGGGATCCTTCCAGAAGATGTCTCCACTCCTCAAGTGCCATCTTAATAGCCAATAGTTCACGGTCTCCTATAGAATAGTTTTTTTTCCAAAGGAGAAAAGGTTTTGGAGAAAAATCTGCAAGTGATATTTTTTCCCTTAGCGTTTTTTTGTAGAAGAACAGCTCTGGCTCCGACTGAGGAGGCGTCAACCTCGAGGAAGAGGGGCTTCAGAGGATCTGGTCTGGGCAAGACTGGAGCAGAGGAGAAGGCGGCTTTGAGGTAGTTAAAGGCTTCCTACGCCTGTGGTGGCTAGGATTTCGGATTAGCATTTTTCTTGGTCAGTGCTACAATAGGAGCAACGATGGTGGAGAAGTGGGGAATGAATTGACGGTAATAATTTGCAAATCCGAGAAATCTTTGGATAGCTCGCAGGCCAGTGGGACGTGGCCAATTTATTACCGCAGATAGCTTATCTGGGTCCATTTGAAGGCCTTGACCGGACACTATGTATCCCAGGAAGGGTAGACTGCTGCACTCAAAAGACATTTCTAAATTTTGGCATAAAGATGATTTAGATTAGAAGAGTTCGGAGATGAGAGGCAGAGGATAGCAATTTTTCACTGTAATTTTATTAAGGCCGCGGTAGTCAATAGAGGGGCGTAGAGAAAGAAAAATCCAGCTCCGGCTGGAGAAGATTTCCGGATAAAACCTCTTTTAATGTTTTCCTGAATGTATTCAGTCATGGCTTGCGTTTCTGGAGCGGAGAGGGGGTAAATCCTACCACGGGCGGTGTGGTACCAGGGAGCAAGTCGTAGGGTCTATGTGGTGGTAAGACCTCTGCTTGCTTTTTACAAAAGACATCAGAGTAGTCCTGATAGGCCTTAGGAAGGCCTGGCAAAGGTGTAGCGATGGAGACTTGACTAGTAGGAACCGACTTGAGACATTGCTTGTGGCAGGAAGGTCCTCCTGCTTAACGTCCCCAGTGGCCCAGTCGAGGATAGGTGCGTGACGCTGGAGCCAGGGCAAGCCAAGAAGAATTTCTGAGGTACAGTTGGGCAATACAAAAAATTCAATATTTTCATGATGATGAACTCCTATGTTCATGAGCAGGGGTTCGGTGCGATAACGCATGGTGCAGACCAGTCTTTCTCCATTCACTGAGGAAATAAAGAGAGGTTTGATGAGACGGGTAACAGGAATATTGAATCTGTTGATGAGTGAGGCTTCAATGAAATTTCCTGCTGAACCAGAGTCCAGAAAAGCCACAGTGGAGAAAAAAGTTTTAGTACTTGCAGGTAGAGAAATCCGCACAGGTATAATCAGACGTGGAGAGGATGAATTCACACCTAGTAACGCCTCTCCCACGTTAACTAGGTGCGCGCATTTCCTTGACGCGGAGGACGAATAGGGCAGTCCTTTAGGAAATGTTCGGTACTGGCACAGTACAGGCACAAATTTCCATTTCTGCGACGAGTCCTTTCTTCTTGGGTCAGGCGAGACCGATCCACTTGCATAGACTCCTCAGCGGGAGGCACAGGAGTAGGTTGCAGTGGACTCTGGAAGAGAGGTGCCAATCGAGGAAACCGCCTGGTGCGAACAAGATCCTTTTCTTGGCTGAGCTCCTGACGTCTTTCAGAGAAACGCATATCAATGTGGGTGGCCAACTGGATTAATTCAGACAGGTGAGCAGGAATTTCTCGTGCGGCCAGAACATCTTTGATGTGGCTGGATAAACCTTTCTTGAAGGTCGCGCAGAGGGCCTCATTGTTCCAGGCGAGTTCAGAGGAAAGGGTACGGAACTGCATGGCATATTCGCCCACTGAAGAGTTCCCTTGGACGAGACCATGTGACCTATGGCATCTCTGACCTTATGAAATACTTGGAAAGGTCAGAAGCAACAGTAAAATAAAAATTCTTGCACTACAGCTCTTTCAGAAGTGGGTCCTATTCATAAAAATGGGACAAAGTGGAGCCTAGAGGTAACATGCACATTACACAGTATTGTAACTTGACATCATAGGCTCAAAGGCTAAAGAACAAAAAATCCTGACATACCCCTTTAACCCCTTAAGGACCCAGCCCAATTCTACTTTATGTTTGCATCATTAAGTTGACATATTTTTACTTTTGGAAGACATCAGAGGGCTTTCAAGTTCAGCAGCAATTTTCCAATTTTTCACAACATTTTCAAAATCGGAATTTTTCAGGGACCAGTTCAGTGAAGTGGATTTGAAGGGCCTTCTTATTAGAAATATCCCATAAATCACCCCATTATAAAAACTTCACTCCTCAAAGTATTCAAAATGACATTCAGTAAGTGTGTTAACCCTTTAGGTGTTTCACAAGAATAGCATCAAAGTGAAGGAGACAATTCAAAATCTTCATTTTTGCACTCACATGTTCTTGTAGACCCAGTTTTGGAATTTTTACAAGGGGTAAAAGGAGATAAATCCCCCCAAAATTTGTAACCCAATTTCTCTCGAGTAAAGAAATACCTCATATGTGTCCGGATCCGGGTACTGTGATGATACTCGTGGTGGATCCTCTGTGTCAGTGGGGTGATGACGTGGGCCGTACCAGGGGAACGGAGTCTAAGGGGTTACTGGTTTTCACCAGAGCCCGCCGCAAAGCGGGATGGACTTGCTGCAGCAGGTAACCCCCAGGTCGTTCCACCCGATAGCGACTCAACCCCAACTGACAGCTGAGATAGGCGCGGTACAAGGGATTAGGCAAGAGCAAGGTCGGACGTAGCAGAAGGTCAGGGCAGGCAGCAAGGATCGTAGTCAGGGGCAACGGCAGAGGGTCTGGAGCACTGGCTTGGGACATACACAGGAACGCTTTCACTGGCACAAGGGCAACAAGACCCGGCAATGCTGGGAAGGGGAAGTGAGGTTTTATACTGAGGCCACAGGTGAGAGCACTGATTGAGCCATGCGCCAATCAGTGGCGCACTGGCCCTTTAAATCGGAGAGAGCTCTTTGTCGAGGATGTTATCCTCGGGTTCCCAAGACCTCTCTTCAGGTCCACAATTCTCGTAGATTGGAATTTTTTTTTTTTACCTCCAACCGTTTTGGATGCGAGAATTTCTTTAACAGTGAAGACATCGGAGGAGCCAGAGACAGGAGCTGTAGCGACAACCTTGGGAGAGAAACAGTTAAGGACAAGAGGTTTGAGAAGGAAACGTGAAAAGAGTTAGGAATACGGAGAGAAGGGGGAAGAAGAAGTTTGTAGGAGACAGGATTGATTTGACTCTTGATTTTAAAGGGTCCAAGATAACATGGTCCCAGCTTATAGCTGGGGACACGGAAGCGGATGTACTTGGCAGAGAGCCATACTTTGTCCCCAGGAGCGAAGACAGGAGGAGTTCTTCTCTTTTTATCGGCATGCTTCTTTATATGGGATGAGGCCAGTAGGAGGGACTTTTGAGTCTCCTTCCAGATGATGGAGAAGTCCCGGGTAACTTCATCAACAGCAGGCAGACCAGAAGAAGTTGGAATGGGGAGTGGGGGCAGAGGGTGACGGCCGTACACCACAAAGAACGGGGATTTGGCGGAGGATTCAGAGTTTTTGAAATTGTACGAGAATTCAGCCCAGGGTAGAAGATCGACCCAATCGTCTTGCCCATTGGATTGGGGATGATGGGAGGACGAGAAATTTAATTTGATTTTTAATTGATTACAGAGAGCTCTCCAAAATTTCGATACAAATTGAACGCCTCTATCCGAGACGATATGCGTGGGAAGCCTGTGAAGGCGAAAATTGTGCACAAAAAATTGCTTCGCCAACTGTGGCGCTGAAGGAAGACCTGGAAGCGGAATAAAATGTGCCATCTTGGAGAAACGATTAATGACCACCCAGATTACTGTGTTGCCATGGGATAGGGGCAGATCCGTAATAAAATCCATGGCAATTTGAAACCATGGTAGCTCAGGAACAGGTAAAGAATGAAGGAGTCCAGCAGGCTTCTGGCGAGGAGTCTTGTCCCGGGCACAAACTGTACAGGCCTGAATGAAATCAGCGACATCAGTCTCCAGGGTAGGCCACCAATATAAACAAGAAAGTAGTTGGATGGACTTCTTGACGCCAGCATGGCCAACGAGGTGCGAGGAGTGACCCCACTTGAGGATCTTGAGGCACTGGCGTGGAGGGACGAAGGTCTTCCCAGGAGGAGTTTGTCTGATAGAAGCTGGAGCAGAGGAGATCAGGCGCTCAGGAGGTACAATGTGTTGCAGAGGGGCTTCAGATTCAGTAGAATCAGAGGAACGTGAAAGGGCGTCAGCCCTGACGTTTTTGTCAGCAGGAAGAAAATGAATCTCAAAGTTAAAGCGGGCAAAAAACAACGACCACATAGCCTGGCGTGGGTTCAGATGTTGGGCAGACTGGAGATACGAGAGATTCTTGTGATCCGTATAGATGGGATGTTTGGAACCTTCCAGTAGATGCCTCCATTCTTCGAGAGCTAGTTTAATGTCCAGAAGTTCACGGTCACCAATAGAGTAATTTTTCTCCGCCGGAGAGAAGGTTTTAGAAAAGAAACCACAAGTAATATTATGTCCGGTAGAGTTTTTTTGGAGGAGTACGGCTCCGGCTCCAACCGAGGAGGCGTCCACTTCCAGCAAGAAGGGTTTTGATGGATCAGGTCTGGAGAGTACTGGTGCAGAAGCGAAGGCAGTTTTGAGGCGATTGAAGGCCTCATCTGCTTGGGGAGGCCAGGATTTAGGGTTGGCATTCTTCCTGGTTAGGGCCACAATTGGAGCCACAATGGTGGAAAAATGAGGAGTAAACTGTCGGTAGTAATTGGCAAATCCTAAGAAGCGTTGGATAGCCCGGAGTCCAGAAGGGCGTGGCCAATCTAAAACGGCTGACAGTTTGTCTGGGTCCATTTGAAGTCCCTGGCCAGAGACTAGGTAACCTAGGAAGGGAAGAGATTGGCATTCAAAGAGACATTTCTCCATCTTGGCATATAGTTGATTTTCACGGAGTCTCTGAAGCACTAGGCGGACATGACGACGGTGTTCTTCAAGGCTAGAGGAAAAAATCAGGATGTCATCCAGGTAAACCACAACACAGGTATATAACAAATCTTGAAATATTTCATTAACGAAGTCCTAGAAGACAGCAGGGGTGTTGCAGAGCCCAAAGGGCATAACAAGATATTCAAAATGTCCGTCTCTGGTATTAAATGCGGTTTTCCACTCATCACCTTCTCTGATGCGAATGAGATTATATACGCCTCTTAAGTCCAATTTAGTGAAGATGTTAGTGCCACGAAGGCGGTCAAAGAGTTCCAAGATAAGAGGCAGGGGATAGCGGTTTTTGATAGTAATTTTATTTAAACCGCGATAGTCAGTACATGGCCGTAAGGTACCGTCTTTTTTAGAAACAAAGAAGAACCCCGGCAGTGGAAGAGGACTTGCGAACGAATCCCCTCTTTAAATTCTCCTGGATGTAATCCGACATGGCTTGAGTCTCAGGAGCGGATAGAGGACAGATCCTGCCCCGGGGTGGAGTAGTACCAGGAAGGAGGTCAATAGGGCAGTCATAAGGCCTATGAGGTGGCAAAGTCTCTGCTTGTTTTTGTAAAAAACATCAGCATAGTCCTGGTAGGCCTTGGGAAGACCTGGTATAGGAGGAGCCACAGGAGTTTGACTGACGGAGTCAGGGGCAGGCATGAGGCATTTTTTGAGGCAAGAAGAACCCCAGCTCTTGATCTCCCCGGTGGTCCAGTCAAGGGTAGGAGAATGACGTTGGAGCCAAGGCAATCCGAGGAGAATTTCAGAAGTGCAGTTGGGTAGGACCAGAAATTAAATTTTTTCGTGATGAAGTCCAATGCACATTAACAGGGGTTCTGTGCGGTAACGCACAGTGCAGTCCAATTGTTCTCCATTAACTGAAGAAATATAGAGTGGTCTGACGAGACTGGTCACTGGAATGTTGAACCTATTAACGAAAGAGGCCAAAATAAAATTTCCTGCAGAGCCTGAATCCAAGAAGGCCACAGCTGAGAAGAAGGAGTTAGCAGAAGAAGAAATCCGCACAGGCACAGTAAGACGTGGAGAAGCAGAGTTCACACCTAGAGCTGTCTCACCTTTGTGCGGAATCGGAGTGCGTCTTTCCTGACGCGGAGGATGGATAGGACATTCCTTCAGGAAGTGTTCGGTACTAGCACAGTACAGGCATAGATTCTCATTGCGGCGGCAAGTCCTCTCTTGTAGGGTCAGGTGAGACCGGTCTACTTGCATAGCCTCCACGGCAGAAGGCACAGGAACAGATTGCAGTGGACTTGAGAACAGAGGAGCCGGGGAGAGAAATCGCCTGGTGCAAACAAAGTCCATATCCTGACGGAGCTCCTGGCGTCTTTCGGAAAAACGCATGTCAATGCGGGTGACCAAATGGATAAGTTCATGCAGGTTGGCAGAAATTCCTCGTGCGGCCAGCACATCCTTGATGTTGCTGGATAGGCCTTTTTTGAAGGTCGCGCAGAGGGCCTCATTGTTCCAAGATAATTCAGAGGCGAGGGTACGAAATTGGATGGCGTATTCGCCCACAGAAGAATTTCCTTGGACAAGGTTCAACAAGGCAGTCTCGGCAGAAGAGGCTCGGGCTGGTTCCCGAAGACACTACGAACCTCAGCGAAGAAGGACTGGCAGTGACAGCATCATTGCGGTCCCAGAGCGGTGTGGCCCATGACAAGGCCTTCCCAGACAGGAGACTAACCACGAAAGCCACCTTAGACCGTTCTGTGGGAAATTGGTCCGACATCATCTCCAAATGTAGAGAACAATGCTACAGGAAACCACGGCATTGTCTAGAGTCCCCATCAAATTTGTCCGGCAGAGACAAGCGGAGACTGGAAGCGGCCACTCGCTGCGGAGGAGGTGCAGGAGCTGGCGGAGGAGATGGTTGCTGAAGTTGTGGCAAAAGTTGTTGCTGCATGACTGTCAGTTGGGACAGCTGATGTCCTTGTTGCGCTATCTGTTGAGATTGCTGGGAGACCACCGTGGTAAGGTCAGCGACAACTGGCAGCGGGACCTCAGCGGGATCCATGGCCGGATCTACTGTCAGGATCCGGGTACTGTGAGGATACTGGTGGTGGATCCTCTGTGTCAGTGGGGTGATGACGTGGGCCGTACCAGGGGAACGGAGTCTAAGGGGTTACTGGTTTTCACCAGAGCCCGCCGCAAAGCGGGATGGACTTGCTGCGGCAGGTAACCCCCAGGTTGTTCCACCCGATAGCGACTTAACCCCAACTGACGGCTGAGATAGGCGCGGTACAAGGGATTAGGCAAGAGCAAGGTCGGACGTAGCAGAAGGTCAGGGCTGGCAGCAAGGGTCGTAGTCAGGGGCAACGGCAGAGGGTCTGGAACACTGGCTTGGGGCATACACAGGAACGCTTTCACTGGCACAAGTGCAACAAGATCCGGCGATGCTGGGAAGGGGAAGTGAGGTTTTATACTGAGGCCACAGGTGAGAGCACTGATTGAGCCATGCGCCAATCAGTGGCGCACTGGCCCTTTAAATCGGAGAGAGCCGGTGCGCCGGGCCTGAGCCGACGGGGAACAGGAGAAGTGAGGTGACTGGGATGCGAGCCACGAGCGGGCGCGGGTCGCGTCCCCGCCGGTGACATAGATGCAGCGCTTCTGGTCAGCGGATCTGACCGGGGCGCTGCGAGAGGGTGAACGCCGCGAGCGCTCGGGGGAGGAGCGGGGACCCGTAGCGCTCGGCGTAACAATATGTTGATGTAAATTGTTCGGCGGATGCAGTAGAGGGCTCAGAAGGTAAGGAGCGACAATGGGATTTTGGAGAGTTAGTTTTTCTGAAATGGTTTGGGGACATGTCACATTTAGGCAGCCCCTATGGTGCCAGAATAGCAAAAAAAAAAATAAAAAAAATGATTTTTTTCCACTAAAATGCAAGTTTTTCCCCAAATTTTACATTTTTACAAGAATTAATAGGAGAAAATGCCCCCCCAAATATTTAACCCCTTCTCTTCTGAATATGGAAATACCCCTTGTGTGGACATCAAGTGCACTGCGGGGGCACTTCAATGCTCAGAAGAGAAGGAGTTTGGCTTTTGGAAAGCAAATTTTTGCTGAAATGGTTTTTGGGGGGCATGTTGCATTTAGGAAGCCCCTTTGTTGCCGAAACAGAAAAAAAACAAACACATGGCATACTATTTTGGAAACTACACCCCTCAAGGAATGTAACAAGGGGTATAGTGAGCCTTAACACCCCACAGGTGTTTGACAACTTTTCTTTAAAGTCGGATGTGTAAATTATTTTTTATTTCACTAAAATGCTTTTTTTCCCCAAACTTTACATTTTTACAAGGGGTAGTAGGAGAAAATGCCCCCCAAAATTTGTAGCCCCATCTCTTCTGAGTATGGAAATACCCTATGTGTGGACATCGAGTGCACTGCGGGTGCACTACAATGCTCAGAAGAGAAGGAGTCACATTTGGCTTTTGGAAAGTTAATTTTGCTGAAATGGTTTTTGGGGGGCATGTCGCATTTAGGAAGCCCCTATGGTGCCAGAACAGAAAAAAAAAAAAAAAAAAAACATGGCACACTATTTTGGAAACTACACACCACAAGGAACGTAACAAGCAGTACACTGAGCCTTAACACCCACAGGTGTTTGATAAATGTTCATTAACCCCTTAAGGACTGAGCCCTTTTTCACCTTAAGGACTCGGCCATTTTTTGCAAATCTGACCACTGTCACTTTAAACATTAATAATTCTGGTATGCTTTTAGTTATCATTCTGATTCCGAGATTGTTTTTTCGTGACATATTCTACTTTAACATAGTGGTAAAATGTTATGGTAACTTGCATCCTTTCTTGGTGAAAAATCCCAAAATTTTATGAAAAATTTGAAAATTTTGCATTTTTCTAACTTTGAAGCTCTCTGCTTGTAAGGAAAATGGATATTCCCAAAAATTTGTTTTTATTCCCATATACAATATGTCTACTTCATGTTTGCATCATAAAGTTGACAAGTTTTTACTTTTGGAAGACATCAGAGGGCTTCAAAGTTCAGCAGCAATTTTCCAATTTTTCACAAAATTTTGAAACTCGCTTTTTTTCAGGGACCAGTTCAGGTTTGAAGTGGATTTGAAGGGTCTTCATATTAGAAATACCCCATAAATTACCCCATTATAAAAACTGCACCCCCCAAAGTATTCAAAATGACATTCAGTCAGCGTTTTAACCCTTTAGGAGTTTCACAGGAATAGCAGCAAAGTAAAGGAGAAAATTCACAATATTCATTTTTTTACACTCCCATGTTCTTGTAGACCCAATTTTTGAATTTTTGCAAGGGGTAAAAAGGAGAAAATTTTTACTTGTATTTGAAACCCAATTTCTCTCGAGTAAGCACATACCTCATATGTCTATGTTAATTGTTCGGCGAGCGCAGTAGAGGACTCAGAAGGGAAGGAGCGACAAATGGTTTTTGGGGGGCATGTCACCTTTAGGAAGCCCCTATGGTGCCAGAACAGCAAAAAACCACACTGTTACGCCGAGCGCTCCGGGTCCCCGCTCCTCCCCGGAGCGCTCGCTACACTCTTCTCACTGCAGCGCTCCGGTCGGATCCACTGACCCGGGGCGCTGCGATACCGCCTCCAGCCGGGATGCGATTCGCGATGCGGGTAGCGCCCGCTCGCGATGCGCACCCCGGCTCCCGTACCTGACTCGCTCCCCGTCAGTCCTGTCCCGGCGCGCGCGGCCCCGCTCCCTAGGGCGCGCGCGCGCCGGGTCTTTGCGATTTAAAGGGCCACTGCGCCGCTGATTGGCGCAGTGGTTCCAATTAGTGTTATCACCTGTGCACTTCCCTATATCACCTCACTTCCCCTGCACTTCCTTGCCGGATCTTGTTGCCATCGTGCCAGTGAAAGCGTTTCCTTGTGTGTTCCTAGCCTGTGTTCCAGACCTTCTGCCGTTGCCCCTGACTACGATCCTTGCTGCCTGCCCCGACCTTCTGCTACGTCCGACCTTGCTTCTGTCTACTCCCTTGTACCGCGCCTATCTTCAGCAGCCAGAGAGGTTGAGCCGTTGCTAGTGGATACGACCTGGTCACTACCGCCGCAGCAAGACCATCCCGCTTTGCGGCGGGCTCTGGTGAAAACCAGTAGTGACTTAGAACCGATCCACTAGCACGGTCCACGCCAATCCCTCTCTGGCACAGAGGATCCACTACCTGCCAGCCGGCATCGTGACAGTAGATCCGGCCATGGATCCCGCTGAAGTTCCTCTGCCAGTTGTCGCTGACCTCACCACGGTGGTCGCCCAGCAGTCACAACAGATAGCGCAACAAGGCCAACAGCTGTCTCAACTGACCGTTATGCTACAGCAGTTACTACCACAGCTTCAGCAATCATCTCCTCCGCCAGCTCCTGCATCTCCTCCGCAGCGAGTGGCCGCTTCTGGACTACGACTATCCTTGCCGGATAAATTTGATGGGGACTCTA
Source organism: Hyla sarda (assembly GCF_029499605.1). Lineage (NCBI taxonomy): Eukaryota > Metazoa > Chordata > Amphibia > Anura > Hylidae > Hyla > Hyla sarda. The sequence continues at coordinate 448,197,760 of NC_079189.1, forward strand.
AATTTTGCCGTGGCTTTCTTTCCCAATGTTCATTGCACTTGGAGATGATGTCGGACCAGTTTCCCACTGAAAGGTCTAAGGTGGCTTTCGTAGTCAGCCTTCTGTCTGGAAAAGCCCTGTCTTGGGCCACACCGCTCTGGGACCGCAATGACCCCGTCACTGCCTCTGTACACTCCTTCTTCTCGGAAATTCGAAGTGTCTTTGAGGAACCTGCCCGAGCCTCTTCTGCTGAGACTGCCCTGTTGAACCTGGTCCAGGGTAATTCTTCCGTTGGCGAGTATGCCGTACAATTCCGTACTCTTGCTTCAGAATTGTCCTGGAATAATGAGGCCCTCTGCGCGACCTTTAAAAAAGGCCTATCCAGCAACATTAAAGATGTTCTGGCCGCACGAGAAATCCCTGCTAATCTACATGAACTCATTCACCTAGCCACTCGCATTGACATGCGTTTTTCCGAAAGGCGTCAGGAGCTCCGCCAGGATATGGACTCTGTTCGCACGAGGCGTTTCTTCTCCCCGGCTCCTCTCTCCTCTGGTCCCCTGCAATCTGTTCCTGTGCCTCCCGCCGTGGAGGCTATGCAGGTCGACCGGTCTCGCCTGACACCTCAAGAGAGGACACGACGTCGCATGGAGAATCTCTGCCTGTACTGTGCTAGTACCGAACACTTCCTGAAGGATTGTCCTATCCGTCCTCCCCGCCTGGAAAGACGTACGCTGACTCCGCACAAAGATGAGACAGTCCTTGATGTCTACTCTGCTTCTCCACGTCTTACTGTGCCTGTGCGGATATCTGCCTCTGCCTTCTCCTTCTCTACTGTGGCCTTCTTGGACTCCGGATCTGCAGGAAATTTTATTTTGGCCTCTCTCGTCAACAGGTTCAACATCCCGGTGACCAGTCTCGCCAGACCCCTCTACATCAATTGTGTAAATAATGAAAGATTGGACTGTACCATACGTTTCCGCACGGAGCCCCTCCTAATGTGCATCGGATCTCATCACGAGAGGATTGAACTTTTGGTCCTCCCCAATTGCACTTCTGAAATTCTCCTTGGACTTCCCTGGCTTCAACTTCATTCCCCAACCCTGGATTGGTCCTCTGGGGAGATCAAGAGTTGGGGGCCCTCTTGTTCCAAGGACTGCCTAAAACCGGTTCCCAGTAACCCTTGCCGTGACTCTGTGGTTCCTCCTGTAACCGGTCTCCCCAAGGCCTATATGGACTTTGCGGATGTTTTTTGCAAAAAACAAGCTGAGACTCTACCTCCTCACAGGCCTTATGATTGTCCTATCGACCTCCTCCCGGGCACTACTCCACCCCGGGGCAGAATCTATCCTCTGTCCGACCCAGAGACTCTTGCCATGTCTGAATACGTCCAGGAAAATTTAAAAAAGGGCTTTATCCGTAAATCCTCCTCTCCTGCCGGAGCCGGATTTTTCTTTGTGTCCAAAAAAGATGGCTCCCTACGTCCTTGCATTGACTACCGCGGTCTTAATAAAATCACGGTTAAGAACCGCTACCCCCTACCCCTCATCTCTGAACTCTTTGATCGCCTCCAAGGTGCCCATATCTTTACCAAACTGGACTTAAGAGGTGCTTATAATCTCATCCGCATCAGAGAGGGGGATGAATGGAAAACGGCATTTAACACCAGAGATGGACACTTTGAGTATCTGGTCATGCCCTTTGGCCTGTGCAACGCCCCTGCCGTCTTCCAAGACTTTGTTAATGAAATTTTTCGTGATCTCCTATACTCCTGTGTTGTTGTATATCTAGACGATATCCTGATTTTTTCTGCCAATCTAGAAGAACACCGCCAGCATGTCCGTATGGTTCTTCAGAGACTTCGTGACAATCAACTCTATGCCAAAATAGAGAAATGTCTGTTTGAATGCCAATCTCTTCCTTTCCTAGGATACTTGGTCTCTGGCCAGGGACTACAAATGGATCCAGACAAACTCTCTGCCGTCTTAGATTGGCCACGCCCCTCCGGACTCCGTGCCATCCAACATTTTTTGGGGTTCGCCAATTATTACAGGCAATTTATTCCACATTTTTCTACCATTGTGGCTCCTATCGTGGCTTTAACCAAAAAAAATGCCGATCCCAAGTCTTGGCCTCCTCAAGCGGAAGACGCCTTTAAACGGCTCAAGTCTGCCTTTTCTTCGGCTCCCGTGCTCTCCAGACCTGACCCATCTAAACCCTTCCTATTGGAGGTTGATGCCTCCTCAGTGGGAGCTGGAGCTGTCCTTCTACAAACAAATTCTTCCGGGCATGCTGTTACTTGTGGTTTTTTTTCTAGGACCTTCTCTCCGGCGGAGAGGAACTACTCCATCGGGGATCGAGAGCTTCTAGCCATTAAATTAGCACTTGAGGAATGGAGGCATCTGCTGGAGGGATCAAGATTTCCAGTTATTATTTACACCGATCACAAAAACCTCTCCTACCTCCAGTCTGCCCAACGGCTGAATCCTCGCCAGGCCAGGTGGTCTCTGTTCTTTGCCCGATTTAATTTTGAAATTCACTTTCGGCCGCTCTCTCTCGTTCCTCAGATGCTTCTGAAGTTGAACTCTCTCCTCAACACATCATTCCTCCTGACTGCCTGATTTCCACTTCTCCAGCCTCCATCAGGCAAACTCCTCCAGGAAAGACCTTTGTTTCTCCACGCCAACGTCTCGGAATCCTCAAATGGGGTCACTCCTCCCATCTCGCAGGTCATGCGGGCATCAAGAAATCTGTGCAACTCATCTCTCGCTTCTATTGGTGGCCGACTCTAGAGACAGATGTGGTGGACTTTGTGCGAGCCTGCACTATCTGTGCCCGGGATAAGACTCCTCGCCAGAAGCCCGCTGGTTTTCTTCATCCTCTGCCTGTCCCCGAACAGCCTTGGTCTCTGATTGGTATGGATTTTATTACTGACTTACCCCCATCCCGTGGCAACACTGTTATTTGGGTGGTCGTTGATCGATTCTCCAAAATGGCACATTTCATCCCTCTTCCTGGTCTTCCTTCAGCGCCTCAGTTGGCTAAACAATTTTTTGTACACATTTTTCGTCTTCACGGGTTGCCTACGCAGATCGTCTCGGATAGAGGCGTCCAATTCGTGTCTAAATTCTGGAGGGCTCTCTGTAAACAACTCAAGATTAAATTAAATTTTTCTTCTGCATATCATCCTCAATCCAATGGACAAGTAGAAAGAATTAACCAGGTCTTGGGTGATTATTTACGACATTTTGTTTCCTCCCGCCAGGATGACTGGGCAGATCTTCTACCATGGGCCGAATTCTCGTATAACTTCAGAATCTCTGAATCCTCCTCCAAATCCCCATTTTTCGTGGTGTACGGCCGTCACCCTCTTCCCCCCCTCCCTACCCCCTTGCCCTCTGGTCTGCCCGCTGTGGATGAAATTTCTCGTGATCTTTCCATCATATGGAGAGAGACCCAAAATTCTCTCTTAAAGGCTTCTTCACGCATGAAGAAATTCGCGGATAAGAAAAGAAGAGCTCCTCCCATTTTTTCCCCTGGAGACAAAGTATGGCTCTCCGCTAAATATGTCCGCTTCCGTGTCCCTAGCTATAAGTTGGGACCACGCTATCTTGGTCCTTTCAAAATTTTGTGCCAGATTAATCCTGTCTCTTACAAACTTCTTCTTCCTCCTTCTCTTCGTATTCCTAATGCCTTTCACGTTTCTCTCCTTAAACCACTTATCATTAACCGTTTTTCTCCCAAATCTGTTCCTCCCACTCCTGTTTCCGGCTCCTCAGACATCTTCTCCGTCAAAGAGATTTTGGCATCCAAAAAGGTCAGAGGGAAAACCTTTTTTTTAGTGGATTGGGAGGGTTGTGGTCCAGAAGAGAGATCCTGGGAACCTGAGGACAATATCCTAGACAAAAGTCTGCTCCTCAGGTTCTCAGGCTCTAAGAAGAGGGGGAGACCCAAGGGGGGGGGTACTGTTACGCCGAGCGCTCCGGGTCCCCGCTCCTCCCCGGAGCGCTCGCTACACTCTTCTCACTGCAGCGCTCCGGTCGGATCCACTGACCCGGGGCGCTGCGATACCGCCTCCAGCCGGGATGCGATTCGCGATGCGGGTAGCGCCCGCTCGCGATGCGCACCCCGGCTCCCGTACCTGACTCGCTCCCCGTCAGTCCTGTCCCGGCGCGCGCGGCCCCGCTCCCTAGGGCGCGCGCGCGCCGGGTCTTTGCGATTTAAAGGGCCACTGCGCCGCTGATTGGCGCAGTGGTTCCAATTAGTGTTATCACCTGTGCACTTCCCTATATCACCTCACTTCCCCTGCACTTCCTTGCCGGATCTTGTTGCCATCGTGCCAGTGAAAGCGTTTCCTTGTGTGTTCCTAGCCTGTGTTCCAGACCTTCTGCCGTTGCCCCTGACTACGATCCTTGCTGCCTGCCCCGACCTTCTGCTACGTCCGACCTTGCTTCTGTCTACTCCCTTGTACCGCGCCTATCTTCAGCAGCCAGAGAGGTTGAGCCGTTGCTAGTGGATACGACCTGGTCACTACCGCCGCAGCAAGACCATCCCGCTTTGCGGCGGGCTCTGGTGAAAACCAGTAGTGACTTAGAACCGATCCACTAGCACGGTCCACGCCAATCCCTCTCTGGCACAGAGGATCCACTACCTGCCAGCCGGCATCGTGACACACACATGGCATACCATTTTGTTAACTAGATCCCTCGGGGAACATAACAAGGGGTAAAGTAAACCTTAATACCCCACAGGTGATTCACGACTTTTGCATATGTAAAAAAAAAAAATTTTAAACCTAAAATGCTTGGTTTCCCAAAAGTTTACATTTTTAAAAAGGGTAATAGCAGAAAATACCCCCCAAAATTTTAAGCCCAATTTCTCCCGATTCAGAAAACACCCCATATGGAGGTGAAAAGTGCTCTGCTGGCGCACTACAGGTCTCAGAAGAGAAGGTGTCACATTTGGCTTTTTGAAAGCAAATTTTGCTCTGGGGGCATGCCGCATTTAGGAAGCCCCTATGGTGCCAGAACAGCAAAAAAAAAAAACCCACATGGCATACTATTTTGGAAACTAGACCACTCGGGGAACATAACAAGGCGTTTCACGACTTTTGCATATGTAAAAAAAAAATAATAATTTTTACCTAAAATGCTTCTTTTCCCAAAAAATTTTCATTTTTTAAAAAGGGTAAAAGCAGAAAATACCCCCCAAAATTTGTTAGGCAATTTCTCCCGAGTACGGCGATACCCCATATGGGGCCCTAAACTGTTGCCTTGAAATACGACAGGGCTCCAAAGTGAGAGCACCATGCGCATTTGAGTACTAAATTAGGGGTGCATAGGGGTGGACATAGGGGTATTCTACGCCAGTGATTTCCAAACAGGGTGCCTCCAGCTGTTGTAAAACTTCCAGCATGCCTGGACAGTCAGTGGCTGTCTGGTAATACTGGGAGTAGTTGTTTTGCAACAGCTGGAGGCTCCGTTTTGGAAACCGTGGCGTACCAGACGTTTTTCATTTTTATTGGGGAGGGGGGCTGTGTAGGGGTATGTGTATATGTAGTGTTTTTTACTTTTTATTTAATTTTTTGTTAGTGTAGTGTAGTGTTTTTAGGGTACAGTCGCACGGGCGGGGGGTTCACAGTAGTTTCTCGCTGGCAGTTTGAGCTGCGGCAGAAAATTTGCTGCAGCTCAAACTTGCAGGCCGATACTTACTGTAAACCTCCGCCCATGTGAGTGTACCCTGTACATTCACATGGGGGGGGGGGGACATCCAGCTGTTGCAAAAATACAACTCCCAGCACGCGCTGACAGACTGTACATGCTGGGAGTTTTAGTTTTGCAACAGCTGTAGGCACACTAGTTATGTATCACTGAGTCTGTGACCTTACTCAGTGTTTCAAAACCAGTGTGCCTCCAGCTGTTGCAAAACTACAACTCCCAGCATGTACGGTGCATGGTGTAAGTGACTGCTGGGAGTTGTGGTTTGCAACAGCTGGAGGCACACCGGTCGTGAAACACTGAGTTAGGTAAAAAAAAAACTGAGTTTCACAACCAGTGTGCCTTCAGCTGTTGCAAAACTACAACCCTCAGCAGTCACCGACAGCCAATGGGAATGCTGGGAGTTGTAGTTATGCAACCAGCAGATGCACCACTACAACTCCCAGCATGCACTTTAGCTGTTTGTGCAAGCTGGGAGTTGTAGTTATACAACAGCTGAAGGTACACTTTTCCATAGAAAAAATGTGCCTCAAGCTGTTGCAAAACCATAAGTCCCAGCATGCCCATAAGGGAATGCTGGGAGTTGCGGTGGTCTGCCTCCTGCTGCTGCATAACTACAGCTCCCAGCATGTCCTTTTTTGCATGCTGGGAGCTGTTGCTAAGCAACAGCAGGAGGCTGTCACTCACCTCCTGCTGCTGCTCCGTCGCAGGACAGTCCCTCGGCGCGGCCGTCGCTCCTGGGGCCCCGATCCCAACAGGGACGCCAGGGATCGGGGTCCCCAGCACCTGGGGTCTTCTGCCTGCACCCGATCACGTCCTCCGGAAGAGGGGCGGAGCTGGTGTGGGAGTGACACCCGCAGCAGGCGCCCTGATTGGTCGTCTGGTCAGAGACGGCCCCGATCAGCCAGTAATTCCGGGTCACCGCGTCACTGGCATAATGACCCCCCTGGGCGATATGCCGGGATGCCTGCTGAATGATTTCAGCAGGCATCCCGCTCCGGTCCCCAACCGGCTAGCGGTGGGGACTGGAATTCCCACGGGCGTATGGATACGCCCTGCGTCCTTAAGGACTCGGAAGGCAGGGCGTATCCATACGCCCTGCGTCCTTAAGAGGTTAAAGTGGGATGTGAAAAGGAAAAATTTTATTTTTTATTCTAAAATGCTGGGATTAACCCAAATTTTTCATTTTCAGAAGTGATAATGAGAGAAAATGTCACCATCATTTTGTAAATACATTTCTTTGAAGTGAGGACATACCTTATATTTGATTTAAACTGTTCTGTGGGTGCACACCAGGTCTCGGAAGAGCAGTAGTGCAGTCAAGGGCCTTGAGCATTTACTGAGCTAATATGGAGCCAGAACCGCTGGACCCCCCCCCCCCCCCTCAAGGAACGTTTCATAAGGTACACTAAGTTAGTAAAGTGGGGAACAGTGGGCCATAAAATGACATAATAGGTTATGTTCCCAGAATGATGACCCAGAGTATAGCCAAAACTAAAAAATATGCCCACCCCAAACCCCATGCTCTGAATCATCATTCTGGGAATGTGATGTTTGTGGCCGTCCCTAACCTGTTGCCTCAAATGTGCACACCGCTCAGGTTGCGATGTTACGGCAGGTGGCAGTAGATCCTCTGGATCTGTGTGGAAGATGACGTTAGCCATACCAGGGAGCAGAGTCTAAGGTGCCGCTGGTTTTCACCAGAGGCCTCGGTAAAGCGGGATGGCCTTGTTGCGTCAGACGGTACCCAGGTCGGTACCCCTGGCACGACTCTACCACACAGACTGTTAGGTGTATCTTGACTAAGGAGAGATGACACATAGAGAGGCTGTCAGGAAGGCAGGACAGGCAGTTCAGAAGCGTAGTCAGGACATAGCAAGGTCAGTAGGCTGGCGGCACAGGAGCGTAGTCAGGTCACAAGCGGGATAGTCAGGAACATAGAAAGCAAACACAATGACTGCTTTCTCTGAGGCACTAGGCACAAAGATAGACAAAGCACAGGTGAAAGCAACAATCAAGGGTGCATTCGCATGTGGGCGCGTCCCACGAGGTGAATCCCGGGCCCACCAGCAGAAGCGGAAGTAGCAGGGGAGCACTCACGGCCAACATGTCAGGCCGGAGCGCTAGGTGTAACAGTACTTCCCCCCTTGGATCTCCCCTCTTTTTAGGTCTGAAAGTTTTTTTGACCAAAACGTGGTCTAGGATATTCCCCTTTAGCACCCAGGACCTTTCCTCAGGACTGAAAACTTTTCAATCAACCAAAAAATAACGTCTCCCTTTCACGGTCTTAGTCGCCAGGATCTCTTTGAAGATGTCCGAAGACCCAGACACAGGAGTAGAGACGATGTGCTTCTGTGAAAACCTGTTGATGATTAATGGCTTGAGAAGGGAGACGTGAAAAGAATTAGGGATGCGTAGAGATGATGGCAAATGGAGCCTGTAGGAGATCGGATAAATTTTACGCAAGACCTTGAACGGTCCAAGGTAACTGGGGATCCTGAAACTGAAATACTTAGAAGTAAGCCAGACCCTGTCACCAGGGAAGAAAGTCAGAGGTGAGCTTCTCTTCTTATCCACCTGAGACTTCATACGGGAAGAGGTGTGCTCCAATGCGTGACGGGTTTCTTTTCAAATGGTCATGAAATCACATAATTGTTCATCCACCACTGGCACACCAGAAGAGACTGGAAGAGGAAGGCGAGGATGAAGGTGATGACCGTAGACAACAAAGAATGGTGATGTCCTCGTAGACTCTGAATCCTTGTGATTGTAATAGAAGTCTCCCAGGATTTGATTAACTCTCTCTACCTGGCCGTTGGTTTATGGGTGGTAGGCAGAAGTAAAGTCCAGCTTTATTTTAAAGCGAGAGCAGAGAGCCCTCCAGAACAAATTACACTCCTCAATCAGAGATGATGTGAGATGGAAGGCCATGAAGGTGGAAGAAATGCTGAAGAAAATGAAGAATAAAGAAAAAGGGTTGTAGAAGGCCAGCTGGTCCCTGCCTGGGAGTCTTGTCACATGTACAGATAGCAAAGGAAGAATATTCCCAATTCAAGACTCTTCGTCTCAGTTGAGAAGGCACAAGAGATTTCCCAGGAGGAACTTGCAGAAGATTGACAGGCGTTGCAGAAACCAATCGCTCAAGTGGAACAATGTGTCTAAAAGTGGAGTCCAGACCAACCACATTGGAAGATCTAGAAAGAGCATCAGCTCTGACATTCTTGTCCGCAGCATGGAAATGAATAAAGAAATTAAACCTGGAAAAGAAAAGGGACCATCTGGCCTGCCGGGGGTTCAAGCGCTGAGCAGACTGGAGGTATAATAGATTTTTATGATCTGTGAAGATGCAAACAGGATAAGATGAACCCTCCAGTAGATGTCGCCACTCTTCCAAGGCAAGTTTAATAGCCAGGAGTTCCCAATCTCCGATAGACTAGTTCCTCTCTGCTGGCAAAAAGGTTTTGGAAAAAAAGCCACAGGTTACAGTTTTGCCCTTGGGAGTTTTTGGAATAAGGACGACCCCAGCTCCTACGGATGAAGCATCTACCTCCAAAAAGAAGGGTTTCTCAGGATCAGGTCTAGAGAGGACAAAAGCAGAGGGAAATGCAGATTTTATTAGACAGTGGGCTTCTTCGGCCTCAGGAGTCCAAGACTTGGGGTTACAGTTATTTTTTGTGAGAGCCGCAAACGGCGCAACCAAGGCAGAGAAATGTGGAATGAACTGTCGATAATAGTTGGCAAACCCAAGAAAGCGTTGAATAGCTCCTAAGCCAATATGATGTGGCCAGTCCAAAACTGCAGCCAACTTGTTAGGATCCATCTGTAGACCTTGGTTGGAAACAATGTAACCCAGAAATGGAAGACTGGATTTCTTGAATATGCATTATTCGAGTTTGGCGTAAACGATGGTTATTAGAGATGAACGAATTGAAGCAGACGAACCCAAATTCCTTACGAATTTCAGGATTTATGCAATTTGCAACAAATGCCAATATTGCCGTGATTCTATTCTATTATATCAAATTGCTCCATTAAACTCCATTTTACAGCGTTCCAGGCTCCAGGACACCTAAAATGCTGGATCCACATGTCATTACATGGGACAGGGCATGCTGGGAAGGCAGGAATGTGAGGCGGGAAGCGAGGTAGGCGTGATGACCCTGAATCACATGCGGCTTGCAGCCTATCAGCATTCATTGACCCCTGTAATGTAACAGCCCTATATAATCGGCAGCTATTTTTCGGCTGCTCATTTCATGCCATATACACTGCAGAGATAGGATGGACTGCATGTCTGTGTGTGTTACAAAGAGACTCTGAACTGATTATACCGCAGCGTTCCACTGCCAACTGCTAGTTACATCAGTGTTGTGGACAGAGAGAAGTGCAGTGCTTGTTGTCACTGAGAAGGATTTTGACGCCAGCCATTAAGCTCCCAGTCACCTCATTCAGCATTTTATCAGAGAGGGGCAGATAGCTTTTCGTTGCCATATATATCAAGAAGTATATGAACTTAATGAACCTTATCACAGGAGGCAGGAATGATTTTTCAGTGCAATTCTGTGTATTTTTTCCACAAGAAATCATCTGCTGCTTATACTAGTCTGTAGACGGTATAAAAAACAGTTCACACAATTCTTAACACACTGCAATTTATTATTATTTTTTTTTTTGTCGTGCTTCACTGTTGTGTCCTGCTGCTGTGCAAAAATATGTTTTTTCAGCGGACTGTAGTGCATTTGTCTGCCCTCATACGCGCATTCCACATACCTACATCAAAGCAGTCTACTATTTTGTATCTGTAAATCTATAACAAGTCTAGATACTGGGAAAGTCCAGGCAAAAGTAATCACCGGCTGCTGTTTTACGAAAATAAGTTTTCCAAGTGTACTGTAGCAATTTTTCTGCCCTCATACATGCAAACCACATACCTACATCTAAGTAGTGCACTTTTTTGTACCTGTTAATCTGTAACAAGCCTACATACAGTGAAAGGCCAGGGAAAACTAATCAATGGCTGTTGTTTCATGAAAATACGTTATCCAAGGGTACTGGAGGACATTTTTTTTAACCCTCATACGTGCATACCACATACGTACATCTAAATAGTATACCATTTTGTACCTGTTAATCTGTGAAGGGCCTATATACTGTGAAAGTCCAAACAATAGTACTCACCGGCTGGTGTTTTACAAAAATACAGAATTTTTAATGCATTTTGTAGCTCATTTTTCTGCCCTAATCAGTGCATACCACATACCAACATCAAAGTAGTGTACTATTTTGTACTTGTTAATCTGTCAAGGGAATAGATACAGTGAAAGGACAGCCAGTAGTACACACATGCTGCTGTTCTAGACAAATACTGTTTTAAGTGTAGTGAAGTGTATTGTACTCCCCTCATATACGCAATAAGTGTGCATGTCCTGGCAATACTCTGTCTGACATAGAGGAGTGACAGAGTAGGGGTGTGTGCCAGCCGGAGTCTCAGCGAGAGGTCTGAGCTCACGGTGTCAGCTAGCAATCGTGTCGCGACCAGCAAGCCAGTAGCCGTGATTGATCGGTTCACTCGGTCATCCACTTCATGTCAAGTGACATTCGACACCCCCAGTCAACAATCTGTGGGTTCCTCACACTCAACCCTCAGTTGGCATGGCCCTCATGCTGCTGCTGCCACCTCCAGGCTCTGCCATTGTGCTGCTCTATGGTCTCCTCATGCTATTGCTACCACCTCCAGGCTCTGTCATTGTGCCGCAATATGGTCTCCTTATGCTGAAGCTGCCACCTCCAGGCTCTCTTATTCTGCTGCTCTATAGTCTCCTCATGCTAATGCTACCACCTCCACGCTCTGTCATTGTGCCACCAAATGGTTTCCTCTTGCTGATGCTACCACCTCCAAGCAATGTCATTGTGCTACCATATGGTCTCCTCATGCTGATGCTGCCACCTCCAGGCTCTCTAATTGTGCTGCTCTATGGTCTCCTCATGCTGATGCTGCCACCTCCAGGCTCTATAATTGTGCTGCTTTATGGTCTCCTCATGCTGATGCTACCACCTCCAGGCTCTCTCATTGTGCTGCCATGGATACTGCAAAACATAATTAAGGTGCTGGTCCCCAGTTTCAGAAATTCCTTGCATTAGGGTCACTTTCAGGACTCCTGTTACCACCTCCAGGCTGTGCCATTCAGACATTATATGGGCTCCTTATGCTTTCCCCACATCCAGGCGGAGGTGGTGAACCCCTCTTGTGTACTCATGCTGCTTCCTGCTCCACTCTGTCAGCCCGTTGGTCCTGCGACAGTGTGTGACACCGCCTCCTCATCCTCCACCGTGTCCTCAGCTTCCACTGACCGGACAAGTCTCAGTGTCCCTTCAGCATACCATGTGTGCAGGGCACGGCGGTGTCACACTGTTCTTCACATGCTTTGTCTTGGCGAAAAGTTTTGGAAACAATGACTGGTCAGGGCAATGGAGACATTGCGCCTACATCTCACAGCCACATGAGCCCTGTGGGGGCTTGTTAAATTTGGCCCTTTGTACCCACACGCCAGGGTCCGGGAACCTAAAGGTAAAAGTACAATTTCAAAAGCATTAATTTTAATTTTTAAATCTTAAATTTAAATTAAAAAAATCATATATTTCAATGGTCTCCTCATGCTTCAGCCAACTCCAGGCTGTGTCATTCAGGCAATATATGATTTACTGATGCTGCTGCTGGGCCTGGGTCTGGGAATATTTTTTTTTTATGGTAGGTAGCACTAGCTATCCAAAATCTTCATTTTAAATTTCCAAAATTCGGGTGTTTTTTCTTGGGGATTGTGAAGCCCTGGTGTGGACTCATGCTTCAGCCAACTCCAGGCTGTGTCATTAAGGCAATATATGGTTTACTGATGCTCCTGCTGGGCCTGGGTCTGGGAATAAAAATGTTCTTATGGTAGGTAGCACCAGCTATCCAAAATCTTCATTTTAAATTTCAAAAATTCTTGTGTTTTTCCTTGGGGATTGTGAAGCCCTGGTGTGCACTTTTTTTTAGTCGACTGGGAGGGTTATGGTCTTGAGGATAGATCTTGGGAGACTGAGGAGAATATCCTGTACCATGACTTTTTCAGGAGTATTCTCTCGTGTAAAAGGAGGGGGAGACCAAAGGGGGGGGGGCACTGTTATGTTATGCGCTCCGGCCACACACGCTGGCCGTGAGCGCATGGTCCCCTTACCTTCTGCTGCCGATGGGGCTGGGACTCACATCGCGGGACACGCCCGCATGCGAGCCCCAGTCCGTCACTCTCTGGGTGTTTCTCCTGCCTCTTCCTCTCTTCTCCGGTGCGCATGTCCCCGTCCCCTAGGCGCGCGTTCTCCTGAGCTTTAAGATTTAAAGGTCCAGTACACTCACTAGTGTAATCCACCTGTGGCTCATTAATAAATTCCTCCACCCTCCTCAGTTCCCTGCCGGATCTTTGCTGCCTTGTGCCTTTGAGAAAGCGTTCCTCTGCATTGCCACTCTTGCTCTTATGACTTGACCTTGCTCCTCTGCCACCTGCCTACTGAACTCCTGGTTCGCTTTGACTATGCTACTGTGCCGCCTGCCCTGACCTTCTGCTATCCAGACTACGAGTTGCCTTATCCCTCCTGTGCCTTGCATCTCCTCAGGAGAGCCGTGCCAGGGGTAGCGACCTGGGTGCCGCCTGTAGCAGCAAGTCCATCCCGCTTTGCGGCGGGCTCTGGTCAAAACTAGTGGCACCTTAGACTCCGCTCCCTGGTACGGTCTGAGTCATCTGCCACACAGGTCCAGTGGATCCACATACCCCGGGATTCCTGTTTTGAGAAATTTGAGTGTTACACAGGCTCTGTCATTGTGCTGCTCTGCGGCAGTGATTCTAAAAGCGATGCCGGTAATCTGCATGTTATTCTAAATAACAGTATTATTTCATGACCCCAGCACACTCCAAATGCGTATTAGAACACAGCAAAGTGTTCTATACCCCTATTGAGGCTCTCTGTAGGCCAGAAATAGACTTTTTTAGTGATTCACCGCAAATAAATTTGTATCGAAACAAATGTTTTAAAAAAAATTGGCGAATCGGTCGAATCAAATTTTTGAAAAGATCGCTCCTCTCTAATGGTTATCTCGGAGGTGCCATAGAACTTGGCGGACATGAGAATGATGAACCCCCAAATTGGGCAAGAAGATCAGAATATCGTCTAGGTACGCCACTACACACGTATAGAGCAGATTTCAGAAAATTTTGTTGACAAATTCTTTTAAGACAGCCGGGGAATTACAGAGGCCAAAAGGCATCACAAGGTACTCAAAGTGTCCATCCTGGGTATAAAATGGGTAAGGGCACAGGACTCACGCTTGGGCAAAGGTGTCTGGATCAAATTTAGAGGGAGGCCTAGAGGGAGGCCTCCCACAAGCCGATGTGGATCTGGCATCAAGGGATGTGAACAAAGGGATGTAGGTATAAAAGTTGTCCCTCATATACTCTAAACTTGCAAGTGTACCCGAAGGTACTCTCACAAAGTTTGTAGAGTTTCACGCCATACCGCGCCCGCTTCGAGGGAATATACTGGCGGATGGTGAGTCTCCCCTTAAAACTTAGCAGAGACTCATCTACTGAGAGCCCCCCGAGCGGTATGTAGGCCTCCCAAAGTTTGGCCCCAAAGTGATTTATGGCCTGCCTCACTTTGTAAAGCCGGTCAAAGGTGGTATCACGGTGGGGGGGGGGGGGTATTGGATCATGCCGCATTATCAGTGTAATGCAGGCATTTCCGAATGGCCTCAAACCGCCTCCGTGTCATGGCCATACTGTAAGTTGGGGTCTGGTAGAGGACTTCCCCGCTCCAGTACTGCCTGACACTTAATTTTTTGACTAGGTCCATATGCAGCATATGGCGCCATGCATTGATGGCATGCTATTCATTGGACCTAGCCAAAAACGAATCAGGGTGGTGGGAAATGAACTTTTGGGCGTACAAGTTTGCTTGCTCCACCATATGATTGAGGCTAAGTTTCCACTTGGTTTTTTCTGGCAGTTTTTGGAAAACTGCCACTGCAGTTTTTGAGCCAAAGTTAGAAGTGGATCCATAAGGAAGGAGAAGCGTAAGTCCTTCCATTACATTTTTCATTCCTTTTGAATAGATTTCGGGCTTTGGCTCAAAAACTGCAGTGGCAGTTTTCCGAAAAACTGCCAGAAGAAAAACCAAGTGGAAACTTAGCCTGACAAAGTCGTCACTGAAATAATAACTAAAATAGTCTATTTCAGTGTATCTGGCCGTGTCAATCCAGATTCCTGAGTCGCCAACAAACTCAGGACTCCATGGCTAATATCCCTCTGGGGGTCTGCAGACAGGTTCACCGGAAGGGGGTTCCAGTACACTTGTCTGGGGGGTTGGACTCCTTTTACGAGCATCATGGACGTTCATACTAGTGTCAGCCACTGGGTCACTATCACCTGGCCACCTTCTGGGGGGCTCATCATCAGTGCTAGATGATGAGGAGGATGAGGAATAACACAGAAAAGTAGGATGGAGGCAAGTAAAGCATACGCCTCCTCACCTTTTTTCTATGGTGGCGGGGGGGGGGGTGGCGGGGGGGACGTGTGTGTGGGGGGGACGGGGAAGTGTATGTGCTTTGTCTGAACGATATATATATATATATATATATATATATATTGGTGTGTGATTATAACTCACACACCGTTATAAAAAAATTTAAAAAACACTGCGTCCAAAAAAAAAAGGGTGTCCAAGTGCAGCACCCTGAAACCCTAATGGGGCCCGGGTCATGCTGCAAAATCTGCAACGGACCCTTGAGAACCTATCAGGGGGTCGGGGGGGATTTTTTTTCCTTTTTTTTTTTTACTTCCTACCTATCCCTGTACACTGAAGCTCACCATGCACTACACAGCTCTTCTTCAGCCCTGAGGGGCACAAATCTTGGCAGAGCGGGGGTCCCTGGATTCTGCTCTCAGCTCTGCCCATTGACTGAACTCGGTGGGCTAGCAGAGCTGAGAGAAGGGGACATTAACCCCTCCTCTGCCGGCTGCTACTGGTTGGACAATCCGATTAATAGCAGCGGTCCTGGGGAGGTGACGGGATCGCCACCTCCCTCCAGCTACAGGAGGTGATTGGCGGTGTATACTACACTTGTGACCCGTATGACCAATTGCTGCAGATCGCCGGTGTGAATTCACCGCAATCTGTGCCGATCGTCAACATGGGGAGGGGGGGTTCTCAGGACCCCCCTCGGCGTTGTAGAGGGATAACTGCTGAATGATTTCAGCTAGCATCCTGCTCCGGTCCCTGCCCGAAGCGCGGCGGGGACCAAAACTCCCACTGGCGTACAAGTACGCCCTGTGTCCTTAAGTACCAGGGCGTCAGGGCGTACCTGTATGCCCTGGGTCCCTAAATGGTTAAAGGGGTACTCTGGCAGAAAGCAATTTTTTTCAAATCAACTGGTGCCAAAAAGTTAAACAGACTTGTAGATTACTTCTATTTTAAAATCTTAATTCTTCCAGTACTTATCAGATGCTGTCTACTACAGTGGAAGTTGTGTAGTTCTTTTTTGTCTGACCATAGTGCTCTATGCTGACATCTCTGTCCATGTCAGGAATTGTCCAGAGCAGAATAGGTTTGCTATGGGCATTGGCTTCTACTCTGGACAGTTCCTGACATGGACCGAGGTGTCAGCAGAGAGCAGAGACTGGAAACAACTATACAACTTCCTCTCTAGTTTACATCAGCTAATAAGTACTAGAAGGATTAAGATTTTTAAATAGAAGTAATTTACAAATCTATTTAACTTTCTGGCCCCAGTTGATTTTTTTTTTTTTTTTATGTTTTCTACAGGAGTACCCCTTTAAAAGTTAAGTGAATTACTAAGCAATTACCAAGTGCACTGCCACAGAAAAATGTATGTCACTCTCTGAGTACTTACTGCCCTTGGCCTAACACATTTAGGGAATCATTTCTAGAAAACTTACTGTGACCCTTATGTGGGTTAATAGAATCTTCAGATTTGACAGACATATACATCTTTAAAAAATTTTAAAAATAGCAGGGAAAGAAGATGAGAAGAGAAAATAAATCCAGTGACAAGGAGAGCATTGAAGCAGAAGAGGTAAAAATGGTGGGAGCACTATGAATTCTGTTAATGGAACAGCAAATTCATTGTTTTACTAAATGTTCTTTAGGCTGAAATCACAAGTGTAGTTTTTGGATTGCCTGCCTGTCTTTAAAAAGTTGAATGTGTTCACGATTCAATCAACACAACCTAATTCTGAGCCTGGATTTTCGGACACACTGACCTTTCCATTTGCTTAATGAACAAGAAAATAAATGTTCTCATCTGATGAGATTCTGCCACGAGCCGAGAAAACACACAACTAGATTACAAAAATAAGCAGAATGAGATAATTTTATGTTAATCATGGACAATTAATTACATGATTGATTAATAGATATTCAAACCTAGATGGGAAGCCGGTAGAATTATTACTTCTTAGGATTTAATAAGAAAAATGAATCGTACCATTAACCTTAATTAAGGAGCTTTTTAATTATGAAGGTCAGATACATACATTTTAGTGCACTCATAAGTGGAGAGACCCTCACATTTATTCTTACAAAAAAAAAAAAGAAAAAAAAAAAAAAAGAAAAGTTATACATGCTACATGGCAAACTACCACAGAAAAACTAATGCATTGTAATAATGTCTAGACTATTTTGTAACCGATTTTTATATATAGTCCCTAGCTACATTGTTACTGTGAAAACTATAGTGATCCTACCTACTATTTATTTGCTTCGCTATGTTGATCCAGATGAACCCCCTGAAGTAAATGTCAAATTAATTTTAGAATTAATTTTAGAATTTTGTATCTTTTCATTTCCAAGCATTTGTCTTGCTAAGTTTTTAAGTATAGTATAAAAAGACACAGATATTGAATTATTTTAATATTATATATAAAAAAAAGCTATAAATCTCATGTTAACAGCATGTGGTTTGATTTATTGAGATAAATAATAATTATGTAACTGTAACTATGTAGAGATGTGCTGCATGCTCTGACCATTCAGTAATGTTACCACTCATTCCACTAACTGCCCCTCTCTGACACCATGAATATTAAGATGGTCAGGGCATACACATAAGATATTAGTTGGACAAACAAATTATCCGCAGACATCTATCTCTCCTGATACCACTATCCATTGGCTCAGTCAAATGTTCATGTGTTTGAGATGGGGGAGGTTTTTTTGGGGGGAAAGGTAAGCTGCTGCCAAACTCTTTTGGCAGCAGTGTTCTTTGCTTATACAAAAGGATTGTATAGTTGAAATTTAGCGTCTAGTGCCTAGTCCTTCTCCCTTCTAACATAATCTGTTGAGTGAGAGTCCGGAAGCCCCCTCCACCCCATACACTTTAGTTGGCCGGCCATGCTTAGGTCAATGAGTTCACCTAAAATATACCTAATATGTATGGGGGTCTATAAAAAAAAGTGATAAAACAATACCATGATTTCCTTTAAAGGGGTTATCCACCATAAGGTGATTTTAGTATGTACCTGCCAGACAGTAATGGACATGCTTAAGAGGTATCTGTGCTTGTCTTGGGGCTAAATGGCTATGTTGTGAGATTACTATAATGCATTTGCTATCTCTTTGTGAACTGGCTATTTCCTGTTGGAGTTTCCTTCTTCAACTACAAAATCCTATAGTTCCTTGTTTGTAAGTTTGAGGTCACTTTCGTCCCTCTCACACATCAGTCACCTGTAAATAAAGCAATATACTCAATGATATAAGTATCCAGTCCAGTGTTTCCCAACCAGGGTGCCTCCAGCTGTTGCAAAACTACAACTCCCTGCATGCACGGACAGCCTAAGTCTGTCCAGGCATGCTGGGAGTTGTAGTTCTGCAACAGCTGGAGGCACCCTGGTTGGGAAACACCGATCCAGTCCATTCTCATCCTACACCATGGCCAGTTAGTATGTCAGGTGTGTACACTGTCCGTAATAATGTTATAATAACATGTCCACCCCCCCCTGTCACCCCTGTCCACCCTCCTGTCACCCATGTCCACCCCCCCTCTCACCTATGTCCACCCTCCTATCATCCCGTCACTCATGTCCACCCCCTGTCATCCATGTCCGCCTTGTCCACTCCCCTGTCCATCCCTGTCACCTATGTTTACCCCGTCTACCCTGTCACCCATGTCCACCCTCCTGTTCACCCATCTGTCCCTTTGTTACCCCAGTCCACCCCTCTCTGTCACTCCTGTCCCTCTTTTACCCCCTTGTCACCCTTGTCCACCCCTCCGACCCCCTGTCTCCCATGTCTACCCTCCTGTCATCCATGTCCACCCCCCATCCAACTCTCTGTCACCCCTGTTCATCCCTGTCACCCATGTTTACCCTCCATTGTCCACCCCCCTGATCACATCCTTGTCACCCATGTCCACCCCCTATTCACCCCTCTGTCACCCCTGTCCACCCCTCTGTTACCACCTTGTCACTCCTGTCCACCTATCTGTCACGCCCTATGCCCCTGTCAACCATGTTCACTTTTCTACACCCATCTGTCACCCTTGTACACCTCCCTACACCCCTCTGTACACTCTTCTACACCCCCTCTGTCACCCATGTACACTCCTCTACACCCCCTCTGCCACCCATGTACACTCCTCTACACCCCTCTGCCACCCATGTACACCCATCTGTCACCTATGTACACTCTTCTACACCCCCTTTGTCACCCATGTACACTTTTCTACACCCCTCTGTCACCCATGTACATTCCTCTACACCCCTCTTTCATCCATGATCACCCCTCTGTCACCCATGTCCACCCCTCTACACCCCTCTGTCACCCATGTACACTCTTCTACACCCCCTCTGTCACCCATGGGAAAAAAAAGTGCGGAGCCTAATAGGTTTGTTTTGCAGGTTTAACGGTGAAGAATTGTGTGTGGAAGAAATTGTCATGATGGCCCGGACCAAATGGAGAAGAGATGGCAAAGAAGCAAATTAGAGAAGACGTCATTGGTGAGTTGCTGTATAAAGCAGCACTTTAAACTACATACCCACTGATAAATAGATATAGTGTATTGCATTTTTTTTTCTTTATACCATTTAATGCTTTATTTTTTGCTCGTCAACCTCAGTAGTGGAGCCCTGCGGAAAAAAAATGTTTTCTTTTCTTTAATTTTTTTGACTTTTTTTTTTCTTCTTTTTTTATTGCGCTTGGGGGGGGGGGGGGCTCAGATTTATTTTTGCCTAAGGCCTCAAAAAGTCTAGAGCCGCCCCTGTGGACCCTACTTCCTTTTTGGTTGTGGGGAATTTTGAAGGTGTGGCCGACCAGCAAGGTAAACTGCCCTTTCCCTCTTTTTTTTTTCCTTTACATAATTTACTATTCCTTATCCCTCTTTTTTCTTATTCTCTCTTCCTTTCCTTAGTTTTTTCCCATGTTTTACTTTTTTTTTCCTTTCCCTTCCACATCTACTACTTGCCCCTTCCCCTTTTTCACTGTCCCTCCCCACCTTTCCTTTTCTGACTTCCCTTTTCTTTCTTTCTTTTTCTTCTATTTTTATTTCTTTATTATATGTGGAGGATTGCTCCCCTCATACCTGATTTTGGTGCCATATCTATCTATGTACTTCTTTATAATACTATTTCTCCAAATACAGTATTGGTTTTTGCACTCCTCTATTTTTGTTATTGCACTTTGAGAGAAAAATTTTAACTTCTTATTCTGGAAAAAAGAAACACAAGTAATGAATTAAGAGAATACATTGGTAGGGACAGTAGAGAAGGGGAAAGTCCATCCCTAGCATTATTTATTGATGAGAGCTCTGGAACTATGTGTGATGGATTACTTTCTACATAGATCAGTGGAGGAAGAGAGAAGAAGCTGTGCTTCGATACTGGATAACAAAAAATAGTGCACTCCTGGAAATCTGGGAAATACAGCTGCTTGATGAGCATATGGCTTACACTGTGGTCCGTCCACAGAAAGTGAGGAGACTAGACCTGCAAAGGGGAGAAAGAAGAGGTTTATAAGGGTGGAAATTACTCTATAGAGCAACTTTTTTATAGAGCATTATTTTTTTTTTAATCACATGTTATATAACCCTTCCCTCCCCTTGCCTTTCTACTTCTTGCTAGATTTTTAATACACTTGAACCAGTAAGTGCTTGATACTTGAAGTAACAAACAACTGATGTTATTTTACATAAGTAGCTGCTTGTACTCACAAACAGACAAACAGAAGGTTTCTTAAAACTGATATACTAAATGCCGCTTAATGCAAATCTAAAAATAAAATATTGTCTAATATTTAATATGATTATATAAAATTCCCATAAAAAATTTCTTTGCTGCAGCACCTTACTTAACTCATTTAGCTCTGATTGTATTAAAAAGACAATGTCTACGTTTGCAAAATGATTGTATAAACCAGTGCTTTGGTAAACATAGACTATCTGTTTCCATAGAAACATCAAGGTGATTGGACAACAGTTGGCAGTAGAATATTAAGTCTCTCACCTCTTGGTCATTGCAGTTGACATCAGCTATCATCACTAGGGATACAATTATTACCAGCTCACAGATCTGAGGCCACTCTTCTATTCCATGCCGCTTCTCCTTTCTCATCAAACCCTCAATATTCAAGGCACAAGCACAATGCTGAACTTCCAATGCAAGGGCAGAGCTAGAGTGGTTTGTATGGGTCACTGATCACCACCTAATCCTAATTCCCATTATGGAAACTATTTGTACAGCAATGTGTTCAGTTGCTGAAAGTCTCCAGACAGACAGCACTGCGATATAGATAACAAGCATTTTGTTTTTTGTTTTTCCTTGTTATTAAACAAGTATGCAGCAATAACATGCCATGTAAAAAAAAATGTTGGGGAAATGAATGTAACTGATTGGAAAAACAATGTTGATTCAGTCAACTGAGAATTCTGCTATACACAATGTACTGCTATAGCAAACAGTTAAGAAAACGCTTAACTTAATTAAATCGGTAGGGCTATGTTCACAGTGAGCAATTGCCATCTGAAGATCTTCCGGGCAAAGATTCCATCAGCTGTGGACATTGACAAAATCCTTTGCTGCTAGGACCACGTGCACACCATTGATGACAATGCAGTCCATACCAATGTCTGTTGAAAGAAGGAACGTGTCCAGAATCTGAAATTCTGCAGTGTTAGTGAGCACAGTGCAGCAGAATCCCATTGCTACTCCCGGATTTCTGCGCAGAGAATTCTGTGGCATGAATGTACCCTAAAAATTGTGGTTTTTGCTATAAGTAAAAATGTTGTCTCATAAAGAACTGAAATGTAGGTTTCATAATGACAAAGCTTGTCTGTTTACAACAAACTAGCGTAGTTCCCATCTTTGCCCAGTCTTCCTACATGGAACCTTGTGGGAAAGGAAATACAACAATGACACTCCCTTCCGCATATTCCGACCTCATATCCCAACCTTATATCCGTAACTCATATCCTGACCTCATACCCCAACCTCATATCCCATGCACATATCCCAACCTTATATCCTTAACTAATATCCCGACCTCATATCCCAACCTTATATCCGTAATTCCTATCCTGACCTCATACCCCAACCTCATATCCCATGCACATATCCCAACCTTATATCCTTAACTAATATCCCGACCTCATATCCCAACCTTATATCCGTAATTCATATCCTGACCTCATACCCCAACCTCATATTCCATGCACATATCCCAACCTTATATCCTTAACTAATATCCCAAACTCATATCCTATCCTCATATCTTGACCTCATATCCCATCCTCAAATCCCAACCTCATATCCCATCCTCAAATCCCATCCTCATATCCTATCCTCATATCCCGACCTCACATATTGACCTCATATCCCATCCGCATATCCTGACCTCATATCCCCACCTTATATCATTACTTAATATCACTTACCATTAAGACCTTTCTCAATAACTAATAAAGATATTAAACAAAATGGGTCCCAGTACAGATCCCTCTGTTACCCCACTGGTAACTAAACCTTGCTCTGAATATGCTCCATTGACTTCAACCCTCTGTTGTATGTCCCTAAGCCACTGCCTAATCCACTCACCAATATGGAAGTCCAAGCTCAATGATTGCAGCTTTTCGATAAGTCTTCTATGTGGTACAGTGTCAAAATCCTTACTAAAATCTAGATAAGCAATATCTACTGCATCTCTGCCATTTATTTTAGTTACCCAGTTAAAAAAATAAACAGATTAGTTTGACAGGATTTCCCTGAAGTAAACCCATGTTGTTTCTAATCTTGCAACCCAAGGGATTTTAGATGTTCCATAATCCTATCCTTTAATATAGTTCCCATTAATTTCTTCACTATTGATGTCAGACTTACTGATCTTTACTTGTGTGGAAACTAGTACGTAGGGTGTTTCATGGGTGGCCCATGGTTGGTCCAAATGTGGCCATCTCGCGATAGGCATATACAGTAAATAAACTAAGCTTTCTGGATCCACTCTGAGAGAGACTCCATAACACTTCAGTCTATGTGTCTGCATTTATCTCTTCCTGACTGGCCCAGTCCACCAGGGGAATTTATAATTCATTTAAATGTCATAGGAAACTGAGTGAGGCTCCAAGGTTTTAGGGCCTATGTAAAGCTTTGCAGCATCAAAGTCAAGCACATATTTTAAAGCCAGCTTATTTTTATAATTCTCGCAGGCATTATATCAGAATGTCAAACTGTTTAAAATGGTCTAAGATTCTTATGCATTGATTTACATGGTCAGCTTTCTGGCAAAGAGGAAGAGACATATATTAGGTCACTCTTTCAGGCAGTGCACTCATTCAGGCTGAATATTTCCCTAACTAAAGTACTTCATGTGAAACTGACTACTTTGTAACATTGAGGGTGACCCAGACCACTATTGCAGTTACTTTCACAATGTGTAATTCTATTTCACTCCATTAATTTTGTGAACATCTCTTCCTTGCAGACACTTGTGTCCCCAAATTGGCATTTGTGCTGTTGCATTCTCTGAAATCCTTTTTTGAATATATGGGTGATTGACTACCTGATGAACTGTAAATGACTGTATCCATTACCTTCACACACTAGCAAGCTGTGATATAACTCTATGCCTTTGTCTGCTATGATGTAAAAGATCCACATTAAAAGTAACATTTGGTATATATCCTTGACAGGCAAAGTAAAGCTTTTTCAACTTATAAATTTAAGCTAGCAACATGCTTAAGTTCACCTGCCAATTTGAACAAGCACTGTGTTGCTGGATAGTACTCCATTTTTACCATATTTAGTCTCAGCTGTCAACAGGGGAGTCGCTAGCACCACACATCTGGTGCTTAAGTCCTGGATTTTTAGCACGATGACCTAGATCTCCAGAAGACTGCCACCCTAAACTGCATTTGTGTCCTTTGAAAGCAGACGCAGTCATGTAGAATGGTGGAGCATGAAGCTGTCACCAATTGGGGACATATTCCCCTCCCTGACTGGAGCGATGATATAAAGCCATCATGCCCAGGGAACCAATCCTTGTGACTCAGGCTGAAGGCTTGAAGATAGCACCTCTCCTGTCAACAAGGGAACAGGAAGTGTCAACAGGAAGTATACATTTTTTTTCCTGTTTGGCCTATCTATCTATCCATCTACTGTACATAGGTTTCTCTTCACTTAAGGCAAATATTTAATATGGTATCCCACAATCTCTAAAATGTAAGTTAAGGGTACATTCACATGTGCACATCTGCTGCATATTTTTACTGCATATTTTCTGCAGCTGATTTTGCTTCCCATTGAATTCATTGTTAACATGCACTCCAATTTGCAAGGGGGGGGGGGCTAGAGCTAAATTGTGAATTTCAAACAATACGAACTTTGGGGTGTTATATCACAAATGCATATGTCACACTAATGCATTGTACCACATGTTACACGCCAAACTGACAACATACATACTGCTATATACTCCACTTAAAAAGTTATTGCCTGGATGTACTTTCTGTACTGTCTGTTTTTCTGTCTGTTTTTCTACCCGAATTCACACTGTGATTTCTATCCCCTCTTTTTTTTTGTGTTTGAACATGTGCTGCACTCTTCCCCATCCCCTTAGCCCAACCCTATATAAGTAGTACTTAGCTACACATGGGTCATTTCTTTCCTAGCAGCCTCCCAGTCTGACTGGGAGAGCATGGTAAGTGAGCCATTACACCTTGTTCACACTGGTGTGGTGCTGTGCGGTGTCCGTTGCTGCCGTGGCGCCGTGTCTGCGGGGGGGGGGGGTGCGGCCCATAGACTGGTTTGAGTGGCATTGGGGCCGCTCTGCCGGTGGGTTGTTCCCCCCTGTGGGCATTGGTGTCGCGGCGGTGGTGGTCGCCGCCCGGTGCTGCGCCATTTTATGCTAGGGACGTTAGGGACCCACTCTAGATAGGTGGCCTTGACGTGGCGAGTGGGCTTGTACTTTTTGATCAAAAATGTATACTAACAACCTGTTAGTTTTTGATATTATGCTGAGAAGCAATCAGATCATTATACAAGATTGTAGATGTGCACCATGTCTGTTTTTCTACCCGAATTCGTACTTTCTGTACTTTCTGCATTTGAATCTGCTGTTTTCCCCTCTTTCTCCTTTATCTAAGACCAGCATCCTATGACCTTCTCCACATCTCTATATAACTGTTACTAGGGCTAATGCACTGGCTTCCAACCTCCTTACTACATCTATCTATCTATCTATCTATCTATCTACAGATGATGTGGGAGAAGCAGCACAACTAGAAGTTGCTCAGGTGCCGGGTGCCAGCTGGTATAGGCTCTGGTCCGGAGACTTGAAGTAAACATCCAAAATAAAGAAACTCCAGCAGCACACCGATATAGTGAAAAACAACTTCACAATTGTTTATCTATCTATCTATCTAGAACCAAAAAGGAAAAGAAACCACTTGAAAACGGACCATGTATAGACTAAAATGAATTTTATTTAGAATAATACAAAGACATATAAAAAATATATAATATCCACACACAGTGTGGACAAACAAAAGTGGGAACCAGGGAGCAGGGGGAGACAGAAAGGGAGGTAAAAAATGTATATAGTGTCCAGGTGTGCTAAACAGTGATGCAAAAAAAGACAGGTATATCAAAGTAAGATTGAAGAAATTACATATACACATAAGGCACATATCAGGGCAACATTGCCTCATAAATATAATAATAAATGTGCACTTATTAATTACAGTGCAACTCACATATTTTAAAATGCCAACAGCGTGCAAAATAAATGAATAAGACCAATATGTTTAAAAACGCACACAAGACGGATCACAGAGAAAGCCACATGTAGTGGTGGCATAGATCAGTAACACTCCCTCCGCTCCCCAGTTACCCACCAGGTCTGGTGGGTAACTGGGGAGCGGAGGGAGTGTTACTGATCTATGGGGTACGCTGCCCTCTCACATTAAGGCCAGCTGTTTGTGCTATACCACCTTCACAAGCTAAGTTAAAGCAGTTAACTGTAACCTGACTTTGGTGTGTTTATTGGCTCATTGTGTCTGGCCCAGGAAAGCTGCTTCACACCTTCGGACCATGGATTGGATAAACGGTGCCCTGGCATCACGTAGTGAACAAGGTACGTCCACCAACACCCAGTGACCGCCACATATCTATCATAAAGAAAATCCACCAGCACTCCAATATGCGTGAAAACTTCAGTGTAGTTTATTCACCCAGTATCATAGCGATGTTTCGATTGCCCTCTTGCAGCTTTTTTAAAGCATAAAGCTTGAAAAGGGCTGCAGGAGAACAGCTGAAACGTCACCATCACACTGGGTAAATAAACTACACTGATGTTTTCATGCATATTGGAGTGCTGGTGGATTTTCTGTTTCTTCCTTTCATGTTATCTATCTAGCTATCTACTGTATGTATCCTTGATTATTAGTCACATGTTAATGATGCATCCATTTGGTAGCCAGGGGTATTGCTAGGATCTAAAATTATTGTGTTGCATAAGTCCCAAGGCATGTCCTGCCTACCCCACATATTGTACATGATAGGGCTTGAGGATAATGTAACATTATTTGTCAGAATATGAAAGCTCAACCAGAAGGGATCATTGCAACAAGATAATAAATGTAAATGTATCAGTAAACTTGCATGCAAAAACCTCTACGACATTGCAAAGCTGAAAAAAATTCTCCATAAAGCATGTCAGGAACAATCAGCAAAGGTCTGTTTTTTATTTTTTTTTTTTTAACCTGTTTTACCTTTTATACTGTTTGAAAATGCTTAATTATATTTCTATATCCATAAATGTTAAAATGTTCAGTGAGGCTAAAATCTCAGAATATATTTAAGAAGGCGAATATCTCCTTTTGTAAACTGTATTGTAAGGTAAAAATCAGAAATAGTTTAGCTCATCACCGCCCTCTAGTGTGTGTCATACTGTGTGCATCTGAATTCATTGAACACAGTCTTCACGATCCTGTCCGTGGTGCTGAAACATCTTGTCCCTGACAATGTATCTGTCAGTAGAAGTGGGTGGACAAAGACATGCAGGGCAGTTGATGTTTACTCACTGGAACAATGCATTTGCACATTTCAGACATCTGCCATCAATGTGGTCAAGATAGCTCATACAATGCCCACGAAGTCATGTGACCTAAACGACATTAGAAGGGAAGAGGGCTAGCCATGATGTAAAGTGAGTATGAAGCAGATATAATGTGGAATGCTCTTTTTCTTGCCATTTTATCTCCTTTCTGTGTTACCTGAACATGCCCAAAGCTTGTCAGATACTGTACGAAGAGCATACTCTGAGGGAGAGCTAGAGGCAGACAGATTCACAAGGATATTATATGAAAAATACAGCAATACTGATAGGTCAGGTCACCGAAGATGACTATATGACCAAAGAGAGGAATTGTCATATTGTCTGTTTATTTAGTAGAAATTTCTAGCATTCTAGCATAATAAGCCAATCAAGTAGATGTAGACAATATACACTATAGAAAGTATAAGTAGTAAAATGTATAAAGCAGCAAATAAAGTAGATATCATATAATAGTATATAGTAGGTAATATATATTACAAGTATACAGGTGCAAGCTTCTGTGGCTGAAACACAAATGCAAACAGAAAAAAAATACAGCCACACCCTGTTAGCACTAACATATACACTGCTCAAAAAAGTGAAGGGAACACTAAGATAACACATCCTAGATCTGAATGAATGAACTAATCGTATGAAATAATTTTGTCTTTCCATTGTTGAATGTGCTGACAACGACATCACACAAAAATTATCAATGGAAATCAAATTTATCAACCCATGGAGGTCTGGATATGGAGTCACACTCAAAATCAAAGTGGAAAACTACACCACAGGCTGATCTAACTTTGATGTAATGTCCTTAAAACAAGTCAAAATGAGGCTCAGTAGTGTGTGTGGCCTCCATGTGTCCGTATGACCTCCCTGCAACGCCTGGGCATGCTCCTGATGAGGTGGTGGATGGTCTCCTGAGGGATGTCCTCCCAGACTTGGACTAAAGCATCCGCCAACTCCTGGACAGTCTGTGGTGCAATGTGGCATTGGTGGATGGAGCGAGACATGATGTCCCTGAAGTGCTCAATCGGATTCAGGTCTGGGGAATGGGCGGGCCAGTCCATAGTATCCATGCCTTCCTCTTGTAGGAACTGCTGACACACTCAAGCCACATGAGGTCTAGCATTGTCTTACATTAGGAGGAACCCATGGCCAACCACACTAGCATATGGTCTCACAAGG
Organism: Hyla sarda; assembly: GCF_029499605.1. Lineage (NCBI taxonomy): Eukaryota > Metazoa > Chordata > Amphibia > Anura > Hylidae > Hyla > Hyla sarda. The sequence continues at coordinate 448,226,271 of NC_079189.1, forward strand.
GGTCTGAGGATCTAATCTCAGTACCTAATGGCAGTCAGGCTACCTCTGGCAAGCACATTAAGGGCTGGGCAGCCTCCCAAAGAAATGCTACCTCACACCATTACTGACCCACCACCAAACTGGTCATGCTGAAGGATGTTGCAGGCAGCAGAACGTTCTCCACGGCATCTCAAGATTCTGTCATGTCTGTCACATTTACTCAGTGTGAACCTGCTTTATTCTGTGAAGAGCACAGGGTGCCATTGGCGAATTTGTCAATCTTGGTGTTCTCTGGCAAATGCCAAACATCCTGCACAGTGTTGGGCTGTAAGCACAACCCCCACCTTTGGACGTTGGGCCCTCATACCTCCCACATGCAGTCTGTTTCTGACCGTTTCAGTGGCCACATGCAGATTTGTGGCCTGCTGGAGGTCATTTTGCAGGGCTCTGCCAGTGCTCCTCCTGCTTCTCCTTGCACAAAGGTGGAGGTAGAGGTCCTGCTGCTGGGTTGTTGCCCTCCTACGGCCTCCTCCATGTCTCCTGATGTACTGGCCTGTCTCCTGGTAAAGCCTCCATGCTCTGGACCACTACGCTGACAGAAACAGCAAACCTTCTTGCCACAGCTCGCATTGATGTGTCATCCTGGATGAGCTGCACTACCTGAGCCACTTGTGTGGGTTGTAGACTCCGTATCATGCTACCACTAGAGAGCACTGCCAGCATTCAAAAGTGACCAAAACATCAGCCAGGATGCATAGGAACTGATAAGTGGTCTGTGGTCAGCACCTGCAGAACCATTCCTTTATTGGGGGTGTCTTGCTAATTGCCTATAATTTCCACCTGTTGTCTGTTCCATTTGCACAACAGCATCTGAAATTGATTGTCAATCAGTGTTGCTTCCTGAGTGGACAGTGTGATTTCTCAGAAGTGTGATTGACTTGGAGTTACATTGTGTTGTTTAAGTGTTCCCTTTATTTTTTTGAACAGTGTATGATATGTATATATGTATAATATGAGGTCACCTTATCGTGCGGGGATGGTATATAACATTTGGCCAAATGGTAAGCTTTTTTTTTTTTTTTCTACAGCAAAGTGCATCTGTATTCTTACAATATCTGTTGTTTTGTTGGTTGTGCTGACCCTTTTTTTTTTGTTGTCAGGTAACAGGTATTGATTCATCTTAAATTAACTCTGAAAGGATACATTCAATTCTTGATTTGAGGATGTGAGGAATTTTTTTTTTATTAAACTTTTTGTCCCACTAAAGGACTGTTGCTTATGTGTAACACTCTCACATGTTTGTGATACTTTGGTTTATTCCTTTAGTTGCTGTACCTTAGTGACATTTATTCAATCAGGGGTGCTGTTAAAAGAGCAGGTTGACATGTCTACATATTTTTTTGCCAATCACAAGACTTTGTCAAACAAGCAGCAGATTCAGCTATCCAGCCATCAGGAGGCTTGGTTATTAAATCAATCAAAGTTTGGGTTAATACAGCAATAGGTTCAGCTTACTGATAACATTAGCATTGCCTCTAAAGGTATGTTCACACAGGTATAAAGCTCACTCTTTTGGACATGAAAAACGGGCCAATTGCTGTGTCTACGACAGTGTTGTGTCACTACCCATAACAATGAAACAATAAACGTAACTGGGAAAGGGTGAAGACCTACATTGCATTTGGTTAAGTGAAAAGTGAAAACATTTATTAAAAATGAAAAATGAAAAATGTTGCAGGCACATAAGATGTGTCTACACCTTGATTGGAGTCACCTGTGATAAATTCAGCTGGTTGGACAGGATTTGGAAAGACACAATTGGAGGAGAAGGACCCTGCTAAGAGAAGTGACCAATTGCTGAGATGTGACCGATTGCTGAGCTCCAAAGATTCTGTAAGCAGATGGAAAAACATTCCAAAACCATCACTGTAGCATTCCACCAATCTAGGACTTAAAGCAGAGTGGTCAATAAGAAGCCTCTCCTCAGCTAAGGACACATGAAATCCCATCCAGAGTTTATTAAAGCGCCTAAAGGCCAAGCCACCAAAGCCTGGATTTGATGTGAACTCCAGGGGGTTCACGGTTCGCTGAACTTTTGAACACTTCTAGGTTTGGCTCTCGTGAACCTGCCTATGTGGGGGCTGAGCACTTGTTAACTACTAGGGGAGTTGGGTGTATACATTATACAGCAGTAGTCAAGTCATGGGAACAAAAGTGTCGGAGCTCACCCAAGATTTCCACTCATGGGCTAGTCCTGCAGGACTCCTGCTAATGGGAACTGCTGTGTTCGTGCTGTGAAAAAAAAGTGCAGGAACTCCGTTCCCGTGCATTCCTGCAAGACTTGAGCCCTGTTATACAGTCATCTATGATGTGAATAGTGAATAGAACTCTACTTGCTACATCCTCGCTGTTCTGTGCTTTTTCTTTTGTAACTCCATCTCCAGAAATGAAATGACTAGGGGGCAGAGCTACACAAAAAGAAGTTCACAGCCTATGGCTGTCTGGGAATGATCGGAGCTCTACTTTAGCAGCAGCGAGCCTCCAGCTTTATTGTGAACAGAGCCATACTTACTACAGCTTGTTCCAGACTGTAAGATTCTTCTTGTGTAGCTCCGCCCCTAGGGATATCATCGAGGGGGTGAGTATACTGTATCTCTTTACTGTATACATTATACAGCCATGTAGATGGCTATACAAAAGCAATACACAACATCCTTATAAACCTGTATTCCAAAAAGTACAAAGGTAATGGATGACACCTATGTCACATGGAAAACACATTACAGGGGGAAAATAATATATGAAAGAACAGCATGGACTATAGCAATAAAAAATGAGCTACAATAATTCTCAGGCAAAATAAATGTATAGAAAGCAAAATATTAGCTCATAGTACAGAAAATGTGTTAGCATTAACAACCATGTAACCATTAACAATTAGTAAATTCAGATGATCAAATATACAGATTTTTCGTTTTCTGGTAGGACAACAAATATATAGCAAATTAACCTATTTTTCGCTGTATAAGATGCAATTTTTCTTCCCCAAAACTTGGGGTCAAAAGTTGGTGCGTCTTATACGACGAATACACACCTATCGCGGCGGTCCCTGCGGCCATCAACGGCCGGGACCCACGGCTAATACAGGACATCACTGATCACGGTGATGCCCTTTATTAACCCTTCAAACATGGCGATCATAGCTGACCGCCGCGTCTGAAGCTAAATTGACACTAACCCAGCTGGACCTTACCTGCCTCCTCGGTGTCTGCTCCGTGGCGGGATACCCTGCTTGGCCGGTGCTCTCCTTCGTCGTCATCACGTCGTCGTGCACGCCGCCCCGTCATCCAATAGGGGTGGCGTCAGTAGCGGCGTGCATAGCGGCATGCATAGTGATGTGATAACGGAAAGTGAGGATACCGGGCAGCAGAGACGTTCCGGAGCGACGGGGACACCCAGGGGACGCAGCGACAATGATGGAGGGCGACATCCAGGGCAGTGGTGGAGAGCGGTGATGGGTCCGGAGCGGCGGGGACACGTGAGTATTACCTCTTATACCAGTGGTCTTCAACCTGCGGGCCTCCAGATGCTGCAAAACTACAACTCCTGGCATTCCCGGACAGCCAACGGCTGTCCGGGCATGTTGGGAGTTGTAGTTTTGCAGCATCTGGAGGTCTGCTGGTTGAAGATCATTGTGACCTATACTTTACATTATATTCTATATTTTCCTCATTTAAAACTGGGTGCGTCTTATATGCCGGAGCGTCCTATAGGGCGAAAAATACGGTACATGTTTTTCATTGTGCTGTTTAGACAATGGCACTGATTTTCTAAGAGTGTTGTATAGTTTTCTTTGTGGGTTTTAATTCCCTACAATTTATTTTCCACAATATTTACTAAGGTTACTACATTTTGCACTTTCCCTACACTTTGCTTTTTTTACACATGCTCTGATCTGTAGGTTTTTTTTCAGCTCAAATCCACCACATTTTCTGTGGAAACCTTAGTAAATATGTTGGGTTTTTGTGAAAATGTGGGTGACATGCCCCTTTTCGGTGGCCACCCCCCCCCAACAGCCACGCCCCTTTTCCAGGTTTTCTACGTAAGATGGAGAGCTGGTAGGGTTTTTTTCAATTTTGGAGCAAATTCGGGTGCAAATTCAGGGGCAGACAGAATTTCTGGTGCACAACCCGACAAAACATGTCGGGTTTACAATAGTAAATCAGGGCCATTAAGTGTAGACTAATAATAAGTGGAGGTTTTTGTGCTGTATCTTTCATTAGTAACCACAGACTTAAAAAAAGATGAATTAGTCATGTGTTTACAAAGACCGCATGTGTGATTAGAAAATGTAAAACTCATTTGTGGTTGTGGCTTTACTGTACAGTACCGTACCAACCGAACTAACACTTAAGCTAACTAAGCGGCTTGAATTGTTCCTTAGCCACCACAAAGGGAATATATCTTAAGAGGGCATACCCTGAAGATAGTATCATAAGGAAAATGAAATGTTTCTGATGGGTCGGTGATGCTGACATTCACTGGATGGGGGGCCAGCCCCATATATGCACCAACAAGCCCCTCCCACAAATACAGGCTAATCAATTTAGCCTTCACATTTGTGGTCATGGCCTAACCATACAGTTATATACCAATCTAACTAACACTTAAGTTAACTAAGCGGCTTGAATTGTGCCTTAGCCACAGTGAAGGGAATATGCCTTAAATGGGCACTCTCATTAAAACAACATTTTTCTATTGCACTCCTTTTGGTAAATTAAAAATCATTCTAATGTACTTTATTTAATGAAGTTTTTTATGTTTTATTTGTGTATAAAAAAGCTGCCACTGGGTGTCTCCCCACTTGTCCAGGGCACATGTTCCCTATCATTTGCACAGATTTTGGACTCCTGCTGGCCTGGCAGAAGTCCAAACTCAGGAAATGCTGAGGGGTGTGTGTGCAGCCTTAGCCAATCAGAGCTCATCTCACACACTGAACAGCTGTAGGCTGTGTGAAGCAGATTGATGAAGGAAGTTCTCTCCTGCATGGCTTCAGATGATCTAACAGCCTGCTGGGTATCGTCCCTTCCCAGTCTGTAAATCTGACACACTGAGCAGAAAATACAGAGCAATATTAACGTAGAAAACAAAAAAATATTAAAAATAAAGGCAGAAGGTGGTTTATCATGAAAGGGGCAGTGAACCAGGAGGATTATAAAATTTAACAAGATCATGAGAGGTACCCTCTAAAGGGGAAAAAATCATAGACAAAATTATATAATTCAACACATTATTGACACAAGTTATCACAGAACCAACTTTTCAAAGGTCTTGGACGTCTCCTTTTCCAGATTAGGCATGTATAGATTGAAACAAGATCAACGCCAAAGACCAAGTTTCCTTATGACGTGGGCTGGAACCTTGTGCCTAAAGGCCACAGAAAGAATGACCAGTGATGCAAGTTAGATTCAACCCCAAATTAGAATCCAACGTGTGTACGTGATGAATAAACTGAGAAGTAGTGTGAGCTGCTGTGGGAAAAGCCAAGAAAGGCTATTTGGGCCCCCTCCCATCTAGCACAGCTGTAAGTTCCCATAGGACCTGACCAGGACACGATGGGGAGCTTGGTAGGAAAATATTTGATTCCTGTAGGCAGCCCCGTCTATGAGGTTTTATTAACTGGCAGTAATAATACAAAGTGGTCACCACGCCAAACTAACTGATGTCGTCTAACAAACCCATCCTTATTGATGCAGTGCAGGTAAACTACCTTGTCTAAAAACCTATAAAACCTCATTTACATAGCAGTTTTCATAATTAAACTCAGAAAGTAACTAAAAAGGGGCTCTGCTAAGCAATTTCGACAATTCCCTGAAAAGATTACCAGAAATCGATTATCTACGTAATGATACATTATCATTGACTTTCAAGACTCTTTTAAGGCCACTTTGATTATATGAACAGAGCATATGGAAACCCTGTCTGGATGCTCTAAGACGAGAAAGTGCTGCACCCCTGCTAGGTAGGATTTCATGGTATTATATGATAAACTTAATTCTGAGTGGCAATACTCAATAAAGACTGACATATACTCAATGAGTTCCGTTTTCCCCTGTGGATATTTGTTCTGAAATGTCAAAAAGGTATTCCATGCTGTATTGTAAATCCTGGAAGTATTAACTGACAGTGAGGTAGTGGCCAGCTGAAGACAATCTAGTCCATAACTAAAGATGTGTACAGAGGAATCGGAGACGCTATATTGTCAGCTTCTGGCGTGACCTGAAAAAAGAGTGAAAATATTTTACATGAAAGAGCATCTGCAGAAATATTGTGTGCTCCGCTAATATGTGAACACATGAAATGAAGATTATGCTCTAATGAAAGCTGCACTAGTCTTCTAGACATAAGTTGTGGGGACTTAGACCTACCTTTAATCAGTATATCAAAAGTGGCTGAATAATCTGTGTTAGACCAGTGATCTCCCAAAACCTGTGCTGCTGCAACAATAAGAAACAATTCAAAAAGGGCAGCGGTTTGGCTAAAACCTGGAATCTGCCTGCCTCACCTGCCAAGTGTCATCCAACCAATGTGTGCCAAAAATTGCAGCAAACCCAACCTGCAAAGACATTTCAGAAAATATGAAAGGTGACTGACTGTTAGCAGCTGGGATAAAAAAAAAACTAAACATCATTCCAGTGACTGAGAAACTAATCCCATATTAAAAGATCCGACATGCCCAGACTATTTAGAGAAACCAAACTGTCCTGCTGGGGGGCTGTCGGGAGCAAATCTAACAACCGGGAAATAAGTCCTGCCTGGTATAATTCTCAAAGCGAAATTTGTTAATTACCTTCCTAATCCTTCTTAACTCTTCCTCAGGTAACCTAGCAACCATCTGCTCAGAGTCCAGAACAACTCCCAGAAACGTGAGAAATGTAGCAGGCCCTTCAACCTTGTTAGGAGACACAGGAACCCCCATGTGTGCAAATATGGCTAAGAAAGTATTTAAATCACAAGGAGGTCTATCAGGTTGTTCTATCAAGAGAAAGTCATCTAAGTAATGAATGACGTGTTGACAGTCACCCTGAACTTCCAAAATCCAATGCAGGGCTTGGGCAAATCTGTCAAAGAACCAAGGGCTGCTTTTGGAGCCAAAAGTAAGTTTTGTTGCAAAGTAGTAGAATTCTCTCCATTTCAATCCATGCCAATGCCACAGTTCTGGCAAGGAGCTTGAAAGCATCTGATATATCGGCCTTTGACAGATTAGACCCTGGTCCTGACTGAATGATAATAGCTATGTCTTGGTCAATTGACACATAGTGTTGGGTGCAAATATTAGCATTTCAAATTTTTATTGCAAATATCGCAAATTAGCAAATTCACGAATATTGCGAATATATTTGCAATATATTTGAAATTACGAATATTCACTTTTTTCCGCATGTGCGCATATTTGCATAAGTAAATTTTTGCATATGCACATATTCGCATATGTGAATATTCGCATATTCCTTCTTTTCACTTGTGGGACAATTAGAATGATGCAAATACACTTGTCAGAGGTTATCAACAACATCCCTAGCAACCAATAGTAAAGTTGCCCACCCCCTCACTGTTTTCCTCCTCGAATAAGCAAATATGCGCATATTCATATACGCGAATATTCGCAAATATAGAACAAACATTCATCTATATATTCACGAAATATTGCAAATTCGAATATGCACACCAAAAAGGAGACCAAACAACGACAGGGTTAGTGACAAAAGTAAAACATACTTTATTAACCCCTTAAGGACCAAGGACGTACCGGTACGTCCTTGGTCCTGCTCCCGTGATATAACGCTCGGTTTACACGGTAACCCCGCATCATATCATGGCGGGCCTGGTGTCGTAGTGAAGCTGGGACCCGCCGCTAATAGCGCACAGCGCCGATCGCGGCGCCGCGCGCTATTAACCCTTTAGCCGCGCGCTCAGAGCTGAGCCGCACGGCTAAAAGCGAAAGTGAAACCATGCCGGTTAACTCAGTGAGCTGTTCGGGATAGCCGCGGCGAAATCGCGGCATCCCAAACAGCTTACAGGACAGCGGGAGGGCCCCTACCTGCCTCCTTGCTGTCCGATCTCCGAATGACTGCTCAGTGCCTGAGATCCAGGCATGAGCAGTCATGCGGCAGAATCATCGATCACTGGTTTCCTATGAGAAACCAGTGATCAATGATAAAGATCAGTGTGTGCAGTGTTATAGGTCCCTATGGGAGCTATAACACTGCAAAAAAAAAGTGAAAGAAAAAGTGAATGAATATCATTTAACCCCTCCCCTATTAAAAGTTTGAATCACCCCCCTTTTCCCATAAAAAAAACACAGTGTAAATAAAAATAAAAATAAACATATATGGTATCACCGCGTGAGGAAATGTCCGAATTATAAAAATATATCATTAATTAAACCGCTCGGTCAATGGCGTGCGCGCAAAAAAATTCCAAAGTCCAAAATAGTGCATTTTTGATCAATAAGTCCTATCAATGCAAAAATGGTACCATTAAAAACTTCAGATCACGGTGCAAAAAATGAGCCCTCATTCCGCCCCATACACGGAAAAATAAAAAAGTTATAGGGGTCAGAAGATGACAATTTTAAATGTATTAATTTTCCTGCATGTAGTTATGATTTTTTACAGACGTACGACAAAATCAAACCTATATAAGTAGGGTATCATTTTAATCGTATGGACCTACAGAATAAAGATAAGGTGTCATTTTTACCGAAAAATGTACTACGTACAAATGGAAGCCCCCAAAAGTTACAAAACTGCGTTTTTTTTTCAATTTTGTCGCACAATGATTTTTTTTCGTTTCACCGTAGATTTTTGGGCAAAATGACTGACGTCATTACAAAGTAGAATTGGTGGCTCAAAAAATAAGCAATCATATGGATTTTTAGGTGCAAAATTGAAAAAGTTATGATTTTTTAAAGGCAAGGAGCAAAAAACAAAAATGCAAAAATGGAACCCCCCCGGTCCTTAAGGGGTTAAATACACAAAATAGACATATAGAAACACGTAAAAAACATGGAGGTGAACTGGTACCACAAGGACTCAGGGAGAAGCAGTAAGGTGGAGAGTGCTGATAATATAATGAAGATAGATGGTACAAGCAGCATAGGTGCAAAGTAACATAATCATATAAAAAATGTATAAACAGGACTGGTAAAGAAAAAGGTCATACAAAGACTGCTATATGAGAGGGATGTCTGTGGGAGAAGGGAGTGTAGTCTCCCAGACAGGCATCTACATCAAGCATAACAAAGTGACAATGCAGTAAAATACAATGCAACAGTAATCCAGCAATACAGAGGGATAGCAGCATATGACCACAGCACCTAGAGCACACCTCTCACCTCAAGCCCCAAACACGTTTTTGCATGTATTCACTTCATTGAATATGGGCAATGCCGCTTATCACTATTGACACATACTTCATTGACACCTCTTCTGAGGGAATTAACTAAATCAGACTGGGAATATGACATGAATGTGGGGCGGAGAGGTCATAGATCAATTTTTTTGTTGATCCATGTTGAATTTGCCCGTGACAACCCCAATAGGGCTTTTTTTTCCATGACTCAAAAGGTGGTGTAGTGAACAGACCTAACAGAAAGCCTTTGTCTACTTCTGCTTGCATAAGAGTGTCAACTGTAACAGGATCGTTCAGTGCAAACAAGAGATTGCTACACTCATGTGTCTGATTGCGAAGAGCTACCTGACCTGTGTGTAATCCCTGCAAAAACCTTGTGACCAAAAAAAGAGAAAAAGTTTTGTTTGAAGAGATTGCAAACAAAACACTAAGTACTCAGTATCAATCACACTTAAGCATGCTTTGTCAGACTTTGGTGGACATGCTATCTTAGGGTGGGCTCTATAACAATTTGCACATACAGGAAGTAAGCAACACTGATTATAGTAGCAGGCTGTAAAATTTTAATTGTTACAAAACTGTGATTTCCCTAGATAACATATTGGTCTACCCAATTTATCTACTGCAACTATGACTTTCGGATTAGACGAGGAAGCCACTGACGACTGGTTGGAAAGACCTGTCTCTGTAAGATTATTAGAATTATGGCACTATTCTGCTGTGTGAGAAATTGACTTACATAGGGAACATATTACAGCTTTCAGACCAGCAGAGTGTCTACAGAAAACCTCGGTGTCTATGTTAGCCCAGTTGTTAGTGTAATGGCATTGACTCAGTGCTGCAGCTGCCTTAGCATAAAACGATCTATGATAATCGTAGAATGCTGAGCCCCCGTTTTTGTGTGCCAAATCAGTGACTTTGTATAAATAGAGATCCAACTCCTCCCTCCTCTCAGGGCCGACTGAACAAGTCACATCCCTGCAGAGGCTGAAAGCAAGCACAAACTCATGATTGAGAGTTTTTTGTTCATTCTGACATCTCTGCTCTTCAGAACCACTGAGACCTCAACACAAGCAATCACCTTATTCTCAGTTAAAGGGGTTGTGCGCTGCCCTGCAGTTCGGAGCTCAGCTCACAGCGTCCGGAAATTCATTACTCCGAACGCTGTGTGCGGGCTTCCGTGTTCACAGCCGCCGGGCGTGACGTCACGCCCGGCCCCTTCGTGGCGTCTCGCCCGCCCCCTCGTGACGTCACGCCTGCCCCCTCTACCAAAGTCTATGGGAAGGGGGCATGACAGCGGTCGCTCCCCCTTCCGATAGACTTTCGTTGAGGGGGCGGGCGATACATCACGAGGGGGCGGGTGACACGTCACGAAGGGGCCGGGCGTGACGTCACGCCCGGCGGCTGCGAACACGGAAGCCCGCTCCCAGCGTTCGGAGTAATGAACTTCCGGACGCTGTGAGCTGAGCTCCAAACTGCAGGGCAGGGCACAACCCCTTTAAATCCTGAGTTGCAATTAACAGAGATGCCAGATTAACATCCTTACCTTCCAAGATGTCTTTCTTTATGTTTGGGTGTGACTGAAGTGATATTGGGTGTGACTGAAGTGGTACCTGTAGCGCTAGCATGAGAAGTGGAGGCGACTGGTGTATCCAGAGCCACCACAGCAGTCGGTGTATTATTCTGCCATTCCAATCTAGCCTGAATATCTGTAATAGAAGTAGTCAGATTATTTAAGTCTGTATGGTTTGTCTAGACACGTCTTCCTGGCTGGTACTGGCTGATTCCATCACCAACAGCCTGTACACGCTTTTTTTGCAGTAGCCGGAAATCAGCTCTGATGTTAGCTTAGGAATAGTCCAATTATGGAGAGACTGGATGCTACCATGCTCAGACATTCTAGTTGTGTTTTCCCCCAAGGAAGTTGTATCTTCGATATCAGATGCATGAGACATTGTGAAAACTGCTGAAATGACAAAACCCAAATCAGAAGTATGTCTGCCAGCACACCGGTGCCCAAATACCCTATACTGCTAATGGACACCAGGAGCCCATACTAAACAAAACGATAACTGTAGCCAGGAAAAACTAAATTCCACTGACTAAAGACTAAGCCCAGCTGTGCCCCAATTAACAGCTTGCAGAGAAGCTAAAAGGAACTGCATCAATCGATAACTTATACAACACCAACCACCAGGCTTGAAACAGACCAGAAATGGAGAGAAGCCACCCCTATGCAACCTGTCTAACAGGTCATTGTGAGATACCAAAGTACAGCATTAGAAGAAATTTAGAAGAAATTTGACCTATCTTGTTGATGTGACAGGACATAAACGAAACTTGCGTGCTGAAGGTTTACCGGCTGACACGGAGAAGGAATCTACCGAACGTAAGATTGAACAGAGAAGCTAGGAACCTAAACAAGAAACTAAAAATATAGTGTCCGCAAAACGTTGTAACAGTTACAATAAATAATCACATGATACCAACCTCAAACCGCGGTGGACAAGAGAAACCCTAAGATTTCTGACTCGCCTGGAACCTAGAATTAGGGTACGTTCCCACACGGCGTATTTTGCTGCGTATGTCCTGCGTATTTGCTGCGTATTTGGTGCTGCGTATTTTCCTACCCATTGACTTCAACAGAGAAAATAAAATACGCAGCAGCAAATACGCAGCAAATACGCCGTGTGGGAATGTACCCTTAAACAGTAACATGAACTGAAATTTGTTATATACATGATAAACACTTCTAACCATGTAAATGAGTACCTAATGCTAAAATGGTGAGTAGACTACGAAACCAGTGGGCGCTGAAAATTGATAATTTATTAAATAAACAATTGGAAGTCTTACCCTATACACCCAAGACTAATCTTAGATCCTGCTAGACCAGACAACCAGCACTGATACAGAGGGCCCAAAAATTCCAAAATGCACTTAAAAAAATATCACCAGAGAGTTTCTGTAAAAAATATCACCAGACCTTGCATGCCGAAGGCTACAACCTTGTACATAAAGACCCGCTGTGGTGGCAAAAGTCTATGAAAATCAATAACATAAAGCCAATAGCATAACAAGCTATGATACCTCAAAGCATGAAATAAATACCTGACAGTCAGATGCTATGATCTGCTAGAACTCAGCAACCATGAAATATATATATATATATATATGACAGATAAGAACAGCACATCCAAATAGAGGTAAAAATTACCTGGTGCACACCATCATCTGGGTCTTGGTCAAGGATCCGAATGTAGCAAATATACACAAGAAAGGATGGCAGCACACAAAAAAGTTTCAAACCTATGTGTAGTTTATTTCATCCTCAGCACAATAAACAGGTGCAACGTTTCAACGACCTCACATTGTCTTTTTCAAGCATGCTTAAAGTGAATTAATGGGCTCCTTATAAAGCCCAAAAAGGTGCAACAATTATTACATACAGTAATTACCAATCACAGTAAAAAGTGCATAAAAAACAGTGTTACAATAATAATAATAATAATAATAATAATAATAATAATAATAAAAGCTGAGGACACAATTGGGCAAATAATCATGTGCAAGTGCAAATTATTACAATAAAATCCCCATAAAGTGCATATTATTCAGTGTACAGTATAATTGCCAATTGAGTACAGTAAATACACTCACCCTGACTCATGTGGCTCATTAAACCAAACTTAGCCCGCAAATTGTGTCAGGAGGAAGCCAGAGTGAGGCACTGACACTAGCCCATTCCCTATTTTTACTCTTTTTTTTTTTCGGACCTAGTAAGTACAGCCAACTAAAAATAATTATACCATACTGCCAACATGGAGGTGGAAAACCCAACCAAATACTTTGTCATTAATTAACACCTCTAACCCCCCAAATTACAGTCAGAACACTAGCAGTACACATGCCAGAACAACCTGCAAACCCCTCCACCATAAAAAGGATGCCGAGACAGAGTCCGCATACTTCTGTACCTATCGCTCTGTGGGTCAGAACCAGGATCGAGGGTTACCAACAGAGCATAATTGGTGATGCTGCCAGCCTCCCCTTACCTTAGGAAGCTGAACCACTGCCAACTAAGGTAAGCGACGAGCTGCAGCGCAGCAGCTATCTTACCCCTCCGTTTGGACGCTAAGTAACTTCGTATCGCAGCAGAGCTGTATGCGCCAGCTCTCCGGGCCGACGTCCTGCACGTGACACACGCTTCCCCAGGCTCGTGTTGATTTTGATGACCCGCTGAAGCTCACGTACTTACACTGATGCTGACCCACGCTGATGCTGACATTCACTGGGTGGTAGGGCTGACCCTATATAGAGCTAAGAGCCTCAATTTTTTGACCAATGTATGCTACTGCAATCCTCTTTTTTTGTATACTCTGTATTTGCCACAGCAGCGTGGACCCATGTATTAGGTTTTTGTGCTGGCTATTTTTCTTTTTGCTTGTTTGCACAACTCAGGGGGAATGACTCCCTCCAAAGGAAGTTAGCTGTGTACCCTTCCCCCTTTTTCACAGGAGGTGTTTTAAATTGTTAATGGATCCAGCATGTCACCCAGTCAGAAGCTATATGCCCAGCAGAGGTGAGTGGATATAAGTGTTAGGCTCAGAATTTGTGTTAGGGTCCCATCCTAAATGAGGCCACCTCCACGTGGTGGATGGGGGGGGGGGGACACGTTTTGATCAAAAAGTGCGCTAAGAGCCTAAATTTTTTGACCAATGTGTGCTGCTGCAATCCTCTTTTTTGTATAATATATATATATATATATATATATATATATATATATATATATACATATATACCTCAATTACCAGAATGCTGCATATTTATTAATTGTTCATGGTCTAGTGTTCTAACATATGTTTTATACTAAGTTCTGTACTATGAGCTAATATTTTGTTATCCATACATATTTTGTCTAAGAATTTTTTTAGCTAATTCTATGTTGCAATGGTTCATTCCATTCTTGCACATATTCTTACTTCTTTGATGCACTTTCCACATTATATAGGCAAAACCAATCATCTCTGTACCTTTTGAAATACAGGTATATAGGCATGTTGAGTATAGTTTTTTCAATGTATGCCATGATTAAGGGCTATTAATTGATCAAAATGTGTCAGCATTTCATTTTTGCCTATTATGGACAAAAATAAAGTGCTGAACATATATATTCGGCAGCTAAAGAACCATTCTGAGATCCAGCTCAGGTATTTCCACTCTGTGTCCCCTGAAGCATTTTACACATTGCTTGAAATTCAATTCCTATGGTGGTGAGCTGACCTTAAATAATTTCCTTTATATTTTGTACATAATGGTGGCAGAATCACACTATGGTTTTCTTTTTCATTGGCTGGGACAGGGAGACTGGTCAGGGTTGAGGGAAAACGGAATAGCACCAAGTACAGACTTGAAAGGGTACTCCACCACTAGACATCTTATCCCCTATCCAAAGGACATGGCAGTATGAAAGTACCCTAAGTAGCCTAAGAGCATAGCATGAATACCACTCTGATCCTTCTTGCATATTGCGACATTGGATGCACTTATCTCTAGTAGTTTTTTATAATGTATCAGGCTGGATGCCAGTCTGTTTAGCACTAAGACCTTTGTCTTAAAGGGGTAGTCCAGTAGAAAACAATTTTCATTAAAATTAACTGGTGCCAGAAAGTTAAACAGATTTGTCAATTACTTCTATTTAAAAACCTAATCCTTCCAGTACTTATCAGCTGCTGTATGCTCCAAAGGAAGTTATTTGCTTATTGAATTTATTTTCTGACTGACCACAGTGCTCTCTGCTGACACCTCTGTCCATGTCAGGAACTGTCAGGAACAGGAGCAAATCCCCATAGCAAACCTCTCTGGCTCTAAACAGTTCCTGACATGGACAGAGGTGTCAGCAGAGAGCACTGTGGTCAAACTGAAAAGAACTATCAAACTTCCTCTAGAGCATACAGCAGCTGATACAGTCATGGCCATAAATGTTGGCACCCCTGAAATTTTTCAAGGAATTTAAGTATTTCTCACAGAAAACTGCAGTAACACATGTTTTGCTATGCACATGTTTATTCCCTTTGTGTGCATTGGAACTAAACCAAGAAGTGGAGGAAAAAAAGTAAATTGAACATAATGTCACACCAAACTCCAAAAATGGGCTGGACAAAATTATTGGCCCCCTTAACTTAATATTTGGTTGCACACCCTTTGGAAAAAATAACTGAAATCAGTTGCTTCCTATAACCATCAATAAGCTTCTTACACCTCTCAGCCGGAATGTTGTACCACTCTTCCTTTGCAAACTGCTCCTGGTCTCTCTTTTTGGAAGGGCGCCTTTTCCAACAGCAATTTTAAGATCTCTCCACAGGTGTTCAATGGGATTTAGATCTGGACTCATTACTGGCCACTCCAGAACTCTCCAGCGCTTTGTTTCCATCCATTTCTGGGTGCTGTTTGACATATGTTTTTGGTCATTTTCCTGCTGGAAGACCCAAGATCCCAGACGCAAACCCAGCTTTCTGACACTGGGCTCTACAATGCAACCCAAAATCTGTTGGTAATCCTCAGATTGCATGATGCCTTGCACACATTCAAGGCACCCAGTGCCAGAGGCAGCAAAACAACCCCAAAACATCATTGAACCTCCACCATATTTCACTGTAGGTACTGTGTTATTTTCTTTGTAGGCCTCATTCCATTTTCGGTGAACAGTAGAATGATGTGCTTTACCAAAAAGCTCTATCTTGGTCTCATCTGTCCACAAAACATTTTCCCAGAAGGATTTTGGCTTACTCAAGTTCATTTTGGCAAAATGTAGTCCTGCTTTTTTATGTCTCTGTGCCAGCAGTGGGGTCCTCCTGGGTCTCCTGCCATAGCGTTTCATTTTATTTAAATGTTGACAGATAGTTCTTGCTGACACTGATGCTCCCTGAGCCTGCAGGACAGCTTGAATATCTTTGGAACTTGTTTGGGGCTGCTTATCCACCATCCGGACTATCCTGTGTTGACACCTTACATCAATATTTCTCTTCCGTCCACGCCCAGGGAGATTAACTACAGTTCCATGGGTTGCAAACTTCTTGATAATGTTTCGCACTGTGGACAAAGACAAATCTAGATATCTGGAGATGGACTTTTTTCCACAATTTTGGTCCTCAAGTCCTCTGACAGTTCTCTTCTCCTCTTTCTGTTGCCCATGCTTAGTGTGGCACACACAGACACACAATGCAAAGACTTAGTGAACTTATTTCCTTTATATCTGTTTTCAGGTGTGATTTTTATATTGCCCACACCTGTTACTTGCCTCATGTGAGTTTAAAGGAGCATCACATGCTTGAAACAATCTTATTTTTTCATAATTTTGAAAGGGTGCCAATCCTTTTTTACCAGCCCATTTTTGGAGTTTGGTGTGGCATTATGTACAATTTGCTTTTTTTCTTTCCTTTTTTGGTTTAATTCAAATACACACAAAGGTAATAAAAATGTATATAGCAAAACACGTGTCACTGCAATCCTTTTCTGTGAGAAATATGTCATTTTCTAGAAAGAAAATTCAGGGGTGCCAACATTTACGGCCATGACTGTAAGTACTGGAAGGATTAAGATTTTTAAATAGAAGTAATTTACAAATTGGTATAACTTTCTGGCACCAGTTAATTAGAAAAAATTGTTTTCCACCGAAGTACCCCTTCAACTGGATGCAAACATAATCGTAATAGTAAAAGTTTATTGAAAAGGGGGTAAGGAATTAAAATTTGAAAAAAAGAAACTAAAATGTGTCTTGGGTTGGTTTCACACCACTTAAAATTTGGCACGTATTTGAAAATAAATGCCGATTATCCCAGAAATTGTAGCCACCATCACTGTAAAGGTGTCTACAAACTAAAACACATTTTCTGAGAGAAAATCAACATGTAAACTTTAAATTTGAACTGACAATTTTATATTGTGTGAACTCAGCCTGGGGACCCCCGCGATCTCTCCTGCAGCACCCCCTGCCATCTGCTGCACGGAGCGAACTTGTGCCTGATAACAGGAGATACAGGGGCTGGAGTATCATGATGTCACGGCACCACCCCCTTGTGAAGTCATGCCTCCCCCCCTAATACAAGTCTATGGGAGAGGGCTTGATGGTCACCACACCCCCTCCCATAGACTTGTATTGAGGGGTCGGGGCCATGACATCACTACAATCCGGCCCCTGTATTGTCCGTCATCAGGCAAGGAGCGAAGTTCGCACCGTGCAGCAGATGGCAGGGGGTACTGCAGGAGAGATTGCGGGGGTCCCCAGCATCGGGACCCCCACTATCAGGCATCTTATCCCCTATCCTTTGGATAGGGGATAAGATGTCTAGGGGTGGAGTACCCCTTTAATGGCCCAAACTGAAAGCATCATAGAGCATCTCTAGACCTGAGTTGGGGCCAAGACTTACTTACTAATATGGATACAAAAATGCAACTGTATTAAGCTAATATGAAGTGAGCATTCATTTTGATATCAAATTAATAAAGTATGGATATCTATCACTACATGTTACTTAAGATGCATTTAGAAGTTTCCTCAAAATATTTATTTGACAAGATACTATATATGCAAAAGATTACAGATTTTTAAATTGTCCACTGTAATATTATGTTATGTTAAGGTGAAATTAATCTAAACTTGAACTCTGGTTGGTCCCCAGTTACTAGTGGTGTACTCCAAGGTTCATTACTGGGCCTGCTGTTGTTTAACGCATTTATCTATATATATATTTAACTAAATGGGGGAGATTTATCAAAACCTGTCCAGAGGAAAAGTTGCTGAGTTGCCCAATCAGATTGCTTCTTTCATTTTCCAATGGCTTTTTTTTTTAAATGAAAGAAGCAATCTGATTGGTGTTATGGGCAACTCAGCAACTTTTAGTCTGGACAGGTTTTGACAAATCTTCCCCATTGTGTGTATATTTATATTAACACTTGCTGAGTACCCGGCGTTGCCCGGTTTTTCCTTCCAAATCCTTTTTGAGGATGAAAATAAACAAATGAGGAAGCTTTTGACTTCATATGCAGTCCTCATATATTGTTGTCATATCCCAACCCCACATCCCGACCTCCTATCCCGTCCTCCTATCTCGACCTCCTGTCCCGACCTCCTATACCGTCCTACTATCCCGACCTCCTATCCCCTCCTCCTATCCCGACCTCCTATGCCATCCTCCTATCCCGTCCTCCAATCCCATCCTCCTATCCCGTCCTCCTATCCCGTCCTCCTATCCCGACCTCCTATCCTGTCCTCCTATCCCATCCTCCTATCCCGTCCTCCTATCTCGACCTCCCATCCCGACCTCCTATCTCAACCTCCTATCTCAACCTCCTATCCCGTCCTCCTATCCTGACCTCCTATCCCGACCTCCTTTCCCGTCCTCATATCTCGACCTCCTATCTTGACCTCCTACCCATCCTCCTATCGCTACCTCCTATCCTGACCTCCTATCAAGACCTCCTATCCCATCCTCCTTTCCTGTCCTCATATCTCGACCTCCTATCCCGCCCTCCTATCTTAACCTCCTATCCCGACCTCCTATCCCCTCCTCCTTTCCCCTCCTCATATCTTGACCTCCTATCTCAGCCGCCTATCACGACCTCCTATCCCGACCTCCGATCTCGAACTCCTATCTCGACCTCCTATTGCGGACCTCCTATCCCGTCCTCATATCCCGACCTGTAATATGTGTACCAGGTATTGAAATATCTCCAGCCATACGGAAGTTATGTGGGAACATACATTTCCCATTGATTTCCATGGGACTTTAAACATAAGGGTAGTTAAGGGTTAAATTAACTATCATATATTTTAAGTGGACATATAAGTAACATGTGACCAAGTATTATCGAAATATCTCCAGCCGTTTGGAAATTATACAGTAACATTTATTTCCCATTGACTTGCATGGGACTTTAAACATAAGCCCCACCCCTGGCAAATGGGGGTGAGTAAGGGTTAAATTACCTATCCTATGTTTGTTGTTGACATATAAGTAACATGTGTGCCAAGTTTCATGTTAATATCTTTAGCTGTTTGAAAGTTTTTGTGGAACATACATACATACACACACACACGTTGAGTTTTATATATATAGATAAAAATATAGGATAGTTATTTAACCCTAACCTATCCCCATTTGCGAGGGTCAGGGTTTTTGGGGCATGGAACATGGGGGAGTGGAACATCTTAGTTATGAGGAAAGATTAAAAAAATACATTTGTTTAGTCTCCAGAAAAAAACGTTCAAGGGGGGGGGGGGAATATGATCAACTTATTTAAGTATATAAATGGCCCATACAAAAAATATGGGGGAAAACTTTTTCAGGTAAAGCTCCCTCAAAAGACAAGGGGGCCCTCCCTCCCTCTGGAGAAATAAAGATTTAGTCTCCAGGGGCAACAATCCTCCTTTACCATGAGAACTATCTACCTCAGGAACTGGTCACATCAGGAAAAGATTAGGGCTTCAAAACAGGGTTAGATACATTGCTTGAACAAAGTTACATTAATGCTTATGCAGAAAAAATAGAATCTACCTTCATTCACCCATACCCTTTCCCTTTACCTCCTTGGTTGAACTTGCTCGACATACATCTTTTTTCAACCATACTATGTTACTCACTAAGAAGCAGCGGAGGAACATGTGGTGGCCCAGTACGGGATGGTGTTTCCCCGTACTTTTCCTGCCCTCTCAGGCAGTGTCCCTCAGTGTCCCCAGGGCCTCCTGTATTTATTTCCCCATGTAAATATGTTGTGTATTATATTATGTGTTGTATCTTTAAAAAAAATTACCATGTGATTGTTACCCAAGAGGTACTAGTGACCAGCTGACCCCAAAGATGACCTATGGGCTCCCTGCTAGTCTCCCCCATTTAAACCCTGGGGGGATCTAGCTTCTCACTCTTGTTCTTGAGGTCCAGTACAGTCAAGTTGTCTTAGAGTGTGTGTCTAGAACATTGGAGGCCTTAAGCGAAGTCCTGCAGCTACAAGTCAAGTGCTGCATCCTCAAGTCAAGTCCTGCAGTCACAAGTCAAGTGCAAAGTAAGCTAAAGTCACAGTCCTGTCAGTCAAGTCAAGTCTTCTGTCTATCCAGCGTGGCCTGCACTAAATTCTCCTGTCTACTACAAGTCCGAGCAAACCTGCGAGGTCTCTGTGTCACTGGTCACCTCCTTGGGCCCTAGCTGTACTGCATAGACTGTAACAACTGTCTACCCTCAGTAAAGCTACCATTGTCGGTAACTTGGTGTCGGTGTCTTCATTGCCCCCATGCTTAGCCCAGAATCAAGCGGCATACCTTCGAGTGGTTAAAGCTAAACCACGCCCTGGCGTCACCAACACAAGGGGTTAATACCATCTGCCCTGCACCACACACCCCGCCGCCGTTACCACAAACACATTTAGAAAAATGTGAAACATGGAAGCGGTCCGAGAAATGAAACACATATGTCTCTTGAAGAAACATTGTCAACATCTTCATCTTAGTTACTGCCATCATCCCTCAGAGCGCTAACCGTTCCATAATGAGCTAATTTCAGTTTGGGGAATGCTTTTCTAATTTGATTGCAAGAACTTCCAGTGGTTTGAAAGATGCTTTGCGAGTCAGATGATTAGTCAGGAGTATGAGAGGAGGAACGTATGTAGATTGATTCCATAATGATGCTACAGACACAAATTTGTTTTCTCTGGGTTGTTAGGGAGCCTGTAAACTGATGCTGTTTCCTTGCTGTGCTTCACTGCTCTCTGGAATATTTATCTCCTATTTCCAAACAGGGAAATTGTGTAGTCTTATTTATTCTTATCTGATGACACCATAAAATTAATCTTAACTCCTGGTGACTTTTTACTGCACCATGCTTTAACAGCTCAAATCACTTTCCCTCATTCTTCACGGTGACAACAGAACTACATATTTAGTGTTACAGCCCTAACTGTTCTGATTTAATGCAATTTATATACAGTACAGGTATAGAAGCCTATATCGACACCTTGTTAATACCATGACTGCTGCATCATATAGGCTGGATCATTATATCTGTTTTCGGGGTAGGATAGTTATACCTAATGTCTGTGAGATATTTGTGTGAAAATAGTGTTATGATGCAACAGCATCTATGCAGTAAATGAGTGTATCTCTAAAATAGTGCAATTATGTGAGAATATCTTAAAGCTTTATGAAAACTGAAGTCTTCTGCTTTCAGTGAAATTATTCATTAAATTGGGGCCAAAAAATTATTCAGATTTGTAAATTGCTTATTTTTCAAAATATTAATTATTTCAGTACTTTTCAACTGCTGTATGCTCCAGAAGAAGTTATGCAGTTGTTTCCAGCCTGATCACAGTGCTCTCTGCTGCCACCTCTGTCTGTGTTTGGAACTGTCCAGAGCAGAAGAGGTTTGCTATGGGGATTTGCTACTGCCAAGGACAATTCCTGGTAGAGACAGGGGTGTCAGCAGAGAGCACTGTGGTCAGACTGGAAAGAACTACACAACTTCCTCTGGAGCATCTAGCAGCTGAGAAGTACTGGAAGGGTCAACATTTTAAGTTGAAGTAATCAACAAATCTGTATAACTTGCTGGTACCAGTTAAATTGAAGCCACATGTTATCCTCCAGAGTACTCCGTTAACTTGCCATGAGATTCGTTTTTTTTATTTTTTTATTTAAGACTCTACATGAGATCTATGCATAGACATGGCAAAACTTTGTGTATAGACCTTGAACAGCCAAGGTGTTCCCTTCTAAAAAATATGCCATAGTGGTTTAAAGGCTTTCTATTAGTGTTATCACTGATTGCTGATTACAACAATAAATTTCAGCAACTTTATTATTAGTGGTCTCAACATAATTGTAAACATAAATATCTGTTCACCCTTAACCCATGCCCCATGCAGTGAATTACGGTGACAGAGGGGGGAAGTCTTCATTTATGGGCTACTCTCTGTGTTGGTTTAGAACAAAAATGTTGCAGTGTGTTTGCTGTGTGTGTCAAATTCATCAAATGTCAAATGGCACTTGATACATTTTTCGTATGGCTAAATCATGTAGCCAATTTAGATGCTTTTGTAGAGCTAGTGGGAGTTAGTGGGAGTTACCATTTAAAAAAGTTTTTTAAAGGTCGCAACTGATAAATAAACTCAATAAATTAAGAGGATTTTACCTTTTATTCTGATTCCGAGGTTGTTTTTTCTTGACATATTCTACATTAACATACTGGTAAATTTTTGTCGTTACTTGCATCCTTTCTTGGTGAAAAATCCCCAAATTTCACGAAAATTTTGAAAATTTAGCATTTTTCTAACTTTGAAACTTTCTGCTTGTAAGGAAAATGGACATTCCAAACATATAAAGTTGACATGTTTTTTACTTTTTGAAGACATTAGAAGGCTTCAAAGTATAGCAGCAATTTTCAAAAATTTTTATTTTTCAGGGACCAGTTGAGTTTGAAGTGGATTTGAGGGGTTTTTCTCTGTGAAATACCCCATAAGTGACCCCATTATAGAAACTGCACCCCTCAAAGTATTCAAAATGACATTCAGAAAGTTTGTTAACCCTTTAGGTGTTTCACAGGAACATCAGGAATTTTATTGTTTAAAAAGAGGCCCCTTCTTCAGTCGGTGATAATACTCTATATACCTTAGTGATAACGTGTGGAATTGTCATTCCCTAACTGTAATCAGCCTTTTCGGTGATTCATTCACAGGAATTGCGTCCCCAAGAGGTTATACATAGTTGTTAGGTCGCCCCAAAGCCTTCTTTTTTCTAAACTATATTACCCCAATTCTGCAATTCTGATAATCTTTCTGGGTACTGTAGTCCTCCCATTCCCGGATCACTCTGGTTAGCTGTCTTTGAACTCTCTCCAGCTCCACTATATCTCTCTTGTACACTGGTGCCCAGTACAGTACACAGTATTCCATGTGTGGTCTGACTAGTGATTTGTACTGTGGTAGAATTAGTTCCTTGTCGTGGGCATCTATGCACCCCATGATTTTATTTGCCTTGGCCGCAGCTGCCCGACACTGGTCACTACAGCCAAATTTACTGTTAACTAAGACTCCTAAGTCCTTTTCCACTTAAGTCGTCCCAAGTGTTCTCCCATTTAATACATAATCCCAGCCTGGATTTTTCCTCCCCATGTGCATAACCTTACATTTATCAGTGTTGAACCTCATCTGCCACTTTCCAGCCCAAACCTACAACCTATCCAGATCCATTTGTAACAGTGCACTGTCCTCTTTAGTGTTTACCACTACAGAGTTTAGTATCATCTGCAACAATTGCTACTTTACTATTCAACCCCTCTACAAGGTCATTAATGAATATATTAAATAGAAAAGGACCCAAGACTGACCCCTTTGATACCACACTAGCAACAGTCACCCAATCAGAATAAGAACCATTAATAACCACCCTCTGTTTTCTATCACTGAGCCGGTTACCTACCCACTTACACACAATGGGGGAGATTTATCAAAACCTGTCCAGAGGAAAAGTAGCCCAGTTGCCCATAGCAACCAATCAATCGCTTCTTTCATTTTGCAGAGGCCTTGTTAAAAATGAAAGCGATCTGATAGGTTGCTATGGGCAACTGGGCCACTTTTCCTCTGGACAGGTTTTGATAAATCTCCCCCAATGTCCCCAGCCCAATACTTCTCATTTTATCTACTTATCTTTTATGCAACACTGTATCAAATGCTTTGCAAAAATCCAGATATACGACATCCAACAATTCCCCCCTGGTCCAGTCTGGAGCTCACCTCCTCATAAAAGCTGACCAGGTTAGCTTGACAGAACCGATCCCTCATTAAGCCATGCTGATATGGAATCATACATTTATTTTTATCAAGTTACTCCAAAATAGCATCCCTTAGAAAACCCTCAAACAATTTACATACAACCGAGGTAAAACTAACAGGCCTATAATTCCCGTGGTCACCTTTTGACCCCTTTTTAAAAATTGGCACCACATTTGCTATGTGCCAGTCCTGGGGAACCTTACATGTCACTATAGAGTCTCTGAATATTAAAAAATAGGGGTCTGTCTATTACATTTCTTAATTCCTTTAGAACACGGGGGTGAATGCCATCTGGACCTGGTGACTTGTCTATTTAATTTTTTTTAGGCGGCACTGTACTTCTTCCTGGGTTAGACAGGTGACCTGTACTGGGGTGTTTACCTTATCTCACTGTATTTCACCTGACATTTCATTTTCCTCAGTGAATACAGTGGAGAAGAATTTGTTTAATATATTTGCTTTTCCCTGATCCCCTTCTATAATTTTTTCCTCATCATTTTTTAAACGACCTACACTTTCATTTTTGACCTTTTTGCTATTTATGTAATTAAAGGGGTACTCCGCCCCTAGACATCTTATCCCCTATCCAAAGGATAGGGGATAAGATGTCAGATCGCCAGGGTCCCGCTGCTGGGGACCCCGGGGACCGCTGCTGCAGCACCCCGCTATCATTACTGCGCAGAGCGAGATCGTTCTGCACGTAATGACGGTCAATACAGGGGCCGGAGCATCATTACGTCACGGATCCAGCCCCTCGTGACGTCATGGCCCGACCCCGTCAATACAAGTCTATGGGAGGGGGCGTGGCGGTCATCACGCCCCCTGCCATAGACTTCCATTAAGGGGACAGGCCGTGATGTCATGAGGGGCGGAGCCATGATGTCACGCTGTTCCGGCCCCTGTATCGCCCGTCATTACGCACAGAGCGAACTCGCTCTGTGCAGTAATTATGGCGGGGTGCTGCAGCAGCGATCCCCGGGTCCCCAGCAGTGGGACCGTGGCGATCTAACATCTCATCCCCTATCCTTTTGATAGGGGATAAGATGCCAGGGGCGGAGTACCCCTTTAAAGAACATTTTGGGGTTAGTTTTACTTTCTTTGGCATTGAGTCTTTCTGTCTCCCTTTTTGTAGATTTTATCTGTTTTTTACATAATTTACATTTTTCTTTATAGCTTTTTAATGCTTCCTCACTACCGTCCCGTTTTAGTAGTTTAAATGTTTTATTTTTGTCATTTATCCCTTAACATTTTTATTCATCCACATTGGCTTTCTTTTATTCCAGACACTTTTATTCCCATAAAAGAGGTATATACCTCTTACATTGAGAATGTAAAGTATTCTTAAAAGTCTCCCATTTAGTGCCAGTATTCTTGTTTTTGAGGACATTATCCCAATTCATATTGTTAAGGGCTTCTCTGAGTTGATCAAACTTTGCCCTCCTAAAGTTCAATGATTTTGTGGCCCCTTGCGAGGTTCCCTTATTGCAGAACAAGTTATAATGTATTATATTATGATCACTATTCCCTAGGTATCCTCTAGAGATGAGCGAACTTTTGAAAAATTTGATTCGGCCGAATTTTCCCCAAAAATTAGTTTTGGCTTGAATTTATTTGCGGCGTATCTACAGGGTGGGCCATTTATATGGACACACCTTAATAAAATGAGAATGGTTGGTGATATTAACTTCCTGTTTGTGGCACATTAGTATATGTGAGGGGGAAACTTTTCAAGATGGGTGGTGACCATGGTGGCCATTTTGAAGTCGGCCATTTTGAATACAACTTTTGTTTTTTCAATAGGAAGAGGGTCATGTGACACATCAAACTTATTGGGAATTTCACAAGAAAAACAATGATGTGCTTGGTTTTAACGTTACTTTATTCTTTCATGAGTAATTTACAAGTTTCTGACCACTTATAAAACGTGTTCAATGTGCTGCCCATTGTGTTGAATTGTCAATGCAACCCTCTTCTCCCACTCTTCACACACTGATAGCAACACCGCAGGAGAAATGCTAGCACAGGCTTCCAGTATCCGTAGTTTCAGGTGCTGCACATTTGATATCTTCACAGCAAAATTTCCTTCAGATGACCCCAAAGATAAAAGTCTAAGGTGGTCAGATTGGGAGACCTTGGGGGCCATTCAACTGGCCCATGACGACCAATGAACTTTCCAGGAAACTGTTCATCTAGGAATGCTCGGACCTGACACCCATAGCAAGATGGTGCACCACCAGATTATGGGTGTCAGGTCTGAGCATTCCTAGATGGACAGTTTCCTGGAAAGTGGATTGGTTGTCGTGGGCCAGTTGAATGGCCCCCGAGGTCTCCCGATCTGGCCCCCTTAGACTTTTATCTTTGGGGTCATCTGAAGGCAATTGTCTATGCTGTGAAGATACGAGATGTGTAGCACCTGAAACTACAGATATGGGATGCCTGTGCTAGCATTTCTCCTGTGGTGTTGTTATCAGTGTGTGAAGAGTGGGAGAAGAGAGTTGCATTGACAATCCAACACAATGGGCAGCACATTGAACACATTTTATAAGTGAACAGAAACTTGTAAATAACTAATGAAAGAATAATGTTACCTTAAAACCAAGCATGTCATTGTTTTTCTTGTGAAATTCCCAATAAGTTTGATGTGTCACATGACCCTCTTCCTATTGAAAAAATAAAAGTTGGATTCAAAATGGCCGACTTCAAAATGGCCGCCATTGTCACACCCATCTTGAAAAGTTTTCCCCCTCACATATTCTAATGTGCCACAAACAGGAAGTTAATATCACCAACCATTCCCCTTTTATTAAGGTGTATCCATATAAATGGCCCACCCTGTATATTAAAATGGCTATTTCTGGCCTACAGAGAGCCTTAATAGGGGTGTAGAACACTTTGCTTTTTTCTAACACGCATATGGAGTGTGCTGGGGTAGTGAAATAATACTGTTATTCAGTATGACATGCAGATTACCGGCATCACTATTAGAATCACTTCCTTAGAGTGGCACAATGAAAGAGCCTGGAGGTGGCATCAGTATGAGGAGACCATATAGTTGCTGAATGGCACAGCCTGGAGGTGTTGGCAGCATGAGGAGACCATATAGTGGCTGAATGACACAGTGTGGAGGTGTTGGCAACATGAGGAGACCATGTAGTGGCTTAATGGCACAGGGTGGAGGTGTTGGCAGCATGACGAGACCATACAGTGGCTAAATGACACAGCATGGAGCTATTGGCAGTGTGAGGAGACCATATATTGGCTGAATAACACAGTGTGGAGGTTTTGGCAGCATGAAGAGACCATATAGTGTCTAAATGACACAGCGTGGAGGTCTTGGCAGCATGAGGAGGCCATATAGTTTCTGAATGACACAGCCTGAAACTGGCAGCACCACGAGTAGACACTAGGGCTTCACAATTCCTAAGATTAAAAGATACATTTTGAAATGTAAAATGAATATTTATGGTAGCTAGTGCTACCATAAAAATGTTTAGGCCCAGGCCCAACAGCATCAGTAAACCATATATTGGCTGAATGACACAGCATGAAGGTGGCTGAATCATTAGGAGACCCTATAGTGGCTGAATGGACAGCCTAGAGGTGGCTGATGAATGAGGAGACCATATAGTGACTGAATGGCACAGCCTGAAAGTGGCTGAAGCATGAGGAGACAATATAGTGGCAGAATCGCACAGCCTGGAGGTGGCAGAAGCACGAGGAGACCATATAGTGGCTGATTGACACAGCCTGGTGGTGGCTGAAGCATGAAGAGACCATATAGTGGCTGAATGGTACAGCCTGGAGTTGTGGCAGCATGAGGAGACCATATAGTGTCTGAATGGCACAGCCTGGAGTTGGCAGAAGCATGATGAGCATAGCTTTTACTGATATTAGTAAAAAATAATAGTAATAAGGGGTACACACATAAATTGGGGGCGTAAGGAAAAAAGGGGGTACAGGTGAAACCCTATTCTAAGCGTCCCTAATCAATTCTAATCCTAATATAAGTGTGGAAATAGAAAAAGAACAATAGAGAGGGGGGTAGTACAATACAATCTTAAAATTGTGGTAGGTCTCTTTTACCAAAGAGACCTACCACAATTTTAAGATTGTATTGTACTACCCCCCTCTCTATTGTTCTTTTTCTATTTCCACACTTATATTAGGATTAGAATTGATTAGGGACGCTTAGAATAGGGTTTCACCTGTACCCCCTTTTTTCCTTACGCCCCCAATTTATGTGTGTACCCCTTATTACTATTATTTTTTACTAATATCAGTAAAAGCTATGTTTTAATCAAACTCGAATAGTGTTTAAACTAAGTGGTGTTTGAAATTCAATTCTTATCACCAAGAGTTCTTTATCATTGTAAGGTTTTGGTACCTACTATCCTTACCATAAGTTGTGTTGTTTTCAAGAAGCATGATGAGACCATATAGTGTCTGAATGGCACAGCCTGGAGTTGGCAGAAGCATGAGACCATTGAAATTTAAGATTCTAAGATCTAAGATTTTGAAATTTAAACTGAGGATATTGAAAGTGAAATTTTAACTCCCAAGTTTTAGTGTCCCAGGCCCCGGCATGTGGGTACAAAGGACCAAATTTAACAAGGTGTCACATGTCACAAGGCAGCAAAATGACGGAACCTGGAGGTGGTATCAGTGTGAGGAGACCATATAGTGGCTGAATGACTGCCTGGAGTCTGTGGCAGCATGAGGAGACCATATAGTGTCTGAATGGCCCAGCCTTGAGTTGGCTAAAGCATGAGAAGAGACCATATAGTGTCTCAATGGAACAACCTGGAGTTGGCTAAAGCATGGAGATACCATATTGTGGGGGAATGGCACAGCCTGGAGTTGGCAGAAGCATGGGGAGACCATTGAAATGTAAGATTTTGAAATTGAAATTTTAGCTAACACTCCCAAGTTTTAACCGGTACAAAATAGTACACTACTCAGATGTAGGTATGTGGTATGCACTTATGAGGGCAGAAAAATGTGCTACAGTACACTTAAAAAGTATCTGAGTACAACACCAGCCGGTAAGTACTTTTGCCTGGACTTTCACAGTATGTAGGCCCTTGACAGATTAACAAGTACAAAATAGTACATCAGGAGTTAAAAACATGAACACAAAGCACCCTCAACGTTTTGCCAAGGTTGTGGCTTTGTCAAGAGGCAAACAGGCAATGCAGCTCAAGAAACGTTGAGGGGGCTTTGTGTTCATGTTTTTAACTCCTATGTGCATTAGCCCTCCATGAGTAGCATCATCTGCAGAGATGCTCTCTAAACAAGTTCGCTATATACAAAGGTGCTAATATGTAGCAGCTAATTCAACTTATACCTATCAATTCCTCAAGGATAAGAGGGCAGTATGCACACAGCATAGTTGTTAATACAGTGTATGTTTTTCTTTTCATAATAACAATAAATACTGTACAGTGCACTTCATTTTTTGGTTTGTAAATTTAGGGATTTGTGACCACCTTCGGTGGTTTATAGTATATGATATATTGTTGCCCTCCAACCAAAGGTCTCGTTTATGTGTTGCTATAACCAAATATAGGACACAGCTTTTCGACAACAGAAAATAGGAAAAAGTTATTTTACCTTATTAAAATGTATCTGATTACCTTAAGACTTGAAAGAGCAAATGTCACTAAATCTAGGGGAAAGCCTTTTGTCTTTATACTCTAGAGTAGAAGGGAAAGTTCAATTGTAAATCCTGCAGCCTTCCTAAAGCAGATGTGTATGAGAATGTAATAATGTCCATGGTATTAGTTTTCTACTAGGTGTGTGTTATGCTGAGCGCTCCGGGTCCCTGCTCCTCCCCGAAGCGCTCGCGGCGTTTCTCTCCCTGCAGCGCCCCGGTCAGACCCGCTGACCGGGAGCGCTGCACTGACATTGCCGGCGGGGATGCGATTCGCATAGCGGGACGCGCCCGCTCGCGAATCGCATCCCAAGTCACTTACCTGTCCCGGTCCCCGGCTGTCATGCTCTGGCGCGCGCGGCTCCGCTCTCTAGGGCGCGCGCGCGCCAGCTCTCTGAGATTTAAAGGGCCAGTGCACCAATGATGGTGCCTGGCCCAATCTTCCTGATTAGTTTCCACCTGTGCACTCCCTACTTATACCTCACTTCCCCTGCACTCCCTTGCCGGATCTTGTTGCCTTGTGCCCTGAGAAAGCTACTCTGTGTTACCTCTACTGTGTTCTTGACCATCTGCTATCACCATTGACTACGAACCTAGCCGCCTGCCCCGACCTTCTGCTACGTCTGACCTTGCTCTTGTCTACTCCCTTGTACCGCGCTTATCTCAGCAGTCAGAGAGGTTGAGCCGTTGCCAGTGGATACGACCTGGTTGCTACCGCCGCTGCAAGACCATCCCGCTTTGCGGCGGGCTCTGGTGAATACCAGTAGCAACTTAGAACCGGTCCACTGACACGGTCCACGCCAATCCCTCTCTGGCACAGAGGATCCACCTCCAGCCTGCCGAAGCGTGACAGTGTGGACATACATCTCTTATGATGGTTATCACTTGACTATTCTATATAGCATGTCAGTCAACACTGAGAGGTTATCCCGGCACTCACTGAATCTGCCAAATCGTAGGTGCTTTATTCACATGGTGCAAATTTACAGAGAATTACAAAAGGACGCGTTTCGGCCTTAGCCTTACTCAGACTGACATGTCATACTTACCTCTCCACGTGCACCACGAGTGCCGACCCCCGCTACCTTTCCAACACTGAGAGGTTACACTGCTCCCTGTTAGTGTTGAGCCCGAATATTCGAAATGCAAATTTTTACCGCGAATATCGGCACATCGCAATTTCGCCAATATTTAGAATATAGTCATATGTATATTCATAATGACGAATATTCATTTTTTTATATGCAAATTTATGTGAATATTTATGCGAATATTTATGTGAGTATTGGCACTTCCAGACTGGACACTGATCCCTTCCTTCTTTTAGGTGAAAAATATAACTGCACATGCACACTATGCGAATTTCATTATGAATTTTCGCATAAAAAAAGGAACGAACAGCGAAGATTGCCAACATAGGACGAATATTCCTCCAAATATTCACAAAATATTGCGAATTTGAATATGGCCCCTGCCGTTCATCACTACTCCCTATTCCCTTCCATAAAACTTTTTCCGAACACTAGGTGCAGGCTGCGGGGGTCGTGACACCACGCCCCCTTAATGCAAGTCTATGGGAGGGGGCGTGACAGTCACCATGCCCCCTCCCATAGACTTGCATTGAGAGGGCATGGTGTAACATCACGAGGGGCGTGGCTGTGGAGGGGCGTGGACATCACAACCCCTGCAGCTCGCACCCAGCATTTGAAACAAAATGTTCCGGATGCTAGGGCAGTGGAGTACCCCTTTGACACACCGCAATATAAATAATCCAACTTAATGCTGTATTGCAGACCTTTTTTTTTTTTTATTAAATAATCTGCTGCTGGGATGGAGGAAGAAAAAAAAAACAACAAAATTTCCTAACACCTCAGCCCCCTCCCCCCCTGCAGTAGCCATTAAGCTCCATCTGGTCCCCTTATCTTCTGCAACAGTGCAAACAACATTGCAGTGTTCTCCTCTGTTATATATTACATCTAATATAATATATCCCATTCCTTGACAGGTACTATTTTAGTGAGATAATCAATGTTGCTCTTGTCAATGGTTTTATTGTTGTGGTTTATTGGTATAAAATAAAATATTATGTAAGGAGCAATGTGTGATTTTCCTGTGGTCAATCCACTTAATACATAGTTTTCTATGATTTGACATGAGTTCCACGTAGAAAGCTGTTTCAATTTTGCCACAACTTACAGAAGTTGACTTTGAATTTTTCCCCTGTCACTTACATGACCAGGACTCCCAAAAAATGTGCCATTCAATATGCCAGAGTCTTCCTATCTAGATGAGACATATATGGGCCCCCTTGAGCACCTGCATCAGCATGAAGCTGCTACCTCTGTACACCCAATAGCAATACTTCTGCTCATAACTTTACCAGCCAATACTCATCTAAAATTGTCATTCTTTCCAAGACTGGAAAAATTCTGCACGCATGTATGGGAATAATTGCATAACAAGCCAGAATGTGTTGTTCAGAGATAACAATACTATTAAGATACAAGTCATCTTGCCAGACCTAATATACTGATATTTCCTTATAGAATTTTTCCTGTCCAACCTTATCCTTTGAGAATCGAAGAATCACAATAGAATCCCATGGCTAAGTTAAAGTAGCCAATTATAATGGTAGTGCTGGATAGACAATTTCAACAGTATTTATGTTGTGCAATATAATTCTCAAAATTAACCTCATCCTAGCTTCTGGTACATTATTGCTTGATAATCACAAAGGGGTTAACTAATATGACTACGGTAGCTGAAGCCGTAGATACCCATTAACGTTGTTGGATAATTAGACTTCCATATAACTACAGCAGATTTATTTTATAATAAATACAATTAATTTGTAAAAAGGCATCTTAACGATTAACATTTATTCCATATTAATAAGCAATAACCACTTTTATGGAGGATTAAATGCTTATTTTGCAGCACTAAAATCTAACTATAGCTTCATTCTAGAAACATTGAATGTCACTTGTAAAAGGTTACGGAAGATTTTGTGTTTTAAAATATTTCCGCACCATTTAAGCCTGTCCTATTACATTCGCGCTCTTAATGTATGATGGTGCAGTACTGTTAACCATTTCATTTTTGTGATTATAGAGGATTAGTGCGCTATTATTGATTAAAAATAAGAGCTGAAATAAAAACTAAATAAATGTTGCGTGACAAATAAAATTTATTTTACACAATATTTTAGGCTGTAAAGAATTAAATCAGTCACAGTGCTAGATAATATGATCGCTTAAATTTAGCAAAACACTTTATTCTGCTTTATAATAGATTTAAGTCATAATTCATATGTTCAAACTTTATACACATTTTACTAATATCTTAGTTGAAAAATACATTTTAGTAGAACACTTTCCCTCGTAAAAATTCACTGCCCCACAGACTTTACGAAAGTTAATAATTGTATATGTCACGATTCGGCTGGCTGGAGGTGCATCCTCTGTGCCAGAGAGGGATTGGCGTCGACCGTGTTGGTGGACCGCAAAGCGGGATGGTCTTGCAGCGGCGGTAGCAACCAGGTCGTATCCACCAGCAACGGCTCAACCTCTCTGACTGCTGAAGATAAGCGCGGTACAAGGGAGTAGACAAGAGCAAGGTCGGACGTAGCAGAAGGTCAGGGCAGGCAGCAAGGATCGTAGTCAGGGGCAACGGCAGGAGGTCTGGAACACAGGCTAGGAACACACAAGGAAACGCTTTCACTGGCACAATGGCAACAAGATCCGGCGAGGGAGTGCAGGGGAAGTGAGGTATAAGTAGGGAGTGCACAGGTGAACATACTGATTAAGCCTGCTGCGCCAATAAGTGGCGCAGTGGCCCTTTAAATTGCAAAGACCCGGCGCTCGCGCGCCCTAAGGAGCGGGGCCGCGCGCGCCGGGACAAGACAGACGGGGAACGGGTCAGGTACGGGAGCCGGGATGCGCATCGCGAGCGGGTGCCTCCCGCATCGCGAATCGCATCCCGGCTGGGAGTGATATTGCAGCGCACCCGGTCAGCAGGTCTGACCGGGGCGCTGCGAATGAGAGGATGCTGCGCCCGTTCCGGGGAGGAGCGGGGACCCGGAGCGCTCGGCGTAACAGTACCCCCCCCCCCTTGGGTCTCCCCCTCTTCTTGGAGCCTGAGAACCTGAGGACAAGACTTTTGTCTAGGATGTTGTCCTCAGGTTCCCAGGATCTCTCCTCTGGGCCACAGCCTTCCCAATCCACCAAAAAAAATCTTTTCCCTCTGACAGTCTTGGAGGCCAGAATCTCCTTCACAGAGAAGACGTCAGATGAACCGGAAACAGGAGTGGGAGAAACAACTTTGGGAGAGAAGCGGTTAATGATGAGTGGTTTAAGGAGAGAGACATGGAAGGCATTGGGAATACGAAGAGAAGGAGGAGGAAGGAGTTTGTAAGAGACAGGGTTAATCTGGCACAAGACTTTGAAAGGGCCAAGATAGCGTGGTCCCAGTTTGTAACTGGGGACACGAAAGCGGACATATTTAGCGGAGAGCCATACCTTGTCTCCGGGAGCAAAAATGGGGGGAGTTCTTCTTTTCTTATCAGCAAATCTTTTCATCCGGGATGAAGCCTGTAAAAGAGAATTTTGGGTTTCTTTCCATATGGTGGAAAGATCACGAGTCACTTCATCCACAGCGGGCAAACCAGAGGGCAAGGGAGTAGGGAGGGGAGGAAGAGGGTGACGGCCGTACACCACGAAAAATGGGGATTTAGCAGAAGATTCGGAGACTCTGAAGTTGTATGAGAATTCGGCCCATGGTAGAAGATCTGCCCAGTCATCCTGGCGGGAGGAAACAAAATGCCGTAAATAGTCAGAAGGAAGACCAGGAAGAGGAATAAAATGTGCCATCTTGGAAAATCGATCAACGACCACCCAAAAACTGTGTTGCCATGGGATGAGGGCAAGTCCGTAATAAAGTCCATACCAATCTGTGACCAAGGCTGTTCAGGAACAGGCAGAGGATGAAGGAGACCAGCAGGCTTCTGGCGAGGAGTCTTATCCCGGGCACAGACAGTACAGGCCCGCACAAAATCAACAACATCAGTCTCCAGAGTCGGCCACCAATAAAAACGAGAGATGAGTTGCAAGGATTTTTTGATGCCCGCATGGCCTGCGAGGTGGGAGGAGTGTCCCCATTTGAGAATCCCGAGACGCTGTCGTGGAGAAACGAAGGTCTTCTTCCCTGGAGGAGTTTGCCTGATGGAGGCTGGAGAAGTGGAGATCAGACAGTCAGGAGGAATGATGTGTTGCGGAGAGACCTCTACTTCAGAGGCATCAGAAGAACGAGAGAGGGCATCGGCCCTAATGTTCTTGTCAGCAGGGCGAAAATGGATTTCAAAGTTAAAACGGGCAAAGAACAACGACCACCTAGCCTGGCGAGGGTTCAGTCGTTGGGCAGACTGGAGATAGGAGAGATTCTTGTGATCAGTGTATATGATAACTGGAAATTTTGATCCCTCCAGCAGGTGCCTCCATTCCTCAAGCGCCAATTTAATGGCCAGTAGTTCTCGATCACCAATGGAGTAGTTTCTCTCCGCCGGAGAGAAGGTCCTAGAAAAAAACCCACAAGTAACAGCATGCCAGGAAGAATTTTTTTGTAGAAGGACAGCTCCAGCTCCCACAGAGGAGGCATCTACCTCCAATAGAAAGGGTTTAGATGGGTCAGGTCTGGAGAGCACGGGAGCGGAAGAAAAGGCAGACTTGAGATGTTTAAATGCGTCTTCCGCTTGGGGAGACCAGGACTTAGGATTGGCATTTTTCTTGGTTAAAGCCACGATAGGGGCCACAATAGTGGAGAAGTGTGGAATGAATTGTCTGTAATAATTGGCGAACCCCAAAAAACGTTGGATAGCACGGAGTCCGGAGGGGCGTGGCCAATCTAAGACGGCAGAAAGTTTATCTGGGTCCATTTGTAGTCCCTGGCCAGAGACCAAGCATCCTAGGAAAGGAAGAGATTGACATTCAAAGAGACATTTCTCCATTTTGGCATAAAGTTGATTGTCCCGAAGTCTCTGAAGAACCATGCGGACATGCTGGCGGTGTTCTTCTAAGTTGGCAGAAAAAATCAGAATATCGTCCAGATAAACCACAACACAAGAATATAGGAGATCACGAAAAATTTCATTAACAAAGTCTTGGAAGACGGCAGGGGCGTTGCACAGGCCAAAGGGCATGACCAGATACTCAAAGTGTCCATCTCTGGTGTTAAATGCAGTCTTCCATTCGTCCCCCTCCCTGATGCGGATGAGATTATAAGCACCTCTTAAGTCCAGTTTGGTAAAGATGTGGGCGCCTTGTAGGCGATCAAAGAGTTCCGAGATAAGAGGTAAGGGGTAGAGTTTTTTTACCGTGATTTTATTAAGTCCGCGGTAATCAATGCAAGGGCGTAGGGAGCCATCTTTTTTGGACACAAAAAAAAATCCAGCTCCGGCAGGAGAGGAGGACTTGCGGATAAACCCCTTTTTTAAAATCTCCTGGATGTACTCCGACATGGCTAGAGTCTCTGGAGCAGACAGAGGATAGATTCTGCCCCGGGGTGGAGTAGTACCCGGGAGGAGGTCAATAGGACAGTCATAAGGCCTGTGAGGAGGTAAAGTCTCTGCTTGCTTTTTGCAAAAAACATCAGCATAGTCCATATAAGCCTTAGGAAGACCGGAAACCGGGGGAACCACAGGGTCACGACAGGGAGTACTGGGAACCGGTTTAAGACAGTCCCTGAGACAAGAAGTACCCCAGTTCTTGATTTCTCCTGTGGACCAATCAAGGGTTGGGGAATGGCGTTGAAGCCACGGTAATCCAAGAAGAATTTCAGAAGTGCAGTTGGAGAGGACCAAAAATTAAATTTTTTCGTGATGGGGTCCGATGCACATTAGGAGAGGTTCCGTGCGGTAACGCACGGTACAGTCCAATCTTTCATTGTTAACAGAATTGATGTAGAGGGGTCTGGCGAGACTGGTCACCGGGATGTTGAACCTGTTGATGAGAGAGGCCAAAATAAAATTTCCTGCAGATCCGGAATCCAAGAAGGCCATAGCAGAGAAGGAGAAGGTAGAAGAAGATATCCGCACAGGCACAGTAAGGCGTGGAGAAGCAGAGTTCACATCAAGAACTGTCTCACCTTTGTGCGGAGTCAGCGTACGTCTTTCCAGGCGGGGAGGACGGATAGGACAATCCTTCAAGAAGTGTTCGGTACCGGCACAGTACAGGCAAAGATTCTCCATGCGGCGTCGTGTCCTCTTTTGAGGTGTCAAGCGAGACCAGTCAACTTGCATAGCCTCCACAGCGGGAGGCACAGGAACGGATTGCAGAGGACCAGAGGAGAGAGGAGCCGGGGAGAGAAACCGCCTCGTGCGAACAAAGTCCATATCCTGGCGGAGCTTCTGACGCCTTTCGGAAAAACGCATGTCAATGCGGGTGGCAAGATGAATAAGTTCATGCAGGTTAGCAGGAATTTCTCGTGCGGCCAGCACATCTTTAATGTTGCTGGATAGGCCTTTTTTAAAGGTCGCGCAGAGGGCCTCATTATTCCAGGATAATTCGGAGGCAAGAGTACGGAATTGGATGGCGTACTCGCCAACAGAAGAATTACCCTGGACCAGGTTCAGCAGGGCAGTCTCAGCAGAAGAGGCTCGGGCAGGTTCCTCAAAGACACTTCGAATCTCCGTGAAGAAGGAGTGTACAGAGGCAGTGACAGGGTCATTGCGGTCCCAGAGCGGTGTGGCCCATGACAGAGCTTTCCCAGACAGAAGGCTGACTACGAAAGCCACCTTAGACCTTTCAGTAGGAAACTGGTCCGACATCATCTCCAAGTGCAGGGAACATTGCGAAATAAAGCCACGGCAAAACTTAGAGTCCCCATCAAATTTATCCGGCAAGGATAATCGTAGGCCGTAAGCGGCCACTCGCTGCGGAGGAGGTGCAGGAGCTGGAGGAGGAGATTGTTGCTGAAGCTGTGGTAATAGCTGCTGTAGCATCACGGTCAGTTGAGACAGCTGGTGGCCTTGTTGCGCTATCTGTTGCGACTGCTGGGCAACCACCGTGGTGAGGTCGGCGACAACTGGCAGTGGGACTTCAGCGGGATCCATGGCCGGATCTACTGTCACGATCCGGCTGGCTGGAGGTGGATCCTCTGTGCCAGAGAGGGATTGGCGTGGACCGTGTTGGTGGACCGGTTCTAAGTTGCTACTGGTATTCACCAGAGCCCGCCGCAAAGCGGGATGGTCTTGCAGCGGCGGTAGCAACCAGGTCGTATCCACCAGCAACGGCTCAACCTCTCTGACTGCTGAAGATAAGCGCGGTACAAGGAAGTAGACAAGAGCAAGGTCGGACGTAGCAGAAGGTCAGGGCAGGCAGCAACGATCGTAGTCAGGGGCAACGGCAGGAGGTCTGGAACACTGGCTAGGAACACACAAGGAAACGCTTTCACTGGCACAATGGCAACAAGATCCGGCGAGGGAGTGCAGGGGAAGTGAGGTATAAGTAGGGAGTGAACAGGTGAAAATACTGATTAAGCCTGCTGCGCCAATCAGTGGCGCAATGGCCTTTTAAATTGCAGAGACCCGGCATGCGCGCGCCCTAAGGAGCGGGGCCGCGCGCGCCGGGACAAGACAGACGGGGAACGGGTCAGGTACGGGAGCCGGGATGCGCATCACGAGCGGGCGCCTCCCGCATCGCGAATCGCATCCCGGCTGGGAGTGATATTGCAGCACACTCGGTCAGCATGTCTGACCGGGGCGCTGCGAATGAGAGGATGCTGCGAGCGCTCCGGGGAGGAGCGGGGACCTGGAGCGCTCGGCGTAACAGTATATGATTTGGTTTTGTGTTTTTTTTATACAAAAAAAGGTTCAATTGAAAAAGACTAGAGATGTGCAAGCTGAACCCCTAGCACCAGAGCTTAGTCAGAACTTTGATAAATGTTTGGTTCAGCTAGAACACAAAATTCAGGTGGTTTGGTTCTGCAGAACCTGCTTAATAGGAGGAGAAGGAGGAAGGATCACATGGCCTCAGGGAATCCAAAAATGCCTTTCAAACATCTCTCCCAGGAAATCAGGAGACAGTATACGGGGTGATGTCAAAGCCACTATAAAAGCCTATGCTCATAGCTTTAGCAGCCATTTTACAGATAGCAGGTTTTAGGTGAAGATCTCTGTAAGGGACACTAAGCAGGGAAAAACACAGATAAAGAAGTAAATACATAATACTTAAATAAAATAAAATAAATAAACTTAAATAAAGCAGCACTACAGAGAGTGTTCTGTATCTGTTCTGTCAGAGAAAAATCAGTTTTAACCCCTTAACCCTTTAAGGGCCAGGCCATTTTTCACTGTAGGACCAGATCGTTTTTTGCACATCTGACCACTTTCACTTTAAGCATTAATAACTCTGGGATGCTTTTACCTTTCATTCTGATTCTGAGACAGTTTTTTCGTGACATATTCTACTTTATGCTAGTGGTAAAATTTTGTCGATACTTGCATCATTTCTTGGTGAAAAATTCCAAAATTTGATGAAAAAATTGAAAATTTAGCATTTTTCTAACTTTGAAGCTCTCTGCTTGTAAGGAAAATAGACATTCCAAATAAATTATATATTGATTCGCAAATACAATATGTCTACTTTATGTTTGCATCATAAAGTTGACATGTTTTTACTTTTGGAAGACATCAGAGGGCATCAAAGTTCAGCAGCAATTTTCCAATTTTTCCCAAAATTTTCAAAATCACAATTTTTCATGGACCAGTTCAGGTTTGAAGTGGATTTGAAGGGCTTTTTTTTAATTAGAAATACCCCATAAATGACCCCATTATAAAAACTGCACCCCTTAAAGTATTCAAAATGACATTCAGTAAGTATGTTAACCCTTTAGATGTTTCACAGGAATAGCAGCAAAGTGAAGGAGAAAATTGAAAATCTTCATTTTTTACACTCGCATGTTCTTGACCCAGTTTTTGAATTTTTACAAGGGGTAAGAGGAGAAAAATCTTCTCAAAATTTGTAACCCAATTTCTCGTGAGTAAGGAAATACCTTATATGTGTATGTCAAGTGTTCGGTGGCCGCAGTAGAGGGCTCAGAAGGGAAGGAGCGACAGTGGCATTTTGGAGAGTGAGTGCCAGAACAGCAGAAAAAACCCCACATGGCATACCATTTTGGAAACGACACCCCTCAAGGCACGTAACAAGTGGTCCAGTGAGCCTTAATACCCCACAGGTGTTTGACGACTTTTAGTTAAAGTCGGATGTGTAAATGAAAAAAAAAATGTGCAGATTTTTTCCCAAATTTACCATTTTTATAAAGGGTAATGGGAGAAAATGCCCCGCAAAATGTGTAACCTTATCTCTTCTGAGTATGGAAATACCCCATGTTAGGACATAAAATGCTCTGCAGGCGAACTACAATGCTCAGAAGAGAAGGAGTCACATTTGGCTTTTGGAAAGCAAATTTTGCTGAAATGTTTTTTTTGGGGGGGCATGTCACATTTAGGAAGCCCCTATGGTGCCAGAACAGCAAAAATATCCACATGGCATACTATTTTGGAAACTACACCCCTCAAGGAACGTAACAAGGGGTACAGTGAGCCTTAACACCTCACAGGTATTTCACGACTTTTTGTTAAAGTTGGATGTGTAAATGAAAAAAAAAATCACTAAAATGCAGTTTTTTCCCAAAATGTTACATTTTTAAAAGGGGTAATAGGAGAAAATTACCCCCAACATTTGTAACCCCATTTCTTCTGAGTATGGAAATACCCCATGTGTGGACGTCAAGTGCTCTGCGGTCGAACTACAATGCTCAGAAGAGGAGGAGCTCCATTGAGCTTTTGAAGAGTGAATTTGTTTGTAATGGAAGTCAGGGGCCATGTGCGTTTACAAAGCCCCCTGTGGTGCCAGAACTGTGGACCCCCCCACATGTGACCCTATTTTGGAAACTATACGCCTCACAGAATTTAATAAGGGGTGCAATGAACATTTACACCCCACTGGCATTTGACAGATCTTTGGAACAGTGGGCTACGCAAATGAAAAATTTAATTTTTCATTTTTACAGACCACTGTTCCAAAAATCTGTCAGACACCTGTGGGGCGTAAATGCTCACTGTACCCCTTATTACAGTACATGAGGGGTTTAGTTTCCAAAATGGGGTCACATGTTGGGGGGTCCATTGTACTGGCACTATGGGGGCTTTGTAAACACACGTGGCCTTCAATTCCGGACACATTTTC
Source organism: Hyla sarda (assembly GCF_029499605.1). Taxonomy (NCBI): domain Eukaryota; kingdom Metazoa; phylum Chordata; class Amphibia; order Anura; family Hylidae; genus Hyla; species Hyla sarda. The sequence continues at coordinate 448,267,368 of NC_079189.1, forward strand.
TCTTCAAAATCCCAATGGCGCTCCTTCTCTTCTTAGAATTGTATTGCGCCAGCAGAGCACTTTACATCCACATATGAGGTATGTTCTTACGCAGAAGAAATGGGGTTACAAATTTTGGGGGGATTTTTCCCTATTTTCCCATCCCTATTTTCCCATTCCCATTTTTTTTATTTTCCTCTCCAACTTTAACGAAAATTTGTCAAACACCTGTGGGCTGTTATGGCTCACTATACCCCTTGTTACATTCCGTGAGGGGTGTAGTTTCCAAAATGGGGTCACATGTCAGTATTTATTTATTTGTGTTTTTGTCAGAACCGCTGTAAAATTTGCCACCCCTGTGCAAATCACCAATTTAGGCCTCAAATGTACATAGTGCGCTCTCACTCCTGAGCCTTGTTATGCGTCCGCAGATCATTTTACACCCACATATGGGGTATTTCCGTACTCAGGATAAATTGCGTTACAAATTTTGGGGGTCTTGTTTTCCTTTTACCTCTTGTGAAAATAAAAAGTAAAGGGCAACACCAGCATGTTAGTGTAAAACATTTTTTTTACACTAACAGGCTGGTGTAGACCCCAACTTTGCCTTTTCATAAGGGGTAAAAGGAGGGGGAAAAAAAATTATAGTGTAATTTCTTCCGAGTAAGGAAATATCCCATATGTGGTCCTAAACTGTTTGTTGAAATACGACAGGGCTCTGAAGTGAGAGAGCGCAATGCTCATTTGAGGACTAAATTAGGGATTGCATAGGGGTGGACATAGGGGTATTCTACGCCAGTGATTCCCCAAAAGGGAGCCTCCAGCTGTTGCTAAACTCCCAGCATGCCTGGACAATCAGTGGCTGTCCAAAAATGCTGGGAGTTGTTGTTTTGCAACAGCTGGAGGCTCCGTTTTGGAAACAAAGCCGTACAAGACGTTTTTAATTTTTATTGGGGGGGGGGCAGTGTAAGTGGTGTACATGTAGTGTTTTACCGTTTATTTTGTGTTAGTGTAGTGTAGTGTTTTCAGGCAGAGGTTTACAGTGAGTTCCCTGCTAGGAGTTTGCACTGCGGTGAAAAATTTGCCGCAGCTCATACTTAACCCCTTAAGGACGCAGGACGTAAATGTACGTCCTGGTGAGGTGGTACTTAACGCACCAGGACGTACATTTACGTCCTAAGCATAACCGCGGGCATCGGAGCGATGCCCGTGTCATGCGCGGCTGATCCCGGCTGCTGATCGCAGCCAGGGACCCGCCGGCAATGGCCGACGCCCGTGATCTCACGGGCGTCCGCCATTAACCCCTCAGGTGCCGGGATCAATACAGATCCTGGCATCTGCGGCGGTTCGCGATTTAAATGAACGATCGGATCGCCCGCAGCGCTGCTGCGGGGATCCGATCATTCATAACGCCGCACGGAGGTCCCCTCACCTTCCTCCGTGCGGCTCCCGGCGTCTCCTGCTCTGGTCTGTGATCGAGCAGACCAGAGCAGGAGATGACCGATAATACTGATCTGTTCTATGTCCTATACATAGAACAGATCAGTATTAGCAATCATGGTATTGCTATGAATAGTCCCCTATGGGGACTATTCAAGTGTAAAAAAAATGTAAAAAAATGTAAAAGTAAAAGTAAAAAAAAAGTGAAAAATCCCCTCCCCCAATAAAAAAGTAAAACGTCCGTTTTTTCCTATTTTACCCCCAAAAAGCGTAAAAAACATTTTTTATAGACATATTTGGTATCGCCGCGTGCGTAAATGTCCGAACTATTAAAATAAAATGTTAATGATCCCGTACGGTGAACGGCGTGAACGAAAAAAAATAAAAAAAAGTCCAAAATTCCTACTTTTTTAATACATTTTATTTAAAAAAAAATTATAAAAAATTTATTAAAAGTTTTTTATATGCAAATGTGGTATCAAAAAAAGTACAGATCATGGCGCAAAAAATGAGCCCCCATACCGCCACTTATACGGAAAAATAAAAAAGTTAGAGGTCATCAAAATAAAGGGATTATAAACGTACTAATTTGGTTAAAAAGTTTGTGATTTTTTTTAAGCGCAACAATAATATAAAAGTATATAATAATGGGTATCATTTTAATCGTATTGACCCTCAGAATAAAGAACACACGTCACTTTTACCATAAATTGTACGGCGTGAAAAAAAAACCTTCCAAAATTAGCAAAATTGCGTTTTTCGTTTTAATTTCCCCACAAAAATAGTGTTTTTTGGTTGCGCCATACATTTTATGATATAATGAGTGATGTCATTACAAAGGACAACTGGTCGCGCAAAAAACAAGCCCTCATACTAGTCTGTGGATGAAAACATAAAAGAGTTATGATTTTTAGAAGGCGAGGAGGAAAAAATGAAAACGTAAAAATTTAATTGTCTGAGTCCTTAAGGCCAAAATGGGCTGAGTCCTTAAGGGGTTAAAGCAGAAAACTTACTGTAAGCCCGCCCATATGAATGTACCCTGTACATTCACATGGGGGGGCAAACCTTCCACCAGTTTCAAAACTACAACTCCCAGCATGTACTGACAGACCGTGGATGCTGGGAGTTGTACTTTTGCAACAGCTGGAGGCACACTGGTTGGAAAACTTTCAGTTAGGTTCTGTTATCCAACTAAGTATTTTCCAAAAAGTGTGCCTACAGCTGTTGCAAAACTACAACTCCCAGCATGTACTGATCGCCAAAGGGCATGCTGGGAGATCTAGTTATGCAACAGCTGGAGGGATAGCAACTACAACTCCCAGCATGCTGGGATTTGCAGTTTTTCAACATCTGTAGAGCTACAGTATAGAGACCACTGCAAACTGTGGCCCTTCAGATGTTGCAAAACTACAAATCCCAGCATGCCCAGACAGTAAACAGTTGTGTGGGCATGCTAGGAGTTGTAGTTTTGCAAGATCTGGAGGGCTATAGTTCAGAGACTACCATATAGTTTCCTCAAACTGTAGCCCTCCAGCTGTTGCAAAACTACAACTCCCAGCATGCCCAAACAGCTGTTTTGGCATGCTGGGAGTTGTAGTTTTGCAACATCTGGAGTGCTACAGTATAGAGACCACTGTATACTGGTCTCAGACTGTAGCCCTCCAGATGTTGTTAGGCAACTTACCGGCTTCCGTCGGATCCAGGGAGCCTGCTGCACGACATCACCGCCCGCCGATCTCTGACACCGATCGTCGCCCGCAGCCTCGCATGCAGGGTAAGTGGACTCTGGCGCCGGTCCCCTCGGTTCCCCATTCTGCCCCGCCTATTGTAGGTGGGCAGAACGGGGAAAACGGAAGTGAACCCCCCCGCCCCCGATCTGCAATTGGTGGTCACGTTTAGACCACCAATAGCAGGGATAGGAGGGGTGGCCACCCATGCCACCTCACTCCTATCCCTTCAGGGGGATCGTGGGTGTCTTGGACAACCGCGATCCCCCTTATATTCCGGGTCACCGGGTCACCATAGACCCGTAATGACCCGGAATCGCGCAAATCGCAAGTGTGAATTCACTTGCGATTTGCGCCGATCGCCGATATGGGGGGGTCTGATGACACCCCCATGGCATTTGCACGGGGTGACTGCTGATCAATATCAGCAGTCATCCCGGTCCGTTCCCTGCCCAGCGCATGGTGGGGAATAAAATTCCCACGGGCATACAGGTACGCCCTTGGTCCTTAAGTACCAGGGAGCAAAGGCATACCTGTACGCCCTTGGTCCTTAAGGGGTTAAGGAGGCAGCTCATTTTCACCTTTAGGACGCAGGCCTTTTTTTCAAATCTGACCACTGTCACTATAAGCATTAATAACTCTAGTATGCTTTTTCTTTTCATTCTGATTCCGAGTTTTTTTTTTTTTTTTTTTGTGACATATTCTACTTTATGTTAGTGGTAAAATGTTGTCGATACTTGCATCATTTCTTGGTGAAAAATTCCAAAATTTGATAAAAATATGACAAATAAAATATGACAAAAAATTTGACAAATAAATTATATATTGATTCACATATACAACATGTCTACTTTATGTTTGCATCATAAAGTTGACATGTTTTTACTTTTGGAAGACATCAGAGGGCTTCAAAGTATAGCATCAATTTTCCAATTTTTAAAAACATTTTCATAATCTAATTTTTCAGTGACCAGTTCAGTTTTGAAGTGGATTTGAGGGGCCTTCATATTAGAAATACCCCTCAAATGACCCCATTTTAAAAACTGCACCCCTCAAAGTATTCAAAATGACATTCAGTAAGTGTGTTAACCCTTTAGGTGTTTCACAGGAATAGCAGCAAAGTGAACGAGACAATTCTAAATCTTAATCTTTTACACTCCCATGTTCTACTAGACTAGTTTTTTTTATTTTTACCTGGGGTAAAAGGAGAAAAATCTTCCTAAAATTTGTAACCCAATTTCTCTTGAGTAAGGAAATATCTCATATGTGTATGTCAAGTGTTCGGCTCAGAAGGGAAGGAGCGAAAATGGGATTTTGAAGAGTGAGTTTTTCTAAAATGGTTTTTGGGGGGCATGTCACATTTTAGAAGCCCCTATGGTGCCAGAACCGCAAGAAAACCGCAACATGGCAAACTATTTTGGAAACTAAACCACTCAGGGACTGTAACAAGGGGTTCAGTGTGCCTTAACACCTCACAGGTGTTTGACGACTTTTCATTAAAGTTGGATGTGTAAATGATTTTTTTTTCTCACAAAAATGCAGTAATAGGAGAAAATGTCCCCAAAATTTGTAACCCCATCTCTTCTGAGAATGGAAATACCCCATGTGTGGACTTAAAGTGCACTGCGGGCGAACTACAATGCTCAGAAGAGAATAAGTCACATTTGGCTTTTGGAAAGCAAATTTTGCTGAAATGGTTTTTGGGGGCATGTCGCATTTAGGAAGCCCCTATGGTGCCAGAAAAGCACAAAAAAAACCTAATGGCATACAATTTGGAAACTACACCCCTCAAGGAACGTAACAAGGGGAACAGTGAGCCTTAACAGGTATTTGACGACTTTTAGTTAAAATTTGATGTGTAAATTTATTTATTTCCTTCACAAAAATGCTGGTTTTCCCCCAAATTTTACATTTCTACAAGGGGTAATAGGAGAGTATGGAAACACTACAATGCTCAGGGGCCATGTGCGTTTACAAAGCCCCCCCCCCCCCCCCCCGTGGCGCAAGAACAGTGGAAACCCCCCACATGTGACCCCATTTTGGAAAATACACCCCTCACAGAATTTAACCCCCTAAGGACCAGGCCATTTTACACCTCAGAGGGCTCAGAAGTGAAGGAGCGACAAGGGGATTTTGGAGGGTACATTTTTCTGAAATGGTTTTTGGGGGGCATGTTGCATTTAGGAAGCCCTTATGGTGCCAGAACAGCAAAAAAAAACACATGGCATACCATTTTGGAAACTAGACCCCTTGAGGAAAGTAATAAGGAATAAAGTGAGCCTTAATACCCCACAGTGGTTTCACGACTTTTGCATATGTAAAAAAAAAAAAAATCACATTTTTGCAAGGGTTAATAGCAGAAAATAGAACGTACGTCCAGCACCAGGATGCGGTAAAAACGGGTACTTTATTAGTAGAAGACAGGTTACATTGCACGAACACCTTTGACGCGTTTCGCGCTGTTGCGCTTAGTCATAGAGTAACTATTCACAAGTAAGAACACATATATATATACTAAAATAATTGACCATCCCCTTAGTGATGTCACAGACAGAAACAAAAACTGTATTGGACCTGGGAGAAACCCAAATCCCGTCACAGATTTACACCGGCTTATACGGTATATTTATATTCTTAAAAAATAAACACAATCAAAATAACTCATACAAAATGTTCCAATATTGCACATAGTCAATTTTCTTGTTGAGAAAAAAAAAATTAAAAATAATAATAAAAAAAAAATAAAAAAAAAATAAAAAAATAAAAAAAAAAAAAAAATATATATATATATATATATATATATATATATATATATATATATATATATATATATATATATACGCATACACAGATGTGCATATTGCAGGACCAAAAAACGCACCCAAACATGGGTGTAGTCTAAATTGTATTCTATATCTGAAAGTGAAGAGCACATGCAAGTTCAACTGATGTACTTTATTTCATTACTATGATCGGTAACACTTTTGTTTTAATCTTTGCATATCACATGATCTTCACTTTTCAGATATGTGTTTTATAAATAATTATTTAATAATACATCATATGTTTGTTATTAATTCTATATCTATAGATATTCATTGTGCTACAAATTACAGACTAATAAAAAATGCATTCTCCATTTATAAGAACAAAGTCGCGGCAAAGCCGCATTGGACATAAATGCAGTTTGAAATCTGTTCTGTGTTTAGATATGGAGGATGTGAGCATGCACACACTAACATAGTTTTACTTTTAGTTATTATTATTTGAATTATTTGTATTATTTATTCTACTTGTATTTTGTTTGTGCATGATCATACAGGGTTCACCTCTAGGATATATAGCTATATTATGGTTAGTTATACATTTATTTATTTATTTAATTAAATATGCAAGATGTTATTTATTGCATATAAGGATGTTCGCCCGATCCACCAGAGGTAGGAACTAATATGTGACTATAAGGTCCAGTCTATGATTTAGACCGTGAGGGTATCTGGTGTTCAGGACGGACATCCAATATGTCTCTCTATTCAGTAATTTTCTCCGTAAATCTCCCCCTCTAATGTCTCCTTTCACTTTTTCGATGCCAATGACTGAGAGGTAATTGACCTCTCCCCCATGTTCATCTCTGAAGTGTTTGCTTAGGGCAGAGATGTTATATTTATCTGTACTGGCATCTGAGATATGTCTTCTAATTCTCTCTTTTAAATGATTGCCCGTGCAGCCCACCTATTGCTTTTTGCATACAATGCAAGCTGCAAGATATACCACCAAAGATGTATTACAATTTATAAATGTTTTAATAGTGTATCTTTTACTTGTTACATAGGACTCAAAGTCTTTTTCTACTTTCATGTGCATACAAGTAACACACCTCTGGTGGCCACATCTCCAATTCCCCACACTGTCTAACCAGGTATTGGTTGCCCTTTTTTCTGGTTTACTGCAAAAAAGACTGGGAGATAGTTTAGCTCCTAATGACAGCCCCCTCCTGGATACCACATTGATGCCATTCGTTATAACACTTCTTAGAAGTGGATCCACTTCCAGAACTGGTAAGTATTTGTTCACTATCTGTCTGATACCTGCAAACTGCCTACTGTAAGCAGTAATGAAAATTGGTTTGCGTTTCGTTTTTTTACTTCTGTTTTTTCTCCTGCTCTCCATGATAAGATCTTTTCTATCTATTCTATCCACCCTTTTTATAGCTGTTTCTATGTCTTTTACATCCTATTCTCTCTCAAGGAAGCGTTTTTGCCAATCTTCTCTTTCTCGAATCTGTCTGGATCTGAACAGTTTTGCTTAATGCGACAAAGTTCTCAGAAGGGGATATTTCTCACCACATGACGGGGATGGCAAGATGCAGCCAAAAGCACTGAATTGTTTGCCGTCTCTTTCCTATACGGGCTAACTTCAAAACCTTCTCCCCGGCACGTGATGGAGACATCCAAAAAATCTCTGTCAAAATGGAATGTGAACCTCAAGTTGAAAGTATTCTCATTGATGTATTCCATAAATGACAAGAATTCCTGTTCCGTCCCTCTCCACACCAGCAGCAGGTCGTCAATAAAATGACCCGCCCACTGGATATTGGAGGAGAACGGATTTGTAGCAGAAAATACCCCCCAAAATTTGTAACCCCATCTCTTCTGAGTATAGAGGTACCCCATAAGTTGACCTGAAGTGCACTATGGGCGAACTACAATGCTCAGAAGAGAAGGAGTCACATTTGGCTTTTTGAGAGCAAATTTTGGTTGGGGGGCATGTCGCATTTAGGAAGCCCCTATGGCGCCGAGCACTTTACATCCACATTTGGGGTATTTTCTTATCCGAAGAAATGGGGTTACAAATTTTGGGGGGCTTTTTTCCTATTTTTCCTTGTGAAAATGAAAAATTTAGGCTAACACCAGCATTTTAGTGAAAATAAATATTTTTTTTCATTTTCCAATCCAACTTTAACGAAAATTTGTCAAACACCTGTGGGGTGTTAAGGCTCACTATACCCCTTGTTACATTCCGTGAGCGGTGTAGTTTCCAAAATGGGGTCACATGTGGGTATTTTTTTTTTTGCGTTTATGTCAGAACCACTGTAAAATTAGCCACCCCTGTGCAAAATACCAATTTAGGCTTCAAATGTACATAGTGCGCTCTCACTCTTGAGCCTTGTTATGCGCCCGCAGATCATTTTACGCCCACATCTGGGGTATTTCCGTACTCAGGAGAAATTGCGTTACAAATTTTGGGGGTCTTTTTTTCCTTTTACCTCTCGTGAAAATAAAAAGTAAAGGGCAACACCAGAATGTTAGTGTAAAAAAAAATTTTTTTTCTACACTAACAGGCTAGTGTAGACCCCAACTTTTCCTTTTCATAAGGGGTAAAAGGAGAAAAAGCCCCTCAAAATGTATAGTGTCATTTCTCCCGAGTACGGAGATACCCCATATGGGGCCCTAAACTGTTTCCTTGAAATACGACAGGGCTCCAAAGTGCGAGAGCGCCATGCGCATTTGAGGACTAAATTAGGGATTGCATAGGGGTGGACATAGGGGTATTCTATGCCAGTGATTCCTAAACAGGGTGCCTCCAGCTGTTGCTAAACTCCCAGCATGCCTGGACAGTCAGTGGCCGTCCAGAAATGCTGGGAGTTGTTGTTTTGCAACAGCTGGCGGCTCCGTTTTGGAAACACTGCCATACAATACGTTTTTAATTTTTATTGGGGGGGGGGGGAGCAGTGTAAGGGGGTGTATATGTTGTGTTTTACCCTTTATTTTGTGTTAGTGTAGTGTAGTGTTTTTAGGGTACATTCACACTGGCGGAGGTTTACAGTTAGTTCCCTGCTAGGAGTTTGCGCTGCGGTGAAAAATTTGCCGCAGCTCATACTTGAAGCAGAAAACTTACTGTAAGTCTGCCCGTGTGAATGTACCCTGTACGTTCACATGGGGGGGGGGGGGCAAACCTCCAGCAGTTTCAAAACTACAACTCCCAGCATGTACTGACAGACCATGCAGGCTGGGAGTTGTACTTTTGCAACAGCTGGAGGCACACTGGTTGGAAAACCTTCAGTTAGGTTCTGTTATCTAACTCAATATTTTCCAACCAGTGTGCCTCCCGCTGTTGTAAAACTACAACTCCCAGCATGTACTGATCGCCGAAGGACATGCTGGGAGATGTAGTTATGCAACAGCTGGAGGGATCACAACTACAACTCCCAGCATGCTGGGATTTGCAGTTTTGCAACATCTGGAGAGCTACAGTATAGAGAGCACTGCAAACTGTGGACCTCCAGATGCTGCAAAACTACAAATCCCAGCTTGCCCAGACAGCAAACAGTTGTGTGGGCATGCTAGGAGTTGTAGTTTTGCAAGATCTAGAGGGCTATAGTTCAGAGACTACCATATAGTGGTTATATTTTTCATTTTCACGGACCACTGTTCAAAAAAATCTGTCAGACACCTGTGGGGCGTAAATGCTCATTGTACTCCTTATTAAATTCCGTGATGGGTGTAGTTTCCAAAATGGGGTCACATGTGGCCCCCCTGGTCCATTGTTCTGGCACTATGGGGGCTTCAATTCCAGACAAATTTTCTCTTCAAAATCCCAGTGGTGCTCCCTCTCTCCTGAGCATTGTATTGCACCAGCAGAGCACTTTACATCCACTTATGAGGTATGTTCTTATTCAGAAGAAATGGGGTTACACATTCCTGTCTGGGCATGCTGGGAGTTGTAGTTTTTCAACAGCTGGAGGCACACAACTACAACTGCTATCATGCCCAGACAGCCGTTGCAGCCGAGCATGCTGGGAGTTGTAGTTTTGCAACATCTGGAGGACTACAGTTTGGAGAACACTGTGTAGTGATCTCCAACAGGCATTGGCTGTCTGGGCATGCTGGGAGTTATAGTTTTGCAACATCTGGAGGATCACAGTTGTAAAACTACAACTCCCAGCATGCCCACATTGCTTCCTAACTTTTCACAAAACCTGTTGCTGTTCCCAAAAAGGGAGCGTGTTAGGGACCGACCAGGGGACAGGGAGAGTGAGAAGGTGGCCTTTGTCATTAGTCTACTGTTTGGAAAAGCTCTGGCCTGGGCTACACCCCTTTAGGATCGAGGTGATCCGGTATCTTCCAATTTGTTGGCTTTTCTGGCAGAATTTCACAGTGTCTTTGAGGAACCCGCACGTGCCTCTTCTGCTGAGATGGCGTTGCAGAACCTCTGTCAAGGGAATTCTTCCGTTGGTGATAATGCAGTTAAATTCCGCACTCTAGCCTCTGAACTTGCATGGAATGATGAGGTCTTTTGTGCCACATTTTAAAAAGGACTGTAAAGCAGGATTAAAGATGCCCTCGCAACACGTGATCCTCCATCTTCTTTGACTGAACTTATCCACTTGGCCACATGCATTGACATGCGTTTTGCTGAGAGACAGGAGGAACTGCGCTTAGAGAGGGAACCTGCCCGAACAGGGAGATATCCTCACCTGGCACCCATCTTTCAACGTCTACCTCTTCAGTTTCCTGCGCCTCTTGCAATAGAGGCTATGCAAGTGGATGGTTCTCAATTTACACAACAGGAGAGGTCACGACGACGCAGTGAGAATTTGTGCTTGTATTGTGCTAGCCCAGAGCACTTCCTCAAGGAATGTGCAGCTCACCCACAGCTTCCAGGAAATGCTTGCACCTAGGGTTTGTGGGAGAGGTGCCCCTTGGTGTGAATACTATCTCTTCATGTTTAACTATTTCTGTATGAGTCTTCATTTTAGAAAAGTCTTCCTTCAGCGCTACAGCATTTTTGGATTCTGGATCAACAGGTGACTTTATTGATGCTTCTTTGGTCTACAAGTATCATCTTCCTCTTACTCGGCTTGCCAAGCCCTTGTTCATCTCCTCTGTTAATGGACAAAATCTGGACTGGATGGTTCACTTCCGTACAGAATCTCTCGTCATACAAATGGGAGTAGTGCATGAAGAAAATATTGAATTCTATGTTCTGCCACACTGTACTTCAGAGATTCTTCTTGGCCTTCCTTGGCTGCAACGCCATTCTCCGCAACTGGATTGGAGAACTGGTGAAATGATTTGCTGGGGACAATCCTGTCAAAATCTTTGTCTCCAACCAGTTCAGTCTAAAGTTGTTTCTCGTCCTCCTCCTTTACCTGGCCTGCTGCCACCTTACCAAGATTTTTCTGATGTATTCTGCAACAAACAGGCTGAGTCTCTGCCTCCACATCGTCCTTATGACTGCCCTATAGATCTTCTGCCTGGTACCACTTCACCTCGTGGAAGGATACACCCATAATCTGTTCCTGAGACCAAAGCCATGGCTGAAAATATCCAGGATAATCTCCAAAAGGGATTAATCCGTAAATCCTCTTCTCCTGCTGGAGCAGGTTTCTTCTTTGCAAAGAAGAAGGATGGCTCACTCCTTCCTTGCATTGACTACAGGGGACTTAACAAAATCATGGTCGAGAATAATTACCCTCTACCTCTTATCACAGAACTTTTTGACCGTCTACGTGGTGCCAAGGTCTTCTCCAAGTTGGGCTTACATTTAGCGCATAACCTCATTTGTATCTGCAATGCTCCAGCCATTTTTCAAGAGTTTGTTAATGATATCTGCCGTGATCTTCTCTACACCTGTGTTGATGTATACCTAGATGACATCCTGATCTTCTCTTCCAACTTAGAGGAGCATCATACTCATGTTCATCTGGTTCTTCAGTGACTACGGAAGAATCATCTCTACTCCAAACTGGAGAAATATCTGTTTGAGAAGTCTAGTGTTGGCTACATTGTCTCTCATCGGAGCCTACGGATGGATGGATGGATCCAGATAAATTGTCTGCAGTGTTGAATTGGCCTCATCCTTCCGGCCTACGTGCTGTTCAATGTTTTCTGGGATTCGCTAACTATTATCATCAATTTGTTACACATTTTTCGTCCTTAGTTGCTGCCATTGTGGCTCTCACTAAGAAAGCTTCTAATCCTAAATCTTGGCCTCAAGAGGCTGAAAAGACTTTCTCCCCTTTAAAATCTGAGTTTGCCTCTGCTCCCGTGCTTACAAGACCTGATCCGGAGAGGCCCTTTGCTTTGGAGGTTGATGCCTCATCTTTTGGAGCGGGTGCTTTCTTACTCAGAAAATCGCCAAGGGAAAGACTGTAACTTGTGGGTTCTTCTCCAAGACCTTCTCTCCTGCTGAGAGGAATTACTGCATTGGAGATTGTGAACTCCTCGCTATCAAGCTTGCATTGGAGGAATGGCGACATTTATTGGAAGGTTCTTCTCATCTACTCCGACCATAAGAATCTTCTATACCTTCAGTCTGCTCAGCGTTTGAACCTACACCAGGCAAGGTGGTCGCTGTTCTTTTCTAGGTTCAACTTCTTCATCCATTTCCGTCCAGAAGATAAGAACATCAGAGCAGATGCTCTCTCCAGGTTCTCTGATGTCCTTAGTTTGGACTCCATGCCTAGGCATATTATTCCTCCTGACTTTTTTATTCCTGCCGCTCCTTCCGTAATTGCTCCGGGAAAATCCTTTGTGACAGCCAGATTGAGACGCAAGGTACTGAAATGGGTTTATTCTTCCTTGACAGCAGGACATCCTGGAATACGCAAGACTCTACTTCTAATCTCCCGGCACTACTGGTGGCCCCATCTTGAACGTGATGTTTCTGATTTTGTTCGTTCCTGTGAAACTTGTGCCTGTGACAAAACTCCTCAACAGAGACCTGCTGGACTCTTACAGCCTTTACCCATTCCGCAGACTCCCTGGTCCCATATCGCCATGGATTTCATCACCAATTTGCCACTATCTCATAATAACACTGTGATTTGGGTCTTTGTAGATCGGTTTTCCAAGATGGCTCATTTCATTCCTCTACCAGGTCTTCCTTCTGCTCCACAGCTGGCGAAAATACTTCTTGCTGCATGTCTTTCATTTACATGGTCTTCTTCAGCATATCGTTTTGGATCGTGGTGTGCAGTTTGTCTCTAAGTTCTGGTGAGCCCTTTGTAACCGTCTAGACATCAATCTGGACTTCTCCTTGGCCTAGCACCCTCAGTCCAACGGTCAGGAGGAGAGGGTTAATCAAATTCTTGAGACTTATCTTCAGCATTTTGTTTTAGCTGGCCAAGACAATTGGGTCGACCTTCTCCACATGGCTGAATTCTCATATAATCATAAGGATTCCGAGTCCGCAAGGTCGTCTCCCTTTTTTGTTGTCTACGGACTCCATCTCTGTTCTCCTCTTCCTCTCCCAGTTTCCTCCGGTGTGCCTGCTGTTGATGAGCTGGTCCATGACTTCTCCACCATCTGGCAACAGACCCTACAGTCGTTATCCAAGGCTTCTTCATGCATGAAGAAGCAAGCTGATAAAAGTAGAAAACCTCCTCCGTCCTTCTCTCCTGGTGACATAGTGTGGCTTTCATCCAAGTACATCCACTTTAATATCCCATGTTACAAGCTCGGTCTTCGCTACCTTGGGCTCTTCCAGATTCTACAAAAAATTGTATCCTGTTTCCTACAAACTCCGTCTATATGCTACGTTACCAATTCCCAATTCCTTCCACATATCACTAAAAGCCTCTTGTCCTAAACCAGTTTTCTCAAAAGAATCTTGTCCCCACACCTGCTCTTCTGACGTCTACAAAGTTAAACAGATTATTGCCACTAAAGCTGTGAGAGGTAAAAAAAAATTCTAGTCGACTGGGAGGGTTGCAGTCCAGAGGAGAGCTCTTGGGAGCCTAAAGAGAATATCCTGGACCATGAGCTTCTCAGGAGTTTTCTGAGTCATAAAAGGAGGGGGAGACCAAAGGGGGGGGTGTACTGTTACGTTATGCACTCCAGCCGCATGCGCTGGCCATGAGTGCATGGTCCTGTTACCTGCTGCTGCTGGCAGGGCTGGGATTTACATTGCAGGACGCGCCCGCGTGCGAATCCCAGTCCGTCACTCACCGGGTGCTTCTCCTGCCCCCGCCTCTGCATGCCCTAGGGGACGGAGACATGCGCATCAGAGCAGACCTGTGACCTGACCTTGCTACTCTGCTGCCTGCCTACTGACCTCCTGCTACATCCTCACTACGCTACTGTGCAGCCTGCCCTGACCTTCTGCTATCCTGACTACGAGTTGCCTCATCCCTCCTGTGCCTCGCATTTCCTCAGCCGCCTGTGTGGTCGAGCCATGCCAGCGGTCGCGAGACACACAGGTCAAGCAGATCCACATCCACCGGTGTTCCTGTCTTCTGAAACGTGAGTGTAACAATATCATGCATTCACCCATAGCCATATATTTTTCCATAACTTTGATATTTGATTTACTTTAAAAACAACTCAGATATACATAGATACACTTATAGGTGACCTGTCAATGTTATACAGGGATTTTGGAGCTCTTCAACAGTGTTCTACACAGGTTTTGGAGCTATTGATGCAGTACAGGTTTGGACAGAACTAGTTTGGTCAGAACCAGAACTTTGAGTTTAGCAAATCGACAGAACCAACCTTTTGAAAAGTTCTCTCATCTCTAATAAAGACCAAAATGAAGAGTTGAACTGTCACTGCGAGGCTGTGTTTACGGATGTCCGGCTTTCGGCATAGTTTACCTCGGGCATGTATCAGAGGGAAACTGATGCTAGAACTGATCCCATTCTTTTAAATGGGACTGTTCACACTCATCCAGCATCTCAGTTTTGATGCTGGACAGAAACAATGGACGCAGGATGCCATACAACCAATGACAACTGATTCCCGTTGTCATCAGTTATAGCATCAGAGTTCACCTATACCGGATGCTGGACAAATGTGAACCCAGCCTTATTTGCACACTTCTTGTTGGAGAATTGAAGTGCTGCTTAATCTATTAGTATTAAAGTTTTAGGCTATGTTCACACAGTGTAAAATGAATAGCAAAATACTACTATTTTCTAATGATGTGCACAATGAAAATCTATGGAAAAGAAGTTGTAAATGCACACACTGTTAACCCCTTAAGGACTCGGGGTTTTTCCGTTTTTTGCATTTTCGTATTTTCCTCCTTACCTTTAAAAAATCATAACTCTTTCAATTTTGCACCTAAAAATCCATGTGATGGCTTATTTTTTGCGCTACCAACACTACTTTGTAAAGACATCAGTCATTTTACCCAAAAATTTATGGCGGAATGGAGAAAAATCATTGTAAGACAAAATTGAAAAAAAAAAGCCATTTTGTAACTTTTGGGGGCTTCCGTTTCTACACAGTAAATTTTTCGGTAAAAATGATACCTTCTCTTGATTCTGTAGGTCCATACAATTAAATTGATACCCTACTTATGTAGGTTTGATTTTGTCGTATTTCTGGAAAAAATCATAACTACATGCAGGAAAATGTATACGTTTAAAATTGTCATCTTCTGACCCCCTATAACTTTTTTATTTTTCCGCGTATGGGGTGGTTTGAGGGCAAATTTTTTGTGCCGTGATCTGAAGTTTTTAGCGGTACTATGTTTGCATTGATAGGACTTATTGACTTTTTATTAATTTCTTCATGATGTAAAAAGTTACCCAAAATGCACTATTTTGGACTGTGGAATATTTTTGCGCATACGCCATTGACTGTGCGGTTTAATTCACAATATATTTTTATAATGTGGACATTTCCGCATGCGGCAATACCACATATGTTTATTTTTATTTACACTGTTGTTTTTTTTTTTTTTTATGGGAAAACGGGGGTGATTCAAACTTTTATTAGGGAAGGGGTTAAATGATCTTTATTCACTTTTTTTTTCAATTTTTTTTGCAGTGTTATAGCTCCCAAAGGGGATTATAACACTGCACACACTGATCTATTACATTGATCAGTGGTTTCTCATAAGAGATCCAGGCATGAGCAGTCATTCGGCAATCGGACACCAGGAGGCAAGGTAGGGATACTTCGGCTGTCTTGTAAGCGATCCCGAACAGCTCCCTGAGCTAACCAGCATGGTTTTACTTTCACTTTCGACTTGGCATTCAACTTTGAATGCCGCATCTAAAGGGTTGATAGCTTGCGACACCGTGATCAGTGCTGCGCGCTATTAGCCACGGGTCATTGTTAGAGGCCGGGTCGACCCGCTATGATGTGGGGCCACGCCGTGGCCCCACGTTATAGGACGGGAGCGGACTCATGACGTACTGGTACATCATGGGTCCTTAACCCCTTAAGGACACATGACATTCTCATACGTCTCCATTTCCGAGTCCTTAAGGACACATGACGTATGAGAACGTCATGTGTTTTACCAGCCCCCCGCAACCATCTGGAGCGGAGCCGGTCCCCGATGCCTGCTGAAATCGTTCAGCAGGCATCGGGGCATATCGCCCAGGGGGGTCATTATGACAATTCAGTCCAGCGATCTGCAGCGGATTCCGGGTCAATCGGGTCTCCAGTGACCCGGTGACCCGGAATTATTGGCTGATCGGGGCCGTCAGAGACGGCCCCGAACAGCCAGAGCCAGCAGGGGTGAGGTGGCACTGGTGCCACCTCACGATCGCCCTGATTCGTCGGACGGATTACCGGCCGACCAATCAGGGAGCCTGCTGCGGGTGTCACTCCCGCAACCCGCTCCGCCCCTCTTCCGGAGGACGTGAGCGGGTGGGGGACGTGCACCCCGGGTGCTGGGGACCCCGATCCCCGGTGCCCCTGTTGGGATCGGGGCCCCAGGAGCAGCGGCGGCGGCGGAGACGACGAGGGACTGACCTGGTGCAGCGAGGATCGTTGGAGGTGAGTGACAGCCTCCTGCTGTTGCTTAGCAACAGCTCCCAGCATGCAAAAAGGGCATGCTGGGAGCTGTAGTTATGCAACAGCAGGAGGCAGACCACCAAAACTCCCAGCATGCCCTTATGGGCATGCTGGGACTTGTAGTTTTGCAACAGCTGGAGGCACATTCTTTCTATGGAAAAGTGTACCTTCAGCTGTTGTGTAACTACAACTCCCAGCTTGCACAATCAGCTAAAGTGCATGCTGGGAGTTGTAGTGGTGCATCTGGTGGTTGCATAACTACAACTCCCAGCATGCCCGTTGGCTGTCGGTGACTGCTGAGAGTTGTAGTTTTGCAACAGCTGAAGGCACACTGAGTTAAGTAGCAAACCAGTGTGTCTCCAGCTGTTGCATAACTACAATCCCCAGCATCCCCAGCCAAAGTAGTATGCCTCCAGCTGTTGCATAACTACAACACCCAGCATGCCCTTCCGCTGTCCGTACATGCTGGGGGTTGTAGCTTTTGCAACAGCTGAAGGCACACTGGTTGCAAAACACTGAGTTTGTTACCAAACTCGGTGTTTCACAACCAGTGTGCCTCCAGCTGTTGCAAAACTACAACTCCCAGCATGCACTGATAGACCGTACATGCTGGGAGTTGTAGTTTTGCAACAGCTGGATGTCCCCCCCCCCAATGTGAACGTACAGGGTACACTCACATGGGCGGAGGATTACAGTAATGCAAGTTTGAGGTGCGGCAAAATTTCTGCCGCAGCTCAAACTGCCAGCGAGAAACTACTGTGAACCCCCCGCCCGTGTGACTGTACCCTAAAAACACTACACTACACTAACACACAATAAAATAAAAAGTAAAAAACACTACATATACACATACCCCTACACAGCCCCCCTCCCCTCCCCAATAAAAATGAAAAACGTCTGGTACGCCACTGTTTCCAAAACGAAGCCTCCAGCGGTTGCAAAACTACAACTCCCAGCATGCACTGATAGACCGTACATGCTGGGAGTTGTAGTTTTGCAACAGCTGGATTTCCCCCCCCCCCCCCCAATGTGAACGTACAGGGTACACTCACATGGGCGGAGGATTACAGTAACTATCCGGCTGCAAGTTTGAGCTGCGTCAAATTTTCTGCCGTAGCTCAAACTGCCAGCGAGAAACTACTGTGAACCCCCGCCCGTGCGACTGTACCCTAAAAACACTACACTACACTAACACAAAATAAAATAAAAAGTAAAAAACACTACATATACACATACCCCTATACAACCCCCCTCCCCAATAAAAATGAAAAACGTCTGGTACGCCACTGTTTCCAAAACGGAGCCTCCAGCTGTTGCAAAACAACTACTCCCAGTATTGCCAGATAGCCGTTGACTGTCCAGGCATGCTGGGAGTTTTACAACAGCTTGAGGCACCCTGTTTGGGAATCACTGGCATAGAATACCCCTATGTCCACCCCTATGCAAGTCCCTAATTTAGGCCTCAAATGCACATGGCGCTCTCACTTTGGAGCCCTGTCGTATTTCAAGGCAACAGTTTAGGGCCACATATGGGGTATCGCCGTACTCGGGAGAAATTGGGCTTCAAATTTTGGCGGGTATTTTCTGCTATTACCCTTTTAAAAAATGTAAAATTTTTGGGAAAACAAGCATTTTAGGTAAAAAAAATATATATATTTTTACATATGCAAAAGTCGTGAAACACCTGTAGGGTATTAAGGTTCAAATTACCCCTTGTTACGTTCCCCGAGGGGTCTAGTTTCCAAAATGGTATGCCATGTGTTTTTTTTTTTTTGCTGTCCTGGCACCATAGGGGCTTCCTAAATGCGGCATGCCCCCAGAGCAAAATTCGCTTTCAAAAAGCCAAATGTGACTCCTTCACTTCTGAGACCTGTAGTGTGCCAGCTGAGCACTTTTCACACCCATGCGAGGTGTTTTCTGAATCGGGAGAAATTGGGCTTTAAATTTTGGGGGGTATTTTCTGCTATTACCCTTTTTGAAATTGTAAAAATTTAGGGAAACCAAGCATTTTAGGTAAAAAAAATACATATTTTTTTACATATGCAAAAGTCGTGAAACACCTGTAGGGTATTAAGGTTCACATTACCCCTTGTTACGTTCCCCGAGGGGTCTAGTTTCCAAAATGGTATGCCATGTGTTTTTTTTTTTTTTTGCTGTTCTGGCACCATAGGGGCTTCCTAAATGCGGCATGCCCCCAGAGCAAAATTTGCTTTCAAAAAGCCAAATGTTACTCCTTCTCTTCTGAGACCTGTAGTGCGCCAGCAGAGCACTTTTCACCCCCATATGGGGTGTTTTCTGAATCTGGAGAAATTGGGCTTCAAATTTTGGGGGGTATTTTCCGCTACTACCCTTTTTAAAAATGTAAACATTTTGGGAAAACAAGCATTTTAGGTAAAAAAAATTATTTTTTTTACATATGCAAAAGTCGTGAAACACCTGTAGGGCATTAAGGTTCACTTTACCCCTTGTTACGTTCCCTGAGGGGTCTAGTTTCCAAAATGGTATGCCATGTGTTTTTTTTTGCTGTCCTGGCACCATAGGGGCTTCCTAAATGCGGCATGCCCCCCAAAAACCATTTGTCGCTCCTTCCCTTCTGAGCCCTCTACTGCGCCCACAGAACAATTAACATAGACATATGAGGTATGTGCTTACTCGAGAGAAATTGGGTTTCAAATACAAGTAAAAATTTTCTCCTTTTTATCCCTTGCAAAAATTCAAAAATTGGGTCTACAAGAACATGCGAGTGTAAAAAATGAAGATTTTGAATTTTCTCCTTCACTTTGCTGCTATTCCTGTGAAACACCTAAAGGGTTAATACACTTACTGAATGTTTTTTTGAATACTTTAGGGGGTGTAGTTTTTATAATGGGGTCTTTTATGGGGTATGTCTAATATGAAGACCCTTCAAATCCACTTCAAAACTGAACTGGTCCCTGAAAAATAGTGAGTTTGAAAATTTTGTGAAAAATTTCAAAATTGCTACTGAACTTTGAAGCCCTATGGTGTCTTCCAAAAGTAAAAACTCATAAATTTTATGATGCAAACATAAAGTAGACATATTGTATATGTGAACCCAAAAAAAATATATTTTGAATATCAATTTTCCTTACAAGCAGAGAGCTTCAAATTTAGAAAAATGCAAAATTTTCATTTTTTTCATCAAATTTTGGGATTTTTCACCAAGAAAGGATGCAAGTTACCATAAAATTTTACCACTAAGTTAAAGTAGAATATGTCACGAAAAAACAATCTCGGAATCAGAATGATAACTAAAAGCATTCCAGAGTTATTAATGTTTAAAGTGACAGTGGTCAGAATTGCAAAAAACGCTCCGGTCCTTAAGGTATAAAATGGCCTGGTCCTTAAGGGGTTAAGGGGTTAAAGGGGTACTCTGCTGGAAAACATTTTATTTTTTAAATCAACTGCTGCTAGAAAGTTCAACAGATTTGCAAATAACTTCTAGTTAAAAATGTTAATCCTTCCAGTACTTATCAGCTGCTATATGTTCAACAGGAAGTTCTTTTCTTTTTTAATTTCCTTTCTCTCTAACCACATTGCTCCCTGCTGACACCTCTGTCCATTTTAGGAACTGTCCATAGAAGGAGCAAATACCCATAGCAAACTTATCCTGCTCTGGACAGTTCCTAGAGGTGTCAGCAGAGAGCACTGTGGTCAGACAGATAGGAAATTCCAAAAGAAAAGAACTTCCTGTGGAGCATTTAGCATCTGATAAGCACTGGAAGGATTAAGATTTTTAAATAAAAGTAATTTACAAATCTGTTTGACTTTCTGGCACCAGTTGATTTGATTTTTATTTTTTTTCCCAGTGGAGTACCCCTTTAAAAAAAAAGTCTATAATTCCTACAAAGCAATTGTGGAGGCTTTTTTTTTAAACAGTATGTGCACTGACAACCACTTTTCCATTGACTTTCATTGTGCACATTATTAGATTAAAAATGTTGACTATTTTATAAGTGTATTTTGCTATACATTTTACACTGTCTTAAAAAAAGTTGCTGAAATTTATTTTTCCAGAATATGGTTATTAATACTATGCACACATTTCTTACATTTAGAAAAACTATGAAGATAAATACAACTTGTAACAAAGAATTTTTAAAACACACTTTTGTTAGTATACCTAAGAAAAAAGGCTTAAAGGAAAATGGTCACCCATTCATCCACACTAAACCCAATACAGCGGGTTATAGTGCGAGTGAACAGAAGGCCGATACAGGTTCTCTGACTAATATACAGCAGTCCGGCGCCCAGTCTCTCTGAAGATCCTCTTCTTTCTATGCAGAATTGTGCACTGGAGGCGGGCCTGCCAGCTGGATTTGAATATTTATGGTCAATGGTCACATGAGCGCTCAACAGGCACAAATGCTGACGTGACCAGCGACCGTGCCTCCAGCGTGAAATTCACCGCAGATAGAAGAGGATCTTCAGAGGGATCGGGCGCCAGACTGCAGGTACGTATATTAGTCAGAACACCTGCATTGGCCTCCAGTTCACCCGTACTTTAACCCTGTGTATTGGGTTTAGTGTGGGTGAACGGATGACCATTTTTCTTTAATTTAACAAAGCATTTTAATTTTATTTTACAATAATAATTTTCACCTAAATTAATAATACTGCACATGCCATTGGCACTTTTTCAGCATACGACAGATCTCAAAAATACACTGTCACAAATTTTGGTAGCAAACCACTTTTCTTAGGCCCATGTGTCCTGACCCTCCCTGACACTCACTTTCACACACCTATTGTAATATGCCCCAAATGAGTTACACACACCAGGAAACCAGTCCACATGCCCACACACCAATCACTGCCACCACTCATCACTTACGGCAGACAGGATGCCATAGTTCAAACATACACGTTTTCTCACTCTGTTCTCTTTAGTGCTAAAATAGTAACAACAAAATACCAGAGCCACAACTCAGTGGGGACTTTGTAGAGTAGCAAGGCAAACATGTTAAGATTTTTTTTTATCTTTGATGTACAAAGGTACAGTACAAAATTGCTAAAGAGAAAATAGCACATACAAAAGTGTGCAAACAGCATTGAAATAAAAGGGAGGAATAACTGAAAAGCTTAATACTGAACAGTGTTTGGGGAAAGTCTACAAGTCCACAAAAGGAAGATCCACAAATCCACTTCAATTGGAGTCTCACCTGGAATCACCAGTTTTTGTGCTGGGCAATGATTTTTGTGCCTTCCAACAGGGGGAGATTGGAAGGAGTTTACACTTCCTTTTTGATCAGGAACAGGAATAGCACTTTACTACTCAATGTTACCCTGTTTTTCCGACCACAGATTTTATCATTTCACTTGGGCATGTTTGTACTCTAAAGAAAGGGAATCACATGCACCTCATGGATCTAGCCATTACTCAAGTGTAGATCCTATGTTGAACCCATAAAAACATAGTTTTAGAAATTGAACTTATGGACCATAGGCAGGAAATGTAGCCTTTTTTTTATAGCTTGGATAAGATAAGAATGTCGAACACATGACAAAATGTTAGCAGCCCAGTTAACACAAGAGTGATAGTTGTCTAGTTGCCCATTCCTAGTTAATTGATATACAAAGGTAAAGACACACAGATCACAGGGTTTTAGAAGAGAGAAGCTATGGAGCTATGTGTCCTTTCATTACACCTTCCACAAATCATGTATTTTTCTATCATGAAATTATATCTTCCAAGCCTCTTCTCACTAGACTGTACTGTATTTCTTCAATTTCTGAGCAGAACAATGTGAAAGGAACTTTAATTCAGGGAACTTTAAAGGGATTATCCAGGAATACAAAAATGGATCTACTTTCTTTAAAAAATAGCTCCCCATCTGTCTCCAGTTTGGGTGTGGTATTACAACTTGGCTCCATTTACTTCAATGGAACTGAGCTGCAGAGCCACACCCAAACTGGAGACAGACATAAGGAATTATCTCTGTTTATCTATTCCTGGATAATGCTTTAAATGACATCTCTGTTTGCTCCACCCCAGTCCAGTGTTGGTGGGACAATGAGCGCCAATGTACACAAACATACACAGAGGTATTTTACTGTTGGGGGTGGAGACTGCTTCCCTTTTGATCTTGCACTACTTATATCTGTCCTCTTATTAGGTGATGCAGATTATATCTCATAGGTCTGACCCAGGTAAGGGGTTAATCTCCTGTTGTTGAGGTATAATGTTAGTGTATTACCCATGTGCGATAGGTGAAATGATGGAATTTCCTGAAGCTTGCAAGGATTTCATCTACTGTATTCCCATCCAAACCATACGATAAATAAGCTACTACAGATGTGCAATAGATCTAAGCCAGTAGAGAACAACATATACTTATAAACAGCTGAAATAATTCAACATCACTGTTGAAAGGGCATTTGCTCAAAGCATATAAAAGGAAAATATTTTCTTTTGCTGAAACTTTATGCACTGTGAAGGCAGAGTATGATTTCATAACATATCAGCTTGACATTTTATTTTCATACTTAATATATGGTCTCATATATCTGCTGTGAATTCTACCTGCAAGGTTTTTCGTGTGTTTAAACACGCCTTATGTTACACATATCAAACAGACAATTTAGAGCAGCTACATTTTCCCAAGCCATTTGGAGATACAGAATTTCATAGCACATACTCAAGCAATTGCACTTATTTCCGGAGGGATCTTATTCACACACCATCTGGTGTGGAACATTTACAGGGACAGTGCAATGAGCAATATCAAATAAAAAAAAAATAAAAAAAATTTGAACATTAAAAGAGTTAAATTAGTAATTGAAAACTGAAAAATGGTGTGATATACTCTTTAACCCCTAGAGGAATAACTGCGTAAATGTACGCCCTCTGATGATCTATGAGGCATGCTCAGAAGCTGAACTTGCTTCATACCCGGTTAGTCAGGACCCACGGCTAATGCCAGACATCACCGATCAGGGTGATATCCAACCTTAACCTTTTAGATGCCACAATTAGAGTTCATTGCAATGCTGAAATAAGTTTCTGGCAGCATAGTGGAGCTGATCGGACCACTGTGACAAAATTGCAGAGTACTGATCAGCTGAAAAAATTGGTGGAGGGTCCACCTCTGTCTCCTTCCAATCTGATTTGCACCCAATCTCTGCAGGCAGACTCAGAAGTCTGTAATAATGGAGCAGTGATAAAACTGATCAATTTTGTTCTATGGAACAGCATTGTTCAGTGTAAGCAATCCAAAGATTTCATGACATAGGTCTCCATGCAGACTAAACAATTGTGAATACCATGTAAAACAATGTTAATAAAGGTAAATAAACCCCTTCCCTAATAATAGTTTAAATCGCCCCCCTTTTCCTATTGTTCACACAAAATAAACATATGGGGTTTTGCCACATTCGTCTATTTGCCTATTTATTATATAACTGTTTAGGAAATGTCCTAACCATTAAAAGATAGTGAATCCATACAGACAATAGTGCAAACTTACAGAATTTTTAGTCACTTTATGTACCAACTAAAAAAAAATTATAAAAAGTTATCAAAAAGTCAAAGACAAAAATAGTACAGTTAAAAACTGCAGATCATGCAATAAAACTCAGTATATGGAAAAATAAAAGTATTTTATGTCAGGGTTGTATGTAACTCTCAGAGCACCCAGCCCATTGAATGTGTGCTGCACAAGGTAAGATGTGTTGCTGGATAAGCAGTGACACCCAACCCACTGCTCAGTGCACAGGAGCAGAGACCCCTGTGTTTTCATAGGAATCCCTGCCCCTGTGCTCCTGAGTCCCAAGCAGCCATCAAATCAAAATTGAATTGCGCTGTGGATTTAAGGGAATGCATTTTAGGAGGTTCTTCTAATTTCTCGTGAACCCTTAAAGTTGTCCAGTTTTAGGTTGTTGCGTGAATGTGGCTGATCAGAGATACCCCTGTGGTGTCCCTGTACCGCATCCTATCTGGTACCTGTGTGTATAGCAAGAGTCCCTAGGACGTGGGGTCCTTATTGTCTAGTCGACCCATTGTCACCTCTCATCTAGGTATTAGTTATCTAGTAATTATTTAGGATTTATATATAAAGGATTGTATAAATGTATATAATTAGTTAATTACCTGTACGGAGCGTAGCAGGACCTGCAGGTCACGTGATCAGGTAAACTCGATGGTTTTTGGCTTGAGGACCTTTGGAGGTCCCTGTGACGTATTGCAACCTTCATTCTTTGTGACGGTGAGTGACAAATATTCGGACCAATCAGAACAACCCCTCCCCTGCCCATATAAGGGAACGGCGGCCATTGTTAGCTCTCTTTCCTCGTGGGCTGTTGACAGGGAAGGATCTGCGCTGCTGTCATCAGTGAATTTAGGCCCTAGCCTTGCGCGACGGCTGTTCTCTTCTAAACCGTGAGTGTATCAATCCCTAAGCACTCTGCAAGATCACCGGACCTTATCTATCCCCTAAATCCGGACAGATCTTCAAAATGACCCTAAATTCAGAGACTTATAATACAATTCAAGGTCCGCAACAACTGTCAGTCACTGAACTATATAGAGACTGTTTGAATGAGACTGTTATTGTGCATTGGATGTACTGCAAGCATTTAAGTAAAGTTATCCAAGTTCAAGTTCAACTACTTTGTGGACCTTCAGTCATTTTATGCATGCACCTATCGTTACTGGGAAGGGCGGCGATAGGCCGGAGAATTACCTCAGCATACTAGCCCTCAGCCTGGCGTCACGAACTGTAGGGTTAACCTTAACCCCTCATCTACCGAAACAACACCCCAACTACCATACACCCCCCAACGGCTACCACACCCCAAATACAAGAGAACACACACTTTTAACTGATTTTGAACAACCAGTTAACCCCTTAAGGACCGGGGTTTTTCCGTTTTTGCATTTTTGTTTTTTCCTCCTTACCTTTAAAAAATCATAACTCTTTCAACTTTGCACCTAAAAATCCGTATGATGGATTATTTTTTGTCCCACCAATTATACTTTGTAATTACATCAGTCATTTTACCCAAAAATGTATGGCGGAACGGAAAAAAAATCATTGTGAGACAAAATTGTGAGACAAAAATACAATTTTTTCATTTTTGGGGGCTTCCGTTTCTATGCAGTACATTTTTCGGTAAACGTGACACCTTGTCTTTATTCTGTAGGTCCATACGATTAAAATGATACCCTACTTATGTAGGTTTGATTTTGTCGTACTTCTGGAAAAAATCATAACTACATGCAAGAAAATTAATTTGTTTAAAATTGTCATCTTCTGACCCCTATAACTTTTTTATTCTTCCGTGTATGGGGCGGTATGAGGGCTAATTTTTTGCTTCATGATCTGAAGTTTTTAGCAGTACCATTGCATTGATAGGACTTAGTGATCGCTTTTCATTAATTTTTTCATGATATAAAAAGTGTCCAAAAATGCACTATTTTGGACTTTGGAATTTTTTTGTGCGTACGCCATTGACCGTGCGGTTTAATTAATGATATATTTTTATAATTCAGACATTTCCACATGCGATTCTACAAATGTTTTTTTTTTACACTGTTTTTTTTTTAAGTGGGAAAAAAGGGGCGATTCAAACTTTTCTTAGGGAAGGTATTAAATGATCTTTATTCACTTTTTTCTTCACTTTTTTTTGCAGTGTTATAGCTCCCATAGGGGGCTATAACACTGCACACACTGATCTTTTACATTGATCAGTGGTTTCTCATAGGAAACCACTGATCGATGACTCTGCCGCTTGACCGCTCATGCCTGGATCTAAGGCACTGAGCATTCATTCAGTGATCGGACAGCATGGAGGCAGGTAGGGACCCTCCGGCTGTCATGTTGCGATTTCACAGCGGCAATCCTGAACAGCTCCCTTAGCTAACAGACATTTTTTTACTTTCACTTTAGACGCGGCGTTCAACTTTGAACGCCGCATCTAAAGGGTTAATAGTGTGCGGCAACGCATTCAGTGCCGCGCGCTATTAGCCACGGATCCCTAACAACGGCCGGGCCCGACCTGCTATGACACGGGGCCATGCCGTGGTCCCGCATTATAGAACGGGAGCGGATTCATGACCTACCGGTATGTCATGGGTTCTTAAGGGGTTAAACATTCTTTTAAACCGATACGACAATTATTAAGGTATAAATGTAATCAGCATCCAAACCTGGTATTGAATGGGGAAGGCGTTTATTCACGGGTGTAGATTATGGGTGTAGAATAACTAATAAATAATATTTAAAATTGCTCACCAGCAATAAAAGTGATAGAATATTAATAGAAGACAAGTCCTATCTGTTATAAACTGGTTAGAATTAGTAAAACTTTGAAACATCATGTAGGAGATTTGTGCAATTCACTCAATAATGAACAATCAATTATCTGGCAAATCATAAATAATACATATGGAGTATTAATAGGGCTTCTCACTATCATTTCTCATTTCCCACAGCATAGCATTGATCAGTGTTATTGATACTTTGTTGCTCTAGCCTCAGAGCACCAATCGGACGGCAAGGAGGCAGGTAAGGGCTTTCCCACCGTACACTTAGCGGATCGGGACCCGCGATTTTGCCACGGATGTCCCAAATTGCTGCCCTGAACTAACCGGCACCGTTAATCCACCACTTTGGATGCTGCGATCAACTTTGATTGCGGCGTCAAAAGTGTTAAGGCCAGGCATTGGCCCGATCATCGATGCCCTGCATTAAACGTGGGTCCTAGCTGCTGATAGCAACCAGGGCCCACCGGGTATGAAGCGTGCTCAGCTCGTGAGCATGTGCGCTGCCCTGCAGTTCGGAGCTCCGCTCACAGCGTCCGGAAGATCATTACTCCGAATGCTGTGTGCGGGCTTCCGTGTTCGCAGCCCCCGGGCGTGACATCATGCTCGGCCCCTTCGTGATGTCTCGCCCGACCCCTTGTGATGTTACGCCCGCCCCATCTACCAACGTCTATGGGAAGGGGGCGTGACAGCTGTCGCGCCCCCTTCCCGTTGACTTTTGTTGAGGCCGCGGGCGAGATGTCACGAGGGGGACGGCGAGACGTCATGAAGGGGCCGGGCGTGACGTCACGCCCGGCGGCTGCGAACACGGAAGCCCGCACACAGTGTTTGGAGAAATGAACTTCCGGACGCTGTGAGCGGAGCTCCAAATTGTAGGGCAGCGGTTCAGTATGGTATGCTTGTCTCAAAGATGATTTAATATGGGAAACATATCTGCTATGCTAAAACAATTCATTGGATGGATGTTGTGCACTGACCACCAGGGACTAGACCTGAGTTTTACCATAACCTATCTGGGATTCCAGGGGTGGAGGAGTTCACTCATGGGCCCCCACATGCTTTGAACACAGTGTACCGAAATAACAGAGATTTGACACTGGATTAAAAGTGACAGATAGTGGGGGCGTGTCCTGCAGTGCATGGCGGCGGTCGCATAAACCTTGTGCTCCGCTGCAGCCCAGGCCTAACAGCGGCTACACAGCATTGATCCTGAGCATATCGCTACAGCAATTGTGCCCACCGGTACCTGAACTATCGGGGCACCTGATGATGACCCGGAGGCGAGGGAAAAAGAGCCCACTGAAGCTCACGGCGTTCTTTCCTGCAGCAGAGGCCTCACAAGATGGCGCGGCTCAGTGCGGGTCAGCGTCTCCGGCTACTGGAAGTGCCTCACCAGCGTCTTCATCCTCTCAGACGGGCTGCGCCCTAGAGGCTTCTCCTTCAACTTCTCCGATTCTCCTGACAGGCTGGTCGCCCTCGGTGCAGCAGGACCCGCAGGTACCGTTTTCCCCGATCTCCTCCAAGCCACTGGGAGCGGGGACACTGCATACTAGAGGCCCAGGAGGCCCTGATGGGAGCTCTCCATCGGCGCCCCTAACTGAACCTATTATGAGGGGGCTTCTCGCTGAGCTACATACCTCCATTCAGGGTGACATTAAGGCAGCCGTGTCCAATATACAGCATGAGATCTCCTCTCTTGGACACCGCACATCGCACATTGAGAACAAGATGGCGGAGCTCACCTCTTCTCATAATGAAGTAGTGGACTTAGCTAATGGCCTGGAGGATGAGGTTGCCGCTCTTCAACTTAAGATAGCTGATATGGAGGACAGGTCTCGCCGAAACAATTTAAGGGTGAGAGGGGTGCCGGAGTCTGTGAAAACGGAGGACCTCAACACCTTCCTAACGGATTATTTTGCATTGTTGTTGCCTCAGGCTTCCACCCTAGATCTGCTAATGGACAGAGTCCACAGGCTTCCTAAGCCCAAAACCCTACCTGCTGCTACACCGAGGGATGTGATTCTGCGCCTTCACTTTTACCATATTAAGGAGCAATTGATGTTGGTGGCGCGCTCCTCACCCTCCCTACCAGAGGGGTATTCGGGACTCCAACTTTTCACGGATCTTTCTGCTGCCACTCTAGCCAGGAGACGTGAGTTCAGTGCAGGGACTAAAGCTCTCAGAGAAAAAGGGATCCCTTATAAATGGGGATTCCCTGTGAAATTGATTATCACCAATAAGGGGTCCAAACATGTGGTCTCTTCCCCGGAGACCCTTTTGCAACTGTGTGCGGAATGGAACTTGCCTGTTGATCTAACTGCTCAGAGGTCCCTGGACATACCACATGCTGCAAAGATAGCTGAAGAATGGAAGGTTGTCTCCCACCGCAAGAAAAAAATCAAGACATGAACTGTTCCTCTGCCTTTAGACAGGCCTGTCCGACTTGTCTCACTGGCTTGCGACTGGGGTATCCTTCCCCATCCTTTGGGTTACTTGTCCTCTTAGTGCTCTGGATACTTTTCCTGAATGTTTAAACATTCGGCCTAACTGCAGTCGAATGTACTTTCCTACCCCCATTAAGACCTACCACATGGTCTTTACTACTGCTTGCTCAATTTATTTGTTCTTTGTTGTTCGTTCTGTTTACTTGTTTTCTGTCCTGTTGGTCCTCCATCACTCACTTTCGCTGATAATGGTTATGAGAGGCTCCTCTTGCGAGCTGTTAAGTGTAGATGTATCCTCTTCGACGGGAGTACCTGCTCCTTTTCAGTTTACTGTGCTAATGGTTCTGCTTTGCGTTGATGTATACTTTAACTATGGTTATTAAGGTTGTGTCTATGAATGTGCGGGGTCTTAACTCACCGTATAAAAGGTCTCTGGTGTGGAAGGAGGCTAGACGCCTGGCGGCCGATGTCCTCTGTATACAGGAATCCCATTTATTAGCCCTAGATGCCCATAGACTCCAAAATAAGAGATATCCACATATCCTTCAAGCGCATGCTGTTCACAAAAAGGGAGGAGTGGCGATTGCATTTAAGAACACCCTGACGGTTACTGTCCAGCACTCTGTGATAGACGATAGAGGTCGTTTTATAATTATTGTGTGCTTACTAAACAATGTTCAATATACCTTAGGCTCCTTATATGCGCCTAATGCGAAACAGTGTACCTTCCTCAGGGCATTCTTGCGCAAATTGGAGTCCTTGAGAAAGGGACACTGCCTACTGCTAGGAGATTTTAATATGACCATGTGGCCTAGTGTAGATTCTACTTCGCCCAGTTTGAAAAAAGAACCCACAGGTTTTTTCACTAGTGTGTCCCAAAATGATCTATATGATGTTTGGCGTATATCCCACCCCACAGAAAGGGACTTCACCTTCTTTTCTCATGTACATAAGATATACACCAGAATAGATTACGCCCTTACCTCCCACTCTCTCCTATCATTGGTTTCAGAGGCCCAAATTATGCCCATAGAATGGTCGGACCATTCCCCCATAAGCGTAACCATTAAAGAATCGCATAGCACCCGCCCGACCTATATTTGGAGACTTAACCCACTAATACTCCATAATCCTGAATACTCTGAAGCGACCAAGTTGGCGGTTGATGCCTACTTAGGCATTAATGATACTGGTGATGTCAAAGACCCCATGCTTTGGTGTGCGTTTAAGGCTACAATTAGGGGCCACTTTATTAGCCAAACAGCCTATGACAGGAAGCTCCGCCAGACCAAAACACTAGAACTCCAACAGCGCCTTGCGGAATTACATAGGCGTAATAAGACCTCATACTCTCCATCACTAGTAGGAGAAATTTCCCAGGTTAGTGCTACCCTACACTCCCTCTCCTTACACAGCTATGAGATGGCACTGAGAAGGTTCAAAATGACATGGTATTGGCAGGGTAATAGATCTGGCTCTCTACTGGCTAAACAACTTAAAAAACGTCAGGATAAGGGGAGAATCCCCTTCCTTACTAAATCTGATGGTTCTATAGTTACTGACCCTCAAAGTATAGCCAATTGTTTTGCAGATTTTTATAGTAAATTGTACAATCTTCAACATGACATTGCTACTCCACAGCCTGATGAAGCAGTTATCTCTTCTTTTCTGTCCTCTATGTCCCTCCCCTCTCTGTCCGCGGACCAAGCATCTGATCTTTGCTCTCCCTTCTCCACAGAAGAAATTCTTGAATGTGTGCGTTCCCTTAAGCCCTCGAAGTCACCTGGCCCTGATGGTATTACAAATGAATTTTATAAGCGATTTGGCCCCTCCGTAGCTCCCTTTTTGACCAGAGCCTTTAACCGTATTAAGGAGAACGGTGTGCCCCCTAAGGAGATGTTGGATGCTCTGGTCATTACCATACCTAAACCTGGTAAGCCACTGGACTCTACCCTAAATTACAGACCAATTTCTCTCCTAAATAGTGATATTAAATTGTATGCCCTGGCTCTTGCTGCCAGGTTGAATAGGGTTTTGCCGGACCTAATTCACAGGGACCAGGTTGGCTTCGTCAAGGGTCGTCAAACGGTGGATGGTACGAGACGCTTTCTCGACATCATCACGAAAGCGCATTCCGATCGGACGCCTTCTCTCTTGCTATCCCTTGATGCGGAGAAGGCGTTCGATCGAGTGCACTGGGGATATTTGCGAAGTGTGCTGCGTAAGTTTGGTTTTCCCCACTCTTTGGAATCTGCCATTATGGCACTATATACGCTCCCATCTGCTAGAATTTACACGATGGGTACCCTTTCTAATAGTTTCTCACTTAGCAATGGGACTAGACAGGGGTGCCCACTATCCCCCCTTATAATTACCTTAGTTATGGAGCCGCTTGCTCAATCCATCAGGGACTCCCCAAACATTGCGGGCATTCAAATAGGTAAAGTAGACCACAGGATTGGCTTGTTCGCCGACGATGTCATCATTAGTCTCTCCAACCCCCTGAGCTCTTTAGGCCCAGTTATGGACATTATTGATGCCTTTAGTCGAGTTAGCTTTTATAAGATTAACCCCACAAAGTCGTGTATCTTACCATTGCAGATACCCACTGAGCAACAGCGAGTACTACAAGCTAAATATCCCTTTCAATGGGTCACTGACCAGATTCCTTACCTAGGCATAGTCCTTACTGCGTTGCCTGATAAGACAATTGCTTCTAATTTTGCTGTTATGAGGTCCCTGCTTACCAAAGAAATTGATCACTTCTCCAAGCTTCCTGTCTCATGGGCGGGACGTGTTGCCACTGCTAAGATGTTGCTGCTCCCTAAAATTTTATATTTTTTTAGATGCCTGCCGATGATAGTACCCGCCTCCTTCCTCTCACAACTACAGAGAATGCTCTTACGATTTATTTGGGATGGTAAGCATCCTAGGGTTGGTGCGAATATATTGTATCGCCCTGTGCATGAGGGGGGTATGGGGGTGCCGAACCTTAAAATGTACTATCACGCTGTTCTACTCGATCAGCTTAAAAAATGGTGGTGGCAGGACGCTCCCCCCCTGTGGGTAGATATTGAAGCTGCTGTCCTCAATGTTTCTAATTTTAATAACTTTCTCTGGGCATTGCGCTTTAACCCTACCTTTGCTCCCTCTTCTCCTTTCTCTACTATTGCGGCTGCTATCAGGTTGTGGAGTAAGGTGGCGCGAATTAAAAGTCTTTGTCCACCTAGAGTGAGGGATATCCCTTTAGCTGCTATAGGAGACTATATTCTAGATATAGATTTTAAGCCCTGGATAGATGCGGGCATCCTCACGGTGGCATTGATTAGCGATGCTAATGGGTTAATGCCTTTCACTGATATTGTACGCATATTCTCTATATCACAGAAAGACTTTTACAAATACTTGAGGCTTAGACATTTTTTGAGATCCCTCCCTTGGGATAGCTCTCGGCCTCGCACTGCGTATGAACGTCATTTTCTGTGCAGGGACTCCTCTACTAGGGGTATCTCCCTTGCTTATGTAGCTTTGACTGAGGAGGAGGGGGAAATGGACAGTACGTTTAAGTCCAGATGGGAGGAGGACCTGGCACGCAGATTCACGGCTGAGCAGTGGAGCTTTGTCTTTGACTTGCACAAAAAATATTCTAAATGTGTTAATCATTTCGAAGCTTCTAGGAAGCTCCTATACCGATGGTACTACACGCCGGTTCGTCTGGCTAAAATATACCCTACCACCTCCCCAGTATGTTGGCGATGTAACCGGGAAAGTGGTACCTTGCTACACGTGTGGTGGACTTGCCCGTTAATTGCACCTCTTTGGATCGAAATTAAGAAGTTATTGGACAACCTAGTGGATTGCCCCTTCCCATGGGGCCCAGAGAGTGCACTACTATTTCTGTCCCTAGAACAAGTTCCCCCGCATTATATGACCATTTTATATCATATTCTGATAGTTGTGAGGGCTCACATTGCTCGGAGGTGGAAGTCGACTGGGGTGCCGGGTCTTCCTGCCATTCTGGCGGAGGTGCATAGTAACCTCGTGTTGGAGGGATTGATAGCGAAGAGGTGTGGGGCTTCTAATAGCCGCATAGCTACTCTGTCCCAGTGGACGGACAGATATTCGACCTCAATTAGGGTCGTAGATTAGCTAATCGTATATGCACGATGTATCGCACTCTGATATGTGTATTATGATATGTGTATTATGATTATGATTGTATTGGTGGTCTCTCATTCCTTGTTTTATACATCATATATTGAGGACCTTACTGTTGTTCTTGTTATATGAAAATTTATAAATAAAGTTTAAAAAAAAAAAAAAGTGACAGATAGTAAAAAGTTGGAATAATGTATAAAATTCCATGATATTATAATGCTTATACACTTATTAGCCTTAAAGGGGTTATCCAGGAATCAAAAAACAGACCTATTTTTTTTTTTTCAAAGACCACTCTCTGTCTGTTTTTACTTTGGGTGTGGTTTTACAACTTGGCTCCATTCACTTCAAATGAGCTGCAAAACCACACCCAACCAGGAGACAGACAGGGAACGGTCTTTGAAATAAATTATCTCTGTGTTTTGATTCCTGGATAACCCCTTTAACACAAGGTTTTCCAAGTTTTTAACATTTGGCTACTGACCACAAAAAATCTACCAAAAATGCCATTATCATGTTGGGCTGGAACCAAAAATGGAAGAAAAAGTTATTGTATTTAGTGTATTATTTTTTTAAATCCTGGAAAATGCTTTTAACATTAAAATCGTTAACCAAGTAAGTGAATTTTAATGGCGGGGGGCTTTCTTATTCAGCAAGTAAACAGACAGTTCTCAAAGCTGATGTGTTGGAAGCAGTAAAAAATGGGCGAATATAAGGATCTAAGTGTCTCTTACTAGGGCTTAGTTCAGATGGCTAGACGACTGGGTCAATAAATCTACAAAATGCATGTCTTGTTGGGTGGTTCAAGTATGAAGTGGTTAGTAGCCAAGAAAAACCAAGCAAAGATTGACCAAAGTGGAGAATACCTTCAAAATGGACCGGCCAACAGAAACATATTAGTGTTAATAATTACATGCCTAGATTGGTCATCACATTTTGAGACATACCATTTTTTTCATAGTAATTTCCAGTGCTGAGCTATAAGCTTTTTTCTATCATTATTATGCAAATGAATCTCAAGAGCCCAGTTGAGCCCAACTCATGTCCACTTTATCTAGTAGCTATAAGTTTAATGGGGTAGGTAGATGCAAGTGAGAGGGCCAGTGGGCAGCAATATAGAGGACATTGGCTGGACTAAATTGAGCTTTTGCTGTGCTGGGGAACACCGTATGGGCTTTTAAGAATCATTTGCATAATACCAAAAAGGCTTATATCTCAGCACTGTAAAGGACTATAGAGATAAATAAAAATGGCTTGCCTTGAATTCTGATGACTAGCCTGCAGAAAAGGTCCACTTTAAGGGTAACAGATGGCAGATAATGACACATAGCTGGATATTAATGGAGAATTGTTGGTGTTTATCAAACATCTTTCTTTTGTAGAGGTAAAAATTTAGACTAGATATGCATTCCTAAAGAGCAAGAAAGAATTAGCAAGGAAGCTGCAATCAGTCATGAACAGTAACACTAGAGTCCAGCAAACTTTTAAAAAGTTTAATTAGTTTACATCACCAAACTTTTCGGAGATTGTGAGATCGGTTCGGCTCAGTTAGACTTGAACTGGCAATGAAATAAGCCCCTAAACATATTTATAACACTAACAGCTCTAAACTCCTGTCTAATACTATTAGGGATGTATTCAAGTAGTTTTAAAGTGTTTTTAAAGCTCAGTTATGGGGACAAGTGACAACCAATGGTAACTGTTACAGATCGCTCATTGTTTGGCTTATACACACAAAACAATAGTGACAAGGTATCCATGATTGTCAGTAGATGCCTACCTACTTGTCAAATCTAAGTTTCAATGCTTTGGATGCTTTTTGTGTGGCAGAAATGACAGCACAATGAGTACTTATGGTGTTTGCGGAACAATATTAAATGCACCAGAAATGTAATCACACTACAGGCTAGATATTTGTAACTTCAACACCCTTTTTTGTCGCAGAAATGACAGCACAATAAGTTCTGAAGGTGTTTGCGGAAATCTATTATGTGCATAACTGTGCAGACAGGCCCTATATATACAGTAAAGAAAAAAGTATTTAGTCAGCCACCAATTGTGCAAGTTCTCACACTTTAAAAGATGAGAGGCCTGTAATTTTTATCATAGGTATACCTCAACTATGAGACACAGAATAGGTGGAAAGAATACAGGAAATCACATTGTAGGATTTCTAATGAATTCATGGGTAAATTCCTATGTAAAATAAGTGTTTGGTCACCTACAAAAAAGCAAGATTTCTGGCTCTCAAAGACCTGTAACTTTAAGAGTTTAACTTTAAGAGTCCCCTCTTTCCTCCTCCTGAACTTATTATCAGTGTAAAAGACACCTGTCCACAACCTCAAACAGTCACACTCCAAACTCCACTATGGCCAAGACCAAAGAGCTGTTGGAGAACACCAGAAACAAAATTGGAGACCTGCACCAGGCTGTGAAGACTAAATCTGCAAAAGGGAAGCAGCGCAGTGTGAAAGAATCAAGTTGGGAGCAATTAGTAGAAAATGGAAGACATATAAGACCACTGATAATCTCCATTGATCTGGGGCTCCACGCAATATCTCACCTTGTGGTGTCAGAATGATCACAAGAACGGTGAGCAAGAATCCCAGAACCTCATGGGGGAACCTAATGAATGACCTGGAGAGAGCTGGCACCAAAGTTACAAAGGCTACCATCAGTAACACACTATGCCACCAGGGACTCAAATTATACAGTGCCAGTGCAGTGGAGGAGAAAGAATGCTGAGTTGCATCCAAAGAACACCATACCTACTGTGAAGCATGGGGGTGGAAACATCATGCTTTGGGCCTGTTTTTCTGCCAAGGGACCAAGATGACTGATCCGTGTAAAGGAAAGAATGAATGGGGCCATGTATCGTGAGATTTTGAGTGAAAACCTCTTTCCATCAGCAAGTGCATTGAAAATGAAACGTGGCTGGGTCTTTCAGCATGACATTGATCCCAAACACACCACCCGGGCAACAAAGGATTCGCTTTGTAAGAAGCATTTCAAGGTCCTGGAGTGGCCTAGCCAGTCTCCAGATCTCAACCACATAGAAAACCTTTGGAGAGAGTTGAAAGTTTGTGTTGCCCACCAACAGCCCCAAAACATCACTGCTCCAGAGGAGATCTGCATGGAGGAATGGGCCAAAATACCAGCAACAGTGTGATAAAACCTTGTGAAGACTTACAGAAAACGTTTGACCTCTGTCATTGCCAACAAAGGGTTTATAACAAAGTATTGAGGTTTTGTTATTGACCAAATACTTATTTTCCACCATAATTTGCAAATACAGTGGTCCCTTAAGTTACAAAATTAATTGGTTCTGGGACGACCATTGTAAGTTGAAACCATTGTATGTTGAGACCAGAACTCTATGGAAACCTGGTAATTGGTTCTAAAGGTTCTAAAGGCACCAAAGTGAGAATTAAAGAAAAATAAGTAGATAACTAATATAGATAAAGCAAGTCCTTACATATAAAAGCAGGAAATATCTGCTGGGAGCTGTAAATCACTGTCTATGTCAGTGTTTCTCAAGCAGGGAGCCTCCAGCTGTTGCAAAACTACAACTCCCAGCATGCCCGGACAGCCAAAGGCTGTCCGGGCATGCTGGGAGTTGTAGTTTTGCAAAAGCTGGGGCCACCCTGCTTGGGAAACACTGGTCTATGTAGAGGACAGGAGCTTCTTCAGGGTCCTGTACAGTACACGCAATGTCCCAAAAAAGTAATGGAGTAGCCCTCACCTGGTGTCCAAAAGAGCAGCTAACCCTGATACAGGTAAAGTGTACAGAACATGTAATACCAGACACCAGTCAGTGCATACACTTCAGTAATACAGGTGTTTTACCAGTGAATGCCCATTTTGATTGGTCGGTTCTTCCAGCCATTGACACGTTTCACAGATCTGGACTGTCTGTACATTGTATGTTGAGTCTGGTTTCAACTTACGATGGTCCAGAAAAGACAATTGAAACTATTGTATGTTGAGTCACTGTGAATTCTTTAAAAATCAGACAATGTGATTTTTTGGATTTTTTTTCTCACTATGTCTCTCAAAATTGAGGTATACCTTTGATGAAAATTACAGGCCTCTCTCATCTTATTAAGTGAGGCAACTGACTAAATACTTTTTTCCCCACTGCATATAGTTGCCACTTGAATACGCTTAGTGAGTGGGTGGCATAGATCACTGCACCTCACTGGCTACTGTAGCTGGCTCAAACACTATTATATAGACAAATCACTACTGTGTTGACAGGCCCTATAGATATATAGGTGCCACTTAAATACACTTTGTGGGTGGGTGGCACAGATTACTGCACTTCACTGGCTACTGTAGCTGGTTCAGTAACACTATTATAGGGACAAATCAATATCTTGTTGACAGTTCCACCACTCTGAATGCAGTGGGTGACGTCACTTTTTTTTAGATGTTTTTTTATTTTACCAATTAATTCATTAGAAATCCTACAATGTGATTTCCTGCATTCTTTCCCCCTATTCTGTCGGTAGAGATCGCTTTTTGTGTGGCAGAGATGTCAGCACAATGAGTACTGATGGTGTTTGCGGAACAATATTAAATGCACCAGAACTGTATTAACACTACAGGCTAAATATGTAAAACTTCAGCACCCTTTTTCATGGCTGAGATAACAGGTATGGTGTTACACGTATCTAGCCTGTGGTGTTAATACAGTTCTGGTGCATTTAATATTGTTCCACAAACACCACCAGTACTCATTGGGCTGTAATCTCTGCCACACAAAAAGCATTCAAAGCATTGAAACTTAGATTTGACAAGTAGGTAGGCATCTACCGACAACCATGGATACTTTGTTACTTTAGTTTGGTGTGAATAAGCCAAAAATGGGCGATCTGTAATAGTTACCATGGGTTACCACGCGTGTGTAAAAAATGCCCTTGCTGTGTCCTATTGGCCTTTGTGCTGATTGACACAGTGAGCAGCAAATCACATGATAGACCTGGGTTACCATGTAATATGCTGATGTCCCGACATCAACTTACTGCCCACTGGCCCCCTGCTTCTTCCGTCCAATGTAAAAACATTCTTCCACAGTTTTTCACGCTATTTACCGGATCGCACGGTAAAAGCTTGAGTGTGCCAAGCCGGAAGAATCCTAAAGTTTGGGTCAAATCCAGGTTTGCCATATTCGGCTCGCTCATTACTAATCAACGTAATGATGCCAGCTCTGGTACATGTTGTGATGTTGTGTAAACCCCAATCTGATTGATAATATTGGACATAGATCAACATAGCAGCTACTATATAAGTGTGGACCTAATCACCAGGAGCAATAGAAGAATGCAAACTGTAAGCAGTGCAAACAATGCTATATCCACCTTCTCGTGAACAGTTTTGAACTTTACAGTCTTCTACATAATACAAGTTTGTGCTACACATTTATGTTTTCTCTATGTTGAAAGTATACATTTATTATTAGCAAGATATGGATCCTTGTAAATAGCCTGGTTACATTTTAATGTTTATTATCACAGAATTTCCTTCACATTTTGTGAAATAAAATTCCATGAAAGCTCTCTTGCAAGATGTTAATAAAAGCTGCTAATATATGCCAAAATGGCAATCAATGATTTCTTAAAAGTGGTGTCACACGGATTTCTTACAGGAGAGAATGGCAAATACTAATGCAGGGATTCCCTGGTTTATATGGAATCTCAATGGATTCTACAGCATGGGGATATGTCTATGCTGTGCTGTAAAATTGCTAATTAGGAGGTTAATGAAGTATGTTCATCAAGATACATAGAGAATTGTGAATATACTGTAGAATATATTCATCTTGGGCATAAAAGTTAGAAACAGCAGTTATTATCTGCCTTATAACTGCATTGTGGTGATAATAACTGCTTTGTGGTGATAAGGGACTCCGTATGTGTCTGCCAGACTTAAAAAAAAGAGGGTTGTAAGTAATTAGGGAGCAAATTAGAGATTTGTTTTTCATTAGATTGTCTTTTCCCTGGATCAATAAGAAAAAAATCTATTTCTATATTAAATGGCGCTTCTAAGAAAGTCAGCAACGAGAGCTTCATACAGAACATCTGGAGAATGTTGTCACAGCCCAGAGCAATTACCAGATAGAATTGAATTCATTACTATCACTAGCTGGAGGTAGATATTATAATTGGGCATTACCCCCAGGAAAACTGGAGACACACACTGAAATAAATTGTGGCCGAGTACGCTCCTCTGTGTGACATTCAATTCAGACTCTTTTCTCCCTTGAACAGCAAATGTACAGTTGCAAAGATAGTGGGATCAAAACATTTGTGAAAATAATATGTGCTAAATATGTCCAAATATGTTTAGGCAGCAAAGCACCATGCTAGCAGTATTACATGTATCAAAATGGTGTTCTTACTACTCTGCCAAATATTAGCTTCTCTAAGTAATGCTACTGTTTGTGGTGTCAGAGTTACTTAGGGTGAAAAAAACAATTGAACCTGTTTATCAAGAGGGAGAAGATCTCATGTGTTGCCGTGTACCTTTTCACATATAATGGTTTTGGTTGATGAATGTCACGTTATAGTGAACTCATCTGGGTGGGCTCCAGTTAACCTCCTCCTCCACTATTAGGTGGTATCTTTGTAAGGCGATAATGCTATCCAAACAGTCTAGAAAGCTAAAGGGGGGGGGGCACTTAAGGTCAACAAGCATCGGCCCTGGCATTAAAACCTCCCAGAGGCAGGATATGTAAATCCCTGCATTACTTCCAGCCTGTGCTTTGGATTGTAGTTTTTACCTCACCAGCGTTTTCTTTTCTGTATTACTACTAGGAATCTGACTTCTGCTTTATTTGACTATCTTTTTGCCTGCTGTCTTGTACCTTGTTGTCCTTCTTGTTCTGACCTTAGCTGTCTGACCATGTTTGTGGATCTGTATGTATACCTTGTTCCCTTCTGGTTTTGCACCCTGTTTCCTGTTTAACCCTTTGTATCCTGACTTTTTCAGACTGTTTCTGTTCTTGTTTGTTTGATCATTTATTATGCTCAGCACTTTCTCAGTGTAGGGAATGTGGACTGAGACTGTGGGTGAGCTCACGGCTGCACCCTTTCCTGCTTGACATGACATTGGTATCATTTTGAGGTACAAATGAATTTTTGACAAAGATAAATTTGACTGTGGCATCAAAGGAGTTACATGACCAGAATAGGAGTTATCTCTGATCCTGGCTAGCATGTTGTGTTGGCGTTATACTACAGTGCTCATCTGCTTGCACAGTTACTGTACTTTACATGTGCTGTATATAATTTTGCAGAGACTATGTAGATCCTATAAATGAAAGTTACTGTATATCACGGAGCAGGAAGACATTTAAAATCATTTCATAATAGGTGCTCTTTGAGAGTTTTCTGAAGATAGCTTCTTATTGTCCTACAGTGTGCCATAATGTATATATTTTTTTTTTGATGTTTTTTGGTTCCTATTAAGTAAATCAGTATTAAAGAATGGTATTATCTAATCATAGGTCAAAAAGGTATAGGATAGGATTTACCAGTCAACTTTGTTTTAAACTGGTTGGGTTAGAGGCTACATTTGCATGACTTATACTATATGTCTTCATAAGCTTTTCCCCCTTAGCACAATGTGACTCAGTGAGAAGATTCAACTATCGCTTTTACACCATTTTGTTGTTGCAGGCTTCACTAGGGGTACATGTTCCTTTTTTGGTGCATCTTAAGACTGCCTAGTCCAATTTATTATTTAGAACTTTCCTGACAGTTTCAATTGTGTAAATTATATCTTGTTATCCTGTAATTTATGATAAATTTGCACATTTCTGATGCACTTTTTCTTGTGTGGATTTTACCCATTGAGTGGATATGATTCGGCATAAAATTTGCAACATTTTAAAAAATATCATATAATTAAAGTGTCTAAAACTCTAAAGAATATGGGCTCATAACATTAAAATTTCCCAGAAAATTCTAAATTCTTAACAAAAAATTAGTGCAGTTTTCATTTTCAGATTATAAAAACAGAATATGTCTATTCATTTGAAAATTATACAAACTAGATATCGCTCACACAGTGCAGCCTACAAGATTGCTGTTACGCCGAGCGCTCCGGGTCCCCGCTCCTCCCCGGAGCGCTCGCTACACTCTCCTCACTGCAGCGCTCCGGTCAGATCCACTGACCTGGGGCGCTGCGATACCGCCTCCAGCCGGGATGCGATTCGCGATGCGGGTAGCGCCCGCTCGCGATGCGCACCCCGGCTCCCGTACCTGACTCGCTCTCCGTCGGTCCTGTCCCGGCGCGCGCGGCCCCGCTCCCTAGGGCGCGCGCGCGCCGGGTCTTTGCGATTTAAAGGGCCACTGCGCCGCTGATTGGCGCAGTGGTTCCAATTAGTCTGATCACCTGTGCACTTCCCTATATCACCTCACTTCCCCTGCACTTCCTTGCCGGATCTTGTTGCCATCGTGCCAGTGAAAGCGTTTCCTTGTGTGTTCCTAGCCTGTGTTCCAGACCTCCTACCGTTGCCCTTGACTACGATCCTTGCTGCCTGCCCCGACCTTCTGCTACGTCCGACCTTGCTTCTGTCTACTCCCTTGTACCGCGCCTATCTTCAGCAGCCAGAGAGGTTGAGCCGTTGCTAGTGGATACGACCTGGTCACTACCGCCGCAGCAAGACCATCCCGCTTTGCGGCGGGCTCTGGTGAAAACCAGTAGTGACTTAGAACCGATCCACTAGCACGGTCCACGCCAATCCCTCTCTGGCACAGAGGATCCACTACCTGCCAGCCGGCATCGTGACAGTAGATCCGGCCATGGATCCCGCTGAAGTTCCTCTGCCAGTTGTCGCTGACCTCACCACGGTGGTCGCCCAGCAGTCACAACAGATAGCGCAACAAGGCCAACAGCTGTCTCAACTGACCGTTATGCTACAGCAGTTACTACCACAGCTTCAGCAATCATCTCCTCCGCCAGCTCCTGCACCTCCTCCGCAGCGAGTGGCCGCCTCTGGTCTACGCCTATCCTTGCCGGATAAATTTGATGGGGACTCTAAGTTTTGCCGTGGCTTTCTTTCCCAATGTTCCCTGCACTTGGAGATGATGTCGGACCAGTTTCCCACTAAAAGGTCTAAGGTGGCTTTCGTAGTCAGCCTTCTGTCTGGAAAAGCCCTGTCTTGGGCCACACCGCTCTGGGACCGCAATGACCCCGTCACTGCCTCTGTACACTCCTTCTTCTCGGAAATCCGAAGTGTCTTTGAGGAACCTGCCCGAGCCTCTTCTGCTGAGACTGCCCTGTTGAACCTGGTCCAGGGTAATTCTTCCGTTGGCGAGTATGCCGTACAATTCCGTACTCTTGCTTCAGAATTATCCTGGAATAATGAGGCCCTCTGCGCGACCTTTAAAAAAGGCCTATCCAGCAACATTAAAGATGTTCTGGCCGCACGAGAAATCCCTGCTAATCTACATGAACTCATTCACCTAGCCACTCGCATTGACATGCGTTTTTCCGAAAGGCGTCAGGAGCTCCGCCAGGATATGGACTCTGTTCGCACGAGGCGTTTCTTCTCCCCGGCTCCTCTCTCCTCTGGTCCCCTGCAATCTGTCCCTGTGCCTCCCGCCGTGGAGGCTATGCAGGTCGACCGGTCTCGCCTGACACCTCAAGAGAGGACACGACGCCGCATGGAGAATCTCTGCCTGTACTGTGCTAGTACCAAACACTTCCTGAAGGATTGTCCTATCCGTCCTCCCCGCCTGGAAA
Source organism: Hyla sarda (assembly GCF_029499605.1). Lineage (NCBI taxonomy): Eukaryota > Metazoa > Chordata > Amphibia > Anura > Hylidae > Hyla > Hyla sarda. The sequence goes on from NC_079189.1 coordinate 448,310,902, forward strand.
GACGTACGCTGACTCCGCACAAAGGTGAGACAGTCCTTGATGTCTACTCTGCTTCTCCACGTCTTACTGTGCCTGTGCGGATATCTGCCTCTGCCTTCTCCTTCTCTACTATGGCCTTCTTGGACTCCGGATCTGCAGGAAATTTTATTTTGGCCTCTCTCGTCAACAGGTTCAACATCCCAGTGACCAGTCTCGCCAGACCCCTCTACATCAATTGTGTAAACAATGAAAGATTGGACTGTACCATACGTTTCCGCACGGAGCCCCTTCTAATGTGCATCGGATCTCATCACGAGAGGATTGAACTTTTGGTCCTCCCCAATTGCACTTCTGAAATTCTCCTTGGACTTCCCTGGCTTCAACTTCATTCCCCAACCCTGGATTGGTCCACTGGGGAGATCAAGAGTTGGGGGCCCTCTTGTTCCAAGGACTGCCTAAAACCGGTTCCCAGTAACCCTTGCCGTGACTCTGTGGTTCCTCCTGTAACCGGTCTCCCTAAGGCCTATATGGACTTTGCGGATGTTTTTTGCAAAAAACAAGCTGAGACTCTACCTCCTCACAGGCCTTATGATTGTCCTATCGACCTCCTCCCGGGCACTACTCCACCCCGGGGCAGAATTTATCCTCTGTCCGCCCCAGAGACTCTTGCCATGTCTGAATACGTCCAGGAAAATTTAAAAAAGGGCTTTATCCGTAAATCCTCCTCTCCTGCCGGAGCCGGATTTTTCTTTGTGTCCAAAAAAGATGGCTCCCTACGTCCTTGCATTGACTACCGCGGTCTTAATAAAATCACGGTTAAGAACCGCTACCCCCTACCCCTCATCTCTGAACTCTTTGATCGCCTCCAAGGTGCCCACATCTTTACCAAACTGGACTTAAGAGGTGCTTATAATCTCATCCGCATCAGAGAGGGGGATGAATGGAAAACGGCATTTAACACCAGAGATGGACACTTTGAGTATCTGGTCATGCCCTTTGGCCTGTGCAACGCCCCTGCCGTCTTCCAAGACTTTGTTAATGAAATTTTTCGTGATCTCTTATACTCCTGTGTTGTTGTATATCTGGACGATATCCTGATTTTTTCTGTCAATCTAGAAGAACACCGCCAGCATGTCCGTATGGTTCTTCAGAGACTTCGTGATAATCAACTCTATGCCAAAATAGAGAAATGTCTGTTTGAATGCCAATCTCTTCCTTTCCTAGGATACTTGGTCTCTGGCCAGGGACTACAAATGGATCCAGACAAACTCTCTGCCGTCTTAGATTGGCCACGCCCCTCCGGACTCCGTGCTATCCAACGTTTTTTGGGGTTCGCCAATTATTACAGGCAATTTATTCCACATTTTTCTACCGTTGTGGCTCCTATCGTGGCTTTAACCAAAAAAAATGCCGATCCCAAGTCTTGGCCTCCTCAAGCGGAAGACGCCTTTAAACGGCTCAAGTCTGCCTTTTCTTCGGCTCCCGTGCTCTCCAGACCTGACCCATCCAAACCCTTCCTATTGGAGGTTGATGCCTCCTCAGTGGGAGCTGGAGCTGTCCTTCTACAAAAAAATTCTTCCGGGCATGCTGTTACTTGTGGTTTTTTTTCTAGGACCTTCTCTCCGGCGGAGAGGAACTACTCCATCGGGGATCGAGAGCTTCTAGCCATTAAATTAGCACTTGAGGAATGGAGGCATCTGCTGGAGGGATCAAGATTTCCAGTTATTATTTACACCGATCACAAGAACCTCTCCTACCTCCAGTCTGCCCAACGGCTGAATCCTCGCCAGGCCAGGTGGTCTCTGTTCTTTGCCCGATTTAATTTTGAAATTCACTTTCGGCCTGCCGATAAGAACATTAGGGCCGATGCTCTCTCTCGTTCCTCGGATGCTTCTGAAGTTGAACTCTCTCCGCAACACATCATTCCTCCTGACTGCCTGATTTCCACTTCTCCAGCCTCCATCAGGCAAACTCCTCCAGGAAAGACCTTTGTTTCTCCACGCCAACGCCTCGGAATCCTCAAATGGGGTCACTCCTCCCATCTCGCAGGTCATGCGGGCATCAAGAAATCTGTGCAACTCATCTCTCGCTTCTATTGGTGGCCGACTCTGGAGACGGATGTTGTGGACTTTGTGCGAGCCTGCATTATCTGTGCCCGGGATAAGACTCCTCGCCAGAAGCCCGCTGGTTTTCTTCATCCTCTGCCTGTCCCCGAACAGCCTTGGTCTCTGATTGGTATGGATTTTATTACTGACTTGCCCCCTTCCCGTGGCAACACTGTTATTTGGGTGGTCGTTGATCGATTCTCCAAAATGGCACATTTCATCCCTCTTCCTGGTCTTCCTTCAGCGCCTCAGTTGGCTAAACAATTTTTTGTACACATTTTTCGTCTTCACGGGTTGCCTACGCAGATCGTCTCGGATAGAGGCGTCCAATTCGTGTCTAAATTCTGGAGGGCTCTCTGTAAACAACTCAAGATTAAATTAAATTTTTCTTCTGCATATCATCCTCAATCCAATGGACAAGTAGAAAGAATTAACCAGGTCTTGGGTGATTATTTACGACATTTTGTTTCCTCCCGCCAGGATGACCGGGCAGATCTTCTACCATGGGCCGAATTCTCGTATAACTTCAGAGTCTCTGAATCTTCCTCCAAATCCCCATTTTTCGTGGTGTACGGCCGTCACCCTCTTCCCCCCCTCCCTACCCCCTTGCCCTCTGGTCTGCCCACTGTGGATGGAATTTCTCGTGACCTTTCCATCATATGGAGAGAGACCCAAAATTCTCTCTTACAGGCTTCATCACGCATGAAGAAGTTCGCGGATAAGAAAAGAAGAGCTCCTCCCATTTTTTCCCCTGGAGACAAGGTATGGCTCTCCGCTAAATATGTCCGCTTCCGTGTCCCTAGCTACAAGTTGGGACCACGCTATCTTGGTCCTTTCAAAATTTTGTGCCAGATTAATCCTGTCTCTTACAAACTTCTTCTTCCTCCTTCTCTTCGTATTCCTAATGCCTTTCACGTTTCTCTTCTTAAACCACTTATCATCAACCGTTTCTCTCCCAAATCTGTTCCTCCCACTCCTGTTTCCGGCTCCTCGGACATCTTCTCCGTCAAAGAGATTCTGGCATCCAAAAAGGTCAGAGGGAAAACCTTTTTTTTAGTGGATTGGGAGGGTTGTGGTCCAGAAGAGAGATCCTGGGAACCTGAGGACAATATCCTAGACAAAAGTCTGCTCCTCAGGTTCTCAGGCTCTAAGAAGAGGGGGAGACCCAAGGGGGGGGGGTACTGTTACGCCGAGCGCTCCGGGTCCCCGCTCCTCCCCGGAGCGCTCGCTACACTCTCCTCACTGCAGCGCTCCGGTCAGATCCACTGACCCGGGGCGCTGCGATACCGCCTCCAGCCGGGATGCGATTCGCGATGCGGGTAGCGCCCGCTCGCGATGCGCACCCCGGCTCCCGTACCTGACTCGCTCTCCGTCGGTCCTGTCCCGGCGCGCGCGGCCCCGCTCCCTAGGGCGCGCGCGCGCCGGGTCTTTGCGATTTAAAGGGCCACTGCGCCGCTGATTGGCGCAGTGGTTCCAATTAGTCTGATCACCTGTGCACTTCCCTATATCACCTCACTTCCCCTGCACTTCCTTGCCGGATCTTGTTGCCATCGTGCCAGTGAAAGCGTTTCCTTGTGTGTTCCTAGCCTGTGTTCCAGACCTCCTGCCGTTGCCCCTGACTACGATCCTTGCTGCCTGCCCCGACCTTCTGCTACGTCCGACCTTGCTTCTGTCTACTCCCTTGTACCGCGCCTATCTTCAGCAGCCAGAGAGGTTGAGCCGTTGCTAGTGGATACGACCTGGTCACTACCGCCGCAGCAAGACCATCCCGCTTTGCGGCGGGCTCTGGTGAAAACCAGTAGTGACTTAGAACCGATCCACTAGCACGGTCCACGCCAATCCCTCTCTGGCACAGAGGATCCACTACCTGCCAGCCGGCATCGTGACAATTGCATACACAAAGATTTCATGTAGTTTAAATGTAACCACCTAAAGTAGGTTAGCCCATAAATACAACTTATCTTATCCTACAGGGCTAGAAACAGAGTGTTCTCCCTTGAGAATCAAGTGACGGTCCCAAGTGGGCACTGCCACTCCATTCATTCTCTGTGGGAGTAGCCGAAGATAGATGCCGTTTTCAGCTATTGTAGGCTCTTAGGCCCCTTTCATACTGCCGTTTGTGCCTGGCAGTGTGATGGCTGTTAGAAGATGGCGGGAGAAAAATGTACGCTTGCGACATCTTTTTCTATCGCTATCTTCCGGCGGAATACCAGTCGCAGTAACGGACATCAGAGAATCCCATTCAAACTATAAGTGTCAGCACTTCCTGTTTCCCCTTGCCGGATCTTTGTGCTCAAGCGTTCCCGTTGTGTATTGCCTTACTGTGTACCTGACCACTTGCTCTGTGACCTGACCTTGCTCCTGTGCCGCCTGCCCTCTGACCTCCTAGCTATGTTCCTGACTATGCTCCTGTGCTGCCTGCCCTGACCTCTTGCTTGTCCAGACTTCAAGTTGCCTTATCCTTCCTGTTTATCGCTTCACCTCCACAGCCTGTGTGGACGAGTCATATCAGGGGTAGCGACCTGGGTTCCACCTGCCTCAGCAAGTCCATCCCGCTTTGCAGCGCGCTCTGGTGAAAACCAGCGGCACCTTAGACTCCACTCCCTGGTATGGCCAACGCCATCATCCACACAGGTGCAGCAGATCCACTTCACCACTGCCTTTACAGTAAGATCCGGCCATGGATCCCTCCAAGGTGACTCTGCCAAATGTTGCTGATCTGTCTGTTATTGTGGCACAGCAGCAGCTCGTCATTGCGCAACAGCCGCAACAGCCACAACCAGTTCCTGCAGCTTCCATGGTTTCCGTAGGCTCCAAGATACGACCCTAAATTGTGTAGAAGGTTTGTGACCCAGTGTTCAATGCATTTGGAACCTATGGCTGATCAGTTCCTGACGGAGCATGCTAAAGTGGCGTTTGTGGTCATTCTTCTTTCTGGAAAAGCCCTGGGCTACTCCTCCTCCAGAAATGATCTGGTGTCCTCCAATCTGGTAGAGTCGAGGATGTTCTCGCTGCACGTGATCCTTCGTCTTCCCTGAGTGATCTTATTCAGTTGGCCACTCGAATTGATGTGCGCTTTGCCGAGAGGCTGGAGGAGCTTTGACAAGAGAGTGAACCTACTCGGACACAACGAGGCTATACAGGTGGACCGTGCTTAATTAACCCAGCAGGAGAGATCCTGTTGGCGCAATGAAAACTTCTGTCTCCTTGTGCCAGCCCAGAGCATTTCCTCAAAGACTGTTCTATACGACCAACTCGTCCAGGAAATGCTCGCACCTAGGGCACGTGGGAGAGGTGTCCCTAGGTGTGAATTCTTCCTCTCCTCATTTGACCTCATTTGACCACCTTCAGCCTGGGACTACACCTCCTCGGGTAAGAATTTACCCCTTGTCTGCCCCTGAGTCCCAAGCTATGGCTATATACATGAAAAAAAAAACCTACAAATGGGCTTCATCCGGAAGTCTACCTCTTCTGTTGGAGCTGGATTTTTGTTTGTGGGAAAGAAGGACAGGTCACTCCGCTCCTGTCCTGTGACTATCGGGGACTAAATAAAATCCTGATCAAGAATCACTACCCTCTACAGTTGATTTTGGAAATCTTTGATTGTCTATGGGGTTCCAAGGTCTTCTCCAAGCTTGCTCTGCGGGCAGCATACAACCTCATTCAGATTCGAGAAGGAGACCAATGGAAGATGGTCTTTAATATCCGTGATGAGCACTTTGAGTACCTTGTGATGCCTTTTGGCCTCTGTAACGCTCCGGCTGTATTCCAAGAATTTGTCAAAGCCATTTTCTGCAATCTACTCTACGAGCAAATGGGCAAAATCAATGACATTGCATACAAGTTTCCGTTCCCCAGGAGTCATATCAGGGGTAGCTACCTGGGTGCCGCCTGCTGCAGCAAGTCCATCCTGCTTTGCGGCGGGCTCTGGTGAAAACCAGCGACACCTTAGACTCCGCTCCCTGGTACGAATCTCGCCATCATCCACACAGGTTCAACGGATCCACTTCACCACTGCCGTTACAGTTAGAATTTAAGTCACTGACAAAGGATTTCAAAATAAATCATTATCAAAAATCTACAATAGAAAAAACTCTGTAAACCTGGCATGTGTAAATGGATGGAGAATCAAATTTATTGATAGCAGTTTCTTTGTTACTTGGTCAATGGCTTTGAATACCCATGGGATTAATCCATGCTCTAGAGGCATTCCAGCAAAAGCCAATGCAAGCACTGGAAGGACTCATTGAAGTAAAAAATTTAAACAGATGCTAGACTATTAGCTGGAGAAGTTGGGAATTTGGAATCTACCAAATGAAAAAAATGAGGAAAGCAAATGAAGCTTAAAAATTTTAACTAACAGAAGTTTAATATATTGGATATGTAGCACCTGTCAAATAATTGACTAGATGATGTGCTTGTCACTGGAAAAAACAAACAAACATGTAAACGTTAAAAAGCCTCAATTGGCCTGATCTCTGATGCTAGTCTTTGATGATGGGTGTCAGCTGAAGCAGGAACATATTGTGTAAGGAATCGTCTGAGTTCTGAGCCTGCACTATAGTTCCCTGCCAGAAGAGAAGGAATTAATGGGTTATGGCCCACAGGGTAATCTCACTACTTGTATAATGATACTTTGGAACTGATTGCAACTTTGGAACTGATGGGTTGTAGTCTACTAGACATGTCTAATGTTAGCTAATCTCCTCATACAATTAACCCCTTAAGGACGCAGCGTTTTTCCGTTTTTGCATTTTCATTTTTTCCTCATCACCTTCTAAAAATCATAATGCTTTCAATTTTGCACATAAAATTCCATACGACGGCTTATTTCTTGCGTCACCAATTCTAATTTGCAGTTACATTAGTTATTTCACCCAAAAATCCACGGCAAAATGGAAAAAAAATTCATTGTGCGACAAAATTGAAGAAAAAATGTAATTTTGTAACTTTTGTGGGCTTCCGTTTCTACGCAGTTCCTTTTTCGGTAAAAATAACACCTTATCTTATTCAGTAGGTCCATACGGTTAAAATGATACCCTACCTTTATAGGTTGCATATTGTCGTACTTCGGAAAAAAATCCTAACTACATGCAGGAAAATGTATATGGTAAAAATTCTCATCTTCTAACCCCTATAATTTTTATATTTTTCCACGTACGGGCCGGTATGAGAACTCATTTTTTGCACCGTGTTCTGAAGTTTTTATTATTATCATTTTTGTATTGATTGGACTTTTTATCACTTTTTATTCATTTTTTCATTATATAAAAAGGGACCAAAAATACACAATTTTGGATTTTTTTTGCGCGCACGCCATTGACCATGTAATTTAATTAACTACATACTTTTATAGTTCGGACATTTCCACACGTGGTGATACCACATATGTTTATTTTTATTTACACAGGTTTTTTTATGGGAAAAGGGGGGTGATTCAAACTTTTATTAGGGAAGGGGTTAAATGACCTTTGTTAACTTATTTTTTTCACTTTTATTTTGCAGTGCTATAGCTCCCATAGGGACTTATAACACTGCACACACTAATCGCCTATGCTGATCCCTGCAAAGCCATAGCTTTGCACGGATCAGTGAGATAGGGGCTTGATTGCTCAAGCATGTAGCTCAGGCTTGGAGCAATCAATCGACGATTGGACGCCACGGAGAGAGGTAAGGAGACCTCTGCCTGCATCCCAGCTGATCCGAACATCGCGATTTTATTGCGATGTCCCGATCAGCCCGACTGAGCTGCCGGGAAGCATTACTTTCGCTTTCAGACGTGGCGGTCAACTTTGATCGCCGCGTCTGAAGGGTTAACAGCGCGCGGCACAACGATCGATGCCGCGTGCTGTTAGCCCAGGGTCCCGACACGGTGTGATGCGGGGTCACGTTACACCCTACGTCCTTAAGGAGTTAAATGTCTAGTACCAACCTCTGTGTGTAGAAATATCTAAAAGAATCATACATCTAGGATAGAACATACACTGCTAACACATCATGAAAACAGCTTAAATGTCCTAATATTTGGATTATACAGCTGCATTCCAGATATACGAGCACCAAGTACACCTCTGTATTTACTACGTGGACACTGAAATCAAGTAATTTCAACCCCTCTTTTTACTGATGTATTGCAGAGTACTGGGTTTTTCCTACACTTTTGTCACATCATTTTTTTTTATTACTAACATGGCAGACCTTCCTTACGCTCTAATCTGCAATAGCAACTGCTCTGCACCCTGCAACTGTGTCAAAGGGAAGCTGATCAAAAATTATTTGGGGATTCTCTTCCTGATGTTCTCTTCTTTCTCCTCCCTCCCTTTGAGAAAACAGAAAGTCCATATAACAGATTTATCTTATCATCGTCTTAGTAATAGCAAAGTGGTAGACAATATAGAAAGTTGCTTAATTTTGCATTTAGAAAAGAATAACAAAACCATATTCAAAGCAAAGGTGTCTGTAGCCTTCAAAGGATAGGATGTAAGTAGCTGATCACTGGGGGTCTGACCGCTGAGACCACCACAATTTCCGAAACAGGACCTGGCCCTCATTGAGGACTGCATGCTGCAGATAGCATGTGCTCCATTAATACCACTTGGGCATCATTGGCGCTCCCATAAAAATTACTGGGTTAACACGCATGGGTCCCGTTTTGGAGTTTGCAAGGGGTCCCAGAGTTTGGATCCCCCGCGATCAGCTACTTATCCTCTATCCTGTAAGTAGGGGATAAGTTAATTTTTGCTGGAGTTCTCCTTTATACCTTTATAGTTCGTTGTCCAGTCACTTTGCCACATATGCCCAGTTTTATGAAAAGTCCTCTAAGACATAAATTTTTTTTTTTTTTTTTTTTTATTAGTTAAAAGTGGTTATTTTGGGGAAAAAATATTATTTTATGAAAAAAATTTTACTATTGTAAATAGATAATGAAATATATATATTTCAAAGTGTTAATTAATAATTTGCTTCTAATTTCCAATTATAAAAAGATTCACTGTGATCTACACCTTATTAGTAGAGCTGGGTGAATCAAAGCTGACGAAGTCAAATTCGTTCACAATTTCATCAAAAATGTAATTCTGAAGGAATCCGAATTTTCGCAAGCTTCATGGTAACAAATAGCTTCATTCACTACATTTTGTGTGAGTCTGGGGGCTAAAATGGCAGCTACACGTGTGAGTACAAGGGGCTAGGAAGTCTGGGAAGGCGGGTAGGCGGGATCACCCTGAATCATATGGCAGCATGCAGCCTATCAGCAGCCAGCCATCCCTGTGATGTCACAGCCCTATATATTCGGCAGCCATTACCGAAGATGGGCATTTCCTTCCCAGACGTTTTGCTAGGAGGAAGAGACTGTGTGTGCACACTAATCACCGTTTCTGACAATACAGATCTTTACAGTGGCGAATCCATTCACCTCAAGCCCGCATTTGTTCTGGCTAGAGAGAGAGCAGAAACTGTGTGGTCACTAATCAGCATTACTGACAATACAGATCAGCACAGGGGAAATCCATTTACCTCAAGCTTGTATCACTGCAGGCAGGCAGGCAGTGTTTAGAAATCGTTTCATAGTCTGCCAGTTGAGATCATCACAGAAAGCACTCCTCAATCAAAGACTGCAAGCAACCATAATGCAGGCAGTAAATACTGAATAACAGTATTATTTCACTGCCCCAGCACACTCCTCATGCGTGTTACAGCAAGGCAAAGTGTTCTACAGCCCTATTGAGGCTCTCTGAAGCCCTGAAATAGCCGTCTTTGATAGCGATTTGCCGCAAATATATTCAGATCGAACCAAATTTTTTCAGAAAATTTGGCGAATAAGCCGAATTGAACTTTTAAATTCATACAGGGCTAGTATTGCTTTCAGTTTAAAAGATATAATTAAACTTATTATATAAAAAAAAGAGAATTGGCCTTCCTTGTATTACTCAAAATAAAATTCAGGTAAAGCTGCAAATTAACCCCTTAAGGACGCACATTTTCACCTTAAAGGGGTATTACAGAAAAAAAACTTTTTTCATATATCAACTGGCTCCAGAAAGTTAAAAAGATTTGTAAATGGCTTTTATTAAAAAATCTTAATCTTAATTCAGTACTTATGAGCTGCTGAAGTTGAGTTGTTCTTTTCTGTCTAAGTGCTCTCTGATTACACCTGTCTTGGGAACTGTCCAGAGTAGAAGCAAATCCCCATAGCAAACTGTTCTACTCTGTGCAGTTCCTGAGATAAGCAAATATGTCAGCAAAGAGCACTGTTGCCAGACAGAGAAAAACAACTCAACTTCAGCAGCTGATAATTATTGGAAGGATTAAGATTTTTTAATAGAAGTAATTTACAAATCTGTTTAACTTTCTGGAGCCAGTTGATATATAAAAAAAATTTTTTTCCTGGATAACCCCTTTAAGGAGCCAGCCCTTTTTTGCAAATCTGACCACAGTCCCTTTAAGCAGGAATAATTCTGGGATGCTGTTACTTTTCATTCTGATTCCGAGATTGTTTTTTCGTGACATATTCTACTTTATGTTAGTGGTATATTTTTCTCCGATACTTGCATCATTAATTGGTGAAAAAAGCAAAAATTTGATGAAAAATGTGAAAAGTTCGCATTTTTTTTTACTTTGAAACGCTCTGCTTATAAGGAAAATGGACATCCCAAATAAATTATATATTGATTCACATGTATAATATGTCTACTTTATGTTGGCATCATAAAATTGACGTCTTTTTACTTTTGGAAGACATCAGGGCTTCAAAGTTCAGCAGCAATTTTCCATGTTTTCACAACATTTTTAAAATCTGAATTTTTCAGGGACCAGTTCAAATTTGAAGTGGATTTGAAGGCCCTTTATATTAGAAATACCCCATAAATTACCCTATTATAAAAACTGCACCCCTCAAAGTATTCAAAATGATATTCAGTAAGTGTGTTAACCCTTTAGGTGTTTTACAGGAATAGCAGCAAAGTGAAGGAGAAAATTCAAAATCTTCATTTTTTACACTTGCATGTTCTTGTAGACAGAGTTTTTTTAATTTTTACATGGGGTAAAAGTAGAGAAATCACCCTAAAATTTGTAACCCAATTTCTCTCAAGTAAGGAAATATATCATATGCCTGTGTCAAGTGCTCTGTGGGAGCACTAGAGGGATCAGAAGGAAAGGAGCGACAATGGGATTTTGGAGAGTTAGTGTTTCTGAAATGGGGGGCATGTCACATTTAGGAAGCCCCTATGGTGCCAGAACAGCAAAAAAACAAGTGGTAATAGGAGAAAATGTCCCCCAAAATTTGTAACCCCATCTCTTTTGAGCATGGAAATACCCCATGTGTGGACATCAAGTGCACTGCTGGTGCACTACAATGCTCAGAAGAGAAGGAGTCACATTTTGTTTTTGGAAAGCAAATTTTGCTGAAATGTTTTTTTGGGGGGCATATCACATTTAGAAAGCCCCTATGGTGTACTATTTTGGAAACTACACCCCTCAAGAAACTTAACCTGGGTACAGTGAGCCTTAACACCCCATAGGTGTTTGACGACTTTTCATTAAAGTCAGATGTGTAAATAAAAACATTTTTTTTACTAAAATGCAGGTTTTTCCACAAATGTTTAATTTTTACAAGGGGTAATAGGAGAAAATTCCTATTGAAATGGAAATACCCCATGTGTGGACGTCAAGTGCTCTGCTGGCGCACTACAATGCTCAGAAGAGAAAGAGTGCCATTGAGCTTTTGGGGAGAGAATTTGGTTGGAATAGAAGTAGGGGGCCTTGTGCCTTTACAAATCTCCCCGTGGTGCCCGAACAGTAGACCCCCCACATGTGACCCCATTTTGGAAACTACACCACTCACAGAATTTAATAAGGGGTGCAGTGAGCTTTTACACTCCACTGGTGTTTGACAGATCTTTGGAACAGTGGGCTGTGCAAATTAAAAATTACATTTTTCATTTTCACGGACCACCGTTCCAAAAATCGGTCAAATACCTGTGGGGCATAAATGCTCCCTGTATCCCTTATTACATTACCTGAGGGGTGTAGTTTCCAAAATGGGGTCACAATGTCCATTGTTCTGGCACTATGGGGGCTTCGTAAACACAAGTGGCTTTCAATTCCTGACAAATTGTCTCTTCAAAAGCCCAATGGCGCTCCTTCTCTTTTGAGCATTGTAGTGCGCCAGCAGAGCATTTTATATTCACATATGGGGTATGTTCTTACTCAGAAAAAATGGGGTTACAAATATTGGAGGGATTTTTTCCTCTTTTCCCTTGTGAAAATGAAAAATTTAGGGTAACACACATTTTAGTAAAAAAACATTTCTTTCATTTTCCCATCCAACTTCAATGAAAATTCGTCAAACACCTGCATGGTGTTAAGGCTCACTATACCCCTTGTTACGTTCTGTGAGGGGTGTAGTTTCCAAAATGTGGTCACATGTGGGTATTTATTTTTTTGCATTTATGTCAGAACCGCTGTAAAATCAGCCACCCCGTGCAAATCACCAATTTAGGCCTCAAATGTACATAGTGCGCTCTCACTCCTTAGCCTTGTTATGCGTCCGCAGAGCATTTTACTTACACATATGGGGCATCTCCGTACTCAGGAGAAATTATGTTACAAATTGTGGGGTCTTTTTTCCTTTTACCTCTTGTGAAAATAAAAAGTATGGGGCAACACCAGCATATTAGTGTAAAAACTTATATATTTTTGCAATGACAGGCTGGTGTAGACCCCAACTTTTCCTTTTCATAAGGGGTAAAAGGAGAAAAATCCTCCCAAAATTTGTAATGCAATTTCTCCCGAATACGGAAATACCCCATATGTGGCCATTTCCTTGAAATATGACAGGGCTTCAAACTGAGAGAGCGCCATTCACATTTGAGGACTAAATTAGGGATTGCATAGGGATGGACATAGGGGTATTCTACATCAGTGATTCCCAAACAGGGTACCTCCAGCTGTTGCTAAACTCCCAGCATGCCTGGACAGTCAATGGCTGTCCGGAAATGCTGGGTGTTGTTGTTTTGCAACAGCTCGAGGCTACGTTTTGAAAACACTGCCATACGATACATTTTATATTTTTATTGGGGGGACAGTGTAAGGGGGTGTATATGTAGTGTTTTACCCTTTATTTTGTGTTAGTGTAGTATTTTTGGGGTACTTTCGCACTGGCGGGGGTTTACAGTGATTTTCCCACTAGGATTTTGCGATGTGGCAGAAAATTTGCCGCAGCTCAAACTTGAATCAGGAAACTCACTGTAAACCCGCCCATGTGAATGTACCCTGTACATTCACATGGGGGGGCAAACCTCCAGCTGTTGCAAAAGTACAACTCCCAGCATGCACAGACAGACCGCGCATGCTGGGAGTTGTACTTTTGCAACAGCTGGAGGCACACTGGTTGGAAAACCTTCAGTTAGGTTCTGTTATCTAACTTAGTATTTTCCAACCAGTGTGCCTCCATCTGTTCCAAAACTACAACTCCCAGCATGTACTGATCGCCAAAGGGCACGTTGGGAGATGTAGTTATACAACAGCTGGAGGTATGCAACTACAACTCCCAACATGGTGAGACAGCCTTTTGCTGTTCATGCATGCTGGGAGTTGTAGTTTTTCAAGATTTAGAGGGCCACGGTTTAGAAACCACCTCACAGGGATCTCCAAACTGTGGCCCTCCAGATGCAAACTGCTGTGTGGGCATGCTGCGAGTTGTAGTTTTGCAAGATCTAGAGTGCCACAGTTTAGATACCACTGCACAGTGATCTCCAAAGTGCACCCCTATAAATCTTGCAAAACTACAAATCCCAGCACGCCCAAAGGGCTGTCTGGGCATGCTGGGAGTTGTAGTTTTGCAACATTTGGAGGGCTACAGTTTAGAGACCACTGTATAGTGGTCTCCAAACTGTAGCCCTTCAGATGTTGCTAGGCAACTACTCACCGGCTTGTAGTCTGTACAAGGGAGCTGCACGTCAACGCCGCCCGCGACCACCGATCGCAGGTAAGGGACCTCCACCGCTGCAGCCGGCAACGCTACAGTTCCCCCGCCCGGATTACCATCGGTGGGCAGAACGGGGGAACCAAACTTTAACCCCTGCCACCTCACTCCTATCCCTTTAGGGGGACCGGGGGTGTATTGGACACCCCCAATCCCCCTTATTTTCTGGGTCACCGGGTCACCGGATACCCATATGACCCAGAATTGCCAACATGAGGGTGTTTCAGGACCCCCCTTGGTGATGTGTCGGGATGCCTGCTGAATGATTTCAGTAGGCATCCTGGTCCATTCCCTGTCCGGTTAGCGGCGGGGACCGACATTCCCACGGGTGTACCCATACGCCCTACATCCTTAAGGACTCAGGATGTATGGCGTATGCATACCCCCTGCGTCCTGAGAAGGTTAAAGGCCATGCATGTAAGCATATAAATGTAATGTTTCCCTCGAAGTGTTCCATGTCCATTAAGTTAGATACTTTTTAGAATTGTTGAGGTATTTACTGTTGTTTGTTACCCATTTTCTAAACAACTCTTAGTATTAATACAACAGAGTCCAAGATCTTCTATTAACTATATCATATATATATATATATATATATATATATATATATATATATATATATATATGCAAATCAAAAATGTTGCTGTATCTTGTAATACGTTTTTTATTTTTTTTGTAGTTGTTTTTTTTTTTTGTATATTTTTGTAGAGACAAGCTTTCGGGATTCCTCCCTTCATCAAGTCCAAAGCTAATCTAAGCTCACAAGCAGAAGTCACAGGTTACATTTCACAAATACGCAGGGGTTAAGACAATAGATGTGGAGAATTCATACAAAGATGGGCCATAAATTGTCCTGCTATAGGAATCCTATCTATTTAGTCTTTGTTCCTATAGCAGGACTGTCACGATCACACCCTATCGGTCCAGCCAAGACATTAGAGAGAGTGTGATGGTGCAAGGGTTAAGGCCACCAGACCTCTGGGTATACACTACTAGTCCCAGCAAGTCCCCAAATCAACCCTTAGATAAACGTGTTTCCACCAGAGCTGCCTTCAGAAAGGTGAGCTCATATATTTAGAGATCAAAGACCAGAGCTGATTAATTAAACATTTAATCTGATAAAAGGTATCACAGTGCTAAATATATAAAAACACAGGAACAAATGACATACAGTTACAAAAATATATAAAAGAGTTTAGCAAGACAAGTTCAGAAAACAAAAAGATGAAGTCCTTTCAGCATGATGATATAGCAGTCCTTCAGTGAGTTCCAGCTGTTCTTAGGATGGTCTTGTCAGCTTGTTGCACAGCCTTCAACAACAGTCGAGTCTAGCATTGTTAAATAATATATATATGCCTTTTTAGAAGGGAGACTCCATTCCCTCCTCCCCTCTGATCCCACCAGGGGGTCTTCTCTCTTCCTGGCCCCTTATCTGTTTGATTATATGATGGGACCAGAGTGCAAGACTTCAAAAAAGCCTTTGACTTCAAAGGAGATGTAAACAAACAGCCAGACCCCCAATAAAATGCAATACACAAACCCACAGTCTGAATGACCTCCAACCCCAGGTCTTGGATAGTACCTCACACGCAGTTATAATTTATAATACATAGTTACATAGTTACATAGTTAGTACGGTCGAAAAAAGACATATGTCCATCAAGTTCAACCAGGGAATTAAGGGGTAGGGGTGTGGCGTGATATTGGGGAAGGGATGGGATTTTATATTTCTTCATAAGCATTAATGTTATTTTGTTCCAGGAATGTATCTAATCCTGTTTTAAAGCTGTTAACTTTTCCTGCTGTGACCAGTTCCTGAGGTAGACTGTTCCATAAGTTCACAGTTCTCATGGTAAAGAAGGCGTGTCGCCCCTTGAGACTAAACTTTTTCTTCTCCAGACGGAGGGAGTGCCCCCTCGTCCTTTGGGGGGGTTTAACCTGGAACAGTTTTTCTCCATATTTTTTGTATGGGCCATTAATATACTTATATACGTTTATCATATCCCCCTTAAACGTCTCTTCTCAAGACTAAACAATTGTAACTCCTTTAATCGCTCCTCATAGGTAAGATGTTCCATGCCCCATATTAGTTTAGTTGCGCGTCTCTGCACCCTTTCCAGCTCCACAGTGTCCCTTTTATGTACAGGTGACCAAAACTGAACAGCATATTTCAGGTGAGGCCGTACCAATGCTTTATAAAGGGGGAGTATTATGTCCCGGTCCCTCGAGTCCATGCCTCTTTTTATACATGACAATATCCTGCCGGCTTTGGAAGCAGCAGCCTGACATTGCATGCTATTCTGTAGTCTGTGATCTACAAGTACACCCAGATCCTTCTCTACCAGTGACTCTGCCAGTTTAATCCCCCCTAAGACATACGACGCATGCAGGTTATTAGTACCCAGATGCATAACTTTACATTTATCCACATTGAACCTCATTTGCCAAGTGGATGCCCAGACACTTAGTCTATCCAAGTCATCTTGTAACTTATGCACATCCTCTATAGACTGTACCGTGCCACAAAGCTTGGTGTCATCTGCAAAGATAGAAACAGAGCTGTTAATGCCATCCTCTATATCATTGATAAATAAATTAAACAACAGCGGGCCCAGTACTGAACCTTGGGGTACACCACTAATTACCGGGAACCAATCAGAGTACGAATCATTGATCACCACTCTCTGGGTACGAACCATGAGCCAGTGTTCAATCCAGTTACAAACTAAAATTTCCAAACCCAAAGACCTTAACTTACCTGTCAGACGTCTATGAGGGACAGTATCAAACGCTTTAGCAAAATCCAGAAACACTATATCCACAGCCATTCCTCTGTCAAGGCTTCTACTCACCTCTTCATAAAAGCAAATTAGATTGGTTTGACAACTTCTATCCTTAGTAAACCCATGCTTGTTATCACTTATAATACAGTTATCCCCTATGTATTCCTGTATGTAATCCCTTATAAGTCCTTCAAACAATTTACC
Source organism: Hyla sarda (assembly GCF_029499605.1). Taxonomy (NCBI): domain Eukaryota; kingdom Metazoa; phylum Chordata; class Amphibia; order Anura; family Hylidae; genus Hyla; species Hyla sarda. The sequence goes on from NC_079189.1 coordinate 448,327,956, forward strand.
CACAATGCACGTTAAACTTACCGGTCTATAGTTTCCTGGGGAAGACCTAGAGCCCTTTTTGAAGATTGGCACCACATTCGCCTTGCGCCAGTCCCTTGGCACAATACCAGACACCAGAGAATCTCTAAATATCATCAACAGGTGTACAGATATTACTGAACTTACCTCTCTAAGAACTCTTGGGTGCAATTCATCTGGCCCTGGAGATTTGCTTACATTTATATTACTTAACTTACCTTGTACCATCTCTACATTAAGCCAGTTCAGTACATTACATGATGTGTTACCAGCACTGACCTGTCCAATGTCAGCTCCTTCTTCCTTAGTATATACAGAACTAAAGAACCCATTCAGTAGCTCCGCCTTCTCCGCCTTGGGCCTGACAAGGACAATTTATGACCCATCTTAGTGTGAATTATCCACATCTATTGTCTTAACCACTGCATATTTGTGAGATGTAACCTGTGTCTTCTGCTTGTGAGCTTAGATTTGCTTTGGACTTGATAAAGGGAGGAATCCCGAAAGCTTGTCTCTACAAAATTCTGTTAGTCCAATAAAAAAATGTATTACAAGATACTGCAACATTTTTTGATTTGCATCTGCATCGCTGGACTAATACCGCTACTCAAATTTACTACATATACATACCATATATATATATATATATATATATATATATATATATATATATATATATATATATATATATCTGGTAACAGATATATCAACTTTTGCAATCAACTTTTTGTAGCACTACTGATTGATTTTAACTATAAAGGTGTGGTTGCGATTTATTTCACTTTTAAAGGGATACTCAAGTGGAATTTTTTTTTTAAATCAACTGGTGCCAGAAAGTTAAACATATTTGTAAATTACTTCTTTTTAAAATTCTTAATACTTTCAATACTTAGCTGCTGTATGCTCCACAGGAAGTTATTTTACTTCGCAATTTTTTTTTCTGTCTGACCACAGTGCTCTCTGCTGAAACCTCTGTTAATGTCACGAACTGTCCAGAGCAGGAGCAAATCTCCATATCCTGCTCTGGATAGTTCCTGACATGGACAAAGGTGTTAGCAGAGAGCACTGTGGTCAGACAGAAAATAAATTCAAAATGAAAAGAACTTTCTGTGGAGCATACAGCAGCTGATACAGTAAGTACTGGAATAATTTATATTTTTAAATAGAAGTAATTTACAAATGTGTTTAACTTTCTGGCACCAGTTGATTTGAAAAAAATAATTTTCCACTGGAGTATCCCTTTAATACATTACAAAAAGTCTCAGCTAACTATGTACTTCAGTAAGCTCATTTAGCTTTGCTAAAGTCGCACATAAGCAAATAAAAGTCGCAAACCCCCTTCAAAAAGTTGCAAATAGTAAGCCAGGTCAGACCTGGCGTAGAAACTTGACTATAACAGCAATTTTTAAAAGTTGCACAAAAATTGCAACTGCGACTTTTATGCGATTTTTTGCACAGCTTTGCTTCCCAGCCACCCGTGCGCATCTATCAGCTACCCACTAGGAAGATTAAATTACCACACTGTAATTTAATATTTTCCAGGCAGACCTGTGATTGATCCAGACCCCCAGGCCAATCACGGCTGCCAGCAGGAAATATGAAGGTACAGTGCCATAACTTCATTTTTCCCCACTGGGAAGCACAAGCTTGACATTTGCTTGTCACCCGCTCCCGCCACATGACTACAACTCCCAGCATGTCCTTACTGCAAGGACATGCTGGGAGTTGTAGTCGTGCAGCAAGTGCAGTTGACAAGCACATCTATTCTCATGCATCAGGCATTGGTGGGTGAGATCCTGCCTGATCCATGCCTGAGTCATCTTCACAAAGGTCAGTCTCTCCACATTTTTCATGGACAGACAAGTTCTCCTTGGGGTTACTATGGCCCCCGCCGCACATAACATCCACTCTAATGGCACACTACTGGCCGGGCAGGACAGCTTTTCCAGGGCAAACTCTGCTAGCACAAATCAAGTTTGGCTGCCCAGAAGTCAAGCAGATCTTCAAGGTGTGTTGGCATGGTCATGTCAAGGTATGCCACCACCTGCTAGTTCAGGTCCTGCTCCATGTGTACCTGCTGCTAATGAGTTGCTTCTCTACGGGGAGAGGGAAGCTACTCATTAGCGACTGTAGACTTAGGCTGCTGCTGATGGAGCTGGTACTGCTCCTGCCGCCCCACCCCAGCAGCCATGGCAGTGGAAGGTGAGCACTGAGCACCCCCTGAGTCAGACCTGCGAGAGGATGGACGATGGCTCAGATAGACATCGGCCAACTGACTACGTAGGATGTCTCTGTAGTAGATCAGTTTGTCCTTCCTCTCAGTCGGTGTAAAAAAGCTCAAGGAGGATGTTCTTTGCGGTGTATGAGTGGCTAAAGTACATGCAAAGTTCCCATGGTTAGGATGTCTTGCAGATGGGGGGAACACTTCAGGAACCGCTTGACAACCAGAGTGAACACATGATGTAAAGAACAGTGTGACACCGTCATGCCATGCACAAATGGTATGCTATATGGGCACTGAGACTTGTCCGTGCAGTATAGGCTGAGGAAACAGTAGCGAATGAGGAGGCGGAGTCGCACACTGTCAAAGGACCAACGGCCTGAGAGCGTGGAGTTGTAAGCGGCATAACCTGTCCAAGTTGCTGTTGTGGCTGTGCAGGAACCACATTCACCCAGTGGGCTGTAAAGGACATGTATTGTCCCTGACCGTAGTTACAGCTCCACAAGTCGACGCTGCCATGTACTTTAGTACACACCGACAGGCTCAAGGACTGGACCACCTTTTGTTCCACAAAAATGTGCAGGGCTGGTACTGCCTTCTTCACAAAGAAATGACAGCTTGGCACAGCACAAGCCATCAGTTCTTTGAAAGGTGCAGAGTCCACCACTTGAAAAGGGGGGGACTGCAGCACGAGCAACTTGGACAGGAGCACATTCAGCTTCTGCGTCGTTGGATGAGTGGGTGCATACTGTTGTCTCTTGAACATGGCTTCGCCAGTGGATTGCTGGAGGAATGACTGACTCGAAGTAAGAGATGCAAGAGCCTCTGGAGCGACAGAAGATGGGTATGAAACACAGCTCCCTTCGGTTGAGGTGGTGGAGCCTTGGCTGACTGAAACATGTGTCATGGGTGAAGCAGGCTGGACCACCACATCGGAGCCATGGTTCACCCAGGCCACTTCATGGTGATGCTGCATATGTTGATACATAGCCGTGGTGCCAACATTGGGACCCTGACCACGCTTCACCTTCTGCCGACATATCTTGCATGTGGCCAGGTTAACATCCTCCGGATGATTGATGAAAAACTGCCACACCGCCGAATACCTGATTTTCCCAACAACAGTCCGCACTGATTAACTGCTTCTGCCGCCGACTCCAGGAACCCCTGTTCCACTACCTCCTGCGAAGGTAGCCTGCCGCAAAGCAGATGGCCTAGCTCGGGCACGTTTGGCTCCAGACTTTTTACTTCTGCCACCATGCTGACTGACAACCATGCTACCACCTTGCTGGCTCAGCTGCTGCCTCACGGGCAACCTGCAACCCTTTTCTCCTCATGATGATGAAGCCCCTTCTGCACCTGGCTCCCAAGTGTGATCGGCTTCATCATCATCGAGTTTTGTCTGCACATCACTGATGGCCTCCTCATGTTCCTCAACAGTGTCTGCTTCAGGAACCTGAACACTTGCAACATAGCCTCCCACGCCACTCTCCTCATCACTGCTTGCTTGGCAGAGGAAGCTGCGGGTGTCTCCTCCACTTCTTGACTGGGCAGTAACTGCTGACTGTACTCTAGTATATCATCCTCATTAAGTAGTGGAGTTGAACCCATAGCATAAGACACTTCTGTGGAGAAGGGAACAGAATAGGACAGAGGCAATGGGAGGACAGGGACTGCTCCCAGGCCATGCCAACTGAGGGTTGCTCCTGGGCCATGCAAACTGAGGAACCCAACGACTGTTGACTGGGGCTGTCAGATGTCACTTTTGATGAAGTGGATGACCGTGCTAAGCAATCGATAATGGCAGATGGCTTGCTGGTCGAGACACGACCGTTCAGGCCTCTCGCTGCGACTCCTGCTGCCACTCGCCCCTAGTCTGCTGTGACCTCTGCCTGATAAATTTAGGCCTCTGCCACTCTTCTGTGCATGTTATGGCACTTCTCTGCCTTACATACTTAGTGCGTATATGAGTGGAGGACAATGCGCTCCAGTACACTTAAAACAGTATGTGTCTACAACACCAGCAGATGTGTACTTTTGCCAGGCCTTTTACAGTATCTAGGCCCTTAAGACTTTAATAGGAACAAACTAGTACACCACTTATATGTATGTATGTGGTATGCAATTATGAGGGGAGGACAATGCGCTCCTGTATGCTTAAAACAGTATTTGACTACAACACTAGCAGGTGTGTACTTTTGGCTGGCCTTTCACAGTATCTAGGTCCTTAAGACTTTATCAGGAACAAAATAGTACACCAGTTAGATGTACGCATGCGGTATGCATTTATGAGGGGTAGGACATTGCTCTCCAGTATGCTTAAAACAGTATTTGTCTACAACACCAGCAGGCGTGTACTTGTGGATTGAGTTTCACAATATCTAGGCCCTTAAGACTTTAACAGGAATAAAATGGGACACCATTTTGTTGCACATATGTGGTATGCACTTATGAGGGGAGGACGCTTAAAACAGTACAGGTTACACTTAATAGAGGACAATATGCTTTTAGTGTTCTGCTCACCCTAACTGACTGGCTTTTCAGTTGTTGTACACACCATTGCTGCAGCACACAGCCGCTGTGTACTACATCCAAAATTGAACTTTCTCTCTCAATCTCACTCCCTTCCCTATCAGTGCTTCTAGGCTGGATTTTGGCTTGAGATGAATCACTGCTATAAAAAATGCTTTTCTGTGCAACACACTGCCTTCTGTCTCTCTCTCTCTGCAATAGAATGCTTGTGTGACTGGGAGGTGAATTGCTGCTGTAAAAATGCTTTTCTGTGCAACACACACGGCTCTTTGTCCCTCTCTCTGCAATAAAAGGCTGAAGTGACTGGCTGCAAAATGGCTGCCAATTATATAGGGCTGTGACATCACAGGGGTGGCTGGCTGATGATAGGCTACATGTTGCATGTGATTCAGGGTCATTCTGCCGACCCTTGTTCCTTCCTTCCCAGGATTGCTTGCCCCATGTTCTAACATGTGGATCCACCATTTTAGATGGCCTGGAGCCTGGACCGTACTAAATGGAGTTTAATGAAGCAGTTTGCATGATCGAATTGCGGCGATATTCACATTAGTTGCAAATCAAATTTTTCCTGAAATCCGTAATGAATTTGGATTCGTCAGATTCGATTCACTCATCCCTAGACACAACATTAAAAACTGTTATACATGCTGTGCACTCACAGAAAAATATTTCATAATATATAAATATATAATTCCTTTCTGCATATGAACATATCATACATACGTAAAAAAAAATATATACTAAATATATATAATTACCCTTTTCTCCATTATGAATTATGTTTTTAGCCCCCACAAAAATATATACACATATTTTTTTAACTCTGCATCCATAAGAACCCAAGCAATAAAACATTATCATTATTTAACCTGCACAATGAACGCCTTAAGAAAAAGTAATAATAAACTTAACAAATGTACTACTTTATGTTAATGCTGCCTTGTAAAACAAAATAAAAAGTAATCAAAATGTGACATGTACCCCAAAATGAATCCCATTAAGGACCAGGCCCATTTTGGCCTTGAGGTCACAGTCTAATTTCATTTATGCTTTTTTGTTTTTTCCTCCTCATCTTCTAAGAGGCATAACTGTTAAATTTTTGCTCTCTAAAGACCCACATGAGGGCTTGTTTTTTGCAAGACCAATTCTATTTTGTAATGAAACTTTTAATTTTACCATAAACTGTATCACAAAACAAAAAAAAAATTCTACTTGTGGTCTGGACTTTGATAAGAAAACTGCATTTCTGTAACTTTTGGTTGATTGTCCTTTACTGATCCCTATAACTTTTTTATTTTTCTGTGTACAGGGATGTGTGAGTTCTCATTGTTTGTAGCATGATCTGTAGATTTTATTGGTATTATTTTTGTTTTGATGGGACTTCTTGATCACTTTTTTATTAATTTTAATCTGATATATGACGTGATTTTAAGTATTTTATTGTACAGTATTTTAAGTATTTTATTTTTATTAGGGGTTTTTAATTTTAGAAACATTTTTATGTTACATTTTATTTTATATTTTACACTTTTTAAGTCCTCATAGGGGACTTTTATATGAAATCAATAGATTGTATTACTGTATATTACTATGCCTAGGACATAGCATTAAACAATGACTCGGCGATCGGCAGTGGGAGGCAGGAAAAGGGACCTTCCTCCAACATTTTAGCTTATCATATCCCCACAATCTCGTCCCGGCCAAAAAGTCCATAGATATCATGGAAAAATTTTGTTGAAAGTACTTCTTTCAGCCAGCCCAATAATGGTGTAGACAAAAAAGGGACCAATAAGGGCTTTACTAGAGATGAGTTTTGGAAAACATCTCTCTCTTTGCTTCTTCTTCCCTTGTTTGCTGAGACAATTTTATGGATTTGACCCCTGGTTTGCATACTGGACACACTACTCTGGTATCTCAATTGACTTTACTTTGCCAATTGATTCTTATTGACTATGCTTTTTCTATTTTATTATGACTCAGTTGTCTAACTATACTTTCTATTCTTTTGCATGTGCAGTTGCCCTCTGCCTCAATCACTAGTTTAAATACCCTGCCAAACTTCTAGCCACTCCTATCACAAAAATCTACAAGAGTCTACAAAAATGTAATAGATCTCTCTAAACATGCATTCCATTGGACCCATCTTAGATATCACCTTGCCAGGGAAGATCAGCGTGCATAAACATAGGGGGCAGAAGAGCTAGATGTTGGCCAAGTAAGAGTTTGTCTGACAGTTAGATAATGTGTCTCTTAACATGGATACACAGAGCACTTTCTATTTAACCAGAACCATATGTTATGGTTGTTGCTACCAACATATCTTGTATTGTATAATGTATTGTATAATGCTGCATAATATGCTGGTGTGTTATAAAAAATATTTAGTATTCTTATTATTACACAAAATAAACATATCATAAAGAGGCATGTACAGTATGAATAACTGTAGCAGTATAAAGAGCAATCAGAGCCAGGGTATAAAATTGAGAAACGCTACATTTTCCATTACGCCTTTTCTCTAGGAACTGTTCTTTTGTGTGGGTGTGCTAATATTGTTTTGTTATAGACTCATGTACAATCGCAATCAATCACATGAACCACTAGCTCAGATTATTAACCTCATACTTCCCTGCTATGGACACAATTTCTAGAGTGGTTCATTGAGTGAGCCATGAATAGTATTGGCTTAACTTGTTATTAGAATTAAATGCACCTTTGATTTCTGCTCTTTTGACTATAATAAAAGGGGGGGATTTTTTTAGTTTTTCCAGATCTTAATATTTTCGTTACTATACTGAGCAATGCAACTCTAGCTTACTTTTTGACGTTCACAGAAGCCATATTCTCAGATTCATATGTATTCAAATCACCTAAGCTTTACTCGCATTCAGCTTGACACTTATTCCTGCATCAGCTCACCTGGCATAAATATTGCTATAAACTATGCTACCAGCCCAGATATGAGGACTGAATACTTTTTTTCTCTGAAATAATCTGATCGAAATACGAAATGAAAACCAATACTAATAAAGTCCTACAGCATGAGATAGTACAGCATTATATTACTGCATTTTTGGACAAAATAATAAATATAGGCAGTAATAATGTCACAGCTGTAAAAGGATGCTCACAATTTTGTAGATCTGCCCTTCTATACTGCGCTGTAACATAAAGGCTCAGCTCTACTAGCTCCTGTGTAGCTATAGGCAGGGGGAACATTGATAGATCACACTTTAAAGGGGTACTTCACTGGAAAACATTTGTTTCCTAAATCAACTGGTGCCAGTAAGTTAAACAGATTTGTAAATTACTTCTATTTAAAAATCTTAACCCTCCCAGTACTTATCAGCTGCTGTATACTACAGAGAAAGTTATTTTCTTTTTGAATTTCTTTTCTGTCTGACCACAGTTCTCTGCTGACACCTCTGTCCATTTTAGGAACTGTCCAGAGTAGGAGCAAATCCCCATGGCAAACCTATACTGCTCTGGACAGTTCCTAAAATGGACAGAGTTGTCAGCAGAGAGCACCGTGGTCAGACAGAAAGGAAATTCAAAAAGAAAATTTCTTTCTCTGTAGTATACAGCAGCTAATAAGTACTGGAAGGGTTAAGATTTTTAAATAGAAGTAATTTACAAATCTTTTTTTTGGCACCAGTTGATTTAAAAAATGTTTTTTTTCCAGTGAAGTACCCCTTTAATGTGTTATAAGGGTTTCTAGTTTATTGTAAATAACGATCAATAAATCTCAAGTCAATAACCTTTGATGTGTCCATCTGTCAAGATCTCTGAAATTCTACACAGCTTTCTATAGAAAGGAAGCTGAAAAATCATTATCATTACAACTACATTTAACTTTTGGCAACTCTAGAAAGCCTACTTTGCAGATATCCAGGAAATTTGGAAACCTTGGTGATAACCTCTGTGGGAATTGGAATGGAGAAAGGAAACTCATATAACTAAGAAACAACTAAATGGAAATTTAAAATTACAACTTACATTTATTGAGCATTCATTTTAAGGTAGGTAACAAAATATACTGACAAAATAAAATAGCAATGCTACTTTCACATTTAATATTAACAAAAAATATAGGGCATATGTCTGCTGTGGTCATACGTTGAATTTCTACTGCATATTTCACATGTTTATAGTTTTGGCTGTTTCTGCTCCAATTTTCTAAAATTGTTCTAAAAATCACACGTTTTTGCAGTGAT